>NC_090926.1:415779453-416437959 GCF_040938575.1 Ambystoma mexicanum | reverse complement strand
GGATGAGAACCAAAGAGGGAGAGAGCCCGTTGATCCCCAGAAGTAGGTTGACTCACAGTGAGTAATTGAGCATCTTAATCCGTATACGAGGGGTAAGTCCCAAACAAGGGACAGACCAAATAGTACTTACAAGAGGGGACGATGACCAGAAAGGGGGAGAGCTCATTGACCCATGAACTGGGGGTTACAAACAGGGAGGGAAATATCACTGAATTCCCCAGAGGTTGTGGTGAGAACCAAAGAAGGTGAGAAACACCTTAATCCCAAGAAGAGGAGGTGATCCCCTAAGAGCAGGCGAGCCCATTGTTCCCCAGAAGAGGAGGTGAGCACCAGAGATGGGGGGCATGTCTTACTCCCCATTAGAGGGAAGAGAGCGACAGAGAGAGGGAGAGCGCTTAGCCTCACTAGAGGTGGGCACCTTAATAGAAAGTGAAGAATCACTAAACCCAGAGAGAGAGATGGAGATGTATTTTGGTCCCCAGTAGAGGGGAAAAAACAGAGCACAAGAGCAAATTATGCAGAAGAGCTCCATGCTGGCAACTTTGTGTTACGATTTTTCTTCTACCCTTTTCTCCAAAACTTGACCAAAAGGACTACATACCAAAAATATTCTCAGGATACAGCCATCATGAGTAAATTCCCATGCACCATTCTTTTGTCTTTATTGAATAAAAACCCTTATTCAGTGTCAGTATATGTGTGTCCCCCAACCTTGTCACATTACCTTCCTAAAAATGTGCCCACACGAGTTTCTTATTTTTCCCTGGTTCAAGGCAATATTGTATGTGAACAGATAATAATGAACATTTTTATAAACTTTTCCGAACATCTGCTCATTATTTACACTGTAATGCCATAAAAGGTGCAATTCATTTAGTTTATCTTTTGCATTCAGAAACAGCTAGACATACTTCGAGGGTCATGTTTATTTTGACATATAGGTGATAATCACGTTTGAAACCATTGTATTTGGGTTGTTTTTGCATTTTTGTGCACCCTCTGCCAAAATTGATTTTTTTAATAATGTTCTGATCAACAAACAAGAACATGTAAGTATCCAGGTCATTTTACCTTTATGTCAGTCAACCTTTTCTTGTGCATACCTGACATATTTGTTTTTCATTGGCAATTTTCAACCCCTTTGGTGTTTGGGTGAATACAATAAGATCCAGTATCTTACTTTGGTAGCTGTAGTGTAAAAAGCACTTCTTCTTTATTCTGATATGTTGTTATTCAGTTTTGTACTGTACTCTGATACCATTTGAGAGGTCTCTTGGAACCCTTGTAAAAGTGAAAAAGAGTCGGGCGGATTACTTAGTGGGGAAAGATATCGCTGATGTTGCATTAATGTGTCATGTGTCTTGACCCAAGTTTGAATCATTATGCTACAACATTTGGTGCCGTGGGCTTAGAAAATCCAAGATGGCCGAAAAGCCCACATTTGCGCCAGAATCCAGGAAAACCGCACAGTTTTTGCGCACACCAAAATGGTTGCTAGACCTGCCACCCACTAGTGTGAGCGTGAGGGGCCAGAAGCGCCATGAGTGAAACGTGGTCCCAAAGGAAAAACAACAGTGCCTGTTAGCTCAAAAAGCGCTTTGAAATCACCTTTGTTTCTCTGAATGCAAGCTCAAAATGCTTATTTCAAACATTGCAAGATATTCAAAAATCTTACTGAACACCAGCAGACGTCTGGTAGAATGAAGTCTTGTGTGCATACCAAATCTGGAAAGATGAAGAGTCTAAAATAATGTTCATAACAAAACTGGCTGAGCTGTGGATGTCAGCAGCTTAAGTGAAATTGGACTTAAAGCCACTAAAATCGAAATGTTTAAAATAAATGAGTGATTTACTTTGGAGTGTCACATAGGTTGCAACTGTTTAAATGTCATAGTTTTGAACTTAGAATCAGCGTTCTAGCTGCATGTGTAAAAATTGTAAGTTTGATTTGAATGAAGAAAACTGGAACACAAGTGACATTTGGCTGAAGCCTGGCTTAAAGAGATTGAATTCTGCCCGGCAACTACCCCTGACAGGCCTGTGCATTCACAGGCCTGGCTGCCTTCAGCTGTTCCCACCAAAAGGAGATTACACCTCTTTGATTGAATTAGGGGAGGATTCCCTGGGACTGCAGGAAACAGAACAATGAACTTTCCTTGGCTCAGGCAAATGCTAAATCAGGGGGTCGTAAATGGCTTCCTCTTGGAAGGAAATGGGAGGGGCACTGCCTCTGGGAGCCACCTGAGCTGGAGGCAGGGACAGACAAGAATTCCCCCATGTGCTTTGGAACATAAACCACATCCACATGGGCCAGAGCATAATTTTAAAAAGATGGATAATTTGTAGTAAGGAAGTGTCAAAATTATGTAAATAATATAATTATTTCTGTGATTTTTCTGTGCACATTTTAAGAGGTGTTAGGACTTTGTGGTATGTTCTGGGGAGTAGTAGAAAATAGGGTGTTACTCAAAGTGTCTGTATGTTAAAAATCTGACCCTTCATCATCTGATGCCCATGTTCCTTACGCACATTTGTGTAAATTCTGGAAAAGTTTAGAGGTTGTGCTCTGGATGAAAAGGGCAGAATTCTGTCAGAAGTGAACACAAACTCTCACAAAGACAGGGATCGGATGGTTTGGTGCTACAGAAAATATGTTAACTGGACATATAATATCAGAAAAATTGTACATAGATAAATATGCATTTGGATCAAAAATAGATTTGTGTGCAAAGTGACAAGGGGAGGATCCTCTGACCCATAAACATACCTCATCACGATGACACTCCATTTCCTTCCCCCAATCAAGGGAGAGAGTAGAACTTGGCCAATGATAAGTTGTGAAGGGCAGGCTTAGTTATGCCCACGCACACACCCATTTTCAAAAGACATAAAAAGAGCCACTGAGACCCAGGTAGGGAGACTCACTTCCCACTTCAAACTGATTTCTTGCGAAGCGCTTTGCCGGGAGACTCCAGACTTCAAATCCAGACAGATCCAGAGACCAGAACTTAGAATTCAGACTCCAGAACTTGAAGCAGAGGGGCCAAACCACATGCTGAATCCTTTTCAGCAGGCCTCAAAAACTTTTTCAAACTATTCAACAGCCGGGCGAGCTGTTTGATTCTGGCTAGAACCCTGTGCCAGAACCATCTCCGGGCCCAGAAAGCAGAGCTGTATCCAGAACCGCAGTTCCAGAAGACCCAGACCAGACTGCCGTGCAGTACCGAGTGCCAGACCCAGACCAGATAGCGGTGACTTCAGAACCAGGAGTCTTGTCCAAACCTGACCAGACCTTGACTGCCTATTTCAAATTCATAGTGTGAGTACCCACAGAACTGTGCAAAACCAATCTCTTAGTTTAAAATAATCTAAGTCAAACCATTTTAACCTGTCCAGAACGGCATCATAAGAAATTGTGTGTCCATTCTGTGATTCAAACCTGTGAAAGTGTCATTTGTCATTTGAATCTTATTTCATTTGTGAAATTTTCCTCCACAAAATTGTCCGTATCTTTGGAACCGCACGTGCTAGGAACAAGATTTAACTTTCATTTTAAAGCTAAGATCCCCAGATTTCCAACAAGCCCTAAACCGACTTTATCATTTTCTGTAATCGCGCTCGACGCACTCGGAAATAGTGCCGCAAATTGCAATTTGAATCAAATTTCTCCACCTGTCAAAATCGCTGTCTTTTGCTTGCAACTGCTGAAATCTGTTTTCAACCAGATAATCCCTCATGAATCACTGATAGTGTTGACCTGAACCAATCTCAAGTAGCTATCACCTACCCTGAATCTCCTATAGGGAATTAAAATCATTTTTAGCATACTTTCACTTCTTTGCAAATCACATTTAAAGTATTTTTGCCTGTGTTTTAAAATCATCCCTGTTGCTCTAAGCTTGCTAGGGGGGAACTGAATTGGTATTGCATTTGATTGTATTCCTGAAAACTGTGTGCTATCCTTCCATTTCCTATATTGCATAGGGGGGGAGTGAATTGTCAAAAGAAAAAGTGATCATATTATCTCCTGTTGAAACCATTTCAGTTTATTCCTGCACTGCATTCTTTTCCATCATTGCATTTCATTGAAACCATAAAAGTATTCTCAGCTACCTTATCCTTTCTCTACCAACTCGTAAGTAATTAAAAAAGTGTGCTAGTGTAATATTATCCATTGTTGATCACTGTCATATTCATAAGTGTGCTATCAAATATTAATTTATTTATAAAAATGTAATATATATATATATATATATTGTTTAATTTGTAAAATAAATCTTTTAATTTGCAAAAACAAACTACTTCTTGGCTCAGTGAGGTCAGGGGGATTCAAAGAGAGGGGTGTTATACAAGGGTTTATCATCCAGATCTATGAACTTGTCGTAAAATATATAAATAAGGGCTTCCCTTGGGCATCCCAGACTAGGCACTGACTTAGTTGGAGTAATGAATTGAGGTCGCTTAACAAATGCATGTAGCTTAAAAGTAGTAGGCACTGAGCATTGGTCTATTTCTAGGTGTTTCATGACTAGGGCACTTCTGGAATGTGTGTCATGTGTCTATAGGAAAACCCCATGTGTCCAATGTCCAATAATGTGTTGGTCCTGCCTGTGAGTTGCTTAACACCGGAGCACAAAAATATATCAAACATGGTTATACTTGACAGACTTTGAGAGATGCCTGCTTGTGGAGCACAGCCCTGTGCATCACAGACCTTGGGAAAACAGATGGAACCACCATGCAGAGAGTAGACCATCGGGGAGATGCTAGCTGGAGGGTAACCAACACTGAGGAGAAGCCAAGCAGAGAGATTTGCATGGGGAGAAAAAGTGATTTGTTGTGTCCTGGTTCCAGGTAGAGCAAAGGAAACTGACAACCAGAATACAGTCTATGCTTACTAGTTGAAACAACAGCAGTAAGAGGTTAGGCCACTTGCAGGACACAGCAGCAACACAGGGAAGCTGCTTCGAGCAGGAAGAAGCTAGGATACACTGAAGGGCATGACTTACCTTTACACAAGACTTCAAAACAGCAACCTGCTTTTTGAAGACTCATCCCACCAAATGGCAAACACCTGAAATGATAAGCGATACTGCTTAGGATTGAAAAGTGGGGCTCAGAGCTTCAATGTGTTGTTGGGAAGTAAAGGAGAACACATGCAGATCTGGAGAGCACTGTGTGGAATACTGAGACAGTGAGCAGGAACACGTATGCATTGACCCTTGAGAACAGCTAGAAGTGTCTAGTAGAAATCTCTCCATTACTGAGAAAATGTGCAACATGTTTTCTGAGCTATACCTCAGAAAGTCGGAGAGACCACACTAGGAAAAACAAAGTGGGTTTCTGTTGAAACTGAATGAAGGGACGCAGCCCCTTTAAGGGAGGAAACACACCAGAGCGGTAAGAGGGCGGAAGGGGAGGGACACGGGAGGGAGTGGGGCAGCTGGGATATGAAAGTGAATAAAGGTGGTTGACACTAAGCATGGCTCCGAGTATTCTTACTGAGAGCATGCACGATTGAATGAAGTGAGTAGCCCATAACAAATGGCCACGAGGCCGCCGTCCCAGGCGTGCAGCAGAAGAGGCTTGTCAGCCCATCAGGATGACGAGGCAGCGAGATAATGTTGCGGTTACCCGACCGCAGCAGAGGAGGACCACCGCCCACAGCGTTTGGCCCAGCAGTGTGAGAGGACGCCACGGGAGCAGGAGCCCTGCAGCAGCAGTGGGACGTCGCTGGAAGAGACATCCAGCAGCAGCAGTGGAAAAGCACCACCAGACCATGAGCATAGCTGTGAAGGAGGAGCGCCGTTGGACCACAAGCCCAGCAGCAGAAGGACAAAGCCACCGGACCGCAAGCCCAGCAGCGGAGGAGAAGCACTGTTGGACCACGAGCCCAGCAGCAGAAGTACAGCGCCGCCGGACCGTGAGCCCAGCAGCAGAGAAGAGCGCCGTCAGACTGTGGGCCAGTAACAGAAGAGGATCCCGACGAAAGAGGCGCCATGGAGGAAACAGCTAAAGATAAAGATAAAGTCGCCAGGTAAAGGCCCTGCGCCCCCACCCCTGGAAAATAGTTGAGACTGTAAGTACAAAGATACTGCCGCTCATAATCACAAGACCCGCGGCTACAAAGGAAGCGCGTACATGAACAATAATGATGCGCCAGAGTGTATGATTAAACACTCCCACTAACACGCCAGAGCGTAACACTACACGCTCCCAACACGTGCCACCAGCTCCCCAGGAAAAGGTGCACACACAGCCCATGAGTCCATGGCCAATACGCTGGTGCATCACACAGACGGATTCCACAGCCTGGGGGACCTTAATCAATACACTGATGCGCAGTGGATCAACAGCACACAAGGCCACAGACAAATACTGTCACCTCAACAAGAGGAAGCACAAACAAAAACTCAAATAAAAAGAGAGAAGTCAAACGAGAGGAAGGGGAAAGGAAGACAAGCCTTTCAAACTACAAGGCTACTGGAACCCAAACCAGCACCACACAGTGGATTCACGATAAATCCCTCCTTGAATACTGCCAACAGCTCCAGCCAATCACGACACAACCATCACCAACCAAGCACAAGCAGTGGCAGGTGCAGGATCTTCCACAAATGCCCCCACCAGCCTCACTTCACACGCCAGCCTAATGAGGAGACCAAGTCCATTCACCCTCAACCCACACCATGACTAGGATCAACGGTGGGAAGAGTGGGTCGAGGAATTTGAAGAGTTAGTAGGTGCCATCGCCACCCAAGACCCTCCCAACAAGATCAGCATCTTCACAAATGTAGCGGGAAGAGAAATTAAAAACATAATACAAACAATTCCCCAGCAAGACCGCACACCCTATTCATGTCTCCTGCAAGCCATGAACGAAAAACCTGTAATAACACCCAATTGAGACTATGAACGCTATACCTTCAATCAATGTGCCCAGCTCCCCCACAAATCAATAGGAGAATTTGTCATCTGCCTCCAAAGGAAGATAATAAAATGTGACTTTGCCAACTTCAACGACGATGAAGCCATCAGACTGTGCATAATAGAAGGATGCATTTCATCAATGTTCAGAAAACACCTTCTGAAGAAGCCCCTATCCCTTAAAGAGGTACTAGAAATGACCAGGGTGTACAAATGAATAGATGTCCAAGCTGCAGCCATAGAAAACCCCACAAAATGAGACATCATCGCGGCAATAACCCCATACACCTGATACCCAAACCCTCAGAGTCGATAAACCCCCAGAAACACTACACAGAGAACACAAAGTGACCGGCAATGCTACCGCTGTGGATTCGAATACCCACATAGAGGTCCATAGAGGTCCATGCCCCGCTATTGGTCAACAATGCATGTGTTAGCGTTAAATGCCAAGAAGACGGAGCCGATGATTGCTGGCACTGCTTGCTAGACAAGGAAACTTGGGGATGAATATCAAGCCTTTGACATCGAATAGGTTTGCTAAATAAAGACAGTCAATAAAGTGAAGATCCTGGGGGTGGTATTGGATCAGGAGCTTTCCATGAAAGCGCATATCAGTTGCCTGGCATCCAGATCAGGCAAAATTGTTGGCTCAAATGAGGACTTTCCTTCGCAGAGGCAACTGTGCGGCAATTGCAGGAGCAATTATTGCTGCCTGCATTGATTACTGCTCCAGCCATCTTCAGGGCATTAGAAAAGGGGAACTGACAAGAATCCAGGTCATTCAAAATAATGCAGTGAGCGTGGTGGAGGATGTCAAACGATCAGACCACATCTCTGCTGCCAGTCAAGGTCGCCACTGGCTTCCAGTGGAAAAGAGAGTGATCTTTCGGACACTCTGTATTACACACCAATGCCTCCACAAAAATGTCCCTATATATCTCACTCAGAAAGTGGTCCGGTTGCCAGGGAGAAGAGTCCTGAGATCAAACAACTCTAATCTTCTGCTCATCCCCAAGGCAAGAGTGCCATGGTTGCACATAACTCCTTCGCCCACACAGCCCCCAGGCTATGGAATGATCTTCTGCCTGACATGAGGGCTTGTAGCTGCTTTCTGAAATTCAAACACTTAAGACACTCCTTTTCTGCTAGATTGTTTGCCCACACTTGCCCTGATTTGTTTTGTCTTATCTATCTGTCCCTGCACTCTTATGCCTACGGGCTTTGTCGATGCACATTACAAATAAACAAACAAATAAATAAACAAACAAATAAATAAATAAATAAATAAATAAATAAATAAACATGTAGTTGCTGGGGAAATAATCCCTTGCCTCCAAATGAGAACCCATAGCATGCCAGGAGATATACCTCAGACACTGGGAGACTCCATACCAAGACAAATTAGAGGAGTGCTGAAGTAACACCTGCACATTTGAGGAAGCGAATGAAGAGCTTGTAGCGGGCCATATCAGACTAGGATGTCTAGAACATAGCTTGGTGCTACATCCCTGATACTATGCGTGTGATATTGATATTTTTAAAAGAGTATTTCACACAGTTATATGGTGAAATTGTCTAGCCTGGCAATTGCACTAAGAAGGTGGGAGACATGCTTGCTGGTATTAGATTTCAAGCGGAGAGTGGCCACTATTACCATGGAGGGGTGACTTTTAAATAGACTTTATTATGGAATGCTGTTGAAGACCAATATTTCCATAGTCAGGCACACAAGGCACATCTCGACAACCAGATGTAGGCACACTTACCATTTGTATCCCCATAAAAATGATATGCATTACACCAACACAATCTTACAGAATTGAACTTCATTTATGACTCATTTATGACCAGTTACCACCTGGGAACTGAGCAGTAATCAGTTCTTAAGATGAGGTGAACATGTCTTGTTTTGGGGAATTGTGACAGTATTGACTTCATATGCCAGCATACTTGTGTATTGTTTGATATCTCCAATCCATTTCAGACGTTAACTATAATTATACTTCTCTGCCCAGCATACAATCAATATGTGGTCTATAATGATGATCTAATCGTATTGCTCTATTGTATTAAAGAAGACATTGTTTATTTCAATATGTTAACACAAACTTGTGTGTGTAGCTCGTGACTCCTGAAGCTTCCATTACATTTTGGAAACCAAAACTGCATTTAATCTGTAAGTCTGTGGTGATTCCCTTTCCTTTTCAATTTGACTAAAGGTGCCAACTCCAGATCTGTCATTACGCAGTATCAAATGCAATTTGTTTCATTCCCATGGCTAGGAATAATCAGAGTAATGCATGTGCCGCGAGAGGATGAATATATCACACTTAGTAGGAGGCAGGCATAGGAAGGCACAGCAAGGCATGTTTTCTTAAAATGTTTTTTTTGATTAACTTTAATTACTTTACCAGCCACTTACATGTCTCTAGCAACCCCTTCTTACCTGATTTCTGGATCTCCCTGGGTGTACCTCTGTGGGAAATGGACGTGGGCAGGACAGCCAATGGTTAGCAGGATTCCCCAACCCCCCTAAGAAGAAACACAAGATTATAATAAATATAAACCACACTCAAAGAAAGGTAAACAAAGAAATGATGGTATGATTGTGATATATAGATACCTCATTTCTACTCCAGTACACTAGCAGTTTTTTTCGTTTTTTCTTAAAAGGGGGTGTTACAATATACACTATATGCAAACTCTGTAACTTTCCCTACGGATCAGCAGTAAACTAAAACAACAAAAAAACCTTAAAACTAAAAAGAGTCCTTTAAAATATTAAGAGTTCTTAAAAATATAAAAGTGCATATTAATTGCTCTTTAAAAACTATATACAAAAAAGCCTTCCTTGGCAGAAAGCCTGGTCAGGGCTGTCTCGAGGTACTTCCTGATGCAGCTGATGATTTGTGAGCCCTTGAGTGGCCAGCAGGGCCGGTAGGGCAGCAAAGGTGTATGGGGGAGGCAAGGTTCTTGTGGGCTGGGCAGCCCAGCATGTTAGCAGCTATTTGGGTGGTCCCTTTACTGGCTGAGATGCATGTGCCAAGAGCAGCCTGCCATTGACTGCAGCAGTGGGGGCCTCCAGTCGCTTTCTCAACCCAGGCTATTTCCTCTGGCAGCCACACAGTGAGTCTTTGCGGGCCTGCTTGATAGGAGGCGGGCCCAGCTCCAATCATATATCATTCTCACATGTGCGTGGGGAGTGCTATGTACTAAGGAGCAGCTGGGAGGGCGGCAGTGTTTTTGGCACCAGGAGGACGCACTGGTGTAGGCTGCTCCCCTCCACCTCAAAAGGAGCACTAACCTTTGAGACTGAGACAATAGGACACTGTGTGTATGAAGAGCTTGATTGATGGCAGTAAAACTGCAGGATCCACAAGGTATTTTTTTCTTGGGTTGATGCTAAGCGGAGCACAGGCTCGGCACTTAGTCATTAGGGTTGGGCAACTGTAACTTCAATCATGATCCACTTGCACCACTTCAACACTCTTTTTTCATGTTTGAAGGGTCCACCACATCGCATGATGTACTTGGGTGCATCATGTACTGGGGTTCCTTCACTCTTTTATTTTCTTCTTTTAATTGTTTGAATAAGAACTACAAATGGTATTGCCTTGCATAACCCTATAATTGTTCATTGACAAGTGGTTGTGCCCCTCAGGTATAGAACCATTGATCATTACTGAGTAAAACTACATATCTTTGCTGTCATTCGTGTTGCAATTTCCTCTAAAAGAGCCAACACAAGCTATGTACAACAGTTCTACGGAAATGCTTTTGATATATTCATAGGGAAATGTCATGCAATTTCATGTCTACACATGCTAAATATTCAAATGAGGCTCTGCAAAAGTGTTCGTAATTGTACATTGAACAGACAGTAGTGTTTTCATTTTAGAGTCTAGGATGGGTGCCAAGTGACCTTGGTATTAGAACACTCTGTTGTGCTTAGTATAAACCATCCTTATGAATACTCTCTAGGCTTTCTGGGATGAGCTATAAGTGTTCTGATGCATAGTAAACAAAAATGAGATAGCAATATGAAAGAACTACAAAATTACGAAAAGACTACAGAATTTCCTGTGGAGCCTTAGGCTGTTGGGCAGCTTATTAAAGTAGGTGAAAGGTGCATTAGCGTTGCTCTTAGCACAAACAATCTTTTGGCTTCTTGCAGGAAAGGTGATGAATACTGACATTGAGCTTGTTTATCCAAATTCAAGCTGCTTTCCAACTTCAAGCTGCTGCCCAACTTCAAGCTGCTGACCAACGTCAAGCTGCTGAAGGATAATAATAGGCGTTGATAATAGGTGTTAACTGTGAGAGCGTTAACACTGAGAGCCTAGAGAATATAAAAAGGATTGCATTTGAGTCCCGCATGGGGAGATTTTGCTATGCACATACCGGGAGCTGGCAAGAGGACAAGAGATAGACAGAAGGCTGGAGAGGGAGCAGCACCACAGCAGAGGGGAGCGGTCAAGTCCCACTTTTTCCCTGGATGGATTCTAAAGCCAAAAAACAACTGTTGATGTGATCAGATAGGAGTTCAGGTATTAGGTGCTTAAACAACAGATGATTGCTTTAGCATATGTTTTGAAAGAGCTTAAAGTGCCCCATCACCAGGATGGAAACAGCACCATAGGTTGTCAGTTCAGTCCACCCCTCACCATAACTATCGGCAGCCTAACTATTTCACCACTCTCAAGCCCCTAAATGCTGAAGCCTCCTTGGCTACCTTGCCCTCTCCTCCTTTCTCTTCTGTCCTCCTTCTCTGGGTTCCCCAAAACCTCTGCTGGGCGTACCTTTGATTTGTACCCCTCCCCGGAAGTCTTTCAACCTTCTCCATATTGCCACTCTAAACTCTTGCTCAGCTGTCAAACACTCCTCTGACATCTGCTGCCTCCTTGATGAACTTGACATCGATGTTGTCAGGCTCACTGAGACATGGTTCACGGCCAGCTCTGTCATGAGCTTTGACACGCTCCTTCCTGATGGTTACAGGAACCTCTCCATGCCCAGATCCAATCATTCCGGAGGGGGTGTAGCCCTGATCCTCCCTGAGTGGATTCCTGACTCTGTCTTTCCTACGCAGGTCTACTCCGCTTTCAAATGTCTCATGTGCAGGCTCTCTCTCTCTCTCTCTCTCCTAGCAATTCCCTTACTGTGGATACCATTTTTTGGCCACCTGGCCAGATCTCTTCCTTCCTCTCTGAGTGGGTGGACCGCTCCTCCTCCCTCCTGGTCTCGATCACTCAACTCCTCCTTCTTGGAGACTTTAACATCCACCTGGATGCTTCCTGTCCTTCCTCTGGACTCTTTCGTGACCTCAATGACTCTCTCTCTCTCTTTCTATTCTCCCGTCTGGCCCAACTCACTCTGCAGGGCACACTCTGGATGGTATTTTCTCTTCAGACCTTCCTCTTTCTATCCCTCTGACCACTCCTCTCTCCTGGGGTGATTACTTTCTCCTTTTCTCCAAGCTCACTCTCTCCACCATTCTGTCCAAGCCAACTCCAGCACTGCCACCTACCTTCTCGGTTATCCGACCCATGAAGCATGTGTCAATTGAAGCTTTCGCTGCTACTTTCTCACCCCACACCTCCTTGGGCTGACTCACTCCCTGGCACTGTTCTGTCTATGCTTCACTCTGCTTTATGTGATACTCTTGATGTTGTTGCCCCTGTCATGAGGATTCGCCTGAAGCCCAAGGCCAAGTGCAACTTGTGGTACGACTCAGACCTCGTCACCCTTAAACGCAAGTGCAGGGTGGCTGAGACGAAATGACGTGCTTCCTGTACATCCTCTGACAAACTGGCCTGCCACCTGCTCCAAAGACAATACCGGCTCTCTGTCCACACCAAGAAGAGAGTCCTCATCCAAACCTGCGTTTCTGCAGCATCCAACAACTCAGCCAAATTCTTTAAAATATGCATGGAGCTAGTCAATCCTGCTGCAGTCCCGACCTCTCCTCTCCCCTCCCAGGCCCTCTTCACAGCCCTGACTTCTCATTTCATCTCTAAAACCTCTCTCCTTTTCCTCCAAAACCATCAAGGACCACATTGACATCCTGGCTCCTGCTCTGGCTGACTTCTGCAGCCACTTCTTCACTGCTGGATTCTTCCCTTCCTCCCTGAAGCACTGCCTTGTGCACCCTCTTCTTAAGAAACCTTCTGCCGACCACTCCTGCCCTGCTAACTACCGCCCAATCTCCATCACTCCATTCCTGGGCAAACTCCTGAAAAAGCTGGCTATTTCCCAGCTTAATTTTCACACTGAATCGGTTGGTTGTCTCCATGACCATCAGTCTGGCTTCAGAGCTGCCAGAAGTATGGAAAGTGCTCTCCTGAACATCCATGAGTAACTCCTCTTAAACCTTGACTTCAATACACCCTGTATCCTCATCTTACTTGATCTCTCTTCTGCCGTTGACATGGTCAACCATGCCATCTTGCTGAACCATCTCCGTGATAACCTAGGTATCACCGATCAGGCCCTGGCTTGGCTTGGCTGACCTCTTTCCTCTCTGATCGACACTCCAAGTTCCAACTTGGGTCCTTCCTCTCCTCTCCTCTATCTCTATCTCTACATGTGGTGTTCCCCAGGGGTCTCACCTGTCTCCCTGGCTGTTCAACCAATATCTGGCACTTCTTGCTCACTGCATTGCCGCTCTCTGTCCAAACATTCAGTGCTATTCGGATGGCTCTCAGCCCATTTTACGGCTCCCTTGTGCCACCTCTTCTCCTTCTCTCATTTCTGACTGTCTATCTACTATCCATGAGTGGTGTGCCATCAATGATCTCTGCCTTAATGCCAGTAAGACTGAGATTCTCCTCATCGACACACCTGCTCCCTCCTTTCTTACCACTCTCTGGCCGGCCTCACTTGGACCTCTTCCTTCCCCCACCTGTGAGGCTAAAAATTCGGGGTCATCTTCGATTCCACACTCTCCTTCTCTTTCTCTCCTCACATCTCTGACATCTCTAAGAAGTCACACTATCAGCTGCACCTCCTCAGTGGTATTCTTCCATTCCTCTCCTTCCCCCAGAGGTTCACTGTCTCCAGACCTCTGGTTCTCTCGAGGCTGGACTACTGCAATAGCCTCTTTCTAAATCTGCCTGCTTCTACTCTCTGCCCTCTGCAACTCATCCAGAACAGGACTGGGAGACTTGTCCTTGGCAATAACAAAGGATAACGGGTGCACTCCTAGGTATATCAAAAGTAATGAAAGTAGCTAAGTTAGTGAGGTGCAGAGGAGAGTAACACAACACTGGCATTGTGCTGTGATGAACAAAGTACAAGCGTAATCACTTGTTTTTGAATATGAAAGCTCGATATCTGTGACGCGATGCGTGATGACGTCAGATGTTTACATCTGACGTCATCACGCTCACACTACAGCAGACGTCACCCATCTTAACAGCATTACGCATCCGGAGTGCAATCTCACTCTTCCGGATGCTGCATTGCGCCCGAACGGACAAGACATTCCTGTGAACGTTAGTAAGTTGCTTACACTTTTATACTTTTTCTCTTGCCTAATCCATTAGATTCACCCCGTACTCATCCTTAACATGTTTTCTAGGCATGTTTACATACCGCGCTCTGCACGATATCTACAATACATTTCTGTTTATTTTTCACGGTACGTACTAACATAGGACATGGGTATGTTTGCCTTACCTGCACGGATAATGGCACCGTTCGTTTCTTTGCCAACAGAATTTACTCGACCTTATTGACCCAAATCTTAGCAATTGAGTTACTTACAGAAATACAACATATTTTATGGACATGGGCTCATATTACCTATGGACCCTACTTTTACTTTAGGTTCATCATGAAACATACATCTGATTTTTTGGTGAGGGCGTTGAAATGAACATAACAGGCACTAGGCCGCTTTACATTCTCAATAGACCTTTGTACAGAATGAACACATTCCATTTTTAACTCTTCTTGTACAGACACCAAGCAGTTATTGCTGTAGAACCCCTACTATGGACGACACCCTACTCTTGAGAAGAGCCTTATTAACTATCTAACACAACACACATGAGACCCTGGGACATATGCTCCTCGCCGGGAGGTAAGCATAAATTCTTGAGTAAATATACTCTATTAGGTCATCTAGGCCATAAATTCCTGACACTAAGTTTTATTTTTATCTTTTGCATTACAGTTTTAATTCTGTGTACTAAAGTTCCCTGTACCAGGACAACGAGACTACTGGCTTCCAACACTAGGATCAACCACATGTGACACAGTACCATTAACAAAGGAACCTACTCTTTACATAGAGGTATGTTTTGCATCCTTTTATGACTTTTCTTTTCCGTAAAACCTTGAGTCCAGGCACTTATGAACCTTTGGGACATTTACAGGTGATCCACCATCTTTGGAAAAATAGTAGACCGTGATCCTCAGACATAACTACAGTGGAGCACCCATGCCAGGTATGGTCATCTTTTGCTAACTCAACTGACTGAAAATCTCCTAATGTATCGATCTCATACATGTTATCTAAGAGAATATTATTTGTTTTAGAGTCTGCAGATATCAGAATTCTGGATCAAAGAGTTTTATGAATAGATCTACAAATAACCACTCCTGATGAAGGAAATTCTATTTCCGAAACGCGTTGAGTTTTTATTAACAATTACCTCTGAATACATGATATCAATATGAAATTAATATTGTAACTTTGTAATATCAAATGGACTGTTTCTTTTGCTCCACCTTGCTGAATTGTATTAAAAGAATGTTCTAATCTCAAATGCATGTTTAATCTAACTGACCTGGAATACTTTGTTGTCAAAGAAGCTTCCTTATTTTTGATTGGGTTGATTTACAATTACTACTTTTGACTTTTCAAATAAGAGTTTCTGAACAACTTATATATAAAGTGCTATTTATTTATATATGAATGCTATTTATTTATCGTTTGTCATTGTACAATCTCCCGAGTGTGCAGGGGACACTTTCTTTTCTTTTAGACTTGTCTTTGGCCTCACGCCCAGGGATCGTATCTTTCCAGGACTGAAATATATGCATTGGCTCCCAGTGGCTGTGAGGATAAAGTTCAAAACCCTCTGCATTGTACGCAAGGCCATCTAGGGCCTGGGGCCTCAATACCTTCAACTATCTCTTCCTAAATATCTTCCTTCTCAAGCTATTCGCTCATCCGCCTCCAACTCCCTCAGGGTCATTTGCTTCCCCAAGCAACAAGTTGGTGGTAGTTCTCCTTCTTCAGCTGGGTGCCCCTCTGGAACAGCCTCCCTGCCCCCCTGAAACTTGAGGAGAACCATCTCCGGTTCCAGACGCACCTCAAGACAATGCTCTTTGCTTCTGCCTTCTCTCCTCCTCTCCCGTACTGAACTCCTGACTGAAACTGCATTGCTCTCCTAGCTACCCTCTGATAACAGGCCCAGTACCCTTCCCCACCAGCTGCACACCTGCACTGCCTCCCAGGCAACCCCTGCACTTAGGAGCTGTTTCTGTATCCCTACAGTCCCCACCAGCTCCTGACACTTGATATCTGCACTCAACCCTGCACTTGCCACAAGCTGGCCTCACTTTTACCTATTGTTTTTATGTATTCTATTTATTTTATACTGTTGATCCTATGTACTGCATTCCCCCCTGCCCTTGCCCCCGCACTTTCCCTTTCCCCTCCTCCCCTGCACTTGCGCGATCTCAATGTCACCTGGCCTAGTAAGATTGGTGTCTCTGTCTTCCCTCTGTCTCCCCTTGCCTCGTCACGCCTTGAAACACTTGTGCATAGGCACGTTCTAAATCCCATATCATATCACTCAACGTCAAGCATCTCACTCCTTCATTCATACTCTTGTCTACAAAGTGGATATCATTTACCATGGCAAGCCCTCCAAGTACACTCCTTTACCACTGCTACATTCACCAGCATTGAACAATGCCACCCTTTGTCTTACATTATTGGTTCCTTTTCCCTTCTGTCCACTATCATCTGCCTCCACCATTTACTTTGTATTATTGGTCTACTTCAATGTAAATCACCCCCAACTCTCTGCTGTTTGCCAGATTGATTGGGAAATGTATATTCTGTCGTTAAGTGATTCTGAATGCAAGAATCAGGCTGATATATTGTGCCTAGAACAGAAAGCAATCTGATTTTCACAGGGTTCTTTACTGGCTGCCCTTCATAATTAACGTCAGGATCTGCTGGATACAAAATCCAGCAATCGTGATGCCCCACTATACCTCTTCTCGAAAAATTAAAAGAAACATTATATGATATTGAATTGTATTTACTGCGCACCTATAGTGTTTCAAGGCGTGTCTATGCAAGGGGGGGGGGGGCAACGGAGGACAAGACAACGATCTTACTAAGCCAAGTGACAGGGATGAATGCTCGATCGTGTTCGATTCAATTATTAGCTTAAGTGCTTCTGGTGCTTCCTTTTTCTACAAAATTTAGACAGTGAAGAAGTTATTTTGAGTTACTGTCCCGAAGACCTGGAACAAATTGCACACTGCCTACGTGCTGACTATTCCCTGCCTTTAGAAGCTATTTGCAAATTTTGCTTTACACTTAATTTTTCACGTCTTCTACAGCTCGCCTAGTTTAAGATTAAGTGTTATTCATAATTTGTCAGGTTGTGATTCTAAACATTTGGCATGCTGACCAAACACCATGAACAATGGGATGTCCATATTGATGGTGCATCGAGTCAATACTGGGCAATGGAGGTGACACATTTATTTATTTAATTGTATTTGTATTTCTTGTATAGCGCCCAAACCCTTGGGTGCCAAGGCGCTTTAACTTGAAAGGTGACAGTGATAGAAAAACAGAAGTGCTTATAGTTACAACGTTAATACTTTACAAGGTCATAGTGGGCAGAAACATGGTGCCAGCAACATATTGCATGGCGGCAACTACAAGTATATGCGAGGTCATAGTCAGATGGCACATATATGGTGCCAGCCACATGTTGCAGGGCGGCAGCAGGACATATGCATGCAGGGTCTTAGTCAGAGATCAAAACATGGTGCCAGCCACATGTGCATGGAGGCAAACTACGCATGTAAGCTGGTCATAAATAGGTAAAGTATATGGTGACTACTGTCATTACAAGTTATCACTCTTTATACGAACAAAGTGAAAATTCTACATATATAGTCACTGTGCTGATCCCATGTTGCAGGTGGCAAGTACATACAGATACATAGTTTTAATCAACTGGTATAAGCAAGGAGGCAATGATAATGAAGTATGGCGGCAATTACTCACATACGTGTGGTCAGGTCCCTGCGGGCCCTCGAACTGACACACCTCGCCCCGCTGTGGGGTAGGGGTTCAAGAGAGCAACCATGCAACCTAGGGGAGGGGGTGGGAGGCATGCACACGCATTAGCGACTGAGGGGAGGGTGCATACACACACACATGGGGTGTGAAAAGTCTCTGTCCTCAGATTCCTGCAATTTGGAACATGAATGAGTGATATTGCAGCGGGACTGGTGAAAATCTATTTCTACTGACTAACAAGAAGGCCTTTTGTGGTAAAGAATGGAAATTAATACATATGGCACGTGGTTTTAAAAGAAGGTGGACGTGTGACTTTGGATGTGTTAGCTGAAGTTCAATTCAGGCACAAAGAAGGTCATGCATTTTTGGAACAAACACCTTGGCAGCACCACAGAAAGAATGTGGAATGTTATGTTGCACAAGAGGGGTATGCCTACCAAATAAAGTGTGCTTATTTTGCCAGCGCATGCATCACTGGCATGGCCTCATCTGAGTTATCACCTCCATGGATGAACATCTCCATTTTCTTCAAGTGTATCCATCGTCTCGCTCCCCTTTACCGCACTTCCCTTTTCTCATTGTATTCTCCACCCCATGCCCTCCCCTTCGAGAAGCAGTTTCTCCTCCCTGTTCCGAAAGCCCTCGCGTGTCCTCTCGATTCCGCTCCTTTGCCCTTCTGGCTCCCAAACATTGGAACTCTCTCCCACTCTCTATTCGTTCTCCTTCTTCTCTCTGTATTTTTCAGTCAAATCTTAAAACCCATCTTCTATCTTCTCTGTCCAAAAATGTACTCTATGCTTTCTCCCCTCTCCTGTTCTGATTTACCTGAAAAATATTGTTCACTTTGAGTGTATCGTTTGTATTAGCGCTCTTTGCGACAAAAGGGCTATATGAATTAAATACCAATACAAGCACAAATACAAAATTACACCTGGCGTTTTCTGTGCGTCAATGAGGCACAACCTCTGAAGTATTGTTCCCCCGTTCTGGAGCACTGATGTGACATATTTTGAACATTTCTGGAAGCCACATGTGGAGTGTTCTTTCCCATTCAGAAGGAAGCATGTGGAGTATATTGCCCCAGTATGGAGGCACCACGTATGTTAAAATGCCAGTGTCAGAGGCCACATGTGGAGTACTGCACTTCGTTCTTGAAGCCACCCGGGAATCCAGCTTTAGCAAACAAACCTGGAGTCCTGTGCTCTATTCTGGAAGCCACCTCTGTGGGATTGTATCCAGTTCTGGAATCGGCATGTGAAGTAATGCATCCAGCTGTGAACGCCACGTGTGCATCGGCTCGTAGACCGCACATGGAGTAATGTGTTTAGAGCCGGTAGCCACGTCTCAAGGGATGCGTTCTCGGGTAGAGAACCTATCAAGTGTCAAGCAATGGTTAGTAGGCCCATGTAGAGTTTTGCATTCAGCTTTGGAGAACACTTCTACGGGATTGTCCATTGGTGGCCATTCAAGGAGAACAGCCAGCTCTGGGGGACACTTTCTGGGGATATGTGCATAGTTCGTGTCACATTAGGAGTATTGTGTCCTCTTTTTGAAGTTAGACCTTCAGTAGTTTAAAAAAAGTTTGAAAACAGATCAGAGATAGACGTTCAGAATTGCACATTATTTAAGCCAGGGGCCTTGCATACAGAGGCAGGAGTGTCATTTCACGTGTACAGGGCAGTGTAAGAGGGGCAGGGCGAATTGACAGAGACATTCACATGCATGCCAGCAATAAACATACAACCAGAGGAAATTATTTTCCTGCAGAAGAGTCCTACTTGAACTAGAGGTCATGTTATTAGATTGGAGGTGGGAGACTCAAGTGTAACATTAGAAAATAGATTGCACGAAAAGGGCACTGGGCGCCTGGAGCTGCTTCGTTGCAGAAGTGGCAGACATAAAAACAGTAAACAAATTGGAAAAGGCAGTGCCAGCAGTCATCATCTGCCAGTGCAATCCCATCCTTCCCCGAGAATCACCTGGGGCCATGTATTCGCGCCAATTCGTGGCCGACTCCTGATTCAACAGGAAACCGGCACGTTATCTGTTTTATTACTTCCTCCTGTGAGATGGGCTCCAGTGCGCCTATCTGAGGCCACTTTTGAATTCGCATCTCGTCCGTATTTCAGTGGGTAGGCCTCTGCGTGCATCCATGTTCACGTCTATAAAGACAGGGGTACTGTTGGCTACCCCTCCTCCCCCCGGATTTCCCTCTTCCCCTTTCACGTCACATTCTCCAGTTCTAGCAGTCCGTTTTGGACATATTTGTTCCCAAATGTATGTTATTGACACCACTCAATTGGCTTCTTCCAGGTGTGTCCAGTGGCTGGAGCTTCCTCCAAAGACACTCCTTCAAAGTCTGTTCTAGGAATGTTGCGGCGTTTGTGGTGGATAGAGGGATACAATCCTTCCAACACTCCACCCACCTCCTGCTCCCCATTTATAAGAGATGCATGTGTTGATTGGCCTTACTTCAAAATGAAAGACAGCATCCCCAAAGCTGAGCTGGGAATAATGTCGAGGTCATCCTTACAACCTTGTCTACGAGTAGCAACATAGTGGCCGCAAGGAAGTGAGTTCACCACCACATCTCCAGCTGCTTCTTTTATTGAGGGTTGAAATATCTGCATTTTATGATGTGGTGGTGTGGGCTGTACATTCATTACATTGTTACACGAAGTCCTCCTCTTGATCGCCCCAATCCTAACTCGTGAGGCGCTTCCACATTGGGACACGTGTAATTTGGAGCAATGGTTTTCAAATCCTTAATTATGTGAAAAAATTCTATTCCTACCCATCGGCAGGTGATAGAAATAATCCCACCTTGACCCCAGAATTCCACTAACATCTATGAAACTCCTAAGCAGGTGCAAAGGCTGGCAACAAATGGAAAGGAAGGGCAGGAAGATGATTGCAACAAGGAACAAAAAGGGCTTGGTGTAATGCACATGACCAATAAGTTATCATGGCATTACCCCATCATCTCTATTCCTCTTCCCAGACCTAATTTATGAGGCTATACTTTGATGAAAAAAACTCTGCTGCAAATAAAGATGGATTCAATAATGTTGCAACACGTCATTCTAAAACAGATGATGGCATTAATCAAATAACCCAAAACTGCTGGGCACGAATTGGGTTCAGCAGGATCAGAACATGACAATGAGATGCTTAATGTGCCCATTTTGATGATGCCCTCCAGATCTCAGATATGGGGCCACTTCTTATCTCAGCCGAGGGTGCAATTATTTATTTAGTGTAGCATTATTGTACTATTTTTTTTATTCAGGGGACTTTATGGTGTTCACAGGAAAAGCTACTAGTATGCCCATCCACTCAGTCAGCTGTGGAACGTTTCACAAAGATGGCTTCAGGGGCACTGAATGAAGCACTTTCGTCAAGACATGTATTGGACACATTCCCCACATCCAATGAGTGGGTTAGATGATCTTCAGTGGAAGCAGCCAGGCAGAGGGTAGATCAGCTCTCGAGATAAGTTAAATATGGGCATCACCTTATGAGTGAACGCAGGATATGGGCAAAGGATCAATCCTTCAGGAAGGACCTTATAATATGGTTCAGAAGACAGAATGGCACAAGTTACCTCAGGCAGTGTGCACATGTGATTACTACCAAAAGTAGCATCTTGGAAGACGAGATATTTAGATCCGCTTATGCCATGCACTTGAATGAGAGATTTAAGTATTAAGTGAATATCCAAACCAGAGACAGAGAATGGGCAGGGGGTAAACACAGCAGAAACTATGGAACAAATGGAAAGCGTATTGTTCAACGTCCACCATTTGGACCCCAGGATCTTGGAAGGATCTTGGAAGGGAAAAATGCCTGCCCGATGGTGTCTAGAAGAGAAAACACCTAAACGCAAGACGGAATACATTTGGCATTGGAAATGTTTTTGATCTCGCAAAATAGAGACAGGTTGTTGATAAGCAAGATGTAAAACAAAGGCACAAGTTCTATTATACATTTTCATGGTGGCAATCCATCCAGACAGTTGGACAGCTTACGATACGCTTTACAGCAGATCTATATTCAATAACTCATTACTTTCCATAGCCATGCTGACCTACATAGCTGCAAGGGAGCTTGCTGGGGAAAATGTAGCCCACCGCAACTCACTTGGGTGAGATGTTATGGTATGTTATGCTATGTCATTGAATTCTTATAAAGCGCAACACACCCTAAGGCCTCTGCGCTGCAAGAAAGAGGGCCAATACAAAGGGTAATGACCAGGACAGCAAGAACACAAGAGTTGTAGTCTAATCATTGGAATTAAAAAGAAATGTCTTCTCAGCTTTTTTTTAAGCCTGCAAGAATTATTGTGATGCCATGGGTTTTCCCCCAGTGCCAAGGCCTTTTTTGGTGTTTTTAGTATGTCGCCATTCAATGCCTTGTACCTTTTTTGTTAAATGAGATATCTCGGCCAAATTTGGCCCCTTTTTTTCCCACATGTAGGCGGTCGTAACGCCACCCAGGAATCCTAGGTTGCTGTAGGGGGGGTGAGAGTAAATAACCAAAAAGGGTGAACATGTTTGTTTTTTTCAAAAAAATCCAATAAAATGATGTACACAGAAGCCTGTACTTTTTTCCTTGTAAGCTAGGAACAAATGTTTTGCTGTGCTGAATTCCCCAATTTCCTTGCTTTCAAGAACAGATTGAGTGGAAATAAAAAAAAACATTTTGATGTGGTTATCAACCGTTTTGTGAGAGGTAGGCGATTTGGGCCATTTTTCCCAATTTGACATGCATGGACGGAATGGAAGAAAAAGGTAGGAAAGCTGAATTGGAGGACAGAAAGGCATACATTTCTGAAAATAGACAACATTCTGAGTTCAGGAAGGGGTGATTTGCACAGGTCAGGCAACAACTAGGTAGGGGAACATTTCATAGTTTGGGGAAAAAGCAGGAAAACGACCGAAAAAAAAAGGTATGTGGTGGAAATGGTTGGCTTGGTATGGCAATGGCTTCTATGAATTTAGAGAAAAATAATGCTCTGCTACATTCCCCCGACTCTTGCAGTTAGGAAATCAACATCTTTTGTAGTGTTTCACAAAACAAGCATACCACAAGCCAAACACTGAGCCATGGTACACAGGAGTTTTATGCTTACGGCCTGAACAGACGTACCTAGCATGTGTAAATCAGGAAAACCAATGTGGTCAGGAATGGCAAGCATACATTTTTTTGAAAGAGCACAGGCAGACCTTTCCAAGGATAGGTGACTTGTGCAGGTTACAAAAGTGCATGGTGCCTAAAGCAGCGACTAAATGTAGGGCACATTTGGGAAATGAAAGGGTTGTGTGACAAAAGGCACCAGAAAATGGGTTGAAACATTATTAAAACCATACAAACAAAATAAAAGTCATACCTTCCCACGTTCCCAACCATGTCTCAATGAAAACGGTACCTCACATGTGTGGGTGCACCTACCTGGGCACCAAGGGGAAAGCCTAAAATATGGTAAACCCTAAGGGGGTAATTCATAGAATTTAGCGCACAAGTGGTGCACGCGGCTGGCGCACAGTGTGCGCGTGCGAATCCCTGCGCCAGCCGCGTGCGCCAAAACCCATTTCCACGCACAGCGTATTCATGGATTCCAGCTACCAAAACCAGCCGTGGCGCACAGTGGCGCAGCGACCCTGCAGCAGCGCCAGTTACGCCCCCAAGAACGCCTCTCGCACAGGGAAAAGCCATCAAAATCCCCAATCCAGCGCAAAGGGCTGCGCTAACCCTGTACCAGCACGGCAAGCGGGCTACGTGTATCACTGGGGTGCGCGGGAAGTACCTCACATCATTTCAGCTGGGTACGTGTATTTCAGGGGTGCGCTGGAAGTTCCACACGCGATTCCATCAGGGTACGTGTACATCAGGGGTGCGCGGGTATTTTCACACGTGAATTCAGCAGGGTACGTATATATCAGGGGTGCGCGGGGAGTTCCACACGCGAATGTCCTGGCTACGTGTATTTCGGGGTGCGCGGGAAGTTTCACATGCGATATCAGCAGGGTATGTGTATTCCAGGGGTGCGCGGGAAGTTCCACACGCAAATGTCCTGGCTACGTGTATTTCGGGGTGCGCGGGAAGTTACACACGCGAATGTCCTGGCTACGTGTATCTTGGGGTGCGCGGGAAGTTTCACACGCGAAATCAGCAGGGTATATGTATATCAGGGGTGCGCGGGAAGTTCCACACGTGAATGTCCTGGCTACGTGTATTTCGGGGTGCGCAGGAAGTTTCACACGCGATATCAGCAGGGTAAGTGTATTCTAGGGGTGCGCGGGAAGTTCCACACGCGAATGTACTGGCTACGTGTATCTTGGGGTGCGCGGGAAGTTTCACACGCGATATCAGCAGGGTACGTGTATTTCAGGGGTGCGCGGAAAGTATCACACGCGATTCCATCAGGGTACGTGTATGACAGGGGTGCGCGGGGAGCACCACACGTGAATTGCACGTGTGGGTCCTCCCAGGTGTTCCCTCTACACCCTCCACGGCCCCTGCAGGTGGCCCACACCACAGGGGCCTACCCTGCAGATGTCCTGGCGGCACCCCATTCACCATGACCATGCCCCCCAGCCAACCCAGATGTCAACTTGCACTACTGCCCACCAACTCAAGTCCCCCTGCACCCCAGGCCACCAGGGGCAGCCTCCACCAGGCTCCCACCCATGTCTCCCACCACCCCCACCCCCCAGCAGTGCAGGGGCAGCCTCCACCAGGCCCCCACTCATGTCCCCTATCACCCCCACCCCCCAGCAGTGCAGGGGCAGCCTCCACCAGGCCCCCACTCATGTCCCCCATCACCCCCACCCCCCAGCAGTGCAGGGGCACCCTCCACCAGGCCCCCACTCATGTCCCCCATCACCCCCACCCCCCAGCAGTGCAGGGGCAGCCTCCAAAAGGCCCCCACCCATGTCTCCCATCACCCCCACCGCAGCCTCCACCAGTCCCCAACCCATGTCTCCCATCACCCCCACCCCCCAGCCACCAGGGGCAGCCTCCACCAGGCCCCCACCCATGTCTCCCACCACCCCCACCCCCCAGCCACCAGGGGCAGCCTCCAAAAGGCCCCCACCCATGTCTCCCATCACCCCCACCGCAGCCTCCACCAGTCCCCAACCCATGTCTCCCATCACCCCCACCCCCCAGCCACCAGGGGCAGCCTCCACCAGGCCCCCACCCATGTCTCCCATCACCCCCACCCCCAGCCACCAGGGGCAGCCTCCACCAGGCCCCCACCCATGTCTCCCATCACCCCCAACCCCCAGAAGTGCAGGGGCAGCCTCCACCAGGCCCCCGCCCATGTCTCCCACCACCCCCACCCCCCCAGCAGTGCAGGGGCCACCTCCACCAGGCCCCCACCCATGTCTCCCATCACCCCCACCCCCCAGCCACCAGGGGAAGCCTCCACCAGGCCCCCACCCATGTCTCCCACCACCCCCACCCTCCAGCAGTGCAGGGGCAGCCTCCACTAGGCCCCCACCCATGTCTCCCACCACCCCCACCCCCCAGCAGTGGAGGGGCAGCCTCCACCAGGCCCCCACCCATGTCTCCCACCACCCCCACCCCCCAGCCACCAGGGGAAGCCTCCACCAGGCCCCCACCCATGTCTCCCACCACCCCCACCCCCCAGCAGTGCAGGGGCAGCCTCCACCAGGCCCCCACTCATGTCCCCTATCACCCCCACCCCCCAGCAGTGCAGGGGCAGCCTCCACCAGGCCCCCACTCATGTCCCCCATCACCCCCACCCCCCAGCCACCAGGGGCAGCCTCCACCAGGCCCCCTGTTAGGCGGAAACCTGTGCAGTTCCCTCTGGGACCACTGCAAAAGATTTAGGACTACAGGTGTTTGGCGGTGAACCCACTTGGTAGCAGTCTGTACATACAGATTCACTTGGTAGCTGTGGCTGAGCAGTCAGACTTCCCTCAAGAAGAGTTGAGCAGTATGTGGAGTATACAAAATAGGGCATTCCTTCACAGCAAGACAAGCAAACACGCAACGAGGCTTAGTGTAAAGATATTAAGGTATTTATTTATAAAGAAACATCTATGAAAAACACTATGGCACTTTCACGGCAAACAAATCAAACACAATTACTCTACGAAGAAGAAACGATCAATCCCCCTAGCAATATCTCGACAAGTCTAGGTTCTACCGGCACCACTTATTTACAGACAGAGGTGTATACCTCAACCTAGATGACACTCGAATATTAGTTAGGACGGGAGAGAAAAAGATAGGCAGGTTATGAAATCAACGCAGTTCAATACTTCACGGGTAAAATGCACGGCAAGAAGGCAAGAATCCAATAGATCATAAAGTTCAGAGGCCAGGCCCACTCGGAGAGAGGGAAGGCGCAATGTCCCAAAAAATCTCTAGTGGAGATGCATTCAAGTCTTTGTAGCAAATTGTTATCGGCAGATTGAACCAGTTCAGAACAATAAATGAGAAAAGCTTGGAGGCGACCCAACGGAAAGGAGAGGATTAAGACACCTCACTCAATCCGATCGAAAGGGAAGCCAGGCGGACACGGTACCTTGTTGTGGAGGGCAGCTCCGGCGGGGGCAGTTGTTCCTGGTGGTGGATGCACATCGGGTCTTTGCCAAGAGTAGAGAGGTTCTCGTCGTCGAAGAAAAGTGAAGTCTGGTGCACCACCAGGGAAGAGACCAGCCGCGGAGTGTTCCGTCACAAGGCACCACCTTTTGGTCGCGGTACAGGGGTAGTGGCTATCCGGTTGCCGAGGTGCGCTGCACGGGCAATTCGACTACTGCGTCCTGAGGCGAATAAAGAGCAAAGGGGACTGGTTGTTCCCACCAGTCAGGGGAAGAGACTCTCCGGCTGGGAGATCTCCTCTGTCGTCGGGAAGTGGTGAGTCGGCTCCGCAGGGCTCCACCGGAGGTGTCGTCGTTGCAGGTCGGCTCAGCGTTACCCTCGTCGGATTCTTAGGTCCTGTGGCGACTTCTGAAGATCCAGTCCCAAAAGCCCTGCTTTTATACAGAAAACCCCCATTCATTCAGCCTAGCTGGCAAACAACACATGCTAAGTGGTGAGCGGGAAGGCTCACCACTTGGGCCAATCACTCCAGAGTGCGACCGGAGTTGGCAAGGCAACTCGGTCCAGGGTGCCTAAACCCCCTCCCGCACCCCTGTGGTAACCCAGACAGAATGGCACCACTTTGGAGGGTCTCTGTACAGAGCCCTCCAAAGGCTCAACCTTTGGTTTAGGAGTCACAGAGACGAACACAGACGCCATTTTACAAACCGAGTTCTGGCAGAAAATACCATGCGATAAACCTATTTAAGATAAGTAGATCAGTGGTACGTTAGAGATTAACGAGAAAAAGTCTCAATCTCCAACAATGGGACGAATCCCATAGGGTTAGGTTCGGGGTCGAACATAACAAGTAGTTTCCACTGCCACCAGCCAAAACTCGACGAGGCGGGACGGGACAGTGGCCCCTCCAGTAACAGGTCCAGGAGTAATCGAATTACCCCTACTAGTACGTCCATAATAAGATGGTTTGTACTAGTCCTGTTAGTAAATTTAGGTCTAGTAAAGCCAATGGTGACTTTACATGCCCGGGGAGACAGTAGTCAGTCCCCGGGTATGGAGTCTACGGTGGAGGTCCGCTAGGACGCCCCAGTGCTACGGCACATAGGGTGCAGTGTAACACACATAGAAAAAACATATGAGACCCTATGGAGTAAAAGACCCCATAGCCCATAGAACACATTGACATTCAAAGGAATTACACACATACATGTCCAAGAGTGGGAGGAAAAGAGTCTCACTCTTGGCAGGATGGAAAAAAACAAACTCCCGAAATCCAGCAAAGCTGCTGGAGGACTCACTAGGTTAGGAAATTCAGCCTAAACAGAGAATTCTCCCTAACACCCCCACCCATGTCTCCCATCACCCCCACCCCCCAGCCACCAGGTGCAGCCTCCACCAGGCCCCCACCCATGTCTCCCACCACCCCCACCCTCCAGCAGTGCAGGGGCAGCCTCCACCAGGCCCCCACTCATGTCTCCCACCACCCCCACCCCTCTGCAGTGCAGGGGCAGCCTCCACCAGGCCCCCACCCATGTCTCCCACCACCCCCACACCCCAGCCACCAGGGGCAGCCTCCACCAGGCCCCCACCCATGTCTCCCACCACCCCCACCCCCCAGCAGTGCAAGGGCAGCCTCCACCAGGCCCCCACCCATGTCTCCCAACACCCCCACCCCCCAGCAGTGCAGGGGCAGCCTCCAACAGGCCCCCACCCATGTCCAACTCATGTTCCCCTGCACCATCACCCCCCAGCACTGTGGGGCACCTGCCAGCAGGCCCCCACCCATGTCCAACTCATGTTCCCCTGCACCCCCAACCCCCAGCACTGTGGGGCACCTGCCAGCAGGCCCCCACCCATGTCCAACTCATGTTCCCCTGCACCCCCACCCCCCAGCACTGTGGGGCACCTGCCAGCAGGACCCCACCCATGTCCAACTCATGTTCCCCTGCACCCCACCCCCCAGCACTGTGGGGCATCTGCCAGCAGGCCCCCACTCATGTCCAACTCATGTTCCCCACCACCCCCACCCCCCAGCACTGTGGGGCACCTGCCAGCAGGCCCCCACCCATGTCCAACTCATGTTCCCCTGCACCCCCACCCCCCAGAACTGTGGGGCACCTGCCAGCAGGCCCCCACCCATGTCCAACTCATGTTCCCCTGCACCCCCACCCCCGGCACTGTGGGGCACCTGCCAGCAGGCCCCCACCCATGTCCAACTCATGTTCCCCTGCACCCCCACCCCCGGCACTGTGGGGCACCTGCCAGCAGGCCCCCACCCATGTCCAACTCATGTACCCCTGCACCCCCACCCCACAGCACTGTGGGGCACCTGCCAGCAGGCCCCCACTCATGTCCAACTCATGTTCCCCACCACCCCCACCCCCAGCACTGTGGGGCACCTGCCAGCAGGCCCCCACCCATGTCCAACTCATGTTCCCCTGCACCCCCACCCCCCAGCACTGTGGGGCACCTGCCAGCAGGCCCCCACCCATGTCCAACTCATGTTCCCCTGCACCCCCACACCCCAGCACTGTGGGGCACCTGCCAGCAGGCCCCCACCCATGTCCAACTCATGTTCCCCTGCACCCCCACCCCCCATGCACTGTGGGGCACCTGCCAGCAGGCCCCCACTCATGTCCAACTCATGTTCCCCACCACCCCCACCCCCAGCACCGTGGGGCACCTGCCAGCAGGCCCCCACCCATGTCCAACTCATGTTCCCCTGCACCCCCACCCCCCAGCACTGTGGGGCACCTGCCAGCAGGCCCCCACTCATGTCCAACTCATGTTCCCCACCACCCCCACCCCCAGCACTGTGGGGCACCTGCGAGCAGGCCCCCATCCATGTCCAACTCACGTTCCCCTGCACCCCCGCCCCCCAGCACTGTGGGGCACCTGCCAGCAGGCCCCCACCCATGTCCAACTCATGTTCCCCTGCACCCCCACCCCCCAGCACTGTGGGGCACCTGCCAGCAGGCCCCCACCCATGTCCAACTCATGTTCCCCTGCACCCCCACCCCCCAGCACTGTGGGGCACCTGCCAGCAGGCCCCCACCCATGTCCACCTCATGTTCCCCTGCACCCCCACCCCCCAGCACTGTGGGGCACCTGCCAGCAGGCCCCCACTCATGTCCAACTCATGTTCCCCACCACCTCCACCCCCCAGCACGTTGGGGCACCTGCCAGCAGGCCCCCACCCATGTCCAACTCATGTTCCCCTGAACCCCCACCCCCCAGCACTGTGGGGCACCTGCCAGCAGGCCCCCACCCATGTCCAACTCATGTTCCCCTGCACCCCCACCCCCCAGCACTGTGGGGCACCTGCCAACAGGCCCCCACCCATCTCCAACTCATGTTCCCCTGCACCCCCACCCCCCAGCACTGTGGGGCACCTGCCAGCAGGCCCCCACTCATGTCCAACTCATGTTCCCCACCACCCCCACCCCCCAGCACTGTGGGGCACCTGCCAGCAGGCCCCCACCCATGTCCAACTCATGTTCCCATGTCCAACTCATGTTCCCCTGCACCCCCACCCCCCAGCATTGTGGGGCACCTGCCAGCAGGCCCCCACCCATGTCCAACTCATGTTCCCCTGCACCCCCACCCCCCAGCACAGTGGGGCACCTGCCAGCAGGCCCCCACTCATGTCCAACTCATGTTCCCCACCACCTCCACCCCCCAGCACTGTGGGGCACCTGCCAGCAGGCCCCCACCCATGTCCAACTCATGTTCCCCTGCACCCCCACCACCCAGCACTGTGGGGCACCTGCCAGCAGGCCCCCACCCATGTCCAACTCATGTTCCCCTGCACCCCCACCCCCCAGCACTGTGGGGCACCTGACAGCAGGCCCCCACCCATGTCCAACTCATGTTCCCCTGCACCCCCACCCCCCAGCACTGTGGGGCACCTGCCAGCAGGCCCCAACTCATGTCCAACTCATGTTCCCCACCACCCCCACCCCCAGCACTGTGGGGCACCTGCCACCAGGCCGTCACCCATGTCCAACTCAATGTTCCCCTGCACCCCCACTCCACAGCACTGTGGGGCACCTGCCAGCAGGCCCCCACAATGTCCAACTCATGTTCCCCTGCACCCCCGCCCCCCAGCACTGTGGGGCACCTGCCAGCAGGACCCCACCCATGTCCAACTCATGTTCCCCTGCACCCCCACCCCCCAGCACTGTGGGGCACCTGCCAGCAGGACCCCACCCATGTCCAACTCATGTTCCCCTGCACCCCCAACACCCAGCACTGTGGGGCACCTGCCAGCAGGCCCCCACTCATATCCCCTATCGCCCCCACCCCCCACAGTGCAGGGGCTGCCTCCACCAGGCCCCCACCCATGTCTCCCCCAACCCCCGAGCAGTGCAGGGGCAGCCTCTACAAGGCCCCCACTCATGTCCAACTCATGTTCCCCTGCACCCCCACCCCCCAGCACTGTGGGGCACCTGCCAGCAGGCCCCAACTCATGTACCCCAGCCAACATGTCATCACAATCTAGACCCTGGTCCTATTGTCAGCCTCAAATGCAAAACACCCACCCGAGTATTGCATCCACCCACTCAGAAATGGCAATTACATGACAGAACACCAATTGCAAGTTTGGAAACAAACACATGTCCCTCACATACACCCAATGGGTGTCAGTGAATCTCAAAACCCATATCATGATATGCATTAAACCAAGTTCGATCAAAAAATATGTATTAAAGGAAACATAAGTAGAATCAAAATAAATAAACAGAAATGGGAATGTACAAAAATGAAAAGAAGCATGTCCGTGAAAAAAAGCAAAACCAAAATCATAATCCAAAGGAATGGTGTCCAAAGTCACAGTCCACAAAAGAAAATCTAATGGAAAATTATAATTGAAAGCCATTGCTCCATGGGTAAATTGTGAAAGAAAAAGAAAATCCAACAGTGAACTATGTACAGATGAACAAGCCAGGGTCCATTATCCCAACAAAAGAAATGAAACCTATCTAACAACACTAACTAATAAAAAAAACTATATACAAAAATGTGGCCCATTGTCCAAAAGGTCCAAAATAAATTCAAAAACAAAGGAAACCTAACACTAACTACATAACTATGTGCAAGGGCAGCGGGCTAGTCTGAGGGCTCTCTTTTGGATGTCCCGGGCCAGGGCATCATCAAACTCCTGCTCAATGTCCCAGAGGTGGTCCTCCTCCATGGCCCCGAGGGTCCGCAGGGCCGTCGACGTGTCCACCTCCAACCCCCTGCGGATTGCCTCGAGGAACTCGGCCCGCCTGAGGGCCCTCCTCATGGAGTTCTCCGCCCTGACCATTGTGAGCGGTGCCTCTTCCGCCCGCTGCCGCTCCACATCTATGGCGTGGCCCAACCGCTGCCATACGGAAGACACTCTCTGTACTGGGTCCTCCTGCCCTCCGGCCGATGCCTGCCCCTCCGATGTTGAAGGCCCCGAGCCTTCATGGCTCCCACCACGTTGCTGCTGCTGCTGTGCCACTGCCCGTGCACTGCCTCCTGCTGCCTGCACATCCTCCGCCGGCTGGGGTGCAGTCGTTGATGTGGCCACCCCTGCTGGACGTCCGACTCCCGACTGTGGCAGGGATGCCTCCTCCACCAGCCTGGCCACACCGTCAGAGGCAGCTCCACAGGGCACCCAGGTGACTGATGGGTGGGAAGATGGCACGGAGGATGACTGGCGCATAGGGGGTTCAGTGTAGGAGGGGGTCGTAGCAAGCCCCATCAAACGGAGGAATCCGGCCTGGGTGACCTGTCCCAGTAGGCCGACGCGGTCAACGAGCCATTCGAGATGACGTGCAGTCTCCTCATGAAAAGACTGCAGGTCACTTCGCATGGCCCATTGACGCAACACCACACCAGTCAGGACAGGCTCAACCCGGACCCGGATAGCCACGTCCGCAGGCAGAGGAAGGCCAGTTGTCGTTAGCTCATCCCCTGCCTGAAAACAGGTCTGGACGTAGGCATCCCTGCTGGTGCAAGATGATGCAGGGACAGGATCAGGGACAGGATTGCACACAGGCTCCTCCGCGGCAGCCTGTGCTGCCTCCCTGGTCCCTGGTCCTGCACTGCACCACTAGCACCAGTGGGATCCCCACCTCCAGACCCCGTCTCTGTTGCTTGCACGGCATCCTCCTCCACCAAACCCCCCACCAACCTGGATGACTCCGTGCCATCTTCCCCCGTTGGGCCCTGTGGGGTCCCAGATGCCCCTTCTGCTGCCGAGGAGTCCAACTACAACCTCCGCCTCTTGGACCTCCCCCCGGCAGCTGCGGCCTGGGACGCGGTACCGGACTCCTCACTCCCCGACGAGATGACAACATGGAGGGGAGCCGAGCCTTGCGTCTCCGGCTGGCGGTGGGATCCCCGCCGCTGTGCTCCACAGCACCTTCTCCGACCTCTTCATCAATTGACGCTGCAGACAGGGAGAAATAAAACACAGGCATCAGGGCACTGTACAATGGACACATATACACATGACAGTAGTACATGAGTGGCATTGGCAAACCTCAGACATGCCATCACAATCCCCAACACACATGTCATTTCAACTCGCACACATGAGCCATACCACAGCCATATGGAAACTGCCAGCACCATCCATACACATACAACAGCATGAGCAGGCAAAGCTGAGCCAGACATCACATGCAACACAGGAAGTGCACTACACATGTACACACACCACCACACTTGCATACATGTGTACACCTCTGCCAAGTGTCGCAGTGTTCAAATGGGCATCCATGTCACATCTGCCAATCAGGCTTCCACATCCCGCTGTCACATGCATCCATGTTGCATCACTGTTGCACCCTTGTCAAATACACACAAATGCACATGTACACAGTGCTGTTACATGCAGCTGAAAACAACATACATGTGTGACATCACGAACATGTCTACTTACATACACATTCATCCAAACATGTGTGCCCACACAACTGCATTTGGCATGCAAGCCTACACACACAAGCACCATCCATGTCTCAGAAATTACAGCCCTCGCATGTGTTAGCCTCACAGCCCTGTATACCCCCACCCATACTCGACCCCATACAAACAGATGTACCCCACACGCACAGCTCACAATCATGATGCATGTACACTTACCGCTCGACTCCAGACAGGTCTGCCTCTCAAGGACCTGGACGTGGAGCGCTGGGGATATGCATTCCAGGACCCTCATCTGATCTTCCGACAAGTGGCCCCGGCGCCCCTTAGCATCCGCTGCCTTCAAGAGGCGCCGGGCCTTGTTCAGGGTCTTGGACCTGAAGTCCTCTCAGCGCTTCTTGACATGTTGTAAGTCGCGGACTGCCACCCCCTCTGCGTTGATGGCAGTCACAATGTCAGTCCAGATCCGAGTCCGTCCTTCCTTGTCGGCGCGGGAACTTCCGAAGCAGGCATCATACTGCACCAGGACTTGCTCCACCAGGACACCAACTTCCCTGGCACTGAAGCTGGTGCCCCTCTGCCTCTCTGGCCGGGGGTTGTCAGTGGTGCCAGATGTTGCAGTGCCCGACATGACAACTCCAGAGGCAGGAGTGGGTGGGCAACTGGGTCCTGGGGCTGGGCTGTGGAGCGATGGAATCCCAGTCGGGAGTCTTCGGTTCCAGCAGGGGTGGTCACAGCAACAGCACTCCTGGCTGATGTGCAGGCAGCAAATGGCAGGGCACGTGGGCAGCAGGCAGTCAGGCAGTAGCAGATGGCAGGTGGGAGCATGCTCGGGGCTCTGGGGGGCAGTAATTCGGCCTTCTGGGCAGGAGCGTGGTCTTCCGTATGCTTACGCGTGGCCAGCTTGATACGGAGTGATTTGGCACGTGAAAATTCTGCACGTCAGCATGTAATTCGAGGAAAGGCCCTTAGCGCGTAAGCGCGTCTGCACGCATACGCAATTTCATTGGACAGAAGGCCCCTCAAGCGCAAGCGCTCCTGTGACGTGATGCGCACAGGAGTGCATGGGCATTTCAGCGCTAGTGAAAAACTGCACGTCTGCGTGTAATACGAGGAAAGGGCCCATGCACGTAAGTGACGTGATGTGCGCGTGCGTTTCCCTCAGCACGGGTTAAAGGTGAGCGGGCCCAGCAGTTCGCTGTACGTGCCTTTCGTGGAGACCGACGTCTGTTGCTGCTGCCTGTCATCACAACTTCACAGCTATCAAGGACGTATCTCTTCTATTGGCGGGGGTATTGGCTACGCGTGTTTTTCTGCATCACGCTAGTCAGACGGTGAGTCGCACACGCTCTTTTTCCCACTGCGGGTGCCCCTGTGTATCGCACCCATTTTCGATGTCATAGTAGCCTGCGTGTCCCGCGCATATGTGTTATTCGTGTTACTGGGTGCCACCGCATACTGCGGGAGGTTGAATCCATGCACGTAGGCTGCAGGGTTGCGTGCACGGTTTTACTGCAGTTTTGGGGTGCCTGAGCGTTGCGTGACCCGTCACTACATCACCGGGGTCAAATACAGCCTTGCAGGTGCAGGGGGCTGTTAACATCTTGCTTCCCACCAGCTTCACCCCAATTGCCCAGGTCAATTGTGGTGTACACCTCCCACTGGCACCACTCCATCTGTGCCGGCACTACTACATCTGTGCCATGGTTGGGAGGCCACCAAAGGTGAGGGGCGCCTCAGCTGGGCGTCCTCCTCGTGGCGGGCGTGGTCGGGGACGTGGCCGTGGTGACCAGGGAGTAGGGGGACTCCAGGGTGTCCAGGGCGGCCACAGAGGGGGAAGAGGCAGGGGTGCGCCACTTGAGCACAATGTTGTGCCATGTGTTGGTGCAGTCATGCCACCACCCCCTGTGGTTCCGGGGGATGCAGCTTCTGCATCTGGCACTGGCGCCCGTATGACCCAGCAATCCGTTCCATCGACTGCCACGGGCCCAAGGGTAGTGGTAGCTGCAGGTGCAGCTGTGGACGCCGCCACCCAGGCTCAGGTTCTGCCAGCGCAGGCTGCGTTGGCACTTGAGGAGCCTTTGGTAGATCTCCAACAGGCCAGGAGGGAAACCATAGGGGCAGGCCAGGCTGCTCAGACCAAGACATGTGTCCCTGGTGCAGTCATGTCCTCTGCTGCCCCGAACAGCCGGGTGTTGGCAAGTGCAGGGGCAGATGCACCCAACAGCGCCCCGGTTGTGAGTCTGCCAACCAGGACCGTTGCGGTCAATGACCCTGCCACAGCTGATGTTGCTGCGCAGGGTCCATTAGTGGGCACCCAGCTGCCACTGACACAAGTCAGGCCTTTGGTCATCCCTCCACCTGCCACTCCCTTGGCTCAATCCACCCAACCCACTGGCCATACTGGTCAGGGCGGCATTAGCCAGCCAGGGTCTGCACCACAGTCCAAGAGGAGGAAGGTTGCACCTGCAGCACAGGCTGGGACCCCACACACAGCCACGACCTCCTGCACGTCGAGGAAGAAGCCTTTCTGTAAGAAGTAACTGGACTTCCTCGTGGACTACGTGCGGGGCCACAGCCGTGACATGCTAGTGGGTGCCAATAGTCAGACTACGGCTGCCCAACGTGACACCCACTGGAAGCATGTTGCGGAACATGTCAGTTCATTCGGCCATGAGGTGCGCACGGCGCAAGAGTGCAAAAAGCGTTGGAATGACATCAAACGCAGCACTAAGGCTAAGTGTGCCTCTAATTACAACTTGACTCTGGTGACTGGCGGTGGGCCTGCACCAGAGGAGGAAGAACTCACTCCGCATGAGGCACTCGTTGCGGAGTTCATACCACCTGAATTGGTCGAAGGAGTGGGAGAGATGCTGGACTTTGATGCCCAGTCCAGTGAGTGTTGATGCGTGTTTGTTGAGGACGTGTGTGTTTCACTTGTGGAATGTGTTGTGCATGATTGCCGCTACATGTGACGTGTACATAGTTCTGATGTGTAAGTAATGCAATGCTTCCGTCATGCATGTCTCCTCTGCCTGCATGCGGGGACTCCATGTAGGCATGCTCCCTTGCCCCTCCTCCGCCACTCTGTACCCCAGTTCCGCCTTTGCACTGGTGTTCTTCAATCTTGCCCATGTGTACTTTCTTGTTCATGCGTCCTGTGTAGATGCTAACTTCCAGTGTAGAATCTGCCAAACATATGCAGTGTAGTACTTAGTACTTGATGCAGGGTATCTCACTTGTACTGTGCATAGGTCAGATGTCCCGCAGGGACATGAGTGCCCATTCATGCCCCATGTGCATTGCACGCATGCCCCTATGTGTCCTTGACTGGATGATCACTGTAATACAAGTCCTTGGTTACATACATTGCCTGCCATCTCATCAGCCTTCCCATGTCAACTGTGGCTCAGTCCTGCGTTGCACACATGTTTAAGGTCTGACAATCTGTGTGGCTCACAGGCCTCAGCCTGTTCAATGGCCAATGACTCGGTCCAACTGTTGTTTTGTCTTCTTCACACATGGGCGGAATCCAGAGTTTTCATCATGTGTCCTTCTTACTGTCCCAGCATCATTTGCAGTGTTGTCACTTGAATCACATTAGGCTGTTGATGCCAGTCAACACTGTCTGTCAATACACAGGTGTATGGTCAGCCTTTTGATACCATGCTAGACATCCCTGCTTTGGTACTGGGGTGGAGGGGTGCTTGGCTTCTAGGTATGATACACATTGAATGCACAATGCACGTGATGTCTGAATTTGACATTGCACTGCCTTCACATTTCCTGGCACACACCATGGAGTCCTTGTACCTGTAGGTAGTGAGTGGCGTACACATTTCCTGCACTGCATAGACCCACTTCCATGGAAACTGCCACCTTTCAACAGGTCTGATCACAGAAGCAATTCAAAGTTGACCCAGCATGCATGCCAGGTTATATGTTGTGTGTCACATGTCGGCCTGATGCGTTTGCTGTCGGTGTGTGTGTGTGTTGTGTGCTTCTGACATGTGTAGTGACCTTTTTTCTCTCTATTTTTCAGGTGATGATGCAATGGAGGCGGAGGATGGTGTTGTCATGCCAGACACAGGGTTGTTACCCCTACATCAACCCGGTACTAGTGGGGGTTGGCGGGTGGTAGGCCACGAAAACCACCAAGTGCTACAGTCCATCTTGTCTCTGGCTGCCTATGAGTCCAGCCTTGATGACGACTCTGACGTCCATGTTGAGTTGGATGAGCATCAAGTCCATGTGTCAGGGGTGAGTGATTCTGATGTGGACACTCCTCTGTCTGCGACACCCGCACTGAGGGATCAGACAGTCTTGGTTCCTCCGCGGGCGGTGCCAACACAGCGAGGACCCCTGGTCCTTGGGTCCCGCAGGGGTCAAGCCCGGCAAGGCGGAGGCCGCGCGCAACCGCAGTATACTGAGTGGGAGCAAGACATGACTGCCAATTCAGAACAGCAGGGGGCAGCAATGGAGAACATCGCTGAGTGCATGGAGCGTGTGGCCCAATCTGTGCTCCCCCCTGCTAGGCAGGTGCTTCTCCAGCAGCAGGCAGCACGGTCCACGGCCCGCTCGCTCAGGCTGGGCATGGCGGCCTCAGACAGGGCACGCCAGGCTGAAATGTCGTCTCTGCGTCAAGCAATTGCTGCTCATGCAGAGACGCACATGGATGCCCTGAGGGAGGAGTATGCTTCCCTCAGATCCACTCTGGGTGTCCTTATGATGTCCCAGAGGCAGCAGGCAGAGGAGAGGTTTGAACAGCTTGAGCGTACCATCTCGGCTGAGCTACAGGCTTGCCGGGAGGTGCAGCGGTTGTCCAGCCAGGCCTTGCAGGAGGAACTCCGTGTTACAGTGCTACCTTGCAAGAGGAAGCACGTGTATCATGTGAGGTTCTGCATGCAGACCTACGTCACATCGCCACACAGAACCAGGCTCACCCGTCCGGCAGACTTGCTGCCGACGAGGGGCAAGCTGCAGCTAGGCATGGCCAGGCTACTGTGCCACGTCCTCCTTTCCAGGATGAGCCAGACTCGGACGACCATCTATCTCCCACATAGGTCGGGCTGTGCAGGCGTTGATCCCATAGAGGTTTTTTTTTTTGGCTCAGCATCATCGCATGTGGATGTTGAGCAGCACCCTGTACCTCCCCCCTCCTGGGTGCCTCCCCTCCCCCCCGGGTCGTATATGGCCATTTTTGATTTTTCTTTTAGTTTAGTTAGTTAAGTTTCTGTTTGATAGTTAGTTTAATTTGGTAATGTAGGTTTTCCATAGTTAGTGTAATTAGTTAATATAGTTTAAAATTGCTTGTCTATTGTGCTTTCATGTGACGGTGCGGTGCTTTGTGGCTTTTGAAGGCATCCACTGTCTGTTCCAGCTGGGCCCTTCAGGCTTGTCTTGTGTATGTGTTTGCTGCTTGGGGTCCTTGACTCACATATGCCACTCCTGCCTCCCTTATCCATGGGCTCGCAAGGATGGTTCGGTGTCACAAACTTTTACACAAGGGCTTTGGACTGTCATATCTGTGGCATGTCTGGTGCTATGTGACTTGTGTTTACACCCCTAGTGGGGATGATTTTGGTGTTATTGTCCACTGTTCAGCTTTTGCTAGATGGGGTGTTTCATGATTAATGTGTACATTAATTTTTATGCATTGTGTAGTATGTTTCTTATCTTTACTGTACACGTACTTGTTGCAATTCATGCTGTAGATAGTGTTCCACACTTTGGATGTGAAAGACTGACTGATGGTGTGATTTATGATGTGACTCTCTGACATGGTCAAGTAATGAGATGCCTGAAGAGACACACACAGATGACTTTGAAGCATTAATCGTGTGTTTCATGCCCTTTCTGCAGGGGGATGAGCCTCCAGAGCACCTTTGCCAGCAGATATGGCCCATTGGACGACGGAATTCTGGACACGTTTGTTGATGCCCACATGCACATGTGTGCACAAGCAGAGGCACAGGGATTGCAGACCTACATCCTAGAACTGCTGACGTGTTCCAAGGAACTCCAGGCAAGGTGAGCAGCACAGGGGGCCACAACACAGCAAAGCTTGCACCAGGCGAGTTGCACATGCAGGCTTAGTCACAGCACTGAGGGTGAGCTTGGATGAATATTGGTGTTGAAGCACACAATGCAGCTCAGATTTGTTGGTGGACTGATGGCTGTTGATTGTAAGGTTGTCTGGGACACCTGCAGGGGCAGTGGCACATACCCTCCGGTACACCAAGGTCCATCGAGGCACTTGTATCAACCATGTAGCCTTCCGAGACATGGAAAGGGGCAGCTCACAGGGACATATAGCAAGGGACATACTCGGGTGCAGTGCATTTCATTTCCATGTACTTTATGATGAATGCACTGCCAACTTTGTTTCGGTCATGGTGGTACGCAACTTGCTCTGAAGTCATGGCTTGCTATAGGGGTCTGTCTGCTTACCCAGGGAACATTGCATGTTGTGTGAATTGTGACACATTGGTGTTCCATTTGCCACGCACCCACCGGCGGCTGACTTACTGCATTGACTGTGTATGACCCGTCACAAGGGTAATGTTATAGATGGGTACGAAGCATCTACAACAGATTGTCTGTTTGTAGAGTAGTTTGTTGCTATGGGGCATGTTTGGTGGTGTGTATTTGTGTAATTGGCACGTACAGGTTGTTGACTGTGGCTCTCTTTGCAGCATTGCAGTGCCCCTGTAACTGGACCTGAGAGTGCGCAGGCAGGAGGCCAGCACTCAAACCCAGAGCTAAATGTCTTGTTGTTTTTCTTTCAAACTGCTCTGCATAGGCTTGCTGGGGGTGCACTAATGCATGGATGTATGTGTGATTCAATTTGGTATGTTTTTTTCCCCCTAATCACCCGGAATCCTATGCAGTTTTGAACCCTGTACCCTCTACCCGGTGTTCCTGCTTCCCGTACCTATCCCAGCAACGTTCCCTAACCCTCTTTCCCCACTGGGGTTGCGGATGCCTGTGTAAGCCCTGAACTTGGAGGCGCCAAAACCCTAGAGGGGGTGGTTGGTTCGTACCACTCCTAAGCCTGGACTACAGAAGGCCATGACAATGATGTCCAAGTTTGTTTGGATTGTGTATGTGTTCATGCAGGTAGTACATTTTTGTGCATTCCCTACTTTCATGTGTCATTCCTCCTCCCCTCTCCTGCCACTCATTCCAGTTATCCAGTGTGCCAACACCTGTCCCGACTGCATATCCCTGACCCTCCTTCCCCACCAGGGTCTCAGGGGCCTGTGTGAGTTTAACCTTACAGGCACCCGGGACACAGTGGGGGTGGTTGTTTCGTGACACTCCCGCGCCTGTACACGGGACCTGTGACAGTACACATCCTTTCATGGTGCATCATCCTATGTTATGTGCCACACATGGTTCACATCCTGTTGTGACATTGTTTTACTGTGCTACCTTGGTTGTTGCATCATTGTGGTAGTACTTGGCCTTTGTAAGGTACTGCTATGTCAAGTCATCTACTGGAGGGTGTTCTGGTTCGTTTTTATGCCTTGGATTTTGTGATTTTGGAAATGAGTGTGGATTCTGAGGGTGCAGGCACCTTTTTACACACAAGGTGGGAGATGGTGACAAAGGTTAAAGGTGATCCTGTGGCCAGGTGGAATTGAGGGTTGAAGGCTCCATGACCCAGGTGCAGTTGTTCAGTGGGTCATGGTCTTTTGTGAGGGAGGGGGGGTTGTTGTTGATAGTTGCCTTGCCCTGCAGTGTGATGGGAACCCTGACATTGTAATGGTGGTATCCTATGTACATGTTGTGTTCTGCTGATCAATGCCTGTTCATGTGTTGTGTTTACCTTTCAGGTGCGAGGGGATAGTTATGGTTTGACATGCTGGGGTGTACACATGGTGAATGTTCACATGTGATGTGTAGAGAACACTGTTGGTCACTTGATTGCACATGCATATGTTGAGTGCATGTCCTTGCTGACCCACACACTTGCACTCTGATGCACTACATGTACTCCCACCCTTGCATATCCGCGTGTACACTGTTTGCCTTCTGGTGCCCACTGTGTTCCTGCAGCACATGTTCTGTGACCAATTATGGATCCTGTACATGCCAAATTTGCTTTTTGATGTGGTCTGTCGCTTAGATGTGGTGCTCAGGGTGTGCAGCACACACAATGGCTGTTCACTGTTCTGTGCGCTGAGCAGTGTGTTGCAGGAGTAGGACACAGCACACAGAATCTGCAGTGTTGATTTTGCAATGCACAATGTGCATGTAGACAGGCATTCATTGTTATGTTACGTCTACAACTCTTGTAATGCATTTGGAAATGACTTATTTTGGGTGGGAGTTTGTTGGTCTGTCATTTCATCTGATTCCAGGTCAGGCATCATTGTCTGATGCCACTGTACATTTTGGACATGGCAATGTGTACCTTATTGTTTCTGTGTTGGTGTATGGGTATTGCTTGCCATGTCATGTTGTGGTTTGGGAGGGTTTGAGTGACATAACAGTGATGGCCATGGCCTGTTTTGCAGGTGTGTGTGATGCACACCTTGCATGTCAGGGTCATCCGCTTCTCAGAGCAACTAGCTGGGGGTAGATCTCTCTCTGCGGCAGGGCTCTCCCTCTGGAAGAGCCTTCCTGCCTCACTTGAACTTGAGGGGAACCATCTCCGGTTCGGGAAGCACCTCAAGACCTTCCTCTTTGCTTCTGCTTTCTCTCTGCCTCTCCCTTGCGAAATTCTTCACTGGAACTGCACTGGATCTGCAACTAGGCCACTCTCACTCACCTCGGTCCCTGGCCCAGCCACTCTCCACTTGCACTGCCTCCCTGGCAACCCCTGCACTGCGGTACTGTCTCTCTATCCCTACAGCCCCCCCTTCTCAGCACTTGTCTGCACTTACCTTTGCAGTTGCCACCAGCTGACCTATGTATTTGTTTTTTGGTCTACTTCCCCTGTACTGCACTCCCCCCCGCCCCTTCCCCTTGCACTTTTCCCTTCCCCCTACCCATGCACCTGCACAATCTAAATGACACCTGGCTTAGTAGTACCGTTGTCTGTCTTCCCTTGTTCCCCCCACCCTGCCTCATCGCACCTTGAAATACTTGTGTATAGGCCATATCATGTCATGTCATATGTGTGCCTTTTGGTCACACAGGAGAGCTTATGTTTAGGTAGCTAGGGATGCAGACAATGTGGCACTTCCATGGCAACTATCTCAGGGTGGTAGGGTTGATACAGTTGACTGTCTCTTTGTCATCATCGATTGTCACCTGGTATGTGCCAGGCCTGTGTGCACTCCGCAGGGGTGGGAGTTTAGGTGAAAAATGTGGCCACAAGCTGGGTCCGGGCTTCCTCGCCACGTGCCCTGTCCCCTCCCATGGGCAGCGCCTGTGCCTGTGGTTGGGGATGTGGGGGCACCACCATGTCCACCGGGACGCCCTGCCGTGTTGCAACATTGTGCAGGACACATTCTGCCACAATGATCCTGCACACTACTGGTGGTGCATAGAGTAGCTGCCCGCCAGAGCGGTCAAGGGAGCGGAAACGTGACTTGAGCACTCCGAATGTGCGCTCCACTATGGCCCTGGTTGCAATATGGGCGGCGTTGTATCTTACCTGGGGTGGTGTGGTGGGGTTCCGGATTGGCGTCAGCATGTGGTTGCTCAGAGGGTAGGCACTGTCCCCTGGGGAGGTGTAAATGGTTGTGATTATTGTGGTTTGTTTATTTGTGTGTGTGTGTGTGACATGCATGCATGTGCAAGGGCATTTGTACTCACCTAGGAGCCATGTGTCGCCATGCTGCCCAGCTTCCAGGGCCCGGCTCAGGGCGGACATTCTGTATATGAAACTGTCATGGGTGGAGCCAGGGTAGTTTGCATAGACAGAGGTGATGATTCCCTTTGCATCGCATACCACCTGTACATTGATGGAATGCCAGTGCTTGCGGTTTCGGTAGATGTGCTCAGTGGCCCTAGGTGGACGTAGGGACACATGGGTGCAATCTATGGCACCGAGCACTTTGGGGAAGTGTGCCACCCTGAAAAAATCCAGGACAACGGCCTGCCTTTCTGCGGGTGTTCTGGGCATGTATATCTGCCTGCGGACTGAGGGGCGCGCTGTCATGATTGCCAGTACCTGGTGCAGGCAGCGTGACTGTGCGGCCTGTGAGACCCCCCCCCCCCACTATGGCAGTAGTCCGCTGAAATGACCCAGTGGCCAAAAAATGCAGGACATTGAGCACCTTCTCCAAGGGGCTCAATGCTTGGGAGCAAAGGATGGGGGATGTAAGGTCATCTTCCCACTCCCTGACCAGGTCTAGGATGATGTGGGCTGGAAACCTATACCTGCCATAGACCTGGTCATCAGGCATCCCAAAAAGGCTTGTCCGTGGTGCGAAAATGCGTGCCCTGGCTATTCTCCTCCTCCTGCGGTGTCCCACGATCAGTGCTGCTACAAATGGGGCATTCATCGTAGCTGTATATACGTGTTTGTTGTTTGCGCACACTTTTATACTGTGCGCGGGGATGCTTCCGCCTGCCTTCGTGTGGCAGACGCGTTGACGCCTGTGTGCGTCTTTTGCCGTGCGTGGGTTTCCCATATTCGGATCCATGAATACGGGTTGTTCGCCTGCGTGTGGGCATTCCATGTAGTTCCCTGCAGTACTTCCCCAGTTACGCCTTCTTTTTCACGCGTTATTCCCCATTCCGCGTGTTCCGCCCACTGTTCCGCCCACTTTGGTTGTGTGCGCCGCGCTATGTGCGCTTTTGCTGTGCGTGTAGCGCACGCCATGTATGCCTGCGTGCGCCATGGCTGGATTGGGCGCACGGACAGCGGGAAACACGTGCAGCGTCTTCCTTGAATCGCACACGTGCACGTGCGCTGCGTTTCTCACGCTTGCACTACCTTGCGCCTGCTTGCGCATGGATTTTCGGTGCACGTTTGTTCCATGAATCGGCCCCTAAGTCTTTTACTACAGCTGAATTTCATGATTTTTTCAGAAGGGCACACCATTCAGATATGGGCCTAGGGTGTCCAAGCCACCAAGGCAAACAGGGAACCCCATACGTTTCAGAAAAGAGGACATCCGTTGGAATCTGCAGAGGTCTGACTTGCGCAAATCAACCCAAAATTTATTACCCAGAAAACCTGTCAAAATCCGAAATATGGCCAAAAAAAAACAATTTCCACACATTTCACTCGGCTAACCGACCAAAACACGCCACCAACAACACAGGGCTTACCTTCCTGTGTTCCCAAACGTGTCCCGACAAAAACGGTACCTCACATGTTTGATTTTTTTAGAAGGGCACACCAAACAGATACGGGCCTGGGGTGTCCAAGCAACCAAGGAAAACAGGGAACCCCATGCATTTCCGAAAAGAGGACACCCATGGGAATCCAAAGAGGTCTGACTTGCGCAAATCGGCCCAGAATTCATTATCCAGAAACCAATTCACAAAGTGAACATTGTGTTTTTTTCCCCACCAAATATCACACTTTGTCGGGATTGTGGCTAATAAAAACTGGGGCAATTTGCGCAAGGCAGACCTCTGCAGATTTGCACGGGTGTCCTCTTTTCGGAAATGCATGGGTTCCCTGTTTTCCTTGGTGGCTTGGACACCACTGACAGTGGGCCCTAAACATAGAATAATAAAAAAACAGTACTCACATAATATTGCAGTTGCTCGCTTAGAAAAAACTGTAAATTAAACAAAAAACATGTGTTACCTACGGTACCCCAGCAAAAACAAATCTACAATCATACTTTCCAATCATGCCCCCCTTGCAAGCCATCCCTGGTGGTCTGCTGAACCTCATCCCCCAATGAAAACACATTTGCCCCTTTCTAGGGGCAGAAATCTGCCCCCAGCGAAGGCTGCATGAGGTGCCCCCCACACTCCATTTGGGGTTGGGGGAAGAGGCCCACCCCAAAACTTCAGACAGCCCCCCCCAATGGATGGGGCAGTAGGGTTTGGGCACCCTGGGGGCAGATTGGCACACCAATATGCCCATCTGCGCCAAGGCAAGTTTGGTTAACAAAGAAAAAAATTGAAAATGGCAGACTGCACTTTAGTGAGGGCTGAGGGACACCCTAAACGGCCAGGGAATTTTATAATGTGGAGGGGCAGTGCATCTCATGTAGCCCTCCCTAGGGGCAGATATCTGCCCCCAGGGAGGGCTGCATGACATAGCCCCCATTCCATTGTGGGTGGGGGGAGGAAGCCACCACCCCTTCCCATTACCACAGCCCCCCTGAAATCCCATTTTTACTTTTTTGCTTTGTTTACCCAGTTCCCCTTGGCGCAGAAGGGCACAATAGTGTGCCATTCTGCCCCCAGGGCACCCAAACCTTACTGCCCCACCCACTGGGAGGCCTGTCCCATGATTTTTGGTGCCCCCCACCCCAAATGGATGGGGGGCACCTCATGCAAGCCTCCCTGGTGCTACTACGAACGGCTGTGTGAGATGCCCCCACTCTATTTGGGGTGGGGGGGAGAAGGCCAACAAAAAGCATGGGACAGGCCCCCCAGTGGATGGGGCAGTAAGGTTTGGGCACCCTGGGGGCAGATTGGCACACCAATGTGCCCATCTGTGCAAAATCAAGTTTGGTAAACAAAGAAAAATAGTGAAAATGGCAGACTGCACTTTAGGGGGGGGCAAAGGGGCACCCTAAACCGCCAGGGAATTTTGTAATGTGAAGGGGAGTGAACCTCTCCACCCCACCCAAAAGGAAGGGTGGTGCATCTCATGTAGCCCCTCCCTAGGGGCAGATAAGGGGGGTTCTCATGCACTCCTCCCTGTGGTGAGGTATCCCTTCCTAAGAGCAGATATCTGCCCCAGGGAGGGCTGCATGACATGGCCACCACTCCATTGCGGGTTTGGGGGAGGGAGGAGGCCACCACACCTTCCCATTACAAAATTCCCCGGCACTTTGGGGTGCCCCACAGCCCCCCTAAAATGCTATCTACCATTTTCACTTGTTTGCTTTGTTTACCCAACTACCCTTGGCGCAGATGGGAACAATAGTGTGCCATTCTGCCCCAGGGCGCTCAAACCTTACTGCCCCTCCCACTGAGGGGCCTGTCCCACATTTTTTTGTGCCCCCCACCTCAAATGGAGGCCTCCCTGGGGCTCCTACGAGCGGCTGCATGAGGTGCCCCACACTCCATTTGGGGTGGGGAGGGAGAGGGCCACTAAAAAGCATGGGACAGGCCCCCTAGTTGGTGGGGCAGTAAAGTGAGTGTGCCCTGGGGGCAGAATGGCACACTACTGTGCCCATCAGCGCCAGGGTGAGTTGTGTAAACAAAGAAACAAATTGAAAATGGCAGGCTGCACTTTAGAGTGGGCTGAGTGGCACCCTAAACCGCCAGGGATTTTTTTAATGTGAAGGGGGGTGCACCTCTCCACCCCCCCACAAAAGGAGTGGTGGCGCATCTCATGGAGCCCCTCCCTAGGGGCAGATAAAGGGGTGCTGTCATGCACTCCTCCCTGGGGTCAGGTGTCCCTTACTAGGAGCAGATATCTGCCCCCAGGGAGGGCTGCATGATATGGCCCCCACTTCATTGTGGATGGGGGGAAGGGGACGAGCACCCCTTCCCATTAGAAAATTCCCTGTCGGTTTGTGGTGCCCCACAGCACCCTCCCCTCAAATGCTGTCTACCATTTTCACTTTTTTCCTTTGGTTACCCAACTCCTCTTGGCGCAGATGGGCACAATAGTGTGCCATTCTGCCCCAAGGGTGCCCAAAACCTACTGCCCCGCCCATTGGGGGGCCTGACCAATATTTTGTGGTGGCCCTCTCCCCCCTCACCCCAAACGGGTGGCAGGGCACCACATGCAGGCCTCCCTGGGCCTACTACAAACAGCTGCGTGAGGTACACCTCCCCTCCATTTGGGGTGGGGGGAGAGGGCCACCAAAAATTGGGGGACAGTCCTCCCAGTGGGTGGGGCAGTAAGGTTTGGGCAACCTGGGCCAGATTGGCACGCCAATGTGCCCCTCTGCACCAAGGCAAGTTTGGTAAACAAAGAAAAACATAGAAAATGGCAGAATTCACTTTAGGGGGGCTGAGGGGCACCCTACACAGCCAGGGAATTTTGTAATGTGAAGGGGTGCACCTCTCCACCCCCACCCCAATTGAAGGGGTGGCCTATCTCATGTAGCCCTCCCTGGGGGCAGATATGGTGGGCCTGTCCTGCACTCCTCCCTGAGGTCAGCTGTCCCTTCCCAGTAGCAGATATCTGCCCCTGGGAGGGCTGCATGACATGGCCACCACTCCATTGAGGGTGGGGGGAGCATCACCCCATCCCATGAGATAATTCACCTTCGGTGTCGGGTACCACACAGCCCACCCTAAAATGTTGTCTACCATTTTTACTTTTTTACTTTGGTTACCCAACTCCCCTTGGCGCAAATGGGCCCAATAGTGTGCCATTCTGCTCCCAGGGTGCTCAAAGCCTACTGCCCCACCCATTGGGAGGTCTGTCTGACATTTTGTGGTGGCTCTCTCCCCCCTCACCCCAAATGGGTGGCAGGGGCACCTCATGCAGGCCTCCCTGGGCCTCCTACAAATGTTTGCAAGAGGTACCTCCCCTCTATTTGGGGTGGGGGGCACCAAAAATTGTGGGACAGGCCCCCCAGTGGGAGGGGCAGGAAGGTTTTGGCACCTTGGGGCCAGATTGGAACACCAATGTGCCCCTCTGCACCAAGGCAACTTTGGTAAACAAAGAAGAAAATTGAAAATGGCAGGTTGCACTTTAGGGGGGGCTGAGGAGCACCCTTCACCGATGGGGAATTTTGTAATGTAAAGGGGGTGCACCTCTCCATCCCCACCACAATTAAAGGGGCAGAGCATCTCATGTAGCCCTCCCTGGGGGCAGATAACGGGCGGCTGTCCTGCACTCCTCTCTGGGGTCAGGTGTCCCTTCCTAGGAGCAGATATCTGCCCCCAGGGAGGGCTGCATGACATGGCCCCCACTCCATTGTGGGTGGGGGGGAGGAGGCCACCACCCCTTCCCATTAGAAAATTCACTGTCGGTTTGGGGTGCCCCAGAGCCCCCCCTAAAATGCTCTCTACCATTTTCACTTTTTTCCTTTGGTTACCCAATTCCCGTTGGCGCAGATGGGCCCACTATTGTGCCATTCTGTCCCCAGGGTGCCCAAACCCTACTGCCTCACCCATTGGGGGGCCTGTCGACAGTTTGTAGTTGCCCTCTCCTTCCTCACCCCAAATGGGTGGCAGAGGCACCTCATTCAGCCCTCCGTGGGCCTCCTACAAACGGCTGCGTGAGGTACACCCCACTCCATTTGGGGTTGGCGGAAGAGGGCCACCAAAAATTGTGGGACAGGCCCGCCAGTGGGTGGGGCAGTAATGTTTGGGCACCCTGGGCCCAGATTGGCACAAACCAATGTGCCCCTCTGCGCCAAGGCAAGTTTGGTAAACAAAGAAAAAAATTGAAAATGGCAGGCTGCACTTTAGGGGGGGGCTGAGGGGAACCCTACACCGCCGAGGAATTTCGCAATGTGAAGGAGGGCGCAACTCTCCACCCCCACCCCCATTGGAAGGGTGGTGCATCTCATGTAGCCCTCCCTGGGGGCAAATAGGGAGGCCTGTCCTGCACTCCTCTCTAGGGTCAGCTGTCCCTTCCTAGGAGCAGATATCTGCCCCCAGGGAGGGCTGCATCGCATGGCCCCACTCCATTGTGTGTGGGGGCAGAGGGGGCCACCACCCCTTCCCATTTGAAAATTCCTCGTTGGTTTGGGGTGCCCCACAGCCCCCTAAAATTCTGTCTACCATTTTCATTTGGTTACCCAACTCCCCTTGGAACAGATGGGCCCAATAGTGTGGCATTCTGCCCCAGGCTGCCCAAAACCTACTGCCCCACGCATTGGGGGGCCTGTCCGACATTGTTTGGTGGTCCTCTCACTCCTAACCCCAAATGGGTGGCGGGGACACCTCATGCAGGCCTCCCTGGGCCTCCTACAAAAGGCTGTGTCAGGTATGCCCCCTCCATTTCAGGTGGGGGGGAAGAGGGCCACCAAAGTTGTAGGACAGGCCCCCCAGTGGGTGGGGCAGTAGGGTTTGGGCATCCTGAGGGCAGATTGGCAAACAAATGTGCCCATCTGTGCCAAGGGAAGTTTGGTAAACAAAGAAAAAAAAATGAAAATGGTACACTACACTTTAGGGCAGACTGAGGGGCACCTTAAACCTCTGGGGAATTTTCCAATGTAATGTGGGGTGGCCCTCTCCCCCCCACATGAAATGGAGGGGTACCACCTCAATCAGCCCTCCCTGGGTGTGGATAAGGGGGGACACCTCATGCAGCCCTCCTTGAGGCCAGAGGCCCCTTCTTAGGAGCAGATATCTGCCCAATGGGACGGCTGTAAGAGGTGCCCCCATTTCCGCTTGGGGTGAGGGGGAGAGGGCCACCCCCATTTCCATTAAATAAATCCCTGGTGGCTAGTGACCCTCTTACCCCTACCCAAATCTCCCTTTTGTTTTGTTTTTTTCCTTTTCTTTTTTTTCATTTTGCCCCCTTCCCTGGGGGCAGATGATCAGCCCTCTGCTCCCTGAGGGGGCCCTAACCTGCAGGCCTCATCCGTTGGGGGGACTGCACATTTATTCCTGGTGGCCCCCCTCTCCAATTGGATGGGGGGGCCAACTCATCTACTCCTGCCTGGGGGCAGAAATCTGCCGCAAGGGAGGGGTACAAGGGGTGGCCCCCCTTTCCACTTGGTGTGGGAGGGGGAGGGCCACCAACCTTTTGGGAGGGGGCAAAAAAAATCCCTGGTGCCAAGTGGCCTCCCCACCCCCACCCTCCATCCCCGTTTAATTTGATTATTTTTATATTTTTTTATTTTTCCCCCTTCCTTGGGGGCATATGATCAGCCATCTGCCCCCAGGGTTATCCATATGTGCCCCCATGCTTTGGGGGCCGGGGGGCGAGGGCCCCCACCCCCCCGCATTCAAAAGACATCCCTGATGTCTAGTGCATTGCTAGCCACTGATCGAGCGGTCTTCGCCCGATCCGTGACCAGCAATGGTGTCACACAAGGTGTTATTGCAAAGGGGAGATTCTCCCTTTTCCAACGACACCTCCCTCGATCTCTGGCTTGAAATACAGTCGGAGATCGAGGGAGAAGGGAGCTTACCTTCTCTTTTCACTGAGGCAGCCCGAAATGGCTGCCGCAGTGAAATTACTTTCGCTTTCATGTCGGCATGCTTTACGCATGCCGACATAGAATTGAATGTAATCCAGCCCCCGAGCAGTGAGGGGGAACCTCCCCCTCACATAGCCCAGGGGTTTGATTACTGTTTTAAGCGATCCCTGCTTTGCAGGGATCGCTCAAAACAAGGTGCCAAAAAGGACAAGCTATCTAGTCCTTGGCAACACGGAGGTAATGTCAAGGACGAGATAGCTCTTCCTTGGCACTTAAGGGGTTAATCTATTAAGATAGCTGGGTGTTTAGTTTGTAAGGCATTAGTTGGTAAGGCTTTTATATGACAAGGTCATGATTTTATGAGAAATGTGGTGGTGGATAGGCAGCCAGTGTAATTCTCATCTTGACTGAGTGACATGATCTCGTTGGCCCAGATTGCAGATTGTTCTGACCACATTAATTTGGACTACTTGAAGGCGGTGGAGTTTTTTTTTTTTAACTACCTGTCAAAAGCCCATTACAGTAATTCAGGCATGCATTAACAAATGCCACAGCTAATGAGGCCATATGTTCCAGAGACAAACAAGACTTGATCTGTCTCAAAGGTTTATTGATGTACGAACATGAGGATTTTATTTGTGAAACATGTTCATTGATGGTAAGACTAGTGTAATACCAAATGTTTTAACATGGGAACTGACTAACATGGGAACTGACAAAATAAGTCAGTTTGAGATAAGAAAATGGGAATACTGTGCTTCAATTTTCAAAATTTGTTGAGGTGAGCCTACAATTATGTGTTCTGTCTCAATATTCGGCACCGGTGAATTATGAGCCATACAGTGGTGGATCATATCTTAGATGCTGTTCAAATGAAAGAGGTCAGCATCATAGTCTCCATCAAGTTCCAGGATAAGCTGGGCGTCATCAGCGTAATTAGTTAAGACGACACCAGCACAATCAAGCATGTGAAACAGCGGGCGGGTATAATATAGAATAGGAGAGAACATGCACCCTGTGTAACCCCACATAAGACGGGCTCCGGAACTGCCTTAAAGTTGTCAATAGCCACCTAGCCACCTGTGCTGTTCTGGGGCCAGGGAATGACGCACGCCATGGCAGCTTCAGAACACCCAACCTGGTGTCTCATCCTGTCTGAAAGGAGGTAATTATCCACCAGGTCAAAAGCAGCCAACATATCTAGCAAAGCCAGGAGAGCAAGCTTGACCTTCTCTGCTATTTCTGCCAACTTTGCACGCAGTTCAATCAGAGCTGTCTCCATGCCATGCATGGCGCAGAATCCAGTTTGACGAACACTTAGAAGGATTTGTCATCCAACATGTTCTTTGAGTTGTAAGTAAGCAATCTTATTCAATATCTTCAATAAAAATGCGACATTGGTAATGGGATCATAGTTACCAACATTCCTGGGATTTTAAGTTGACTTTTTTAGAAAAAAGTGTTATCCACACATTTTTCAAGCTGGATGGAACAACACATGTTCTAAAGGAAGAACTAACAAATTTAGACAAAAGGGAGCATAGCTCAGCTGCAAAGTGCTCACCTTGGAAACAAGACGACATGAAGCAACACAGGTTCGATCCCCGGGTCTGCGGTTAGAAACCTATTGGTATTAAGTGCATTATAAATACGCAACTAAGTCATATTCCTGTAACAGCGCCTCGATGCCCCCGGGGTATGTGAGCATTTTAAAATGCAAATAAAATGTTTAAAACATTTTTTAAAAAGGGACACAAGCAAGTGAATAAAGTCTTAAATAAGACTTGAAGGACACAAATCTGAGACACATGAGTTAGGTATGAGTTCTAAGACAATCTTTTTTATTTACTCCTCAAAGGGAGCAATACAATCAAGGGGGAGGCAGTGCGAGTTGTGTCATTTTGACTGATGGAGTTATTAGTAGGGTTCGGATGCACTGAAAGTAAATTCTTTTACCTATTAATGTTGTTAATTTCATGGCTTTTAATTTTATTAAAGAAACCTAACTGCAATTCTGTACACCATAAATCGCTAGCTTGAATCAACTTGCTTTCCTCTTTTTTCCCATCAAACTCTTTAAGAACTTTAAAGAGTTATCTTTTGTCAGATTTGGCATTAGCAATTCTAGTTTCAAAGTGAGATTTCTTATTAGAGAGCAAAGCTTTTTTATAGTGGAGGGCTCCAGCTTTGTATTTAGCATGTGTATCAGGACATGGGTCGTTTCTCCATGTTCTTTCCAGCGATCTTTTCTGTTTCCTTGAATTGTGTAATTCTGTGGTAAATGTAACATGATTAGAGATTAACATATTCTTTTTCTTCAAGCGAAGAGGGGCAAGAGTATTAACAGCCGATGAAGCAATGTAAATAAATTGTTCTACTAGTAGATTAGTGTCATTAGTCAAGGTACATGAGCTAAACTGGTTTATGATAAAAGTCTGAAATGCAGACAGAGACATGCTACTTATGTTCCTCAACATGTATTCCAGAGTGCATGAAAAGGTACATCTTTATTGAGTCTGTGGTGAGATCAAGTCAAAGTAAATACAAAAATGGTCAGACCATGGACATGGCTTTATTTTAGGTGGTGGTACTGTAAGATTAAAGGTTATGACCCAATCAATAATGTGCCCTTTTGATGGGAAGCAGTGATAATGGTTTGAGCAAAACCAAGGGAATCAACTGTAGACATCAATGAGGAAGCCTTTTTTGTCAGAATCATCCTTATCACACAGTTTAAAATCCCCCAGGATAAGGATCGGTGAGGTTGTTTTGAAGGAGTTAATGAGTGCAGTTATTTGTTCTTCAAAGCAGCGGTGCATGATGTTGGGCGATAAATATTTAAGATGTTGATGGTAGTATTATCGTCGATACCAATTTGTAACAGTAGAGATTCACAGTCTTCTAAAGAAGGTGAGGGTGAGATGAGGGCTTTAAAAGCATATTTGAGAATAATGGCAACATTACCACCCCGGCCCAGGATTCTTTCATCTCTATAAATGCTGCAACCATTGGGTGTTACTAGAGTTGCGGTATGGTCCGTTACTGTGGAAAGCAAAATCGATGGAAGGAAATCGACCTAGGACTTAGACATCCTGACTATTAAGGGCAACCAGGTAATCCTACACCACCATGAACAACCACCAGAACCAGGTATCCTCCAACCTGTTACTTTGAAGAATTTGGAAAATGGAGAGATAACAGGAAATGCAAACAAAAGACCCCCTGGCCAGAGGGATGCCAACCCTTCCATTGCAAATGATCAAGGATCCTAGGTCCTTGAAGAGTAGAGAGGAAAAAGAGCATCCAGGCGTGAGACATATGGGTCTACCAAGGGCTCCTGGAGCTTAAGGGTTACATTAGGGAAGATGATGTTTGGCAGTGAGCTGACAAGAAATTCTACACCCCTGAAATGTAGGCTACCTTCAGAGGTAACAGGTACAGGAGGCTCCCATTAATGCATCTTGGTGACAAGCTAAGCCTTCCTGAAATATGGAGTGGGTGGCTGACTTTTCCCATAGGCTTTTGTGACTTGGTTGTCCATGCTCACTGGACAGAATAGTTCATGATCAATATGGCAAAGTCTTCGAAGGTCAAAAAGATTGAAAATATTTGGAGGGATTTATTTTGTTAGCATTGTTCCATAGCCTCTCATTGCGTTCCTCAATTAATCCTAGTATGGGTGCAATGGGCCCTTAGGATGTTCATTGGACTTAGCCACTCTTGCACTGTTCTTTAAGGTTTCATCGGTCAGTTTACTCACATGGGCTGAGATTCTGGAGACCATGCATTTAGTGGATGTTTTATTAAAGTTTCTGATGTAAACATTGGCAAGGCCCTATGACCATTGCCACTGCGATCTCTCCCAGAACTTATCCTGGGCTGGCTTATACCATAATGGGTAAAGAAGGGGGTGCTGATCCACCAGAACGTTGTCCATTTGGAGGAGCCATGCCATCCTTGCATCTCTCCCTCAGCTGTTTGTTGCAGCTGAGGGAACACTCCTGTGCTGGCTTCAAGTGTCAAAGGGAAATGTGTTTTCCCTATTAATATTCTTCTCACCAGCCACACATGTACAATGAGCCATGCAAGGAAGTGGGCATTTTGCTTCCCCAGCCTACAATGGCCAATTGGGGATGCTGGCTGTGGAACTGCATGTTTGTTTGTCCGAGGGGGAGCTCCTGTGTCTCCCTGCACATACAAACTGAGCCAGGTGCCGTGGTGCTGTGTCATCAACGCTCTGGCTCCTGCGCTGATGAGTGGGAGCCATAAGCTGTCTGGTCGTCTTAACAGAGCTGTATCTGTACCACAACTGCACACAGGTAATATTTTGTAATGTATTAATGTGTGTTTGAATGAGAGAGTGCTGTGCATGGCTGTGCTGTGTGAATATGTATGCGCATGTGTGTTTGTGCTCGGCCTGGGAGCAGGTGGAGGGTGGCGGCAGGGTTAGGCGCAATGAACAACAACTTTTTTTACTTGGCATATATCATTGTTGAACAGTCAAAAATTATCATCCATCCTGTCATCAACTGACAGCTGATAAAAGTAGGAATATGTGCTATGTTCTCCTGAGATTGGCATTTTGGGCAAGCCTGTCTTGCCATGTCTTACTATTGCATTATATTCTTACTGGATAGCTATGATAAACAAGCTTGTTAAGTGTTATTACTTTCCTAGACTGGCATGTTGGGGCAGCCCGTCTTGCCCTTTTTTACTGCGGCATGACTTTTCCTCCTGTGCATCTATGATACACCAAGCATGATATATGCTAGACTATGATCCTAGACGAGTATTTTAGGGCAGCCAGTCTAACACTTTCTTATTGTGCCATGACTTTTTTTCTAAGCATCTACGATAAACCGAGCACGGTATGTGTTATTCTTTGGCTACGGTGGCATTTTGGGGTAACCAATCTATTCCCTGTCTGACTAAACAATATATGCAATTAATACACTGTAGAGTTGTTTCTGCTACAGACGTTAGCTTATTAGTGCTGTAGTGGTGTTACTACTAAATCATGCTTCCTAAAGTGCCCTCAAACGCTTGATGTCAACGTTGTGTTTCCAGAATTTGCACATGTGGCTCAGAGGTTGAGAACTAGGTCACCAATTTGATTAGGTAGTTACATTGCATAATTCTTTCAGGGTTGATTCAGGAGCCAGTGAAACATGATGGCTTACCATAACTAGGAAGTTGATGCAACGCATATAATCTCTCCCAGATCCTGACATTCCAGGGCTCTTAATGAAGGTCCGATAAGCAGGAGCTAAAACCAGCTCCTGGGTATCAAGCATCATCCAATAAGCAGGAAATACCTCTGGGTAACAAGGAGTGTGCACACAGCACACTAGAAATCTAACTTCAACATGAGATGCAGTTTAACTTTGTGGCTATTATGTAAGATTCATTATGTCTAAAATGTGTCCTGTATCTATAGTTTTTCTTTATTAACATTCTCAAACACTCAAAGTTAATGTCACATGTGCATTCTTGTAAGACCCCAGTTGACTTGGGGATTCCAAACTAGCTCCTGGTAGCTGTCTGTTGGTTTCAAGCTAACCCTGCTCTGCTGGTGGTAACTAGTCTGTATTATGTGGAGGAATAACAAAGGAAAACAGGGCATAATGTGTGGTTGAGGGAGATGCAGGAATATGAAAGTGACCCTCAGAAACAAATTGGCATAATACACTGGGATTGATGTAGGCGGAATGTGTTTTTATAAGCAGGGGTGTGTGCCTGGGAGTCTGTAAGATGCAATGGATCAGATAGAATGCTGGTCTAGAAAAGGGTGAAATAGATCTTGCGATATCAAGCATTTTCCAGTGATGGTGGCGTGCACAAGTACTCACACAACACATTCTAGAATGCAGGCTCCTTCATTCAGTATGAAGCCACCACAGAGTTACCTTTCCCAGAATACAATCTGCCCCTCTCATTGATATTAGCTCAATTTAACTCCAGAAAGAATTAAGCAGTATACAAAAGGGAAAAGTCCAAGTTCTTGGTTCTTGGAATGCAGTTATTTTTTGAAGAACATGTATTTATTAAGTGCAAAATATTACTGGACATGCCACTTTAGGAACATGTTTATATTTTGCAGTACCATGATTTAATACTGATGAGTGATGCTATTTGCCTAATCCTTTAGTATTCGAAGGCAGAGAGGCTGTATTGTTTAATGCAATCCAGTTCACATCAGTAAAGAATGTACATATAGTACAAAAAAGGGTTGTCGTTGCAATGTGAGCGTCATGCAAGTTCTGCATTTAATGTTGAATTCTGCGCTTGATCAATTCCTCTAGTGCAGTTTCTGCATCCGTGATTTCTATGTGTTTTTGCAAAAACTGTGTACGGTGACAGGATTGTAGTGATGGCAGGCGATGTCTGAAACAACTCCAGTTTGGATTCACTTGCGATCATTTGTCCTACTGCAGAAAACTGCTGGAACAGCAGCAGAGGACAGTGTAAGAAGAAGGATTCAGGGATCACTTGAGCAGCGAGCAAGAGCGATTGTGGACTTTAATATAACTACAGTGCACACTCACTGTAATTCTGCACTTACTACTCAAAGCATCTATTTACCTGAAATATACTTTTCTTGCACATAGGGTACATGTCGGGCAACATGCAAGATGGCACAACCTCTGCAAGAATCATATTTGGGAAATCAAACCCTGCATCATAATTGCCTATCCCTCTCAAGTGATCCTTATAGTGGGGTTATTATTCTCAGTGTATTTGTCCTAATTGGAAAAGCATTGCAACGTCAGCAGCGTATTAGTCCTGGAGGTGGGCCATAATGTAGAAAGAGGTGTATTGATACACTGAGGTCAGCCCTAGATATGTTGGTCTTCCCCACCTTTGCAGACTCATGATTTACTGCTAGATTCTGTTTCCTTGCCCCTGCTTGGTAAGCGCCTTGCAGAGATGTGTTTTCTTCTTTGGTTAGAAGTCTTGGACTGTATCTGGTGTGTCTATCTTGCACTTTGCACAGATCCCAGTGCTCTAACAAATTGCTGCAGATTAAGATTTGGACGAATTGGAGGAGGGCTGTGTTGGGGAGGCACACGGATCCGGCATGCCCCCAATGTACTCCTTTATATGTGTCTGTTGTTCTAATGACTTGTGCTTGTGCGTCTGAGGTAGCGCGCAACATTTGACAGCAGCACCAGGACCTTGCACGTGCTTGTATTTTCAATATGGGAAATTAAGTCTGTAAATGGTGAACTGTGGGAGGAATGTCCATTTGAGACTCCACTTGGGCATGTGACACTGTACCTTGACTTTCATGACTATGCTTGATTTATAAGGCTTTACCTGTCATGGTAAGGCAGCACTTGGGCATTTGAAGTTGCACTTGGCATTTGATGGCATTTGGCATCTTAATATGCAAGGATGTACCTTACATAAAATTACCATGATTAGATTATGACAGCATGTTGGTATTTGAAGCTTCATTTGGCTATATTTGGCAGTGCAAGGGTAGGGTGAGGACTTTTAATCTGGCATGGCATTGCAGAAACACTTCTTGTGAGACTGTACTGACATAAGACCTCTGCCTATGAAGGACTTGATGTATGAGTGTGACCGTGCTAAATTATTGCTGTAAACCTACCACATCAAGGCGGAACCCTTGTTAATATATGGTTGATAACTGAAATAACCTTTGCTGTGCCATGTTAACTTTTTTATTTTATTAATTTGATATAAATTGCACTTCTTCACAATAATGATGCTACTTTCTATGATGACATTGGTGCAACAGGTCATGTAACATGACTGCCTGTTATATTTGTGTCAGCATATTATGTGAAGTCACTTCCTATGATGTCATCAGATTCATCGTGTCATTTCTGCTACCCCAGGCAATTTAGAGAAATAACGCCCCTGTAAAGACCCCTTGATTCTCACCTGGACAGAGAAGGGACCAGCTGACGTAAAGTCAATCAGGTGGGGTGGAGAGGGGCAGAATGGACGTTGATGCTACCGTGCAGAACCAGCACTGCCTGGAGGAATGACCACAGAGCTTATGTGGTGAGTGAGCAGCGTGTAGAACCCTGCCGAGCCCAAGAGTGCCGACCAAACAAGGTCCTCCACTCGCGTCTGGAGAGACGCTGACAAGAGAGAGAAACAAGAAACTGGCAAGCCTATGAGAGGGTCATCGCCAGAGAACGTCTAAGAAACACAATCAGAGCCACGAGGAGGCAATCGCTGAAGTAAACCAGAGAAAAAGATACCGGCAAATCCATTTAAAGGTTAGCTCCTGACGACATCCCAGAATGAGATAACCGCAAGCCCACAAGAAGGTCACCACCAGAAAGATCCCAAGAAAGCACTGGCATGGCCATAAGAAGGCCGAAGGCACCAGTAATCACTCCGGCTCGAAGGAATTCACCCCTACCAGAACCACAGAAACTCCCTTGAGAGTACCGCAGAGCAGGGACATGGTTTGGACACAAGAACGGACGGTTGGGCTGGTCGAGCTGTGCAACAAACACGGGGGAATACAAGAGCCAGTGAAATACACGGGAGGTAAAATGTATGAGAATGCTTGTCGCCGACCCCATAAACACCAAAACAAACACATAGACGAGCCAGACATTAAACCTGAGGAAATATCTGAGCAGGCCGGGTGTACATCAAGGGGCTAGAGGGCACAGGCACGCTTCCTCCCTACACCAACCCGACTCGATTCTAACTTCCAGCGGCGGGAGCACTCGCTCGCCCCCTCCTGGCTGCAACAGGGGAACATTTCGCAACGAGTGGGCTGGGCCATGGCCCACTCCCAGTGCAGAAAGCATGATCGTTGGGGCGCTACATAGACCAACCAGAACGCCAGCTGATCATTTCCGGTTATGCACAAGTCTCGGCAGTAGATGGACCGCTGGGCCTTTTCCCTAGCATGCCACTCATTCTGCCCCAGCCCTCCCAGCTTTGCCGAGGCACCTCTAGAACCCGCTTTAAAGGCAGCCTTTCAAGCCCATTTGAACTTCTATTTCCAGTTTGATATGTGCATGGAACACGTACACGGAGTCAGCACTGCTACACTCGTGTTGTTTTAGTTCTCTCTCATTCTATCTATCTCTCCCTTTCTCGCTCACCCACCTGTTGGTATGCCATTTCTGAAATCGATTTGTCTATATGGCAACCCGCGTGTTCATCTAGACATGTTTATCTATGCCCTTATGTGATTCATAGCTATTAATGCATGTATCCAGCTATCTAGCTGCATACATATTCGTTAATATATTTATTTTACGTTCGCCCATCCATCTGCTCTCACTCTCTAGGCCCATCTACCATGTGTATAAACACGCCTACCTGTCCATGCACACAATTCTGTACATCAGTGCAACCATATGTCTCTCTATCAATGTACGTATCTATGGAGCCCCACCACGGTCACAACGAGCACTGCCTCCAAAAAGAGCACTGCCTCCAAAAATAAAAAAAACACGAACTGGCAGATGAACGGCTAAAGTGGCTCGAGTGGGAGACCCAGCTCAGCCGGCCCCCGTCAGGACTCGTCCTAAAGAGTGCAGGCAGGATTAATTAAAGCAGGCTGCGGCGCTTTCTTCTAATTGACACCAGCGGTCCCATGATCCTTTGGGGACACATTCTCCTGTCTCTGCTTGATTTAAGTGGGCCTGAGATATTTTCCCAGCGAACCCGCCGTTCTCATGCTCTGCTGTGCAAGTCCCTCAGGAGGGTGACGTCACCGTGCCGCCGACAAGCTCCGCAGAGCCGCTTGAGATACCAGTCAACTTCCAGTTTCCATCACCTTAAGCCCCTGCCCGCCCACTGCACGCCACGTCCCCGCTCAGCGCCAGCCCTCCACTATTCCCCGCAGATGCTCTTTCCCACTCAGCTCCGTCCTGGGAAGCGAGCGTCCTCTGTAAACCTTCCCATCATTCCTCTAACTTATTTATATATGCGGCCTGGACGGATGTGGACTTTCTCACAGTTGTAAGAAAAAAAATGAAAAAATCACCGGATCCGATGCTTGCAAACATTATAAAGCCAGGAAATTGCATCTCCATTGGGGTTTGTGTAGATTTGTAGGCTCCCCTCCTGGTATCCTTCTTACCCACCCCACGCACAAACATGTCTTCCCCAGGCCTCCTTCATGGTCCTTCCTAGCATAGCATAACATACAATAACATTACGTAATACACCCACCTATCAGCAAGCGCGCGTTAGAGACTGGTATCGGCTAATAGTCAAGGGATTGAAACCAGTTATTGGCGAAGCATCAACCCATCCAGTGGGGACACACATTTGAAGTAACAGCCCTGGATTTGATAAATGCTTTCTACATAGCCGAAACACGTGTCATCCTTCAGGGAAATCTTTGAAAATATACACATGCTTGAACACTAACTTAGCACTGTTTTATGTCTGAGTATATTTGCAAATAATTACGTAATACAACGCTGGGGACAAATGGCTTGTGTTTGTAAGAACGATGGGCTCGGAGACCCTCCTGTGCCGCAGTGCTTTGGCAGCAGAGCCTCACATCGTGCTGTTGGATGCGACACAAGGCACATTAAATTAACTGCGCTGAGGCAAAGGAAGCATTGTGTAGACTACCACACCCCAATAATCAAGGTGCCTATGTGGCATTCATGCCGCACTGCAAAAAGCCTAGAGACCGTGTGGACGCAGGGGATGGGCGTAGGGGACAAACACGAGAAGAATGAAAGAAACGAGGGGAAAGAGCGATGGCTAGGTCAGCTGCTTGAAATGTGTACACTTCAGAAAGTACCGGAGGACTCTTCAAAGAAAATGTGGATAATTGTTGATCCGGGCCCTCAACACTAGTATTCCCTCTGCGGAGTCCCCCCCCGCCTCCCTTTGTTAATAGATTAGTTAAAACGTGCACAACATGCCTATTAAACCAACTGGGCAATCTATGTATACATCGTTGTAGTAGTAACGTCAGCAAACAGACTATGATTGTAGATTCACGTTCTCAATTCTAAAATGAGATATACAATTACCATCCTAGTAATGGGGCCGAAAACAATCAAATCTGGGTTTTAAAGTATTATCAAGACTGATAGAAGTACAGTGTCTGACACAACAGGAAGCTTGCAGTATTCATACCTTCCCTTTCTAATCACCCGCCACCACACCAGCGCTCACTATCACCCACTCCCTACTGTATCTGCAGGCATTTTACCTTAATCACACCTTAATGTGCCCACATTCAAAACAAAAACAAGCCATGCGGAGCTCTTCTGTGCGCCGTGGTTACTATGCAAAGGTGTAACAGCTGATCACTAGGGGGCATTGTGGACGTTGTTTTTTTTCTTTCCCCAGATTCGTAACCTGGGGACAGAATGCCCCCCAAATCGAGTTTCAAGCTAATATCATCCAAAAACCTAGGCTGAGCACCAGTGGCGTAACACAAAATATTGGGGTCCCCCTGCGAGCCATGCTGAGGGGGCCCCCCAACTCGGCAACAAATCACGTGTCGCGCCACACCCTGGGCTGGCCTAGATTGCCACGCTTGCGCAATACACACAAATGTGCTGCTTTAGGGGTATGTCCCACACTGCACTAGGAGAAAGATATAAATGTGTTTTGATGCAATATACATCACACTTTCTGAGAAAAAAATGGCTATAAAGCCACCATGTTTGCAATTGATTTGTAGGGTAACACCAATCCAATACATGCAAGTCACCAAAAGTGCACAGGAACATTAATGCTTTGCTATTAAAAATGCCATGCCACAATGAAAACATGTCCAACTGGCTGCACAATGTAAACCAGTGTAGACACATAATAACATTACAGTAAAGCATGCTAGGCCACATTTAGACATACCTAGACTGGTTGCACCAAAATGCCAGTCAAAGAAATAACACTCATCAAGAAGAGAGCACACATTAAAGCCTGCGTCTCCGCGGCCTCTAACAACACGGCCAAACTCTTTAAAATCTGCAAGGAACTGGTCAATCCTGTTGCAGTCTCTACCTCTCCTGTTCCCTCCAAGGACCGCTGTACGGCTCTGGGCTCTCATTTCTCTGCTAAATCTCAGAACATCCTGTCCTCTAGCTCTTCTTCCTCTCCCTCTTCCTCTCTCTACCCCCTTTGGCCATCTCTACCTCCCTTCCTCCCTTTTCCTCTTTCTCTCTGACAACACCAGACAAGGTTTCTAGACAAGTCTGAGCTATGAAAGTGTCATCCTAACAGGTGTTCCCCTGCTCCTCCAGAGCCATCAAGGACCATATTGATACCCTCGCTCCAGCCTTGGTCAATTTCGGTAATCACTCTTTTGCCACTGGAATGTTCTCCTCTTCCCTTAAGCACTACCTTGGGCACTCACTCCTGAAGAAGCCGTCTGCTGATCCTACCTGCCGGCAATATATTGCCCAATCTCAATCACCCCTTCACTTGGGCAAACTCTTGGAAAAGCTTTTCATCTCCCAGCTTACTCTCCACACTGAATCTGTTGGTTGTTTCCATGGGTTACCAGTCATTTGGTCGACAACCAAATGGTCTTATGACCATTTGGTCGACACCAAATGGTCGAAATCCAAATGGTCGAATTTTTTTTTTTTTGGGGGGGGGGGTTCCCCCCCAAGCCACCTTTTTATATATTATTTTCTTTTTTTTAACCAAACAAAACGAAAAAAAATACATAAATAAATTTAAAAAAAATGTCGACCATTTTTTTTTCGACCTTTTGGTTTCGACCAAATGGTCATTCGATCTTTTTTTTTCGACCAAATGAGCGGACACCATTTCCATGACCATCAGTCTGGCTTCAGAGCTGCCAGAGGCATGGAAACTGCTCTCCTGAACACCCGTGAAAATGCTCTCTCTAACCTTGATTCCAGCATTCCTTCTGTCCTCAACCTCCTTCTTTCCTCTGCTTTTGACACGGTCAACCACGCCATCCTGATCAATCGACTCAGTGAGAACCTGGGCATCACGGATCAGGCCCTGGAGTGACTGACCACCTTCATCTTGGATCGACCCCCCCCCCTCCCAGGTCCAACCTTGTCCCATTCTCTCTGCCACCTCTCTCTACTTGTGGCATTCCCCAGGGCTCTATATTCTCACCCTGGTTTTTCAACCTCTACCTGGCCCCTTTGGCCTACCTGATCTCTACCTTCTCCTCTAACTTTCAGTGTTATGCGGATGACTCAGCTTTCCTTCAGGCTCCTCCAGCCTCCTCTCTCCCTCATTCCTGACTGGCTATCTGTGATTCAGGATTGGTGCCCCTCCAACGATCTCTGCCTTAATGCCAGTTAGACAGATAACCTTCTCATTGGGACCCCGGCACCTGCTTTCCCTCTCTCACTCTGGCTGTCCGCCTATGGCCCTCTTCCTTCCTCTTTCTGCGAGCTAAAAAACCTTGGTGCCATCTTCAATGCCACCATCTCTTTCTCTCCTCACATCTCTGATGTCACCTAGAAGTTTCACTACCAGCTGCTCCTCCTCAAAGGGACTCTTCCCTTTCTCACGTTCCACCAGAAGCTCACTTTTTCCAGAGCCCTGGTTCTCTGTAGGCTGGACTACTGCATCAGCCTCTTTCTCAATCTGCCTTCCACTATTCTCCATCACCTGCAACTAATCCAGAACAGGACCATAAGACTTATCCTTGGCCTCAAGGCCAGGAATCGTATCTCTGCAGTACTGAAATCTCTCCACTGGCTCCAGGTGGCTGCAAGGATCAAGTTCAAGACCCTTTGCATTGTCCACAAGGCTTTCTGGGGCCAGGGCCTGCACTACATCTAACACTCTCTTTCAAAATACCTTCCTTCTCGAGTCCTTTGCTCAGCTACCTCCAACTCTCTAAGGGTAAGACGCTTCTCCAGGCAGAGAGTGAGGGGTAGATCTCTCTCCTCGGCTGGTGCCTCCCTCTGGAATGGACTTCCTGCCCCTTCAAACTTTGCTCTATTAGAAATTCCCAGTTAAAAGAATGATTAGACTGAGGAATGACTATATGGGCATCAGTTGTGTGTGTTGAATGAGATTATGATAATGATTGAAGATGAGAGTGAATGAAATTAGTTTTAGTGAGATGTGCGAAGTGAGGTGTGTCCGTGTGTGAGGAGAAACACAGCACAGTACACTTTAAAGTTGATGAATTTGAATCTATTAGCTTACCAATAGAAGGGTTGAAGCTTGTGCATAGAATTCTGTGAACTGTTTTTTTAGATTTTCACTGTAGGAGATTTAAGAAGTACAGTGATTTCAGACCGTTGGTGTTCTTAAAATTTGTGTGCAATAAAATCATAAAATATGTATATTTTTCTAGTGCTTGTTCATGTGCCTATAAGTGAATATGGGACAGGAATAGGGTTCACCTTGAGAGAGTAACAAACAATAGCACTAGCTTTGTTGTTAAAAAGGTTCAAGGGTTATTCCCTTTACGTAGAGGGTATGCTGGTGCTTCATACCCCTTTATCTCTCTTTTTTGTTTGAATATGACTATACTTGCACCATAATGCCTCTCCAGCGACTAATACGACATATCATGCCTGCTTATCCTGGGCATGGGCAACCATTAAGATTTGTCACACAATCCTGCCCCCCACACATCCCCTCTCCCACCCACCTCCTACCCCAACCTCCAAAATCAGTTCCTTGGCCAAGAATTACCTCCACGTCCCTCGTCCTTGTCCCAGAGCTTATGTATGAGGCTCCTTGCCTCATAGGTAAGTACTGAGATGAGGAAGAGTGGGACTATGAGTAATGAATATTACAGGCAGCTAAGTCAGGCATTACCTCCACGTACCTCTACCTCATCCCAGTACTTGTGTATGAGTCAGAATGCCTCACACACAAGTACTGCCTCATACATAAGTACTGGGACGTGGAAAAATAGGGCTAGGAGTAATCAAGGCAATAAACACAAGTAGTGGCGCAACACCATTGAGTTGACTGTGCTTCAGCACTCCCCAACCTGACTTTTTGGGCTATGTTGACTCGACCTAACCGACCTTTAGAGCAGTTGCCAGACAGAACAGGACACAGATGTTAAACGGCACCTGGATGTTGCTGTTAATAAGGGCCCAGCAATTACCAACGTAAAGCATTTCACTGTTAGTACATGCATTAAAATGACAAATTTTTTGGCAATTGAAATCACAATGTGGGTCTAGTACTTGCATGCCAGAGGAGTGATTGGAAGGGTAGAGAGGGAGTAGGAGACTTAAAGGAGAGAGTTAACTGCTTGTAACATTGGAGCTGCACTAGCATACTCTCATTAAAATGCGTAAAGAAGTTATATGCCCCCACACAAATAAGTTTGACCCTGCCCACCGCCCATGAAGTCAGCATCTCTACCAACATTTGAGGGGTTAGCCCCCCAAAATGTAGGTTTTGTTTTGCCCCTGTACACAAGCACACACACCATGCAACATATACACACCCAGTATCCATACATTTAAGTGTGAACTCTTTCACCATACAGGCACACTCAGGCAGCCAGCCATCCATTTAAGTGTGCACCCTTTCACCATACAGGCACACACCCAGGTTCCCACCCATACATTTAAGTGTGCACCCTTTCACCATACAGGCACACCCAGGCAGCCACCCATATATTAAAGTGTGCACCCTTTCACTGTACATGCACACATGCACAGCCAGAGACCCAGGCATTTGTTTGCACCCTTTCACCATACACTCACAGAGGCAGCCACCTATACATTTAAGTTTGCACCCTTTCACCATACACTCACACACGCACACGTCATGGGGTTGAGGGGAGTCCTATTACTTCAAAAAGAAATCGGGGCTCAAAAATTACCGGTGCCACCGGGCTATTCCAAGTCTGGTGGCCGGAAAGTCAGGCCCCAGTAATTTCGGTAATCCCATTCCCATGGCGTCCCATAGGAATCCACGGGTATTGGGAGGTTAACGGTGCCAGTGCTTCTTTGACGGGACTGCCTACTGTGGCCGCTGTGCCCAGCAGGGTCAGACCTGTCGGGCATAGCGGCCCCAGCAGGTAGACCTGTAATATGCCGGTCCAGAAACAACGGTGCCAGTAGGTTTACCAGCACCATTGTTTCTGGACTGGCATGGTCAGAATGAGCCCCATTGTTTCTTTTTGAAGTCACTCTAACTTCATTAAGAAATTATTCAGTTAAGGACCGAACCATAATGGAAATTATGTATCAAGGCAGAGTGACTTCTAAAAGAAACATTTTTTTTTAAAGTTATAAGGCTGGAGGAGCCCTATGACTTCAAAAATAAATAGTTTATTTATTACCCTCCCCTGGAGGCCTCCATCTCATGGGTTTGGGTGGCCTCCAGGATTGGGTCTCCATGTCATGGGGTGGGCAGAGCCTTCGGACTTCAAAAAGAAAGTTTCCTTTTGTAGTCACTCTACATTCAAAAAGAAATTATTTCTGTTGCAGAAATAATGTCTTCATGAATGCAGATGAATTCAAAAAGAAACTTTATTTTGGAAAAAAAAATAAATCTTAATTATTTTTCCTCAAGTGTGGGCCCCTCCCTGTACATGTGCTGGTGGGGCCCCATGCACCACAGAGGCTATGGGGGCCCCTGTTACACCAGTGCTGAGCACAGCCTGCTCCTATGTAAGGATGCTGTGCTCCTGCTCTGCATGAAGGAATAGAAATGACGAAAACAAGTGCATGAAGTTAATCGCAACACAAGAAAGGGTACGAGTTGAGCAGAGTTCTGGTGCATGAGATGCCTGGATTACTAATTGGTAATCTTCATTACTATAAGTCGTACTGAACCTCGTACCACTACTCCTTCAAAACGATGGGCTTTGCTCTTCCCAGCAGCCATCACAGTATTTCCTTTTAGTGCTCTCCCTCCCCTACCCTTACAAAGGGTGTGGCTTACTGCTGAATCTCCTGAATCTTACCAATACTCGAATCACCCTGCCCGGGGGAGGGGGGTTCAAGTATTAGTACGCTGAAGAGTAGGACTAGGTGTCATAAGGAATATCCGTAAGTAATCCAGGCATTACTTCCATGTCCCTCTTCCTCGTCCCAGTATTTATTCATCAGTCATGCAATAAATCATTCATTAGCTGTGGCGCTTGCAATAATACACACCTGACAAAAAGTGCATAACCTGGGACCTTTTTTGATCATACTGCACCTAACCAGTGACTGTGCAGGCATACACATAGTTTTATCTCTTTCCCTTCTACTCTGTTAGGAGTAGTCTGTAATGCATCACAAACATAAGTGGAGAAGAGAGTCCTAACCTGAGGGGGTTTTAGAAGAGGTTGTCTCACACTCCAATCAGATTAAACTAGGCTATGTATAGGACAGGTCTGCATAAAAAGTGACAATCTAAACTCTGCAATCTGAGTATTAATTAGGGGCAAAATAAGAATAAGGGTGATCAAAAAGGTTTTTATGTGCAGAGTTGACTAGTCTGTCTGTTTATGTGTTTGTGTTGAATTAATGTGTCCAGGAGTGACACAAACAGTTGTGTAGGAATTCAGAAAAAATGAAGAAGTTATCCTATTTATCTATGGAAGTGGTTGGGAACAATCCAGAGGTAGAGACAAATTTGAGAAATAGAGGCTTTGAGCGGCGATTGTTGGAGCGTGCTCACATTTATTGTTTTTAAGAATTGAAAAGCAGTAAAGGCATTTTATAAATTCTGGTAAGTATTGACAGTCAATTTAGACTTGTTACAATGGTAGATATTACTCCTCTGATGCATGCATGGAAGAAATTGTCGAAACACATGCCCAAGCTCAAACAGTATAGTGCAGAATGTTCGAAAGGCACGGCAGATAAGATGTTCAGCCCATAGCCACAAGGGGGATTGCTTTCAAAAGTGTTATTGCAACACATGACCACATACTTGCATGCTGTGTATACAGGAAATACATTACAGAAGAGGTTAGCTATTCTAGAGCTCTGCAAAATGGACCAGGAAGAGAGAGAGGATCCGCCACCTGAGGAGTAGATGCCTAATCAGTGTAAAGGGGAAGTTGTTGAGGCCTCATCTCATCTTACCCCACCTGAAGTAAAAGGCAAAAGTATGGAAGATATAGGATTGTATCCTTTAAAAAAACTGAAAGCCACAATGGTGGATAGTAACCCGATATATGAACCGCCTGCTTATAGCAGTGATGATAGTCCAGAGGAGAGTAAGAGAAAAGAGGAGATTGTTAACATCATACAAAACAGATAAGAGAAAAGTGAGCGATTGAATATATCAACAGAGATAGAACGAGAAATTAAGAGATGGAAAGGAGAAAAGGATAAAGCTGACGAGGTAATGCTTGTAAAGAACAAATGGATGGGAGGACAGATACTGCTCAAACTAGATGGGGAAATTTTTGAGGAAGTAAGACAAAGGACGATCAGGACAAACAGGATAAGAAAGACAGGGTACGAGAAAAAAGATTAAAAGAAGACAAACATAAAAGAAAGAGCTGACAATGACAAGAACAGATGTATCTGGAGGAGCAACAAGAGAAAGAAGATAGGGCAGAGGAGGAAATGAAGCATGACAGCAGGCAGAGAGCAATATGAGAATGGAATGGACAAGAAAGGAAAAGAGAAGAGGAAGAAGCGCAGAAATTAAGGGATAAAAAATACAGAGACACAGAGAAGGTGAAGCAAGGAGAGCAGGAGTAAGCGGACAAGAGATAAGACAAGAAGAGGAGAGAGTTAGATGGGAAGCGAGAAAGTGAAGATAATTAGATGAAGAGTTAGAACGTAAGAAGAGACAATGGGAACTTGACATTAATTGGGATCAAAAGGAACGGATGGAACCAAGTCCTACGATACGATGGGGCAGAACAGAGGAGTTCCTTTAGTTGAAAGGAGCAACTTCGGGGCCATCTAGAGTGGCCCTAGATGAGAACCTAGAAATAGGAAGCATTGGGATAGGATTAATAAGGTTTATCAGGAATTAAGGGAAGGTAGCAAATTGGGAAGCTGAGGGAAGGGAGAACAATCCCCTGAATTTCAATTACAAGGTGAAGAGGAAAATCCATTCAGTCTTGAGCAAAGGGCCTTATCCTTAAGCAGACTGACCTTAGATAAGGGTGAAGGAGATGAGAGTCATACTAGTTGGGGACTACATATGTCTGTTGAGGAGAGGGAATCCTTCCGTGGAGAAGAGGGGGGAGGTGCATGTTCCCCCAAGCCTGTGGGAAGACATGGAAGTAAGACTGTCTGATTTAGAGCAACCTAAGGATAGGACGCCAGATCCCATAGCATACCCAGAGCGTCCTAGAGGATGATTGTATAGTGAGAACAGAGAATCACCGTCATCAGCAGGTTAAGATCGTTGGCAGGAAGGAAGTGGTCAGGAACCACTGTCCCCACCATGGATAGGCAGACGATGGGAGCCGATTGCGGGTTAGGGTTTACACAGTTTCTCTTATTGGAAAAAGGGGAAGAAAGACCACAGTATATTCCATGGCCACAGATGGACAAGGATAATGTAAGATGCAAACCTCAGAGTTTGACATCGGGTGCTGGAAAATGGATTTATGAACTAGAAAAAATTACAGGAGGAAACACGCTAGCCATAGGGGACATTAAGGGGCTCTTAGCCGCCATTCTTGGGGAACGAACTGATGACATATGGAAGAGAGCAGGCTATTCAAGTGTGACAGCACAGAACATGATGGAGCACCATTCAATATTTGCAGAGCAGATGTTTGGAGGGCTCTTAGGGTACAGTATCCTGACATATCAGACATGGGGCCAATTATGACACATTAGATGAAAGATGATGAAGACCCTCTTGCTTACATTCAGGATATTCAAGAGCATTGGACTCTGGAAACGAAGGAGCCGTGGGAAGAAAACAGTGGCATTATTTTACCACATTTTATGTCAGGGATTGCCCGAGCAAGTACAGAGGCAGGTGAAAAAACAAGTGGGAATGGAAAGAAAATCATGGGTTGAAATAGAGTTGATGATAGTGCATCATTCCGGCTGTTACAGGAGAAAAATAAGAAGAGAGATGAGGCTAGGAAACTTGAGGACGCTAAATTATTTCAGAAAACAATGTCAAAATATTCTATAGAAGGGGCGCTATTGACAAGTGGATAAGGACTGGGAATACAGCAAGCAGTGGGTACATTGCAGGAAAATAAAAAACATCCGATTGACCAAGGAGGGAATAGGTTGATGTCACAAGGAAGACATATGGGCTGTAGAGGAGGGGTGGATTTTTAAGGAATTAAGGTGGGATTTAGAATGGGATTTAGAATGCACAGAATGAAACTCGGAATGCTCAAGGAGGATTTTATCAAGGAGGACTACTTAGAAGGGCTCCTCCTTTGTGTTGGACTTGTGGGATGACAGGGCATATTAGGTGCATATGCAGGAGCCAAAGGAATGTACAGAATCGTCAGTTCTCGAGAGGGTGGACAGCTTATCCTCTAGCATATAGCTCACACACTAGGGAAGGGTTTGCCCAAGATCAGACAGTGTATCAAACAAAGACGCTGCAAATGCACCAGGCACAACAAACAAAGCAAGTGCAAATGAATCCACCGCAAGGGCAGTCTCAGCATGCCCCTATGCAAACACAGCAGTATGCAAACACGGGACAATTATTGTCAGCTAGAATAGGGGGTGTAACTGTACTGGGAGGGAATCCTTTCATGGGTACAGGAGTAGGTCTGTATCCACAATAGGACAGCTCACAGGGTGACTTGATGTTTTCAGTACTATCTGTGACACCAGACCCCCAAGCAGAACCAACGGTTGATGTAACAATGGGAGCTACATCTTTTTATTTTTTAGTAGACACTGGGGCTACTCATTCATGGATACGAGAGGGAAAATATCCAATGTTGGGAAATGCCATGAATGCTCAAGGGTTCTCTGGAGAAACAAGTCGAGTTCCTTTTACCAATGAATTACCAGTCTCTATAGGAGAGTGTAACATGTCTGTTTGCAATTCTGCAAGGGAACATGTCTGTTCCCTTGCAGAATTGCAAGGGGAAAGGGAGGGGTTATATTCTTCACAGACACCTGTTAACATTTTGGGAAGAGATTTGATGACAAAACTTAACAAGATGATTTAATTTATTGAAGAAGGTATTGTGTGTTCCTCTCCTGGAATACACTACATGAATGTGGGTGAATTTATATTGGCATTCACAGGTCAAGTGGCTCTACGAGGCATTCCAGTAGAGCCAGCAGTTTTCCTTTATTGATGATCATTCTATTAACATTGTTACCTGGCAGAGTGGGGAAGACTATGCAAATACCTGACAAATTCTTGTTCTGACCACAGATACCCATAGAAGAAGAGGGGGGACAGAGTATCCCTATAGAATTAGAAGCAGCCATAGTACAATGGGAAATGATAGCTCTTGAAGAAGTGTATAGGCTGACTGACATTACTGATGACAACATATTTAGGGATGACCCCACATACGATGAAGTAGTGTTTCACATGAGCATTACATTTTGAATAAGAATATAGAAAAGGGAGATTGCACTGCAAATGGCGATAATACGAAAGTGTCCAGCATTTTTTGATGAAGACTTGGAAAAAAGTGGCAAGCGTCCTATGGACTACAGGCCCTTATGACATAGTCTGTTAAAAGCGGTAGGGGAAGAAAATAAAGTTGAACAAGGAGAGATTTTACCTTGTGCAAGACAGTACCCCATGTCTCAAAACACTGATGAGGGCATTTTTAAGACTATTTCAGCAGTGAGGGAACAAGCTATTCTAGTACCGTAAGAATCATTGTGTAATACTACAGTGTATCCTGTGAAAAAATCCAAGGGAGTGTCATCGAGATTCATGCAGACATGAGACCGATTAACCAGATTGTAGATGCAGCGTTTTGTTTAGTTCCTAACCCGGTGACAATACTAGGCAGTATCCCAGTAGAAGCACAATACTTGACTGTGATTGATTTGTAAAATGTGTTTTTCTCAGTCCCGTTGCACAAAGACTCACAAGACTTGCCTTTGTTTACATTCAGACTCATCTGAAACACACGTGTTTGCCCCGGAGGTACTGTGAGTCTCCATCAATCTTTAACAGAGTCCTCCAGATGGACTTAGGTAATATTGATTTGAAATGTGCTGTGATACAGTACATATATGACATTTTAATCTGTAGCACAACAGAAGATGAATGCAGGCAAGACTTGATTCAATTAATGACTATCCCAGCAGACATGAGATATAAGGTAGACAAAGAGAAATTACAGTATTACCTAGAAGAGGTGTTATACATAGGACAACCGATCTCACATGAGGGAAAGAAGGTGACACCTGAAAGGGCTGAGACGATTATGAAAACCACAAAACCACATACAGTAAAACATATGCAACAGTTTTTGGGATTATGTAACTATGTAAGAGACTGGGTGTTTGACTATAGCTTGCACACAAGAACCCTTTTGCAGGCTTTTAAAAATGCATAGGTAGACTAAGTCACAATATAATGGACAGAGGAGATGGAGGAAGGGTTTGAAGAGTTGAAAAAAGCAATTTGTACAGCTCCTGTTTAAGGAATGTTCAATTATACTGAGGAGTTTGTCATATTTTTGCACACAAATGGGACAGTTATGACAGAGGACCACATTGGGGTACAAAGCTCTAGCATATTACAGTTTGATGTTAGACCCAGTTATGAAGGGACACTTTCCTTGTGAACAGTTATTGGCAGCCACCACGTTTGCAATTGACAAGTCTGCAAACACTATGATGGGCTGCTCTATGATGCTTTTTGTGGAACATGCTCTTTTTGCCATTTTAGAGAAACCCAAGGGTACATTGATATCCCAGAGAGCATCTGCTTCTGAAGTGATAATTTCAAACCCAGCAATTAAAATGGTCAGATGTAAAATAGTGAATCCTGCCATGTTTATAGCTGGGGCAGTAACAGAGGGTGACCAGGTTCATGATTGTACAAATTATATAGAATTCTATGGTATATGCCGTGCGTGAAAGGAAACGCATTGTCAGGAGGGGAAATCATCTTTTGATGGTTCTACAAAAATGTATCAAATCAGTGGAGAAAGGTAATCTGGCACAGCTGTAGTGAGGCATACAGCAAATGGCAGATTTGAAGCTGTAGCAAGTGCAAGACTATGTCTCACATTTTGGCGTAAGCAGCAGAATTCTTAGTGCTTATTGTTGCGCTTGAGAAACATGAAGGGCAGGAAGTGATCTGTAAAGTGCCTCTGCTTATGTGCCGTCAAGCGTCCTTGCAGGGCTGGCACGTTGAAAAAGGAGGTGCTACCTCAGAGAGGATGGCACTCCACTGCAGCACGCATCCCTATTGGACAGGCTTATTAAGGTACTACAACTCCCATTAGCCAAAGCGGTCACTAAATGCTCTGCCCGTACCAAGCATACAGACTTTATCTCTTGCTGGAATGAAGCGGCAGACGCAGAAGCCAAGAGGGTTGCATGATCTCCAGATATTAACACATCATTGTACTCCAGGTGTTAAGAAAAAAGATAGTCCTGATTGTGGTAGTAAAAGAAGGATTTAATAATTTGCAAAGAACCCAATTAATGGAGATTCAAGGACATGCACCAAAGGAAGAGCAGGAATTATGGAAGCAAAGGGGGTGTTCTTTATCCACCCCACTGAAGCATTATGGTGACAAGATAGCACTGGAAAGCCAGTGTTGCCAGTAGCATTGTTAAAGGTAGCGCTTTAACAGCTACAATACCCTGCACATGTAACTAGGGAGAGTCTTGCTGCAACAAATGCTGAAGAATGGTTTGTTGCAAAGCTGTTTGAACATGTTGCATTGTATGTAGTAAATTGCATTGTATGCCAACAGTTTATGGCTGGGCATACACTGAAAACTATTAGAGGAGTTATTCCTTGACCAAATGGTCCTTTTCAGCATTTACATATTGACTATGTTGAAATGCTGCAAGCATGTAGTGGATACAGGTATCTGATAATGGTGGTGTATCCCTTCTCCAGGTGGATCGAATCATGCACGAGTACATACCCTGATGCCACTTGCGCAGCAAAGTTTCTAGTACATGAAGTATTTCTAAGATGGGGAGTGTGTGAAGTGCTGAGATCCGATAATGGGCCACATTTTGTTAATGAAGTGTTTGAACAGATATGACTATATTTATGTATTAAGCACACATTTTCTTCTGCTTATCACCCGCAAGTGAACAAGATATGTGAGAGACGTAACGGCCCCCTTAAAGAAAGGATTGCCAAACTAAGGCTTGTGTTGAAAAAGGGGTGGCTATATTGCCTGCCCTCAGCTTTATATTCCCCAAGGAATCAGCCTGGTTTGGACCACTACCTCACACCCCATGAATTAGTAGCAGGGAGATGAATGAGAACACCTCTTACACCTCCATCGAGGAGTAGAAGTGATGCCCAGGGTACAGCAGAAATGTTAGGAAATGAGTAGTGTTTGTATTTGACATGTACTGCCGCTAGTACCTCTCTCATTTCACATCTACTCAGGCACAGGTGGTTCGGTGTCAGAACACAGATGAAAACCATTCAGCAACCTGATCAAGTGAACCTTTATCAGTACCAAGACTATTTGTTGGTGATGCTGTGCTAATCAGAAACTTCACCAGGAAGTGGCACAAGCCGAGATTTAACAGGCCTTTTGTTGTAGAAAATGTTACTACTTCAGCAGTAAAGGTCCAAGGCAGACAAGCATATATACATCTAAATGACATAATGCTACACACCGGCGAGACCGCAGCACCCCAAGTCTTCAGACGAGAAGCAAGACAAGAAGAAAAATTTCAGCGTGTGCAGACTCGATCGATGACAAAGAAGAAGGATGATAAAACTACAAACTAATAAATGCAGATTTGCATTTGGAGTGTGACTCCCCGTGGACACTACTTATAGACATTATAGCAGGTGTACAGATATTTTCCAGGGGACAAAGGAATTCTGAAAAAATTACTTTAGAAAACATTGATGTATCTCGAATATGCCTGATTCGGATTTTGAGTTTGATAACTCGAAACATAAGCAGTACTCCGATTAGTTTCTCACTGAGCATTTGTTTGGCTGAATCTATGGTTTTGTCAGACAGAGTTGTGCATCGATTCGCACTTGCTGTTTTTGTGTTTATCCTTCTAGCTTATCCTGCTCTTGTCAGAAGAGTTGTGGACATTCACACTTTTATACAGGACCCTAAGAATGGCCTTGGAATCAGAAATCTACTTGTAGCAATAGTAGAATAATTACTGCAGATATCAAATTCATTACAGTTGCAGGAGTAAAATGTTTTTCCTTCCTTAAATTGCAGTAAAAATGAGAAATGCTGAATTTAAAACAATTTCAGAGAATGAACAAGCTCAAGAAGTTCCAGATGGCATAAGGGGTAGGGATTGATATGATTGTTTGTGACATACATTTGCACCATTGTGCTTTGTGTTTTTCTGTTTCTTTTGATTCTCCTTTTCTGTCTCATGGATCCAAACAAGGCAGATGTCTCTTTGATCCTCCCGACTCCAGGAACTGTTGTTGATCTGCCTATTACTAATGAGCCAACACCCGTTGTGTTCTTGCCTTTTCATAAGACTGCTTTAGAGTTGTTTCCATGGGCTGCTAATATTTGGAGAGGGAGATACAGGAGAAGTGCAGAAGAAGACAATGATGGGATCAACACATATTTAGACAATTCAGTATACGTGGGTAATAACATGTGGTAGCAGCACATGAGAAGGATATGAGAAAGTACATCTAAGGAGAGCATGCTATGGGAACATCCAGAATACTTATAGGTACAGAGGTACCAGTGCAAAGAGCTCATTGCCTGACACATCTTGCACTCTGCCAGACAAGAGGACAGTTCCAAGGCAGAACAGCATCGCTGGTATGGATAACTAAAGAGACAGCTCAAAGAGAAGATAACTGTGTGCAAGGCCTAAAGGCAAGAGAGTAGCCAGAAAGAAGGCATCAGATAATCAAATATGAACAGCCTGGAACAAATGGAGCAGGAATCAGGATAGAAGAAAACAAGATGCAAATTGTCAAGACAAGAATAAAGAAGAAATACAGAGATGATGGGAAAGAGGTCAATTGAAAATCAAAGGAACAGTGCTGACTCCAGAAGGATGAACTGATGGCCTGTGTATGATGCAACAGCATTAACTGGATATTTTGAGCTAGTTATAGACACTGCAGAAAATGAATGCAAGCATCACTGGGCGAAGATTACAAAATTGTTGACATGATTCAATGACAAAAGAGGACCATTACAGATACTACCGCTAAAAAGTGCATATTTGTGTTTCAGAAATAATGGTACAAGGAAGTTTGGAGAGAATCACCAGTGTGGCCGAATCTTTAATGTACCAGGCATGAAGGAAGGGACAGTTATCTGATGGATCATTATTGGGCTTGTGGGTCCAGAGCCTACATGAAACTGTCCAAGGAATGGGGAGAAATGTGCTCCCTAGTGCTTATCCATGTTCCAGCATTAGTGATTCCTAAGAGTGACCTGAACATTGGAGAATTTCCAAAAATGGATGCTCATTTGAGAAAAAGAAGATCGCTTGAAGTTCTTAATCGAACCAGAAGAGGGAATTACTTTTCACCTAAATCAATAGAAGCATGTTACTCCATTCCATATGATCACACGTTGTTCAGCAAGACTGCTTCAGCATTTATGTCTATCTTCATGACTGGGATCCAGACGATGGCTAATGCAAAGTGGTTGCAAATCACTTGCTGAGAGCTCCTGCAGATGATCAACACTACCATAAAGTGATTCAATGCTATTAGGGAAGAATTGAGGCCAGCACAACACAATGGAAGATGAGACAGAATATATTGCAGATGTTAGTTGGTATGCATTAATCTTCTCATGAGTTCCACAGTGGATGGGAACATCTTTAAGCTTCTTGGAGCAGTATTGGTGATGACAATGTTTGGATTCTGTGTGATCAGGATAATTATCACACAGTACAAGTAGACAGCCAAGAAAATAGTAGGAATGAAGATAATGATCGATATTGAATCAGGATTTGGGCCCAAGGAGTTGACTGCTGAAGAAATTAGAGAATGCATAATGGCCAGCATTGTAGCACCTGAGGGAACAAAGTTGCTATATCCAAGGAAACTTAAGACGTATGTGGGATGAAGGATCTATTGTAGCCCGAATAGACAGTGCAGCTACATGACCTGGAGTAATGATGAACATGTAAAATCTTCATGGTCCTTGAAGGGAGTGATGAAGATCGGGACTCCAAAGAAGCACTTCGTCAAGAAAGGATACCAAGATGTGAAGACTGATGAAGGAGTGGGTGATTAATCATCCAGAGGGGGGAGTGTAGAGGAGCAGCTGAATGCCTCTACAGGAAGTCCCACCCCCATCCTTCCTAAATGTTGGATCCAGAAGTCACGACATGCACAACACCGGTGATTGTGCCTATTCCACAGAGCTCCTTTGAGAAAAGGTGTCCATTGAGAAAACCCTATGTGATGCATTTCAGCAGAGATGACAATCTCTTGGAGGAGATCCTGGAAGGGATATGAAGATGGAAGAAAGAGAAGTTGGTGACATCACAAGAAGCAAGTATGACACACTGAGAAGAATGGCTAAAGAAGAAGATGTATAGACTTTATCGAATCTGATGATGAAATAAAGAATCGAGTAAACGTTCATATGTGGAATGAAGATTGCACGTGTGAAGAGCACTGCAGAAAATCCAAGTTGTTCAATAACTGTACAGATGCAGCATCGCAAGTAGATTAAGTAATCTTAGAGGCTGGCTATACGTAGTGAAAAGACTGCAGGCGGTGCCGTCATTATATAGAAGCTGGACATCGGTGTCACATGTTTAGTAAGCTCGGACCTGTGAAGAAGGAAGAATCGGAAAAGCTGTGTCACAGCAACATGAAGCTAAAAGCATGGAGAGGCCTGGAAGAACTTTCTTGATTGGTGTCAAAGGATGAAATAGCCAACACCTGGTTATCTATCTGAAGAACAGTAACCGTGACACGCTGAATTGTCTTGTGTTAAGGTACAAGGAAAGAGTGCCGTGCTTGTTAATTAAAGACAATTAAATGCTGCAAAACAGGCTGAAATATGGTCTCCTGTCACATTAGCTAAGGATGGCAAAAGAAGGTTGGCATGCTGCTCTTAACCTGAGATAGCATGTGCCTGTACTCCCTTTTATTCCCAGGAGCAAGGATACTTTGCAAGGCCAAGTCCAAAGACAATCTGAATGGCAGAAGGCATGAGCGATGAGAAATATTGGATTAATTGGGGGGGGGGGGGGGGAGACATGGTCAAAGTCCACCCACTGGCACCTGGGGTACCAGTTTACATGCTGCTAATGAGCCGAATGTTCCAGAAGGGTATAAGCATGCCAACCAATTATGAAGTGCCATATAATGAAAGGCTGTATATTTTGAGAGCCAATAATATACTGTGTACATAATAACTGATGAGGATGACTTGGACTAGGGGTGGGCATAAGTTGTCCACCTGACTGTAGAGACACAATCACAACACGTCCCTATATAGCAAGTATACTTAGACGTTCCCTTTGAGCGTATCACACCCCCCGTAGGTTACTCTTATTTGCCATGTAGTATGACATCACATACGATACATTTTTGCTATATAAATGTTATTTTTTTCTGAAAAGCTTTGAGAGAACTTAAGCAGACACCCGTTGATGTCCGTTGTCACTCCCTGTTTTAGACAAATGATAATAAAACAGGTGGAGGAGACTTTTGCCAACTTTCTGAGTCTGTCTTATTTGGTGTAAGAGTTAATCTGTATCCCATCCATGCATGACGTGTTACTGATTTAAGGACCCCCCAGGTTTACCAGCAACAACTAACACCACAACATATATCCCTGGCTATGGATTCATACCTAAGATCACCACCTGCGCCAAGACCCTGTGGCTCCACAACGACAAACACCTCTCCTTTAAGAAACACTAGCTGGTATCAGCTCTACCCCCTGCAAAAAGATAAGCCCTTCCTCCCTCTGGACAGCTTTAGATCCACCATTCAAGCGCTGGCCATATGCCACCTGAAAGGGGGCAATGCCCTCCTCTCTGGCCTCCCATCATCCTCCCTTGTATCCCTGAGAAGTCTCCTACATGCAGCTGCAGGCCTCATCAAGGGTCTACCCAGATATGACCACATCACCACGTCCCTCATAGAACTTCATTGGCTCCCACTGCATACATGAATCACCTTCAAGTTGTGCTGCATCTATAAGACAGTCACCCTCAAGTCACCCATTTATCTTACAGGGAAACTCAGCATCTCCGGTGCACAGCACACCACCAGAAGCCAGGACTTGTGCAAAGTTTTAATCCGCTGCTGCAAAAAGTAAAGTACCAGAAAAATAAGAATTCTCTGCTTATGACCCACGATTATGCAACCTCCTCCCTTTCAGCATATGACTTGCCTCTACGCTCCTACTATTCAAAAAAGTACTCAAGACCCACCTCTACAAGCAGTCTCTGATCCTCAACATCTAGGCCATCACGTCTCCCACTGCACTACCTGACTTGCTAGACGCCATCCGCCCTTCTTCTCCCCACAACCCGGTACAGCTGTGTCCCTCCTCTCTGTATCTCAACCCCTTTTGTATATCTGTTCTGTTGTTACCTCTGAAAAGTACTCCGTTATGCATCTGTACTGTTTTATACCTCTGTAAAGTTCTCAACCGCTTCTCGAAGCTAGGTCTGCACTCAATAAATACCATAATAATAATAAATACCATAATAATATTGGGAGCCTTTTAAAAAAATGGTATACTGTGTTTTCCAGCTGCCCATTATATCTGTCACATTTGTCCGAGTTTTTGTTATTTTGTTTGTTCATCAGAAACGCTAGGGGCAAAATGCTTGTTCGGAATTTAATGTAGAGTGCTCGCAGGTGCTTTGGTTTCAGGTGGTCGAGATACCACTCGTAACCAAAAGTTACTTTCCTCTCCAAGTAAATCTTGAAGATTCTGTATGAACTTAGCTTGCAAATTAACAAGGGGGGGGTCTGGGAGTCCCCCTACCAGACATTAGTCCTAGTTATGAGAGACTTATCCAGCGTCTTTAGCTCACTATCTTTCACAAAGAAAAAATATCCCAAACATATCAGTCTTTGTCCTGCCCTGGGGCAGTCTAGCACGGGAATGCCAGGCAATTCTCCTCTGAACAAGAGTGCCAACAGCAACCCCAGACACGTGTTTCAGTCTGGTTGGACCTCATCAGTAGGATGGAGCTGTGCCTCTCTAAGAATAGTGAGCAAGGGGTCCACGTCTGGATTCCCCTAGTAACTTAGGGTGAGACCTAAAGTTACTTAAATATGCAAATAAACAAGGGGGTTCCTGGGAGTTCTTCTACCAGACATTATTCCTGGTTATGAGAGACTTACCCAGAGTCTTTAGCTCACTATCTTTCACAGAGACGCAATATCAAAAACATCTCAGTCTTTGTCCTGCCCTGGGGCAGTCCAGCACCAAAATGCTAGGCAATTCCCCTCTGAACAGGCGTACCAACAGCAACCCCAGACACGTGTTTTGGTCTGGTTGGACCTCATCAGTAGGGTGGAGCTGTGCCTCTCTAAGAATAGTGAACAAGGGGTCCACGTCTGGATTGCCCTAGTAACTTAGGGTGAAACCCAAAATTACTTAAATATGCAAATTAACAAGCCGGGTCCTGGGAGTCCCTCTACCAGACATTAGTCCTGGTTACGAGAGACTTAACCAGCGTCTTTAGCTCACTATCTTTCACAGAGAAGAAATATCCCAAACATATCAGTCCGTGTCCTGCCCTGGGGCAGTTCAGCACCAAAATGCTAGGCAATTATCCTCTGAACAAGAGTACCAACAGCAACCCCAGTAACGTGTTCCGGTCTGGTAGGATCTCATCAGTAGGGTGAAGCTGTGCCTCTCTAAGAATAGTGAGCATAGGGTCCACGTCTGAATTCCCCTAGTAACTTAGGGTCAGACCCAAAATTAATTCATAATGCAAATTAACAAGGGGGGGTCCTGGGAGTCCCTCTAACAGACTTTAGTCCTGGTTACGAGAGACTTACACAGAGTCTTTAGCTCACTATCTTTTGCAGAGAAGAAATATCCCAAACATATCAGTCTTTGTCCTGCCCTGAGGCAGTCCAGCACCGAAATGCTAGGCAATTCTCCTCTGAACAAGAGTACCAACAGCAACCCCAGACACGTGGTTCGGTCTGGTTGGACCTCAATCAATACTAATCATGTTTGCACATATTCTGGCACACTTTATCTTAGCCCTGTCCCTTTGTTTCATTCCAAACACTTTCCTTTTACGGTAGGTGAGCTGCTGCAAGTGCATCTAGGTCTCATGACCTCTACACAGTTGACCTGCTAATTTCTCCCAAATTTTCGGATGCCTTTTTTGATAATCTTTTTCTTAGTTCTGCCCCTTTCCTTCCCTACTTAAGCTGCTTTTAAGCATATTTTCTTTTGAAATTGGGCAGCTGGTACAAGTGAGTACAGATAATGTGACCTAAGCCCCTCCCACCAACTTAGATAAAACCCTTACTCTTTGATCAGAAGTTGTCTCTCAACCTGGCATTTGAAGAACATGGCATTGTTGTTTGCTTCAGTTAGGAACTGGAAAGGACAGGAACCCCTGCTCAATGCATCAGAGATAATCTAGAAGCATGTGAATCACACCACTCACTTCTTCCAATACCCACCTTTAATCTTACATGCCAAAAACCAGTCAGCATCCTACTCCCACACACTTCCAACCCATAGAAACATATTGACAACAATATTTTCACAACCCACATTTTGCCTCCAAAACACAAATGCAACCTCATGCTCACCAATGTTAATTATGTAGCGGTACAAAAAACAGACATGTCTAACCTCATCACCACAAACTAGATTTACTCTTTATCACAGAGATATGGTTCATAACCACATCTACACACATCCTGGATATCTGCATCCTCGCATGCTACAGCATATAATGCAAGCACAGCCCACAGAAGACTGGTACAGGGCTCACTATTATCCACAGGACCTCATAACATGCAGCCTCCAGGATGACACAGCACATGCATCCATGGAACTCCTTGCTTCCCACTTTGCACTCACGCATGCTTAGACAGCTATCGTCCACCTACTGACCACCCCCAGCGAAACCTACCTTGATATTTTCACAGCCCTCATCACAACAGCATCCATCAACAACACAACTAATATCTTCTTTGTAGACCTCAACCAGCCCATGACCCAAGATCCCAATAAAACTAGAAACCAGAGAGACTGTCCTCAACATGCTTGACACCATGGACATCAAGCAACTTGTCACTGAACACACCTATAACAAATGTAACTCACTTGCCCTGGTACTAACCACTTCTCAACCCATTTTTTTATCTTCCCCTACTTTTGGATTTTACTTACCATGCAGCCATAACCCTCCTGCATACTTCTACATCAGGGCCAACCCTAACTGAGCAAGGTACTGCACTGCTATTTAAAGAACATTCCCATTGATGCAATGTAAGGCATCTTCGCCACATTCTCTGACCACCTACAACCTCTGGAAGAATGTCAACACCCAGCCCTGCACACTTAACAACATGCCAACTAATACTACAAACAACCATGCACCACTGAAACTTCAACTCAACAAACTGAAGCCTGCCACATGTTGGTACACACAAGCACTAATCAACAGCAATTGTGCCATTCACAGGACAACACACTCTAGAGAAAATCCCACTAACCAGAAGACCCCATCAGGCTGAGAACCATCCCATCAGACTCTAGGACACTTATCAACAAAGCCAAAGCAAGCAGTAACACAACAATTATCATTTAAGCATCCAACAGGAGCAGAACAATTTTCAAGACATGAAACACTGCATCAATGTGCTGCTAGACACTGCAATACAACAATCCACTGATACATGCAACACATTAAACAGTGTCTTGACAGGCAAGATAAAAACGATGGGTAACATGCTTGACAGCCCAAATACACCACAGATTCCCTAGCCTACCAGCCAGCAACACATCAAGATGGACTGCATTCAGGACAATTAACCCAGAAGACCTGGTCAACACTCTTGCTCCCCTCAATACAACCACTTTTGAGATGACATTCTCCCCTAATCCATTGTGAAAGTCAGCAAAGGAGAAGCACTCACACCACTTCTCTATAGTCATCTAAGCATGCATCACACATTGTACACTCCCAGATTCAGAGATAATGGGACAGTACCTCTTCCTGCTGAAGAAACCAACACTCAACCCAGATGGCTTGGCCAACTACTGGCCCATCACACATGTACCCTTCCTTTGCAAATTAATCGAGAAGACTATCAACATCCAGTCGCATGAAAGGATCACTCAGCACAATCTCCAACAGGACTAGAAATCAATGTTCTGATGCAGCACGGGGACCACCACCATCCAAGTTATCAATGACACTCTTCACATCCTATATAGATTCGATCTCTTCGTAATCACCCTCCTTATCCTCTCTGCTGACTTCGATATTGTTGGGCATGAAGCCCTCCCCAACATGCTTGCCACATGCATAAGCTCCAAATGGAACAGTCCTGTAGTGGTTTGCCTGATACCTCTCCACCAGAGACCAACTCAACCAAATGGCCCCAAGTAGATCCTACCACCACCCAAGAACCTACAGAGGTTGACAAGGTTCCATCCTGTCCCCTGTCATCTTCAGCCTCAACATGGAACCTCTTGGGGAACTACTCTCCAACACTAACATCAAGAGACACCGATACACATACGGTACAGAGTTTGGTCATCAAATCAGTGCAATTTGTGCATACACTGAACATTCTTTCATTTTCTTTGTAGCTGTAACTCTGAAAACTGCAATAAGTGATCCAGGACAAGCAGATTTACGATTTCTCAATTCATTTATTAATAATTGGTTTTAGATTTGCCTTGTAAATCCATTAAAAAAGTACCCCTTCAGTTGCAGGGTCACACACAAACAAAATATCCTCGAACCAAATACACCTTTGAGAAGCTATATTTAGGCTCAGACCTGTCAATATTGATTATAATCAATCAGTAAATGGAGCTTTGTTCTTCTTCCCCTGTAGTCCTACTTTGAATTACATATAAAAGGTGGTGCCTGAATTTCTCGCACCCTCAAAGAAGACTTGCCCAAGTGCATGGAGTCAAAATGTTGGGTTTTTTATGAACGAACTTGCATCGAAACAATGAACAATTGTTAAGAACAAGCATTTGTGAGAGACTTTGTGGCCTCCATAGAATTGATTGATTGTTTACTCATATTGAAATATTTATATGACCATTTTATATGGTGGATTCCACCCGGGGCCTATCACATTTGGATCATTCGATTCAAAACCTTGAATTGTCATTTCAAATTAAAATGTTAATATTTGTGTGTTCTTGTGTATTATATTTGCTATCAGAGGTAGTTAGAGTAGAGCTTGGTATTCATGTTTGTTTATTCAATAAAATGTTTTTGTATCAAATACTGAATAATTTATTGAATCGTTATATGCATGCTGTAGGGAAGCTTTGTTGTTCAGAGTAAGTGGAGCTAGATAACAATCATCTAAAAAAGGGCTGGATTATACATAATTAAACACAGGCAATGAAGGTAATCATAAAGGCAGAATGGAAGGGAGAAACAGCAAGCGTTGGGTTGAAGAAAAAAGGAGGTGCAGTGATGGCATTCATAATGTGATAAGCACTACATTCCCACCCTGGCCAATTCACGGTAGACAATGTCTCTATCTGCATTCAACTAATGCACTCTCTCCTTGGAGAAGCTGGACACCAAACTGGGGCACGTGGGTGATTCCCCACACTGTTCTTCCTCCATGGGTTTAGGGGTGAGGAGTTTTCACCCTCAGCAAGGAACAACTTGAAGTGATTCTGATGGCAGTTGGGGTGAATGATGAGCCATAAGGCTTGAGTTGTAATATATTCCTGAGGAAGTGGTGGGATGTGAGTGTATGAAGATGGATGTACTTCTTATGACTGCTAGAGGTGTGTCGAGAGCAATACCAGAATATGTGGATTTAATTCAGCCAGGGAAGACCAAATGGCTTGGTAGCTGCGGTGGTAACAGTTCAGGTACCTGGTGGCCCTAACTTATTTGTAAATGATAGGTAATTTATGAGCCACCTAGTAGGGTAGGTATGTTGAGCAACCAGAACTGAGATATCAAGCAATACTATCTTCCTAATCCTGTAGACTCTTAGTGTGCCACCAATGATGGTTATTTGATTGAGAGGAACAAAACAGAGAAAGGTGTCTAGTGCTTATGGTGATACAAATGAACTCAATGAGCAAACTGAATCAATTTATGAGCAATGAAAAACTGAACTTAGGGTGGGTCCAGAGGAATGATTCTGGATGAAAAGACAGAAAAAAATCTCTCCCAAAAATAGCGTATTTATATTTGTATTTATTTGAAGAACAGGGATGCTAAGTTTGATCAGAAATTAATTACAGTAACACATTTACCACTCCAACTCCACCTAGTAATCATCGCTGGAAATTCACCTCATATTCAGACCCACATCAGCAAGGTATTGTGGGGATGCAAATAATGCTCCAAAAAAATTGTCTTTTGTCTTACAAGGCAGTGCTAATTTATTCATAGCTTTATCAACCTGCAGCCTTCAGAGGTGTCTGTCTTGGGTGGTGGCTGAAGGCTGTGATAGAAGGGGAGGAGAAGAGGGAATACAAGAAGGAATGGGGCGAAGTAAAGTTGCATGATATAAGGTACAATAATAGGTGAGTGAAGATAGTGAAGGAAGGGTGCAGCCCAAAAGGGAGAGTGTAGGTGGTTAAGGAGTAGAAAGGGTGGAAGGTTGACTGGGAAGGAGCAGGTGTACATTTTGAGTTGCACTACAATGGGGCTATTGGTAACCAAAAGACCCTTGACAGGTTAAAACAGGGATGTTCCTTGGTCCTATGAGGTGACACCAATCAATGTAGAATCAATTGGTTGAAAGAAACAGTAATCAGGCTAAATGTCAGCACGGCAAAGTCCTTGCATGAGTAGGGATTCTGGCTCTAGGACCTTTCCAGCCCGACATGCCTAAACAGGGAGTTTCCCTTTGCACCTTTTGGCCCTTAGCTGCAGACATCCGGGCTGGAGCCCCAGGGGCGATTCACTAACAAGGGAGGAAGTATGCCTCATGACCCACTGGGATCCGACCAACTGTTCAAAATGGCTTCCAGATTTGCTGGCAGATTTCCAGCCAGGATGCATGCAGGGCCCTATGTGTTGTAGGCCCAATGTGCTTTGTTTTTCAGGTGAACCGGATTCTGTTAGAATGTGGGGTGTGATAAAAAATGACTTCAAAAGAAAAGTCGAGTCACATGACGTGGTCACCTGACCCTCTCCCCTGAGAGCCTCTCTGAGTGCTCAAGATGGCTTCAAGACTTCTAGAAAAGATTCAAGTGAGGGTGACAAGACATAGCATCCTGTTAGTGTTTTTTCTCTCCTATTAATTTGACGTTAATAATAATAGGATTGTTGTGGCCTATTTTAAAACCAAGCCAACTTGTGTGGGGTCTTTCTTTGCCCATGAGTCTAAGGGCCTCATTACACGGTAGGCGGTAAGAGTTAACGGTCACCGGTAATGGTACCGGTGACCGTTAACCCTTACCGCCTTACTACGAAGTCCCTTAGCGGGTTTGGAGAATTTAACACCTGCTTTTTGCAGGTGTTAAAAACCAACCCGCTAAGGGACCTTGGTGCTAATTACGGCACCGCAAATTTGCTGTACCGTAATTAGCACCTTCCCCATTCCCATCATGCCCTATGGGGCAAAAATGGGAATGGGGAAGGGCAATGGGGAAAGGGGGAATTACCGCCCCACCAACCTTGGAATAGGGCGGTAATTCCCCTTTCCACCAAGGCGGTGCCGGTATTTTATCGGCATGGACCAAGGTGCTATTAGCACCTTGGTCCACCGCCTACCGTGTAATGAGGACCTACATGTTTGCATATCTGCATTTCTGTGTTTGCATATGATATGTGGTTGTGAGCTATCAGGGAGGGACAGTTTGGCCGTAGAGCCTTTCTGATTCACCCCACAATGATGAATACCAGTGGCCAACTTGCAGTAAAGCACCTAGATATAAGGGCTAAGTCTGTGCAGTGTTCTATAAAAAATAGAAAAGCCAATAAGATTATTCTCACAGGAAATAATGCAGTAATGGAAATCCCAATGTGAAAGAATGAAAGATTTCGGCCCACTGAGCTTGCACTTTCACAGCAGTTAGAGATCTACTGCTTTTAATATCTTGTGTAATGCCCATTATATAGCAACGTTTCTGTAAAGCATTTATCAGAAATCAAAACATATGAAAACAGGTATGCAGCGAAATACCCAGATTATAGGCAATACGTCTATTTTGTATATGTATTTATTATGTTTTATATAGCACCTTTCGCCAAGGCACTTTACATAAAACAATTAGCTGTACCTTCAAATAGGCAATGGAGATCGATGTTCAGAGTCAGCCAGTAAAAGTCAAACAGACGATTGAAGTAAATGCGTTTTTAAGGAAGAGCGGAACTGGGAATAGGAGGTGATGGGATGGAGAGAAAGGGAAGAAGATTCCAGTGAAGAGGGGCAAGAAGTTGAAAAGATCGAAAACGGGATTGTGCGCAGGGAGCATGAGGGACAGTAAGTCAAATTTGAGCAGCAGAGGTGAGAGTGCGAGAATGGGAGTAGGATGAGAGGAGAGATGCAAGATAGTTGGGTGCGAGACCGTAGAGAGATTTGAAGACAAGACTGAGGAAGTTGTACTTGAGTTGAGACTGAAAAGAGAGGCAACCAAGTGAGGCGAGAGATGAGGAAATTGAGTCCTGATGGGAGAGAAGACAGAGAGAGCGGATGGAAGAACGATAGATTGATTTAAGAGCAAAACGAGAGGAAGGAAGACCAAAGAAGAGAAAAGAGCATTAAACAAGCTGAGAAAAGATTAAGGAAGATACTAGAAGCTTTGTGGCATGAAAAGTAAGAAAAGGGAAAATTTTGCGTAAATTGTAGAGATGCAATCGACAGGCGCGAGAAGTAAGAGAGATGTGGTGAGCAAAAAAAGATTGGTGTCAAAGTAGAAACCAAGGTTGGAAGCAGTGGGGGAAATAGGGAGATAGGAGGAAGGAAAGAGAATGGGAGGGGGAGAAGCCGGAGGTGGGAAAACATTAGCGGGAAACAACAGAAGTTCTGTTTTACCAGCGTTGAGAGTAAGAAAGTGAGAGGCCATTCAGGATTTAATGGCAGTAAGCCAAGACGATAGAGTGTGATGATTGTCAGGGGTGAAAGATGAGAAAGAAAGAAAAAGCTGAGTGTCATCAGCATAGAAGTGATGTGAAACTCCAAAGGATGAGATAATAGGAGCAAGGAAAGAGGTGTATAAAGAAAATAGAAAAGGACCAAGGACTGAGCCTTGGGGAACACCATGGGTGAAAGGAAAGGAAGGAAAAGTGTTGCCGCCCCAAGAAACAGCAAAGGTACGGTACATGCTCATAACAAATAGAAATTATCACAGTCAACAAGGACAATGGAAACAATTTTTCTATTTGAAATTTGTGTAATGTGCCAAATTGGACTACAACCTGTCTTGAAGAGTATGCCACTAGTAGGTAACAAATAATTTCATTTATAAATATTTTACATTTTTAATCGGACATAATTTTATATTGGTGCACATTGATTCAGCCAATGTCTTCCATTGGAGGGCATGTTCGCATGAAAACAAGTGCAGGTAGAAACAGGTAACTCCACACAGTAATACACATACAGTGCTTGTGCAGAAAAACAAATAGATGCCTGGCTGTTAGTTGGAATGTTTTTTAAAAAACTTGTTTTATTGTGATCTAGTTTATTCAACTTTTCACAAGTTATTTCCAAATATCACTCTACCATTTAAAACATTGTTAACACCTCCTACTAACATTTGACAATTGTTAAAACTTGACAGGAGTTAAAACATTTTTAAAACCTCCTATTAAAACGTGACAGGATAGATACCCACCAACTCCCCCATCATAATAAAACTTCCATAAACTTTACAATTCTTCTTCAGAACAAACAGAAAAAAACAATGCAAGCATGATCATTTCCCATCATAAATGTGTCCCACTGCCTGCCCTCAGAGAGGTTCTGTCCTTATCCAATAGCAAGACTGTGATGCTGGAAATGCATCGGAGGGACAGGGCCTCCGTATCCTTGTCCTTTACTGCTTTTTATCGTGTGTTCTGTTGTGTTTTCCACGCAGGAGTTCATGTGGGACTCCTGGCGGTACAGCTCTCTTTCTTTTGGTTTGGTGAACGGACCCGTGGGATAGCCTTATGGCACCGATGGGTGGGGGTACAACCCTGTGCCCCCAATGTATATTTTTGGGCACCTGTGGGTGGCCCGCAGAGCAGGGTATGGGCTGGTGGCAGCTCCATGCTGAATTTGACAGTTGCGCGGAGTATCCTCCATTTTGGGATACCCCGGCCCTGCCATTGGGATCAGTTGATTCCTGATGGAAAACAAGATGGCCCCGGTGGCCTCTTGCTTTCTATTACCCATTACCTTGTTTTCCTAAAGTCCTGGGAAGCCCTGACTCTGTCCCTTCCCCCTGACTGGCTGTTGGGTGGAAATACCATATATGGTGTGGTTGTGAAGGCCCAGCCAGACTAGCTGGAGCCTTCCCGGTGATGTATGTTGTGGGTACCTCCTGTGGGTGGGACCCGGGTGAATAGAGTGTGTGACTAATATGCATTCTGTGTTGTGAATGTCTAGTATCTGGTGGTTGACACAATGACTGAGACAGCCCTGTGCGAAACCGGTATGAATGCAGCTTGGAGTGTTGAATGGCTCGGTACTTGTCCCAATACACATAACTTGTTGTGAGTGTCTGGAGAAAGGTGAATGGCCTGAATACCTCATGTGCCTGATTGGCTGCCTGCCTGCATGAATGCCCTTAGTCGTGATTGGATGCTTGAGTGTGACCCAGCGGAATGAATGGGAGATCAATAGTATATCTGGGGACCTCTCACTGCTAGGAATGGTGTTCAGAAGCTGAAGTCCACTGCGACGAGTAACTGGAGTAACTGACGCTTGACCTTGAAGCCCTGCTGGACGAGAAGAATTACTGTTGCTCTCCTTCACAATCTGAAAGCTGCTGTGCCTCGAAGGACTGACCCAGAGAGGACCTGGTAAGGCGCCTTCTTCCCGAGCTACGAGGGACCATCGTGCACAGCTGATCTTTGCCAAAGCACCCTGGTAGACAGACCTTCGACAGGCTGCCGACCCGAGACGGGGACTGCCGCGGAATCTCAAAGAGAAGCATTCGGACTGTTGTCCGCCACTGTCGACGACCGCCGTTGCCGACCGGAGCCGCCGTGCTCCCGTTTGCCTAAGAACTTCAATTGATCATCGGATGCTCTCGTCTGCATCGTCACCCGCTTGTCTCCCACTGGAGAAGGCCCGACCGTCGACGTGCCGAGGAGCATCCACCGGTGGGTTTCCCACCACCTAAAGGCCACAGAGATGCCGACGACCCGACGCCCTTGCTGGGCCACAGTTCTTCATCATCTCTTTGCGGTCCAGAACTATCATCACCGCGGTGCCCCGCACGCCTCTTCCTTGCAGGACGCCAACGCTCTGTAGTCGACGAGCACCGCTAGGAACAAAGCTGCCACTTCACTGCCATAGTTCAACCTCTTCACCGTCGGACGTTCGACGACCCGTGACTCCTGCTTTAAAGGGAGGGCACTCAAGAAGGGCCGTCTATTCCCCGACACCGAACGCCGAGTTCCTCGACACCTCTCGACGATCCGTGGCTCCTGCCTTAAAGGGAGTCACTCAAGAAGGATCGGTCGACGCATCGTCGGAGAACTCTACTCCACCAGGTACATTGGGGGGGTAAAACCTTAATAGGAGGAAGTAAGACTATTGAACATTATATGGACTGGGCTTGTGCTATATATCTTTATTTACAGGTTGCCCAGGTGGGGGGATCTCCACACAGAACTGTGCCTAGTGGTAGGGGTCTGCCTATTGTTTCAACCATCTTGCGTTCCTTCCTATCTCTATTGCTGGTTTCCTCGTTATTGATCTGTGTGCCATTTTAACTGTACTGTACAGTTGATGCACTTTAATGAGATTCGATAACATTGGTGGTACCACTTTAGAATTGTATATATTTATCAGTATTGACTTCCGAGTACAAAGTGCGTTATTGTGATCGTGTACATACCTTTGAATATTAATTATATAAAGACTGTTTTTTCAGTAATACAGTGTGTGGACATTCCTTTGTGGGGGTTGGGGGACTACACTGTACTTAAGAACCAGCCTGCATCACCTCCTGAGAAGCTAGGCCTTGATTGCTCGACCACGTACCAATAAATGAGAATCTTGGCTGGGGTCCTCTGTGCCTCTCCTCTACCATATAGAGATCGGAAGTACAGACACCCCCTACCAGTCTTTACAAAAGACCAGCCTCTAATCTTAGAGACGCCAGTGCTTCACATTGACATAGAAGGGGTCTGGCCGACTCTAATACACTTTCAGCACACAGATGACATTCCCTTTCTAATCCCAGATTCAAGTGCCAGACTCCCTCAGTTTCCCCTGTTCTTACAACATTACAATTTATTTTTTAGATAATCCCAAATCAAATGGTTACGCAGAAATTCCAGAATATATATTGAGTTGCTAGTCCTTTGTTGAATATAGCAAAACAAAGGGGGGTCTGGGAATCTCTCTACCAGCACGAACACAGCCCAATGACCTGTTCTTGGGTGAAAAACCCCTGGGAGAGACTCTACCAAGTCTCTATCTCACTGTCCCTTTCACAGAGAAGACATTTCCCCGTACATCAGCCTTTGTCCTGCCAGGGGCAGTCCAGCACCGAAATGCTAGGCAATTCTCCCTTGAACAAGAGTACCATCAGTAACCCCATACACGTGTTTCAGCCTTGTTGGGCATCATCAGTGAGGTGAAATTGTTGCCTCTCTAAGAACAGTGAGCAAGGGGTCCACGTCTGGATCGCCCTGTTAACTTAGGGTGAAACCCAAAGTTAATTCATGCAAAACAAAGGGGGGTCTGGGAATCTCTCTACCAGCACGAACACAGCCCAATGACCTGTTCTTGGGTGAATAACCCCTGGGAGAGACTCTACCAAGTCATTAGCTCACTGTCCCTTTCACAGAGAAGAAATTTCCCCGCACATCGGGCCTCATTACGAGTTTGCCGGTAAAACCGTGTTCATTACGGCATGCCGGAATGAGCGGGTCCGTGCACGTATGAACCCGCCAATAGCGGGTGACTACGAGTGCGCGAGCATGCGCGTTCCCCCATGCCGGTAGTGGCAATACCGCCATGTCGGTAAAGGGCCTCCAAGCCCCCTATACCGGCATCGCGGGGCCCGCCCATTGCGCTACCGCCTCACACTAACCCGTAAATGCCGGCACGGTAATACCGGCGTGGTATTACCGTGTTCACAAAAAATTGACCCGGAAATTACGTCATCGCACAGGAACGGGAAATGGGCCGGTGGCCATCTTTAAAAACACAATCCATTGCAATCCTCCACAACCAACACTCCTCCCGTGTCGTCGTGTGTCAGGAGAGCATCACCATGTCCAAGGCCAGCAGGAAATCCACCCAGAGGAAGAGGAAGCAGCGGTTCTCGGACGCTGAGCTCACCATGCTCGCCAACAGACTGGAAGAGCATGCGGACGTAATACACTGCACAGACCTCAAGCATGCGGCCCAAACCCGCAAAAAAGAGGTCTGACTCGAGTTAGCGCAGAGGGTGACAGCAGTGGGGTGTGCCCCAAGGAGTGTGCGCGACTGCCGGAAGCGGTGGGACGACCTCCGCCTCCGTGTCCGGAGGACCCTGTCCGAAAATCGGAGAGCCGCAAGGGCGACAGGCGGTGGGCCACACTCCCCAGTCCAATTGATGCCATGGGAGGAGACGGCAAGTCGCTTCATCAACACCGAAAGCATTGAGGGGATCGGAGATCAGGAGGTCGGGCCGGCAATCACCACAGAGGAAGGTGAGTGTACCATCACAACCACGTATCAAGACACATGATGTGGCCCAACTGATGGGGAAGTTAGAGTGGGCAAGGCAATGCATCAACATACCCATAGATCAATCATCGTCACTTCCCGCACCACATGGATGCAGAGTGATGACCCCAATCCCAACAGAGGTGCCACATGACCCAACCATGCCCATGCACCCACCACACAGAGACCAAACTAATGCTACACCACCAGCCATGCATTGATCCCCCACATACCCCCTCAGTACACCCAAAGCAACAAACCAGAATTAAATGATGGCTGAATGCATGGACAGATCCCACCACAATACATCACAGCCGCCAATTGACCACATCACTGATGACCCGCATCTCTTCTATCCCCCAGGCACTGACGATGAAGGTAGACCAGTGGACAGGGGTGCGAGCACATCCAGTGCACAAAAGGGGTCCAGGGACACCCCAACACAATCGTCCAAGGAGAAGTCATCTGCCAAAGCCAGCATGCCACGCAAGGCACCAACCCTGCAGGGAACACCTGCACCCACTGACCAACAACCAAAAACCACAACAGTGGTAGCCCTACCGCAAGCCACCAAGGACGTTGTGTCCACAGAGGTGGAAGAGGAATCAGACATGATGCCTGGCACACCCACCCCAAGCCCAATTGCCAGCCCCCAACCTCTAGCAGTGTCTGAGTGCCTCGACAATCCGTGCCTGCATGATTCAGACCTCAGTGAATCAGACACTGCGCTGTTCGAGGACAGTGCCCCGGAGGATGGCTCCGCGCAGCCACCTACCACCACCCTGCAAGGCACGACTCTGCCCTCCTCCACTCTGCCCTCCTCCACCCTGCCAGCAACCTGCAGACCTGTGGACGTCACATCATTCGAGACCCGCCTGACAAGGGTCGAGGCCCGGCAGGAGTCCATGCTCCAGATCATGCAGCAGCAGGTAGAAGCAAGCAAAGAGGCCATGAGTGCCATCGTGAGGGCAATAGCAGCCAATACTGCAGCAGTGGAGGCATCCACGCGTGCCTTCCAGGAGTGCATGGGGACACTCACGGAGGCCATCCGTATAGGTAACGCTCTAATGCAGCGGCCACACCTTGACACAGGCAGTCCATTGAGAATTGACACTTCCGCCACAACTACCCCTGCCACCTCGGCCCAATCCAATCCGGTGCGTCACATGAGGAGGAGCGCACGACGGCCGGCCATGGCACCACCCAACACCAAGATGCAAAAGAAATGAATGCACGGACAATGACATTGTGGCAGGACACATTGTGGAAGGGAGCACTGTCCGATGCACACATGGGGACACTTAGCATCTGTGTGGAGGGAGAGGGATTTCACTGGGGTGTTTGGAGGGTTGTGGGGTCGGAGGGGGGGTTCACTGGGGTGTTTGGAGGGGAATGTTAATATTATCACGTGTATGTGAATAATACACCCGTTGTTTGCAAGCAATTCAATGGCTGGACATTCTTAATTTTGTGCATGTACATTCAATGTGTGATAGCGTACGGTTGTGAACTGCTAAGTATACAAGTCTGCATGCCCACATGCAGCCAGTGTGTCACTGGAACATTCCTTTCATGGTCTGTGCGTTTCAGATGTACATGTGGATTAGTGCTTGGCGTACAGCATGGCCATCCCGTGCATCATGTACTGGCAGGGGGGTTCCTTCGCCTCCGTCTCTATCCCCTTCATGGTCACCCGGCCCATGCACGTCTATGTCAGTTGGCAGTGGTACATTCCTCCGGACGCACATGTTGTGCAGCATGACACAGGCCATGGTGATATTTGCCACCCCCTCAGGCCTATATAGGAGTGCACCACCAGAACTGCATTGGCATCGTAACCGCGCTTTCACAGGCCAAAGGTATGCTCAGGCAGAACACGGGTACGAGTGTGCACGCGATTGTACTCCTATCCATGCCAGTTCAGCGGTTACGCATTGGGGTAAGTAGCCACGGCCTGAAGGTATATCCTCCATCACCTGCAGGCAGATTGGAATAGGTGTTTGTCACTCTGACTTGCCAACTTTCAGGGCACTCAGTCATGGCGGCAGCTATTTGCTGTGGGCATGCACATGTCCCTGTACGTGTACGCAATAGTCACATAGATGCTATGGATACTGTAATGAGGTGTGGGACACTGGATGTGGTTTGATAGATGATGCAGGGTGTAAACATGCATGCTGAGGCAGATGTGCTGTGTTAGTGCGGCAATGTTTGGCCTCCAATTCATGATGTGTATTCTATGCATGCTCACAATTACGCATGCTCACACTGGCCACATTGCCAGGGTTACCATCTTGTTCAATCCTGCATTGCTTGACATTGCCATGGTGGCCAGGTTGTGGCTCTTACTTGTCGTCATCCATATGCATAGTTTGGCATTTGTGGCCCAGTGATGTGTCGGGTTCGGTTTGGCTAGTTCAGGTCTGGAGTGTTTGGCTCGGCATGCACTCTCCACTCACTGGCTACTGCCACCCTGTTCTTGGGCTGTGTTCGTGCTGGTAGAGAGATTCCCAGACCCCCCTTTGTTTGCATACATTAACTTTGGGTTTCACCCTAAGTTAACAGGGCAATCCAGACGTGGACCCCTTGCTCACTGTTCTTAGAGAGGCAACAGTTTCACCTCACTGATGATGCCCAACAAGGCTGAAACACGTGTATGGGGTTACTGATGGTACTCTTGTTCAGAGGAGAATTGCCTAGCATTTCGGCGCTGGACTGCCCCTGGGCAGGACAAAGGCTGATATGCGGGGACATTTCTTCTCTGTGAAAAGGACAGTGAGCTAAAGACTTGGTAGAGTCTCTCCTAGGGGTTATTCACCCAAGAACAGGTCATTCGGCTGTGTTCGTGCTGGTACAGAGATTCCCAGACCCCCCTTTGTTTGCATACATTAACTTTGGGTTTCACCCTAAGTTAACAGGGCAATCCAGACGTGGACCCCTTGCTCACTGTTCTTAGAGAGGCAACAGTTTCACCTGACTGATGATGCCCAACAAGACTGAAACACGTGTATGGGGTTACTGATGGTACTCTTGTTCAGAGGAGAATTGCCTAGCATTTCGGCGCTGGACTGCCCCTGGGCAGGACAAAGGCTGATATGTGGGGAAATTTCTTCTCTGTGAAAAGGACAGTGAGCTAAAGACTTGGTAGAGTCTCTCCCAGGGGTTATTCACCCAAGAACAGGTCATTGGGCTGTGTTCGTGCTGGTAGAGAGATTCCCAGACCCCCCTTTGTTTGCATACATTAACTTTGGGTTTCACCCTAAGTTAACAGGGCAATCCAGACGTGGACCCCTTGCTCACTGTTCTTAGAGAGGCAACAGTTTCACCTCACTGATGATGCCCAACAAGGCTGAAACACGTGTATGGGTTACTGATGGTACTCTTGTTCAAAGGAGAATTGCCTAGCATTTCGGCGCTGGACTGCCCCTGGGCAGGACAAAGGATGATATGCGGGGAAATTTCTTCTCTGTGAAAAGGACAGTGAGCTAAAGACTTGGTAGAGTCTCTCCCAGGGGTTATTCACCCAAGAACAGGTCATTGGGCTGTGTTTGTGCTGGTAGAGAGATTCCCAGACCCCCCTTTGTTTGCATACATTAACTTTGGGTTTCACCCTAAGTTAACAGGGCAATCCAGACGTGGACCCCTTGCTCACTGTTCTTAGAGAGGCAACAGTTTCACCTCACTGATGATGCCCAACAAGGCTGAAACACGTGTGTGGGGTTACTGATGGTACTCTTGTTCAGAGGAGAATTGCCTAGCATTTCGGCACTGGATTGCCCCTGGGCAGGACAAAGGCTGATATGCGGGGAAATTTCTTCTCTGGGAAAAGGACAGTGATCTAAAGACTTGGTAGAGTCTCTCCCAGGGGTTATTCACCCAAGAACAGGTCATTGGGCTGTGTTCGTGCTGGTAGAGAGATTCCCAGACCCCCCTTTGTTTGCATACATTAACTTTGGGTTTCACCCTAAGTTAACAGGGCAATCAAGGCGTGGACCTCTTGCTCACTGTTCTTAGAGAGGCAACAGTTTCACCTCACTGATGATGCCCAACAAGGCTGAAACACGTGTATGGGGTTAATGATGGTACTCTTGTTCAGAGGAGAATTGCCTAGCATTTCGGCGCAGGACTGCACCTGGGCAGGACAAAGGCTGATATGCGGGGAAATTTCTTCTCTGTGAAAAGGACAGTGAGCTAAAAACTTGGTAGAGTCTCTCCCAGGGGTTATTCACCCAAGAACAGGTCATTGGGCTGTATTCGTGCTGGTAGAGAGATTCCCAGACCCCCCTTTGTTTGCACTTTGTTGAATATAGATCACAAACTCACCAGCACTGATCCTAGTTGCTAAATTCGCCAATGCCTGCGCAGAGCCCTGCTCCAGAATAATTGCTTTCAGAATTGATTTACAGTGCCGGAAAGGGGTGCCCACTACATTATCTGGAGCCCTCCTTAGCCATTTCCCAGCTACTACACATATTGTAGCAAGAATACTGCCCAGCATTAGTTTGTCTTGTGTCTTGTATGCCTCCAGTATTAGATTTAATAATGAGTTCAGCAGTGTATTGGACATTTTACAAAATAAGATTAGACATCCCAGGGCAATCCTCTGGTCAATGGACAGGAGATTAAACTCCAACAGGATCATTTCAAAAGCTGTGTGAGTTGGAAGTCGCAACAAGCTCTTGATCAATCCTCTTTCCAATTTAGACAATTCCCTGGTCTTTGTTAGTGCCCATGACTGCATTCCATAGATCATAATTGGAACCACCTTAACTTAATATAAATGCAAGACAGAGCCCACTGAGTGACCCCCACCACTCTGTGCGAACAAGCGTACCCCCCCGTAGTGGCACTACTTTATCATCTCACATAATCCAACAGGGCCGTGCCTTTCAGCCTTGAGTCCAGATGGATACCCAAGCATTTATAGGACATTACCATCACCAATTATTTTTCTGCCAGTTCCCAGACAGGTTTGAATTTCCACTTCTTCCTCGGAGGATCAAAGACCACAATCTTGGTAATGGAGATGCTTATGACCAAGGAGTTATCATCAGTGTAAATCTTGAGTTTATACAAGGTGGTTTGACGCACGTCAGGGGTCAAATCCAGAATGGCAAGATCATCAGCATAACCTAGCCATTAGAGTTTTCTGACACCGAGTTTTGGCGGTATGGCCGCAGGATGAGGCAAGGCCACCCCCAAATCTGCCGTGTCTAGATTAAACAACATCGGGGCCAGGGTACAACTCTGTTTCAGGCCCTTAGATGTTGCGATCCATGCTGTGCACCATCCACTTTGGTCCACTCTGACCTTCACCTTTGTCTAAGAGTACAAACGTACCAGCATCTTAAGCAGGCCTGGCGGGATGCCGGGCTGCTTGTTGTATCATGGTGGTTAGTGCCAGCATGTTAATACCAGTGCTGACGTCTTCCAAAACCCTGTTTGAAACAGGGGTATAATATCAAAGGATTCCTCCCAGCTCACAAATTCATCTAAAAGAATTCAAGCAAAAATGTTTGCCGGAATGTCCAGCATAGCCAGCATACTATAATTCTTAGGATCATCGCGCCTGCCCTATTTTCGGACCGGCACAAGATACCGGTATACACTTCAAGGCTTTGATGCTCTTAAAGAGTAAATGCAGGGGAGAAGCCCATACCAAAGGGTCATCCTTAATGACGTTACTACATATGCCATCTGAGCCAGGGGCCCTCAAGGCCTTGCTGCGTCTAATGATCACCTCAATGTCATCCCAGCCCAACTCTTAAACCCAATTGTGATCCGCCTGCGGCTCACTGGTAAAGGCTGTCACAGCTCCCCCCAAGGACAATTCAACATGGTTTACCCACCGTGTCTCAGTTACTCCATTTACATCTCTGATGTTAGAGTCCCTGCCATTAACAATTTTCCAGAAGACAGTGCTGTCTTTATTCTGTGTCGCCACCACAAGCTCCTGCCATCTGTGACAGTCCATGAGGTATTTATGCCACTTTATCCATTTACAATGGGCAGCTTCAGCCCTCCTGACCTTTTCACTGTGCACTGTCAGCTGGGGCTCAGTTGCTGCTAACTTGCGTAGACCCCCCCTCAACTTTCACGAACCACTCCTGATTACATGGTCATAGTGGTGCTGATGACAGCGTTTACTCTCCAGGTCTTTCCTACTTGCAGCCACAATAGGTCTCAATGCATAACCATGAATCTCCTTCATTTTAGCCTCATAGTGGGACATTACCCATCCTGGAGTCATTTCCTCGGACCTCACGGCCACATCAGAGGACCCAGTCAGGATCACATTCGCCAATCTCACTGCTTGGTCCAGACTAGAGTCACTCCATGAGATCCGACTCAGGCCTCAATCAACACTGAGTCGGCCAGTCACACCTTCATCCGTAAGGGCCTGCAATGTTTTGTATATATACAGTAGAGATGGAAAAATGTAAGGTCAGTAGTGGCACTATGAGAGCACACTGGCTTTGTCACACAAATGACAGCATCTGACCTTTAAGGACAAACCTGTGATGGCTTTGAACCAAAATACCAGCATTTGCCTCTATAAGGAAACACCTGCGATGGCTTTGTCAGAAATATTACCTGCGTCCATGTAAGGACCCAACTGTCATGGTTTTGCAACCAAATGCCAGCATTGCCCCCTCTATGAACAAAGTCAAATTATCTTCGCCTAAAAATACCAGTATTTGTCCTTGGAAGGGCACACCTGTGATGGCTTTCTCTCAATATGCTAGTATTTTCACCTGTACGGATACACCTGCAAGGGCTTTGAACCAATTTGCCAGCTCTTCTAAGGACATAACTATGATGGCATTGCCAAAAATGCCAGTGTTTCCCCCAACACAGATGCATCTTAGGCCCCCGGGGGCCATAGTTAGAAGTCTGAACGCAGCAAGCGTGCCACAGCACTTCATACCCGGTACTAATAGTAATTTTGTCGAGTCGAGAAACAGCCCTGCAACCGTTTCTCGACTCTTAAAAAAAGAAATAATAATAAATGGCTGACAGAAGGGACTGTGTGTAGTCCCTTCTTCCTTTCCATAGCAGCCATTGAAACGAATGGAACAGGAAGTAGGCACTACAGGTAGTCCCTTCTCCCTTTCCATGGAAACAATGGTCGGGACCTCCACGAGAAGCGTGCCACAACGTCAGAGGGATTACCACCTGATAAGGCTTGGTATCACACCAATCGGTGCAAAGATGTTTGTCTCATTGCGGCGCACTGGGTACTAATGCGATTTATTACCCTGAAAACAGCTATATTGTTCCTTGTAAGGGAACGCTTGTGACAAATTTGATTCAATATATCAGCATTTGCCCCTGTATCGACATACCTCCGATGATTTTGGCCCAAATTGCCAGAAATTCCACTGTAAGAACATTAATGTGATTGCATTGCCCCAACATGGCAGTATTTGCCAATGTAACAATAAACAAGGTGTTTCATCAAGCATAAACACAGTAGAAAGACTTTTGTTCGCCCTGTTGAAAGGCTTAATATTATAGTTTGTAAACACTAACCTGCACACATTTTCATACTAAATTGTTATTTAGGTGGTCTATGGCTTTTATTGGCTTGCTTTGTCAAATTACAGTTTATTCTGAGATGGTGATATCCCCTTCGCGAAATGCACCTTAAGCACATTTGAACCAAATTCACTTTCATTCGATTTACGACAGTGAACCAGATTTCCATAAAGCAGAGCAAAAATGAAAGGAGTGTTGAAATTGTGCTGGTTTCATTTGCTCTACTTTCAGAGTTGCTCAGGTCACCTTATTCTCAAAGATGACCTGAGCATTTTAGGATGAGCTTCACAACAGCGCAAAGATGCGCTGTCCAGCCCCCTTGCATCCAGAAAGCACGCTCCCGATCCTAACGTTTGACAGGTGTCCAGCAACCATGAGTTGCTGGGAGCACATTTCACCAAGATGGGCCGTTGAAAGGTCCTTTTCGATGAAAAGCCTGTTTTGAGGCTCAAACTGCAAGTGTGACGGCAGCTGTTTAAACCGTGGCCGTGGATTACCCTAATTTCAGGGCATTTGAAAGAGCATCCTGTTTGTGAATTTGGGATGTGGTTTAAAAAGCCACAGAACGCCACTGTATTTGCACTCATTCAGAATCCCTTGGTGAATTGGGCTACTCCTTTGTTGGCACAAGTGAGAAGGTGTGCTAGTGTTGGCACAAGTGAGAAGGTGTGCTAGCACATCCCATCACTTGCACCAAGGCATATTGAATAATCTGTCTCAATGTCACTACTCACTGGGTTTAGCATCTTTTCAAACCCCCAGCACTAGCAAATGAATCACTCTGCCACACATAACATCCCAAGGGCCAAGCACAGAATGTTTGCAGAGTCCAGGCTAATTGTCCTACCTGCCACTCTCTTCATGCAATTTTCCAGTGAACTGCTATAATGTATGCTGTATTGGACCATGGCCTTTCAGAAACACGTCTTTACCCAGCAATGTATTTTCATACAGAGCACTAATCTTATAAAATTAGCTTTTAAAATGCCCAACTGCCATAGCGCTCCTGTGCCGCTGTCATACATTCTCCAGGTGAGTTTATCATTGAACAACGCCATCGGAGGAACAAGCCTGGGTCTCTGCCAAAAAGACTCAACATCACCAGAACCTGAAATCAACAACCAAAGCCTTGTATGATACAGGCCTGGATCTTTGCCTGAAAGTCCGCGAAGGAATGTGGCTGGTATTTCAATAAACCAAACCTTTGGAAACGGAACAAAGCAACAGGACCAACACACCCACCCGTCAACCTTTGCCCATACCTCAGTCTCAGACAAGAAGGCTAAAGGTCGGATGTTGTGCAGCACCGCAATATGGGGCTGGGGTGACAGGCACAAGAGGACGCATGCCTTTTGAAACAGGGTTAGATGCTGCACTCCCCAGACGTCATCCACATGGAAGGGTGCCCTTGAGTTGCTGGGGCCTCTGGACTTGCCTGTGAGGCTTGCCAGTGAGGATGCAGAGTGGTTTGCCCGGCGCTGAGATGCGGGCTGCACCACAGGCAGAGGCAGGACGTTTGGAAGGTAGAGCTTCAAAGGCTGCCTTGCCTTTGTACTGTGCGTGTGAGGACATGCGCGCAGCCCTGCTGATGAATAAATGCATGCAGAGCCGCAGATCTCGGCGCGTAGACACAGGACATCTATCTATAATTTATTTCACTTCACATTCCTCCATGTTATCCCTGCCTACTTTAGGTTTCCTCGTCCTCCTCCTTGCCTTGTTGCTGTTCTTTTCCTTTTCTCGCCCAATTCATCCCTTCCTTTTTCTTCATTTCTGTGCTATTGTTGTCCTTTCTCCTCTCCTTCTTTCCCTTCTCTCCCATTTTCTTCTTCCTCCTCTCTGCGTTTTCTTCTATGTCACTCCCCGTTTTGCCTTTCATTTCCTCCCATTCCTTCTTTCGTTGCATTTCCTTATTTACTCTTGCTATGTTGCCTTGTCTTTTTTCTTCCCTCCACCCTTCCTTTCATATTTACTTTTCCCTTTGTTTTCCTAAACTCCACTTCCTGATGAATTTCTTTAGCTCTCTGATTTCTCAATTTCTTACAGACGCTTTCCTTCTTTACAATTCCATCCTATTTCTTCATCTCAGATCTTCTTAAGATAATTGTTTCTCACCCTTTACTTTCCCAGTTTCCCTTTAATATCCATGCTTTCTTCTCTCCTGTAATTATTCCATCTCTCCATGTTCCATGGCTCTGTAATTCTCTCTATTCTGTCTTTTAGTCACTCTCAGCATCCGCATATTATTATATTTTTCTCCATTTTGCTCAACTTATTCACTTGTTCCTATTTTTTCTCATTCCCTCTTTGCTATACCCAATACCATTCGCTATCACCCTCTCAATATTGATCCTTCCTTCCCTTCTGTCCTTCTTTTCTCTCTGTTACTTGTTAATTCTTTCCAATTTCACTCTAAAGTTTTATGTTTCCTCTCTCCTAGTGAATTGATTGATACATCTCCTCTTCTCTTCTTTTTCGTTCTCAACGCTCTCCCTCTTCTCTTAAGAGCCATTTCAATCTCTTCTGTTATGATATGTTAATAACGTTTTGCAAACTCTGTCCTTCTTCTGTCCCTGTGGTCTCTGTACATCTGCAGATCTAAATGCTCTACAAATACTTCCATTTTCGGAACTTTGCATGATGCTCCTCAGACCCAAGGATTAGAGGCAGTTTGATCCAAAGATTTGCTCGTACACATCCTGCCACATTATGGCACTTTGGCTTTGGCCTTTTGTGTCGGGGAGTGGAAGGGAGGACACTAGATATTCTGCAGGTTTACTGGAAAGATTTTCTGCACGCTTACTGGCACTCTCCACATTCGTGTGTCATGGCCAACGGTGAAACTCTTGAATTGTAGCCTATACTGGAAGTCCTGGTAGGTGCTGCTGAGTTGGGGAGCCATGATATTTGGTCTTGAGCTTTAATATAGTACTTCGGGGGGGATTGCCGTGGCAGGACACTATGTGAGTCATGGCCTCCAGATCATGGAGTTGTGTTTGAAGAGAGGTTTGTTGGGTCTGCTTCATGCATGTGCCTTCCTTTGGGTGACCCAGTCCTGCACTTTTTGAGCTGTGTCATACAGTCCTCTGATTGGCCTGCTGGGGCCCTGCCAGTGCCTAATTGCCGTGTTATCTCACTGGGCTTGGCCTAGATCAGCCACATGCACACCTCGTTGGGAAAAGTGCTCATCATGATATAAACCAAGCAACATAAAACCTCCAAAGGAAGCTGGAGTAACACCATCACCCTTATCAGTACCCAAGAGATTACTAGAAAGTCAGACAATTTGTCAGTTGCTCAAGGGGTTATCCCCTCCAGAGGAAAGGAAAGGTCCTGAGACTAGTGTCCTGCTACAGGTGATGACATTAAAAAATGTTTCCAAGCTAGCATCCCCGAAATAGTGCAAACATTCTTTACACTGCACAAACACTTCCTGAAGGTAGAAAAAAACATTGACGAGATGAACAATTCGAACTCTTATCAGGGCTATGAGATATCAGTGTAAAGACTGGAGTGGGGTATCTGTACTCCTGCTCTCTATATGGCAGAGTAGAAGCACAGAGCACCCCAGCCAAGATTTTCTATTTGGTAACATGGACGAGGAATCTAGGCTTAAGTACTCAGGAGGTGATGCAGGCTGGCTTTTAAGTACAGTGTAGTCTCCAAACACCCACAAAGGAATGTCCACACACTATGTTAGTGAAAAACAGTTCTTTATATAAATAAGGCTTTGATTATGTAGTCATACAATAACACACTTTGTGCACAGGCAATTCTAAAATGATAACATATATACAGTCTCTATGTGGTACCACAATTACCTCTTTTACTCCATTAAAATGCTTCAACTGTAGACAGTTCAAAATGGCATACAAATCAATTAATAAAATCAACCAACAATAGACATAGGAGGAATGGTTAAACAATTGGCAGAATACTGGGTCTCTACCCATAGGCACAGTTCTGTGTGAGGATCCCCCCACCTGGGCAACCTGTCAATAATGCAATTTAACAAGCCCAGTCTATATATTGCTAAATATAGTCGTGGTTCCGTCTAAAAAGGTTCTACTCTGCCAATGTACCTGGTTTAGCAGAATTTGATGTTGGGTAGTCGATGGATCCTTCTTGAATGAACTCTCTTTAAGGCAGGAGCCACGGATCGTCGAGATCCCTTGAAGAAAATGGGAACAAAGGCATTGAGGCAGCAGCTTCAGTCCTAGCAGTGCTCAGCGACGATCGGCCGTGGATGTCCTGCGAAGATGATGCATGTGGTGCACCTCGACGATGATAGTTTGTTGCTGCAAATAGTTACTGAAGAACTTTGACCCAGCAAGGGCATTGGGTCATCATCTTTGCGGTCTTTGGGTGGCGGGAAACCCACCGGCGGATTCTCCTTGGTTCATCAGCGACCTTGACTTACTCTGGTGGGACAAATTGTTCGATGGTGATGAGCAAGGGGAGTCCTTGATTCATAGTGTTCTTAGGCAATGGAGCGTTGCGGCTCCGGTCATTGATGGCATGGAAGTGGGCTGTCCCTGTTTCTGGGCAACATGGTTTCGACGGACCTCAAGCAGTTATAGCGATCCTCCGAACCCTGGTCAATGATGGTGGACGGATGTCCAGGTGCTTCTCTTTAGATTCCTCGGCAGTCCCCATCTCCGGCCTTCAGTCTTTCGAAGGCTGGCTTCCAGGGCGCTTCAGCGAAGGTTAGCGAAGGTTAGTGGTCTGCACGATGATCCCTTGTAGCTCGGGAGAGGTCTACTAGCCAGATCCTCTCTCGGATCAGTCCTCGACAAACTTGACAAGTCTTCTTCTTCCAGCTTGGCTTCAAAGCTAAGCATCATGTTTCAACTTCAGCTTCTGAACAATTTCCATCAGTAAGAGGTCCCCAGATATACAGTTTGGTCTCTCATTCACTCTGCTGGGTCACACTCAGGAAACCAATCATTCAGAAGGGCAGTGCATTCAGGCCATTCTTCTCCTTCCAGACACTCACAACAAGGAATGTGGATTGTGACAAGTACCCAGCCATTCAGCACTCCATACTGTATTCATACCGGTTTCGGCCAGGACTGTCTCATTCATTGTGTTACATACCAGAAATCAGCCATCCATAACATGAAATGCATATTGGTCACACACTCCATTCACCGAGGTCCCACCCCAATGGTGTACCCAGAACATACAGTCATGGGGAAGGCTCCAGCCAGTCTGGCCTGGACTCCCCCACAACACGATTTATGGAAATTCCACCCAACAGCCAGTCAGGGGAAGGGACAGAGTCAGGGCTTATAGACAGGGTCCATCTTGTCTCCTGTCAGGAATCAACTGATTCCAATGGCAGGGCCTGGGTATCCCAAAATGGAGGATACTCAGAGCACCTGTCAAACCCAGCATGGAGCTGCCACCATCCCATACCCTGCTATGTGGGCCACACACAGGTGCCCAAATACATACGCTAGGGGTATAAGGTTGTACTCCCACCCATGAGTGCCCCTTACGGTATCCCAAGGGTCTGTTCACCAAACAAAAAAGAGGAAGAGCTGCACTGCCAGGAGTCTCACATGGACTCCTGTGCAGAAAATAACACAGAACACAAATGATAAAAGGAGAACAGGACAAGAACATGGAGGCCCTGTCCCTCCAATGCATGTCCAGCATCACAATCAGCACTATCAAAAATATCTGAAATATTAGAGGCAAAGTGTGTTTCGTTCCAGCTCAAACAAGGAGGTGCAGAGAACCGGTCCAGATGCAACAATCTCCACAAATGTGGAATACCGCTGTGCAGTAGCACCAGGAGTATTCCAAGTGCGAGATTGAATTAACAATAAGTGATCTCAGAACCAAATAACCAGACAGATTCAAAGAATATGGTGAAATACTATTGTATTATAAGCTCGAATAAAGTAGAGAAAACTGGTGAACAAATTGCAACTCATACACGCTTAGTGATATTTCAATGTATGTCAGATAAGACATCATCCTACGTGGCAAACAGTAAATACTATTGTGTGGATGGTTTGGTTAAGGGAACATATATACCTATATATTGTTTAGGTGTTAGTAACACAATTGTGGATGGTTTGGTTAAGGGAACATATATACCTATATATTGTTTAGGTGTTAGTAACACAATTGGCTGCTCCCTGTCTGGTAAGCACGCCTCAAACTACCTCTAAATACGTATAACACAGATCAATAGCAGAATAACAGCAGCAGATTTGCTTCTGCAACATTGTATAGTACACTGCTACATAGGCCTTCATGATTGGTTGCATTCTCATCCAACCTTGGACTTTCGGCTCGTTAGCAGCACCTGACCAAAGCAAAACCCAGGTGCGGGGAACAACGTCAGACTCCTACCCACTTGGTCAATTAGCCTACCATCTCTCATCAGTTAAGTTCCGGGCAAAGGCTTCTTCTTTTTAGTTGACCTTGCAGACTGTTCCCTTCTCTGGGACTTTTAAGGAGTGTAGGTTTATCACTAAGTTCAGTTACAGCCTAAGAAATAGGCCTTGTTTTGGAGTCTAGAATCACATATGAGGAGACCACAATGTTGTTATACTTGGTGTTATTACTCCTCTTGGCCGCTGGAGACTTGGTTGTTTCATCTAACATACACTTTTGCATTTTTAATTATTCAATACTTGCCACTTGCAAAAGTTGTGTACTTTAATCTAAGAGATATATGTCATGGATACATAACATATACTCTTTATTTTATTTATTTACATTTTTAAAGCGCTCACACAGCCCAAGGGTATCGAGGCACTGTTACAAGAATGTGTCTCTTAGTTGCACATTTATAACACGCATTTATTAATACCCGAAATTTTCTTTTTAAATATTTTTTTATTTTAAGCGTGGACCCGGGCATCAAACCTGTGTTGCTTCGTGTTGTCTTGTTTCCAAGGCGAGCACGTTGCCGCTGAGCTGTCCTCCCAGGACATTGACTCCCCTTGTGCCTTGCAATTATTTCTTGATGTGGCAGCCTTGATCTGAGGTTAATAGACATTTGTTATTCGCATAAAGCTGTTTTTGCAGTGCCTTTCAACTCTGCAGCCTTAGTCCATCTCTGGGGTAGTTTGTTCATTCTTAACATGAGTCTGATGTCCATCTTTTTCTTCATGGACTCTAGTTGCATTATGTTTTCTTCTGCATCAAGCTTCTCTATGTCTTATTTACCTTGCGTTTCTGCATGTATAGCTTTATTGATCCTCTTCTCACTTATCTTCTTAATGAATATGTTTTCTTCGTCTCTGCATACGTTTCCCTTATTACTTCAATTACATCTTTCTTTGTCAAGTATTTGTATATTGTTTCAGTATATCCGTGTGTCTTCTCTTCATGACGTCAACTTGCTCTGGTCTGATTTCTCTCATAGTTCTTCTATGTCCAGTGGTGTATGTAGACATCCTTCCACTACGTTAGTGCGAGGGTACATTTGATATGGTTGTCTAAGTGCATAACATCTCTCGTATCTTCAATGCGGTGTGGGGATGATACCTGGTGGCACACAAAGTGTTCTCTTGCTGCTATTCCAGTATGACAGAGGTGAGGGGGCAGGCACTAGAGATGACATGTACATCTGCTTCTCTACACCGCAGCATGTGCTGGATACAGATTTGGAGAGGAATGCACAAGACCTGTTTTGCAGCAGTCTCAAGTTCCCAGATGATGTGGATATGATGTTTGATTGAATGCACTAGGTCTATTCTGCTGTTCAGCAGCAGAAAATGATTGCCCCGGATGAGCTGATCAATGCTTTCTATAACATAAAGGAAGACATCATGGCGGTAGCCCATATGGCAGACACAATCCTCTTCATGACATCAAGTTTATCAGTCTATTCAGGACCTAAATCTGCTTACTCTGTCCAAATTGAAAGCTCTCCACAAAGTGACTGCGGCTCTTAGGATTAACAATATGATGTACCACAGGCGATTCACATACTCCCCGAAATATTCATACAGCCACCAACAATGGTCGATCTCCATGCTAAATTAGGCAGAACCCATACTGCATCCAGATGGGCAGGAGGAATCTACTCTTCCAATGGCCCCAGGAAAAGATATTCTAAAGGGTGGGAGGCTGAGGGGAAGGATCAAATGGGGGAACAAAAGGGTGGGACATTCTAGAGGTAGGTCATTGGGTAACTGAACCTCTGTGGACCAGCTCTTGGTCCACGTTGAGGAACTGTGATTCTGATTTACCTCTGCAGGTGTCAATTGCAGCACAATAATGCTGTAGAGTTGGTTCCTGTTTGGCTCCTGTGGGAGGTATTTCGAGGGGTGATCCTAGTGGGGCTGACAGAGTTCTTAACCCTTGGGTGGGATGGTGTATAGGTCCCAATGAGCTTCCTCTTAAGAACAATGTATTATGTATTCTTTCATGGTGGATTGGGAGAAGATGTGTTAATGTCACGTACATTAACCAACCATTTGCTACAGAAACTTTTAGAGAAGTAAATGAGCATGTTATGAAGAGAGAGTCGTATTATGATGCGGAATGTAAGGAAACAAAAGGGGATTTATTAAGCATATTGAAATGGCCAGAGGGGAGTGTGGGGATCAAGTGAGGGCGACAAGGATGAAGTGCAAAGGGGTTATGCAGGCGAATGTGAATAATTATGTGGAAAATAAATGGAAAGCCATTTGAACGGCAATTAAGTCCATTTTGCAAAAAGGTGTGGCACGAATATCCTGGCAATTATTGACCAATATCCCTTTTAGATGGTGTAGGGGGAGAAAGGGTAGATCCTTGCTGGCCCATTGTGGAAGCATGGGTGGTGGAAGGAACTATAATTGACCACTGACAGGCTGGCTTCCAAAAAGGGTTTAGCATTTTGGACCAGGGGTTCAGATTATTTGCTTTGGCAAAAGTATGTTACTGTAAGTAGAACATCTTTTTTGGGGGGCTTTTCTAGATTGAAAGACTGTAGGGTAGCTAGCAGAGAAGTTTGGAAAACCTTTATGACTTATTTTATTCCACCATCACTACTGAGAGCTATTAAAACTCGGAAAGGAAGATATAAGTTAAATGTTAGATGGGTTTAGGAGGTGAAACACATAACTCCTTTCTGGTCCAGTGAGGTATCAGGCAGGAACGTGTTCTGACAGTGACATTATTCTGTCTTTCCATCAATGATTTAGCCAAACAGATTGCATCCCTGTTGGTAGACGCTCCATCGTCGGCCCGGGATAAACGTAGTACATTATTATATGTAGACAATGAACCACCATTTGTTTTATTTTTTTAAAGCAACAGTAACATTTGCAACCTAAACAGATCTTCAGACAAATCATGCTAAAGCGAAGCCTATACTCCGCTTCCCAGGGAGAAAGAAACAAAGGAAAACAAGGCTGTGCATTAACCAACCACTCATAGCAGAAAGGAAATGACTGTGTTGTCTATGTATTTCGTCTTCTAATCAGTGAAGATGGGGGTCTCATTGAGAAAAGTACATATTTAATGCTTTGCAGCTCCGTGGTCCTCAGGTTTTCTAAAAGCTTTGGGGAAAGGGTGATTGCCCCAACCCTGCAAGTCTAAATACATGCAGGCAGTTCTAGATTTAATGTATGGGGCTGAGCTGTGGGTGACTGGCTTTTACCCAAACTGACATCACTGAAAATGTAGTTGTATGGCTTGGCCATACCTGCCCCAAGCCTTCTGCTTCACTTAGAAATGGACACAACAGGTTTTTATTCTCTGGTCGCCCTCAAACCTCTGTTTGGAATAATCTGTGGTGACCCCAAAGTTAGCAACATACAAGGAAGCTTTGCTGGGCATTACCCATCATAATGGGGCTTTATCCCTCCCCTAGATTGGACACGTAAAGACCATCTCAAAACCATTAGATCTTCCTAGTATAGGGATAACCGGGGGAGCATGAATCATTGGATAGGACAGCTGCGAAAGACAGCGTTTATTGAGAGAGATAAGAGGATTTGTATGAGAAATGGTGTGAAGGTATGTTCCCCCAGACATATCTAATGGTTAAGGAAGAGATAGACTATGAGAGATCATTTGATCTTATTGATCTACCATGCACCCACGCCTCTATGTCAAAATGATGCTGGCCGTTTTCCAACTGGGCCCAGTTTTGCAAATGTGTGATTCATCAGTCCCACATGTCTGTGCATATTGTAGAGGTGCTGAACAAACAGTATTAGCATACTTGGTCGAAAAACATTTGACCTTTTACCTTTGACCGCATTTTTTGGATTATATTTTTGGTTGAAATTTGGTCAAATTTAATTCAATATATATATATGGGGCGGGGCAAGGGAATAGGGTGGAGGTTGTGTTGGGGTCTTCCATCCAATATTCGACCAAAAAAGAGATAAATTCAGTCAAAAGTGAAAAGGTCAAATATTTTCGACCAAGTACACCGAAACTGAAAAACATTAAAACATATATATATGTACAATGAGCTAAAACATGTGGCTGTGTAGATTCCCACAGAACAGGTTATCATGCCCTGTTCTTTCTTTCAGAGGGGCGCCCTGACCTCTTTATATGTATATGTTTTTATTTACCTGTTCTCTATATAGTGACAATAGCTTATTCATCTTAAGTCCGGCCTAAATAACTATGACATTAGGCATCTTAACCAGGTAGAAATATAATGGAAATTGACCAGGTATTCAGATGTAACTTTCGTGTGGTAACATTTTTTTTGGGTAGAGCATGAAAGAGACATATGACAAGAGACTCATCACCTTCATTATTTTTCACTGTGATGCCTGCCATGTTGGAAATTAATTGATCTCGTATGTTTTTTTTAATGTTTGTTTTAATGTTTGTTTTAAATGTGGTTGTAACACAAATGTCGAAAAAAGCATATGTGATGATGATGATGATGATGATTTGTGGTTTCTGGGCTCTACATTTGCTTGGAACAATCTTTCCTTAACAATGAACTACAATAGGTTAAAGGATGTTTCTGTTAGGGTCCGGAATTGCTCAGGGGGAGTAGTGAGAAGAGGGAAATGGAGAGATGGGGCAACAATTGGTTGAAGTTCAATGATTGTTGATTTGGGGAAGAAGGAGTCTGCCTGTGGGATAGTCAGTGCCACGATGGGATTCAGGCGGGGTTTGTGCATGTGTTTTCATCGGTCACTCTGAATGTTCAGGAGAGTAATGCAACAGTAAACAGTAAGACATTAGTAAACCACATGCAGGAAATGAGAGCAGGCTTAAGGGCCATCATAGTGAAGTCCAATTACAGTTCTTCGCCCCAGATGTGGAGGACAAAAGAGGAACACATATTCTGATGTCAAGGGGGTCCCTTTAGACAAGGCCATAAGAGAACCAAATTGTTCGCATCAGTTAGTGAAAGGTAGATTATTTGGCCACAATTGCTATTTTCTCAGTTTTTGTAGCCATACATAAACAAGATGGCAGCTACATTCCCATAGCAGTGGGTTCGTTTAGAGTGAGCTGTATTTGGAGGCAATTACAATGATAACCACATAGTGAATAAACAGCCTTCTTCAACATAGCAACTTCTGGAATGCTGTTCCCCTGGACAGGAACGTAGGGGGTGTAGGATTGAAAAACATGCATTTAACGCACATAATATTTGAGTGGTTCTCATGTATTGATCTTATCCTGATCTCAATGTCACTCATTAATATAATTGTGTTTCTCAGGTGGAGATTTACCACAGGGCCCATTGAAATCACCCCCCTGTTTTGGCCTTCTTATCAGTAAGTCAACTAATGACTCCTCCCCATCCTTCATGGATGTTACATGATCCTATTCTCTAGGGTCCCTTGTCTTGTGGGGCTACCCAATCCATAATCAGAAACTACATTTGGGAGAAGGCTTCTCCTAAGATTGTGTAGGGAATGAGTTGGGATGGCTTTAAGTCTGTGTTGAGGGGGAACATGTACAAGTTGTGCCACCATCTTTGATAATCGAGGGAAAATCTATGGTTCCAGTTGGAAGCAGGGATATTACATAAACAGACGGGTTCACTAAGAGACCTTAAGGACTTGAGAATAGGACGAGCTAGGAAACAATCTAATTTCTTTTGTGACCATAACCTTCCTATTACACATGGCGGAACAAGGCAAATAAGCTCTTGTCATAGAAGATCAGATTTACAAAACCCAGAAACCACATATGTCTGGCTGACCATGAGGGTACTTCACTTTATACGGACAACAAAAAGGTGGACATTATTACACATGACTACACTTCACGTCTGTCATGGGACTCCTGATTCACCTTGTCGGCAAGTGTATATTACTGGGGCTTCACTTCCCCAGTTTCTCAACAAAGGTTGCCTAGATTTGGAAAGTGCAATGTCTAGAGGACAAATAGATTGGGTAATCGCCACTCTCCAGAATAATAAGGTTCCTAATCCAAGTGGCTTTAAAGGTTTGTTTTAGAATATTTTTACATCATTCCTCTTGGGCTCATAGACTGCCCTTTTTAATGAATTTCTTCATTCTCAATCAGCAACATAATCCAGTACAGAAGCTACTAATGCACTGCTAAATCAGGAAAGGAGTCATTCATGTGTGGGTCATAGCATACCATTACGTTACTGAACATGAATACTAAAATATACAGAAAGGTTCTGGCCATTCCAGCAGGCTTCACCATTGACTAGAATGCCAAGGAAAATATTAGGAGTGTTAATGACTTGATCAATACCAGGAGGCGTTGTGGGTTGCCGATGCGGGGGCTGGCCTTAGACGCCATTGAGGCAGTTGACGAAGCTGACTGGAATAGAATCTACAACACACTGTCATAATTTACTAGAGGTGGGTGATACATAGATACTGCATACATGATTGTCTTTTCTGAATGTGTTTTACAAGTGTTGATTTTAGATTTAGTAATATTAAGTGGACTCTTGCATTTTTCAACATGGTACATCCTGGATCATAACCTGTCTGTAGGGTGTCATAAATTAGTTGATTCTGGTGATGAATTCAAGCCATTGATGCCCCTACATAACGCCTTTGACAAAGTAAAGTGGGAAATGAAGTATCTGGGTGGTGACTGAATAAAGCGTATATGTGTGATCTTGTTCCCATTTCACATGAATGAATTAACAAGGTCCATCGGAAACATTAGGCCCGGGGGAAACAATCAGGGTAATTCATAGAATTTTGCACAAAAGTGGCGCACGCGGCTGGCGCACAGTGTGCGCATGCGAATGTATGCGCCAGCCGTGTGCATTAAAATCGATTTCCGCGCACAGCTTATTCATGGATTTTAGCCTGCAAAACCAGCCGTGGCGCAGAGTGGCGCAGCAACCCTGCAGCAGTGCCAGTTACGCCCCCAAGAACGCCCTTGCGCAAGGAAAAGCCATCAAAATTCCCAATTCAGCGCAAAGGGCTGCGCTAACCCTGGACCAGTTTGCAGGGCTGCCAAACAGCAAACGCCAAGCGGGGAACGTGTATTACTGGGGTGCGCGTGAAGTTTCACACGCGAAAGGGCCTGTGCGAGTGGGGTACGTGTATTACTGGGGTTCGCGGTAAGTTTCACACGCGATTTCAGCAGGGTACGTGTATTGCGGGGTTCGCGGCAACTTTCACACGCAAAAGGGCCGGTGCGAGTGGGGTACGTGTATTACGGGGGTGCGCGGGAAGTTTCACACGCAAATGGCCTGGGTACGTGTATTTCAGGGGTGCGTGGGAAGTTTCATACGCGATTGGCCTGTGTACGTGTATGTCAGGGGTGCGCAGGAAGTTTCACACGCGATTGGCCTGGGTACGTGTATTTCGGGGGTACGCGGGAAGCTTCACACGCGATTGGGCCTGGGTACGTGTATTTCAGGGGTGCGCGGGAATTTTCACATGCGATTGGGCTTGGTACGTGTATTTCAGGGGTGCACAAGAAGTTTCAGACGCGATTGGGCTGGGTACGTGTATTTCAGGGGTGCGCAGGAAGTTTCACACGCGATTGGCTGGGTACGTGTATTTCAGGGGTGTGTGGGAAGTTTCACACGTGATTGGCCTGGGTACGTGTATTTCAGGGGTGCGCGGGAAGTTTCACACGCAATTGGAGTAGGGTACGTGTATTACGGGGCTGCGGATGAAGTTTCACACACAATTTTGCTGTCAGAGCGGGGAACGCATATTTCGGGGGTGCGCTGGGAGTCCTACACGTGAATTGGCAGTTTGGGTCCTCCCAGGTGTCCCCTCTTCCCCCTTCATGGCCCCTGCAGGCAGCCCACACCACAGGGGACTACCCCGCACCCCTGGTCATGTCCCGCAGGCAGCACATCCACCATGGGCGTGCCCCCCAGCCAAGCCACATGTCACGTTGCAATATGATCACCAACTCATGTCTCCCAGCACCCCCACCCCCCAGCAGTGCAGGGCACCTGCAAGCAGGCCCCCACACATGTCCCCCAGCACCCCCACCCCCCAGCAGTCAGGGGCACCTGCCAGCAGGCCCCCACACATGCTCCCCAGCACCCCCACCCCCCAGCAGTCAGGGGCACCTGCCAGCAGGCCCCCATACATGTCCCACACATGTCCCCCTGCACCCCCACCCCCCAGCAGTCAGGGCACCTGCCAGCAGGCCCCCACTCATGTCCCACTCATGTCCCCCAGCACGTCCATGCCCCAGCAGTCAGCGGCACCTGCCAGCAGGCCCCCACACATATCCCCCAGCACCCCCACCCCCCAGCAGTCAGGGGCACCTGCCAGCAAGCCCCCACTCATGTCCCACTCATGTCCCCTTGCACCCCCACCCCCCAGCAGTGCAGGGCATCTGCCAGCAGGCCACACACATGTCCCCCAGCACCCCCACCCCCAGCAGTGCAGGGCACCTGCCAGCAGCCCCCCACTCATGTCCCACTCATGTCCCCCAGCACCCCCACCCCCCAGCAGTCAGGGGCACCTGCCAGCAGGCCCCCACACATGTCCCCCAGCACCCCCACCCCCCAGCAGTCAGGGGCACCTGCCAGCAGGCCCCCACACATGTCCCCCAGCACACCCACCCCCCAGCAGTCAGGGGCACCTGCCAGCAGGCTCCCACACATGTCCCACACATGTCCCTCTGCATCCCTACCCCCATCATTGACAGGCACCTGCCAGCAGGCCTTGAAACATGTCCCCCAGTCAACACGTCATCACAATCCAGATCCCTGGCTCTTATGGCCACACAAATCCCACCCACAGCACCCCAGTCCAAACAACCAACCAAGCTTTACATCCACTCCAAATTGAAATCGCCATTACATGATAGATCACAAATAAGCAGTATGCACACGAGTACAAGTCTGTCCGAACCACAAAATGGCAACACATGACTGAGAAAACCCACATTGTGACATGCATGAAACCAATGAGAGAAGACCAAACATTGAAGTAAGAAACAAAAATGTAATCAAGTCAAAATGAAGGGAATGAAATAAAAACACCAATAATGCCAATAATAATGAAAATGCAGCATGTCCCAAAAAATGATAAATAAAAAAAATGAGAATCCAAATTAATCCAAATGAAAATGTGGCCAAAGTCACCGTCCAACAAAGCAAATCCAAAGGGAAAGAAAAGCGTAATATCAATTGCTCCATGGTGAAGAAAAATAAAGATGAAGGAGAAAAATCCACTGTAAAACTATGTACAAATAGCAAATCCAGGGTCCATGAGCCCAACGACATAAATGAAACCTACAAAGAAACCTACCAAATTACTAACTATATAAAAAAATGTGGGGCATAGTCCATGTGCCCCAAATGAAATAAAAAAGAAATGAAACTTAACACTAATGAAATATATACAATGGCGGCGGGCAAGTCCAACGGCTCACTTGTTGATGACATGGGCCAGGGCATCATCGAACTCCTGTTCAATGTCTTGGAGGCGGGCCTGTTCTCTGGCCCTGAGGTCTCGCAGGGATAACGCCATGTCCACCTCCAACTCCCTGCGAATTCCCTCGAGGCACTCAGCCCGCCTTAGCGCCCTGCGTATGGAGTTATCCGCCTTGACCATCGTGAGCCGTGCCTCCTCCGCCTGCCGCCGCTCCGCACCTATCTGCTGGCCCAACCACTGCCACACGGAAGACACTCCCATTCCAGGGTCCTCCTGCCCTCAGGCTGATGCCTGCCCCTCTGATGTAGATTGCCCCGAGCCATGATGCCTCCTATGTTGAGCCTGCCGCTGCCTCCGACGCAACTGCCTCTGCCAGCACGACGGCATCCAGGCTGATGGAATCCACCGACGCCGTTGTGCACGTGCCCTGCTCGATGATGCCGGCACATCCTCCATCTGCTCGGGTCCAGTTGCTGTGGTGTCCACCCCTGCTGGACCTTCGACTCCCGACGGTGGCAGGGATGGGATCCCCACCGAGCTGGCTGCGTTGGTCAGGGCAGGTCCACAGGGGGCCCTGGTGGCATCTGGGCCGGAAGACGGCATGGAGAACGACTGGCGCATAGTCTCCACAGAGGAGGAGAGGGCCACCAGAGTGGCCGGCACATGTACGAAACTCCCGACCATGGACACTCCCAACTGGGCCACGTTGGCACGCTGCTCTTCGTGATGACGTGCGTGCTCCCCCCGGGATATACGCATGTCATCACGAATGTCACGCGTGAGTAAAACGCGACACCAATCAGGACCTTCTCCATACGGCCAGGGGTCCCCGCGTCCGCAGGTAGAGGAGTGTCAGATGACATGGACATCCCCCTACCTGCGGACGGGCCTAGGATGGGGCATCCCTGCTGGTGCATGGTGGTGCAGTCACAGGGTCAGGGACAGCGACATGCACAGGCCCCTCCGTGATGTCCTGTGCTGCCTCCTGCCCCTGGACTGCACCACTTGCACCAGTGGTACCACCCCCACCAGGCCCCAGGTGCGGCTCAGTAGCGGCCTCCTCCTCCTCTGTGGAAACCACCAACCTGGATGGCTCCACACTGTCTTCCACCGTTGCAAGCCCCTGTGGGGGCTCACTCACCACTTCTGCTGCAGCCGTAGTGGCAGACGCAGCACCAGTCCCCTCACTCCCGGACGATGGTAAATTCTGGGATGGTGACTGGGCCTTGCGTCGTCAGCCGGTGGGGGCATCCCCGCTGCTTTGCTCCACAGCGCCATCTCCGCCCTCTTCATCACTTGCCGCTGTGTAGAGGGAGACATAGAACACAAGCATTAGGGTACTGTACAATGGTTCCCTAGACAGGAAGCAATAGCAGATGAGTGGCACTGTCAAACATCACTTCCATCATGTCCCTCCACAACACATGGGTCAGTGCAAGCAAAACACATGCAGTAACAGGCATGGCGCATGCTATGAACATTAGCATACATGTCCAAGGGACTCTTCAAACATACAATGCTGGTTTGAAACTCACATGCATCATGCCCATCACATGCACACACTTCACCCTAGTTTCATCCATCTGGCCACGTACACCCCAGACACAGTGGATACAAGGATGAGTAGACTGCATCAGTGAATCTGAACATTGTCACAGACATGTGTCATGCATCCATGGCACTTCCAAGTCACAGACACGCAAGTCAGACACACAGACATGGACACCATACATGTCAATGACAGCAGCACCCATCTCTCACACCCCATCCATGTCCAATAACAGAGACAGGCATGCATTAATGTGTGCATTCCCCATGCTGCTCCGCATGTCGCATTGTAACACATGCATCAACCATGTGGTTCACACATTACTGGTCTCACATGCATGACCATGATGTCCCTGCACACACACATACGTACATGACCTATGTCACACATACAGGCAAGTCTCAGACAACCAGCACCCTGCAATATGCCCTGTCTCACACAGCAATGCTTGGCCACTTACCGCTCAACTCCGGACGGGTATGCCTCCGAAGGATCTGGGCGTGGAGCGCTGGGCCTACGTGTTCCAGGACCCTCATCTGGATGGTACTCATGCTGCCCCGGCCCCCCTCCACGAGGCGCCGGGCCTTGTTGAGGGTCCTGGACCTCAAGTCCTCCCAGCGCTTCTTCACATGTTGTCAGTTGCGGGTTGCCACCCCCTCCGCGTTGATGGCAACCACTGCGTCATCCCAGATCCTCTCCTGTCCTTCGTTGTTGGCGCGTCTTGTTCCGAAGGGGGCATCATAATGCCACAGGACATGCTCCACCAGGACACCAACTTCGGTGGCAGTGAAGCTGGTGGCCCTCTACCTCTCTGGCTGGGGGTTGCCAGCGGTGCCAGATGGAGATGTGCCCAACATGGCAACCCCAGAGGCAGGAGTGGGTGGGCAACTGGGTCCTGGGGCTGGGCTGTGGAGCGATGGAATCCAAGTCGGGAGTCTTCTGTTCCAGCAGGGGTGGACACAGCAACTGCACCCCTGCAGATGGCTGATGTGCAGGCAACAAATAGCAGGGCACGTGGGCAGCAGGCAGGCAGGCAGCAGCAGATGGCTGGTGGGAGCGTGTTCGGGGCTCTTGGGGGCAGGAAAATGGCCTTCGGGGCAGGAGCATGGTCTTCCGTGTCTGTACGCGTGGCCAGCTTGATACGGAGTGATTTGGCACGTTAAAATCTTGCACGCCAGCGAGTAATTTGAGGAAAGGCCCTTAGTGCGTAAGCGCATCAGCACACGTACGCGATATCATTGGACCAAAGGCCCTTCGTGCGTAAGCGCGTCTGTGGCGTATTGTGCATAGGCGTTGCCCTTTCGCGTGTAAAACTTGCCGTACACCCCTGAAATACACGTACTCCGCTCGAACAGAGCCCTTTCGCATGTGAAACTTCACGCGAAACCCGTAATACACGTACCCTGCTGAAATCGCGGGTGAAACTTCATGCGAACCCCAGGAATACACGTACCCTGCTGAAATCATGGGTGAAACTTTATGCGAACCCCAGGAATACACGTACCCTGCTGAAATCGCGGGTGAAACGTCCCGCGAACCCCAGGAATACCCATACCCTGCTGAAATCGCGGGTGAAACTTCCCGCGACCCCCAGGAATACATGTACTCCGCTCAACAGGGCCATTTTGCGTGTAAAACTTCACGCGGTACCCCAGAACTACACTTACCCCGCTTGCTCGCACAGGGCCAATATTTCTGGGCATCGCGGGAAGTTTCACACGCGATTCCAGCAGGGTACGTGTATTTCTAGGGTTCACGGGAAGTTTCACACGCGATAGGCCCTGTGCGAGTGGGGTACGTGTATTTCTGGGGTGCGCAGGAAGTTTCACATGCGATTCCAGCAGGGTACGTGTATTTCTGGGGTTTGCGGGAAGTTTCACACGCGATAGGCCCTGTGCGAGTGGGGTACGTGTATTTCGGGGTTGTACAGGGGAGTCCTACACGTGAATTGGCAATGTGGTTCCTCCCAGGTGTTCCATCTACACCCTCCACGGCCCCTGCAGGCAGCCCACACCACAGGGGACTACCCTGCACCCCTGGTCATGTCCCACAGGCAGCCCATCCACCATGGGCATACCCCCCAGCCAAGCCACATGTCACCTTGCACTAGTGATCACCAAAACATTACCCCCTTGAACCCCCACCCCCCAGCAGTGCAGGGCACCTGCCAACAGGCCCCCATTTATGTCCCCTTGCACCCCCACCTCCCAGCAGTCAGGGGCACCTGCCAGCAGGCCCCCACTCATGTCCCACTCATGTCTCCTTGCACCCCCACCCCCCAGCAGTGCAGGGCACCTGCCAGCAGGCCCCCACTCATGTCCCCTTGCACCCCCACCCCCCAGCAGTCAGGGGCACCTGCCAGCATGCCCCCACTCATGTCCCACTCATGACCCCTTGCACCCCCACCCCCCAGCAGTGCAGGGCACCTGCCAGCAGGCCCCCACTCATGTCCCACTCATGTCCCCTTGCACCCCCAACCCCCAGCAGTGCAGGGCACCTGCCAGCAGGCCCCCACTCATGCCCCACTCATGTTCCCCAGCACCCCCACCCCCCAGCACTGAGGGGCACCTGCCAGCAGGCCCCCACTCATGTCCCACTCATGTCCCCTTGCACCCCCAACCCCCAGCAGTGCAGGGCACCTGCCAGCAGGCCCCCACTCATGTCCCCTTGCACCCCCAGCCCCCAGCAGTGCAGGGCACCTGCCAGCAGGCCCCCACTCATGTCCCCTTGCACCCCCACCCCCTAGCAGTCAGGGGCACCTGCCAGCAGGCCCCCACTCATGTCCCACTCATGTCCCCTTGCTTCGCCACCCCCCAGCAGTACAGGGCACCTGCCAGCAGGCCCCCACTCATGTTCCCCTGCCCCCGATCATGACGATCCTCAATCATGGCCCTTATGGCCAGCCTCCCCAGACCAAAGACCCAACCAAGTATTGCATCCACCCACATAGAAAAGGCAATTACATGATACAACCACAATGGCAAGTATGTAAATGAACACATGTCCGTCACACACACACAATGGTTGCAAGTGAATGTGAAAACCCTTATCATGACATGCATGAAACCAATGAGATAATACCACACATCGAAGTATGAATAAAAAAATGTATTAAAGGCAACATGAATGGAATTAAAATCAAACAAACGACAATGGGAATAACAAAAGAAAAGCTGCATGTCCGTAAAATAATGAAAAACAAGAAATCATAATTCAAAGGAAAGGTGTCCAAAGTCACAGTCCAACAAAGCAAATCCAAGGGAAAAACAAAAGTGAAAACCATTGCTCCATGGGGAAATCCAAAAAAAAGAGATGAATCCAATAGTGAACTATATACAGATGAACAATCCAGGGTCCATGATCCCAACTGAAGAAATGAAGCCTATCAAAAATACTACCTAATGAAACAATATATACTGAAACATGGTGCATTGTCCAAGCGCAACCAAAATAAAGAAAAAAACAAAGGAAACCTAACACTATCTAACTATTTACAAGGGCAGAGGCCTAGTCCGACGGCTCACTTTTGGATGTCCCGGGCCAGGACATCATCGAACTCCTGCTCAATGTCCCAGAGGTGGTCCTCTTCCATGGCCCGAGGGTTCGCAGAGACAACGACATGTTCTCCTCCAACTCCCTGCGAATTGCCTCGAGGCACTCGGCCCACAACAGGGCCCTCTGCATGGAGTTCTCCGCCCTGACCATCGTGAGCAATGCATCTTCTGCCCGCTGCCGCTCCGCATCTATGGCATGGCCTAACTGCTGCCACACGGAAACACTTCCCATCCTGGGTCCTCCTGCCCTCTGGCTGATGCCTGCTCCTCCGATGACGAAGGCCCCGAGCCATCATGGCTCCTTTCTTGTTGCTGCTGCTGCTGTGCCTTTGCCCGTGCCCTGGCTCTTGCTGCCTGCACATCCTCCTCCGGCTGGGGTGCAGTTGTTGAGGTGCCACCCATGCTGGATGTCCGACTCCCGACTGTGGCAGGGATGTGTCCTCCACCAGCCTGGCTGCAGCGTCAGAGGCAGCTCCACAGGGCACCCAGGTGACACATGGGTGGGAAGATGGCACGGAATACGACTGGCGCATAGGGGGTTCAGTTGAGGAGGGGGTCGGAACAAGGCCCAGCAAATGGAGGAATCCGGCCCTGGTGACCTGTCCCAGTAGGTCGACGTCGTCAATGAGCCATTCAAGACGACATACAGTCTCCCCATGAAAAGACTGCATTTCGCCTCGCATGGCCCGTTGACGCAACGCCACACCACCCAGGACAGACTCAACCCGGTCCCGGATAGCCACGTCTGCAGGAAGAGGAAGGCCAGTTGTCGTAAGCTCATCCCCTGCTTGAAAACGGGTCTGGACGTTTGTATCCCTGCTGGTGCAGGATGATGCAGTCACAGGATCGGGGACCGGATTACACACAGGCACCTCCGTGGCAGCCTGCGCTGCCTCCTGTCCCTGCCCCTGCACTGCACCACTAGCACCAGTGGAATCCCCACCTCCAGACCCCGTCTCTGTCCCTTGCACGGCCTGCTCCTCCACCAAACCCCCCACCAACCTGGATGACTCCGTGCCATCTTCCTCCGTCAGGCCCTGTGGGGTCTCAGCTGCCCCTCCTGCTGCCGAGGAGTCCAACTCCGACCTCCGCCTCTTGGACCTCCCCTCGGCAGCTGCAACCTGGGATGCGGCACTGGACTCCTCACTCCCCGACGAGATGACAACCTGGGAGGGGAGCCGGGCCTTGCGTCTCCAGCTGCCGGTGCGATCCCTGCCGCTGTGCTTCACAGCACCCTCTCCGCCCTCTTCATCAGTTGACGCTGCAGATAGGGAGAGATAGGACACAGGCATCAGGGCACTGTACAATGGACTCATACACACATAACAGTTGCACACGAGTGTCATTGTCAAACTTCAGACATGGCATCACAATCCCCAACACACATGTCATTTCAAATCACACACATGAACTATGGACTCATACACACATAACAGTTGCACACGAGTGTCATTGTCAAACTTCAGACATGGCATCACAATCCCCAACACACATGTCATTTCAAATCACACACATGAACTATTCCACAGCCATATCACAACAGCCAGCACCATCCATACACATACAACAGCATGAGCAGGCAAAGGTGAGCCAGACATCACATGAGACACAGGGAGTGCACTAGACATGCACACATGCCACCACACTTACATGCATGTGTACACCTCCACCAAGTGTCGCAGTGATGAGATCGGCATCCATGTCACATCTGGCAATCAGTCTTCTACATATCAGTCTCACATGCATCCAGGTTGCGTGACAGTTGCACACTTGTCAGATACACATGCATGCACATGTACACAGTGCAGATACATGCAGCTGGAACCAACATCCATGTGTGACACCACTACCTTGACAACTGACATACACAGTCATTCAAACATGTGTGCTCACACATCTGCATTTGGCCTGCATGCTTACCCACAAATACACTATCCATGTGTCTCACACATGAAAGGACTCGCATGTGTCAGCCTCACAGCCCTGTACATACACATCCATACATGGCCCTACAAAACCACATGTGCAACCTGCACACTACTGGCACACCACCACACGCACAGCTTCCAATCAGTATGCATGTACACTTACCGCTCGACTCCAGACGGGTGTGCCTCTCAAGGACCTGTACGTGGAGCACTGGGCATACGCGTTCCAGGACTCTCATTTGGTCTTCCGACAGGTGGCCCCAGCGCCGCTTAGCATCCGCTGCCTTCTAGAGGCGCCGGGCCTTGTTGAGGGTCCTGGACCTGAAGTCCTCCCAGCGCTTCTTGACATGATGGAATTCGCGGACTGCCACCCCCTCCGCGTTGATGGCAGTCACAATGTCTGTCCAGACCCTGGTCCGTCCTTCCTTGTCGGTGCGCGACCTTCCGAAGAGGGCATCATACTGCCCCAGGACTTGCTCCACCAGGACACCAACTTCATTGGCAGTGAACCTGGTGGCCCTCTGCCTCTCTTGCTGGGGGTTGCCAGTGCCGCCAGATGGTGTAGTGCTGGACATGGCAACCCCAGAGGCAGGAGTGGGTGGGCAACTGGTCCTGGGGCTGGGCTGTGGAGCGATGGAATCCCAGTCGGGAGTCTTCGGTTCCAGCAGGGGTGGTCACAGCAACAGCACCCCTGGCTGACGTGCAGGCAGCAAATGGCAGGGCACGTAGGCAGCAGGCAATCAGGCAGCAGCAGATGGCAGGTGGGAGCATGCTCGGGGCTCTGGGGGGGGGCAGTAATTCGGCCTTCTGGGCAGGAGCGTGGTCTTCTGTATGTGAACGTGTGGCCAGCTTGATACGGAGTGATTTGGCACGTGAAATCTTGCACGTCAGCATGTAATTCGAGAGAAGGCCCTTAGCGCGTAAGCGCGTCAGCGCACGTATGCGATTTCATTGGACCAAAGGCCCTTAGCGCGTAAGGACGTCTGTGACGTAACACGCGCGGGTGTTTCCCTCATAGCACGTGATGACAGAGCACATGTGGAAAAGCTACACGTCCGAGTGTCAGCGCGTGTAATTGGAGGAAAGGGCGCGTACACGCGTAAGTGACGTGTACGTGTGGGCCATTTAAAAGGTACCTGTAGGACGCCATTTCCTTGTACGTGCTTTTTGTGGAGAGCGAGTGGGTGGATTCTGTACTTCTTGTTGGTTCACACGCGATTACTTCACAGCGTTTCAAGTTCGTACTCCCTGTTACCTCGAACAGCTTTCATTTTTCTACTTTTTTGGGCCTGTTTCCTCAAACAGTGTTCACTTCTCCTTTTGTCCTGTCTCCTCAGACAGCGTTCAATTCTTCTTTTTGCGGGGGTGTTGCCAACACGCACACGTGCATATTTTTCACATTCTTTTTCCAGGCAGATGGTGAGTTCCGCACGTACTTAGCAACTGTGCTTGCCCCGTGTGTCGCGTACCCCTTCAGAGGTCATTGTAGGCTGCGTGTATCACACGTACGCTTATTTTTGTGTTTCTGGGTGCCAGAGCGTAGGGCGGGTTCATGTTTCCACTCACGTGGTCTACGAGGGGTTGCGTGCCTGTTTATTTTTGTTTTTGGGCTGCCTGTGCGTTGCGTGACCCGTCATCTTCCCCCAGGGGTCACAGACAGCCTTGTTAGAGCAGTAGGGTACGAATTCCATCTAGTACCCTACCCCTTTGACCCCCAATTGCCCAGGACAATAGTTTACTGCTCCTCCCATACACACAACAACATCAGTGCCATGGTTGGAAGCGACCAAGTGATAAGGGAGGCAAAGGTGGCCGACCTTCAAAAGGTGGATGTGGTGGGCACGGTAGGGGATGTGGCAGGGATTTGCAGGGTGCCCCTATACCCCCATGTGTGGAGGACCAATCAGGGACACCCATGACCCCCCCATTGTTGAGGGAAATGTGGCTGAGACCATCCCAGCTCAGCCCTTGTTGGACCAGCCCATTGTGGTACCTGACCTGGCACAGGATGACTCCCTGGCTGACTTCCAGGTCAGCAAGTCTAAGCCACGTGTGGCGGTGCAAGTTGTCACCAAGCCACGTGGATCTGGGGCAGCTATGTCATCTGCTGCCCCAAGTATGCAGGGTGGTGAGGCTGCAGGGGCAGCTGCAGCTCCATCCGCCCCAGCTCTGACTCTCCCAGCCAGGACAGTGTCAGTCCTGGTTCATCATACTGACGTTCCCCCTGCCAACATCACACTTCAGACAATGCCTGCACCAAATCCTATGGTCAATGTGCATTCACACACTCCAACAACCCAGTCCACCGGTGATTCTGCCCTTACTGACCAGAGCGGCGTTAGCCACTCTGGCTCCGCTCCAACTTCTAAAAAGACGAAGAAGTGTGCTCTGGCATGACAGGCTGAGACCCCAGGCACGGCTACACACTCCGGTACCTCAAGGAAGCCTTGCTTCAATGATTCAGAACTTGATGCACTTGTGAGCTATATGTTGCAACATAGCCACAAAATGGTGATGACTGCAGGGTCCAAGACCACACCTGGTCAACGTAAGGCACACTGGCAGACCATCGCCAACCACATAATTGCCCTTGGATTTGTGAGGCGCTCAGCTGATGATTGCTACAAGCGGTGGAACGACCTGAAACGCAGAGCAAAGAACAAGCTGGCCTCAAGTCATGCCGCTACTCTGGTGACTGGCGGTGGGTCTCCACAAGAGGACAACGAACTCACTGAACATGAGTCTGTTGCTGCGACCTTCATCACAGAGAGACAGATCCGAGGTGTGGGAGAACTACCCGATTATGAGACATTGTCTGGTGAGTGCCCATGCGTGTGTGTGTAATGCATGTGTATGTTGTTTGGATGACGGGTTCTAATTGAGTGGCAGGTGAGTGTGTGTGTGACTGAGTAGTATGGGTCACGCATGTGCTTCATCCAAAACATTCTGCGGCCTTGAATTTGGGTGAGACACTATCCCTTCTGCCCACAGCAGTAATTTAGCGCAACATTACGGCAGTTGCCCTTGAGGTGGCATCATGCAACAACATTGTTTGTATTTTTCAGTGTTCCTTCAGGCTGATTGTTTCAATTCTCCCACTTTTGCATCACATTCCTCAGCCCTATTGTGACATATGTGACATGCTTCTGTCATTGAGGAACCCCACATTGGCCCACATGTGTCACCTTGGTAGTTGAATGATTTGACCATTCAGGCTGAATGAGTATTGTCCTGATCACATGATGTTTTTGGGCCTGTTTGAATGTGGAAGATGCTAGTTGTTTCCTCTCATGTTGAAGTGCACAACCATTAATGTGTACATGGCCCTGCAATCACTGTATTTTTGTACACTGGATGTGTTGCAGTGTGTGGCACATGGCGTATCTTTTCACACTATGTGGCATTTTTCATCTCTTCATGTCCATCTCACATGGATGGATGACAGTACTCATTCACTGACATATGGATGTACTTGTGGAATGTACCATGGCTATGGTACATGCCATCTGTGTGATGGCATGTGTCATTTATGTGCATAGGACATGCCACTCACAGGCCAATGTGTGATGGCAGTGCTACCCAGCATGCAGCAAATGTGTTGCTCTTCCATCTTGGTGTCATCAGTGTCTGACTTTTGCCTCCCCTTCCAACTCTGTGACAGTGCATGCATGGGAGGGTTATAGTCATGTGGGACATGTGTAAATCATGTACTGGTTCTGTAGCTTGTCAGGCCTATGTGTGTGCTATGGTGCTAATGCCTGTTTCCATTTTTTGTCTTTCATGTTTTTGCAGGGGATGACGCAGTTGATGCTGTTGAGGTTGAGGAGATGGTGCAGGCCCAGGAGGAACCTGAGGCACAACTGGCCACCAGTGGGGGACGTGGTGTGGTGGTGGGTGAGAACCCACTCTTGCTGCAGACAATTCTGTCCAGGGGTGTCTCTGGGTGCACCTCCCCAGACCTCTATTCCGGTGTTGATTCGGATGATGAGACCTATGTGGCGTTGCAGGTAAGTGTTTCTGGAAGGGGTTCTGTTCTGTCCAACCCACCTGCACCAGGGGTAGAACCCTCTATGGGGATGTCAGTGTTGGTTAGTCAGCCTTTGGTGGTTACGGGTGCAGGGTCACACTCCACTACATCTGATCCTGTTCCTGGGCCAGCAGATCAGAGGCGGAATGCAGTCCTGCAGCCTCAGGCAGTACCAGCACAGCAAGGCGCAGACCGCCTTGCCCCAACCAGGTGTGGTGCCCGCCGACGTGGTGGCCGTACGCCACCAGGCAATACTGCATGGGAACAATCCATGTACAGTATGGCAACCCAACAGGCAGCATCAGTTGAGATGATGGCTCAAGCAATGGAGAGGGTGGCCACTTCCATTGTTCCCCCTGAAAGGCAGATGGAGCAACTACAGCAGGCAACAGACTCCATTTGCCAATCACACAGGGAGGACATGTTGGTGTCCAACAGGGACAGACAGGCGGCACTGAAGACTCTACGCCAATCGATATCAATAGAGTACCAGGGCCATAGGGAAGCCCTGAGGGTAGAACTCCATCACCTCAGGGAGACTCTTGTTGACCTTGAGACTTCCACTAACTTGAGGACAGAACAGCGGCTGGAGCGGCTCACACGTTCGCTCTCAGCTGAGATGCAGGCAACTCGGGAGGAGATCCGGGCATCACGTCAGGTGCTGCATGGGGATCTCTGCACTATTATCCTCGAGAACGAGACCTTCCACACCCGCATGCTTGCTGCCATGGAAGACCATACCAGCTCTTTGCGTGGGCTGCCTCTCATAGCACTAGCACCTCCTGTGGCAGCAGCAGAGGGTAATGAGACCAACAGGAGCAGTTCTCCCACATTGGCATAGACGTGCAGGCCATGAGCCCATGGAAGTGTTTTTTTTTCCCCAACATCCACACAGGCGGCTGTTGGTGAGCACCCTGTCCTCGGACCTCCTGGGTGGCCTCCCCCCCAGCCCACATTTTTTATTTTTTATTTTTTATTTTTTTTATTTTTTATTTTTTATTTTTTATTTTTTATTTTTTATTTTTTATTTTTTATTTTTTAATATTTTTTGACAGTGTGTTGCCTTGTGTGGCTCCCGTGGGCATCCACTGTATTCCGGCTGGGCACATGCAGGCCTGTCCTGAGTTTGGGTTCGATGCTTGGGTTCGTGAGACACACACCCCTCCTGCTTCCCGTTTCCATGGGCATGCAAAGGGTGTGAGCAAGAGACAGTAATGTAAACAGTGATGTTGGGCTCCCATGAGCTGCGTGGGCAGTCTGTAGTCAATACTGTGTAGACATTCCTTGTGTATCTTGTTGTTGTATTGTACACTGCATGTTGGAATTATGTATGCTTCTGCTTCCATGTCTCCCTCTGAATTTGCAGGTTCATTCCTCATGTCTTCACAAGGCCGTCTACTTTGGAGATGGAGTTCATGTTGTATGCAGTACACAGACAAATTTTGAAGCCTGCAAGACTACAGTTGGAAGGGGGCGATGTGGTGGCATATTCAGGTTGTAAGACTATGACTACTTTAACTTAGTACTGTCATGTTTTAGTTATGTGTGAGCTTGTGTAGCTGCATTGCATTGTTGGTAAGTATTTGGTCATGTGTGTTGTTAGTTCAACATTACTGGGAGCATATTGTGTGTGGCCAGTTTCCATTAGGGACACTGTACTTTGTGACACTTGTGTCAGGTTTTCGGGATTGCTTTGTTTGCTCTCACATAGCATGACATGCCATGGTGTGTTGGGTGGCGGTGCTGGGGAGGGGTTGGATGACATGGCACTGTTCTCATGTTGTATTTTGCAAGGGGGTAATGCATTTGGCAGCATGTGTGTTTTTTGATGACACAGCATTGGTGGTGTTAATGTAGGTAGGGACGCACACATTGTGGCACTTCCAGGTGACCAATCTCAGGCGGTTATGGTTGTGACAGTTGACTCTCCCTTATGTCATCATCATTGATTGTCAGCTGGTATGTGGCAGGGCTGTGTGCACTCCACAGGGGTGTGATTCTAAGTGAAGTAATTAGCCACCAGCTGCGTTCGGGCTGCCTCACCCCGTGCCCTTTCCCCTCCCATGCGCAGCGGGCATGCATGTGGTTGGGGATGTGGGGGAACCACCATGTCCACCGGCAGGCCCCCGGCGTGTTGCAACGTTGTGCAGGACACATGCTGCCACTATGATCCTGCACACTACTGGGGGAGCGTATAACAGCTGCCCGCCAGAACGGTCAAGGGAGCGAAAGCGTGACTTGAGCACTCCGAATGTGCGCTCCACTATGCCCCGGGTTGCAATATGGGCTGTGTTGTATCTTACCTCGGGTGGCGTGGTGGGGTTCCGAATTGGCGTCATCATGTGGGTGCTCAGAGGGTAGGCACTGATCCCTGGGGAGGTGGTGATGGGTATCATTAGTAGGGCTCTGACATTACTCAGTATCTGGCATGCATGCGTGTGCTGTGGCATTTATACTCACCAAGCAGCCATGTATCGCCATGCCGCCCATCTTCTAGGTCCCGGTTTAGGGTTGACATTCTGTAAATGAAACTGTCGTGGGTGGACACTGTATAGTTGGCATATACTGAGGTGATGATTCCCTTGGCATCACATACTACCTGCACGTTGATGGAATGCCAGTGCTTGCGGTTTCTATAGATGTGCTCTGATGCCCTGGGGGGACATAGAGCCACATGGGTGCAATCAATGGCACCTAGGACATTGGGGAATTGTGCCACCCCATAGAAATCCTGGACGGCAGCCTGCCTTTCTGCAGGTGTTCTTGCAGGTATATGTACCTGCGGACTGATGGGCGTGCAGTCATGATGGCCAAGACCTGGTGTAGGCAGCGTGACTGCGTGGCCTGTGACACCCCCTCCCGCTATGGCACTTGTCTGCTGTAATGATCTGATGGCCAAAAAGTGCAGTACATTGAGGACCTTCTCCGGGGGGTTGAGTGCTTGGGAGCAGAGGGTGGGTGATGTGAGGTCATCCTCCCACTCACTGACCAGGTCGAGTATTAGGTGAGGTGGTAACCTGTACCTCCCATACACCTGGTCATCAGGCATGCCAAAAAGGCTAGTTCTGGGTGTGAAAATTCTGGGCCTGACTATCCTCCTCCTTCTGCGGTATCCCATGACCACTGCTGCTAGGAACGGTATGTTCATCCTGGCGTCTGAGCTTGCTTGTTGTTTGCGCGCACTTTTATGATGCGCGGGTCCACGTACGCCTGCCTCCTGCTGGTGTACGTGTTTCCGGAGTAGCGCGTCTTTTTTGGCGCATGCGTGTGTGTTCCGCGCATTTGCCTCCTGTACTTCCCCGCCCACCCCAGTAATACACGTACCCCGCTCGCATAGGCCCAATCGCGTGTAAAACTTCCCGCGAGCCCCTGAAGTACACGTACCCCGCTCGCCCAGGCACAATCGCATGTAAAACTTCCCACGAGCCCCTGAAGTACACGTACCCAGCTCGCCCAGGCACAATCGCGTGTGAAACTTCCCGCGCACCCCCGAAATACACGCTATTTTTGACACAGCGGGTGTCCGTGTTTGTCGCGTACCCCTTTGCACATTATTTGTCCTAGAGGGTCACAGTATGGGACATTCATCAGAGCTGTATATACAGGCTTTTTGTTAGCACACATTTTTTTAATGCGCAGGGACGCTAGCGCCTGCCTTCGTGTGGCGGACATGTGTTGATGTACATAGTTGACTTTTGGTCACTGCTGGGGGTCTGGGGGTGCAAGGGGGCATGAGTGGGGGCCTGCTGGCAGGTGCCCTGCACTGCTGGGAGGTGGGGGTGCAAGGGGACATGAGTGAGACATGAGTGGGGGCCTGCTGGCAGGTGCCCCTCAGTGCTGGGGGGTGGGGGTGCAAGGGGCCATGAGTGGGGGCCTGCTGGCAGGTGCCCTCACTGCTGGGAGGTGGGGTGCAAGGGGACATGAGTGGGACATGAGTGGGGGCCTGCTGGCAGGCGCCCCTCAGTGCTGCGGGGTGGGGGTGCAAGGGGACATAGTGGGACATGAGTGGGGGCCTGCTGGCAGGTGCCCCTCAGTGCTGAGGGGTGGGTGTGCAAGGGGAGATGAGTGGGGGCCTGCTGGCTGGTGCCCCTCAGTGCTGGGGGATGGGGGTGCAAGGGGACATGAGTGGGGGCCTGCTGGCAGGGGCCCTGCACTGCTGGGGGGTGGGGGTGCAAGGGGACATGAGTGGGGGCCTGCTGGCAGGTGCCCTGCACTGCTGGGGGCTGGGGTGCAAGGGCAAATGAGTGGGACATGAGTGGGGGCCTACTGGCAGGTGCCCCTCAGTGCTGGGGGGTGGGGTGCAAGGGGACATGAGTGGGGGCCTGCTGGGTGGGAGCCTGCTGGCAGGTGCCCTGCACTGCTGGGGGGTGGTGGTTCAAGGGCACATGAGTAAGACATGAATGGGGGCCTGCTGGCAGGTGCCCCTTAGTGCTGGGGGGTGGGGGTGCAAGGGGATATGAGTGGGGGCCTGCTGGCAGGTGCCCTGCACTGATGGGGTGTGGGGGTGCAAGGGGACATGAGTGGGACATGAGTGGGGGCCTGCTGGCAGGTGCCCTGCACTGCTGGGGGGTGGGAGTGCAAGGGGACATGAGTGGGACATGAGTGGGGGCCTGCTGGCAGGTGCCCTGCACTGCTGGGGGGTGGGGGTGCAAGGGGACATGAGTGGGGGCCTGCTGGCAGGTGCCCTGCTCTGCTGGGGCGTGGGGGTGCAAGGGGACATGAGTGGGACATGAGTGGGGGCCTGCTGGCAGGTGCCCCGCAGTGCTGGGGCGTGGGGGTGCAAGGGGACATGAGTGGGAGCCTGCTGGCAGGTGCCCTGCACTGCTGGAGGGTGGTGGTTCAAGGGCACATGAGTAAGACATGAATGGGGGCCTGCTGGCAGGTGCCCCTTAGTGCTGGGGGGTGGGGGTGCAAGGGGATATGAGTGGGGGCCTGCTGACAGGTGCCCTGCACTGATGGGGTGTGGGGGTGCAAGGGGACATGAGTGGGACATGAGTGGGGGCCTGCTGGCAGGTGCCCTGCACTGCTGGGGGGTGGGAGTGCAAGGGGACATGAGTGGGACATGAGTGGGGGCCTGCTGGCAGGTGCCCTGCACTGCTGGGGGGTGGGGGTGCAAGGGGACATGAGTGGGGGGCTGCTGGCAGGTTCCCTGCTCTGCTGGGGCATGGGGGTGCAAGGGGACATGAGTGGGACATGAGTGGGGGCCTGCTGGCAGGTGCCCCGCAGTGCTGGGGGGTGGGGGTGCAAGGGGACATGAGTGGGACATGAGTGGGGGCCTGCTGGCAGGTGCCCCTCAGTGCTGGGGGGTGGGGGTTCAAGGGGACATGAGTGGGGGCCTGCTGGCAGGTGCCCTGCACTGCTGGGGGGTGGGGGTGCAAGGGGACGGGGTGCAAGGGGACATGAGTGGGGGCCTACTGGCAGGTGCCCTGAACTGCTGGGGGGTGGGGGTGCAAGGGGACATGAGGGGACATGAGTGGGGGCCTGCTGGCAGGTGCCCTGCACTGCTGGGTGGTGGGGGTGCAAGGGGACATGAGTGGGACATGAGTGGGGGCCTGCTGGCAGGTGCCCCTCAGTGCTGGGGGGTGGGGGTGCAAGGGGACATGAGTGGGGGCCTGCTGGCAGGTGCCCCTCAGTGCTGCGGGGTGGGGGTGCAAGGGGACATAGTGGGACATGAGTGGGGGCCTGCTGGCAGGTGCCCCTCAGTGCTGAGGGGTGGGTGTGCAAGGGGAGATGAGTGGGGGCCTGCTGGCAGGTGCCCCTCAGTGCTGGGGGATGGGGGTGCTGGGGGACATGAGTGGGGGCCTGCTGGCAGGTGCCCTGCACTGCCTGGGGGTGGGGGTGCAAGGGGACAGGAGTGGGGGCCTGCAGGCAGGTGCCCCTCAGTGCTGGGGGAGGGGGGTACAAGGGGACATGAGTGGGGGCCTGCTGGCAGGTGCCCTGCACTGCTGGGGGGTGGGGGTGCAAGGGCACATGAGTTGGACATGAATGGGGGCCTGCTGGCAGGTGCCCCTTAGTGCTGGGGGGTGGGGGTGCAAGGGGATATGAGTGGGGGCCTGCTGGCAGGTGCCCTGCACTGCTGGGGGGTGGGGGTGCAAGGGGACATGCGTGGGACATGAGTGAGGGCCTGCTGGCAGGTGCCCTGCACTGCTGGGGGGTGGGGGTGCAAGGGGACATGAGTGGGACATTAGTGGGGGCCTGCTGGCAGGTACCCTGAACTGCTGGGGGGTGGGGGTGCAAGGGGACATGAGTGGGGGCCTGCTGGCAGGTGCCCTGCACTGCTGGGGTGTGGGGGTGCAAGGGGACATGAGTGGGACATGAGTGGGGGCCTGCTGGCAGGTGCCCCTCAGAGCTGGGGGGTGGGGGTGCAAGGGGACATGAGTGGGACATGAGTGGAGGCCTGCTGGCAGGTGCCCCTCAGTGCTGGGGAGTGGGGGTGCAAGGGGACATGAGTGGGGGCCTGCTGGCAGGTGCCCTGCACTGCTGGGGGTGGGGGTGCAAGGGGACATGAGTGGGGGCCTACTGGCAGGTGCCCTGAACTGCTGGGGGGTGGGGGTGCAAGGGGACATGAGGGGACATGAGTGGGGGCCTGCTGGCAGGTGCCCTGCACTGCTGGGTGGTGGGGGTGCAAGGGGACAAGAGTGGGACATGAGTGGGGGCCTGCTGGCAGGTGCCCCTCAGTGCTGGGGGGTGGGGGTGCAAGGGGACATGAGTCGGGGCCTGCTAGCAGGTGCCCCGCACTGCTGGGGGGTGGGGGTGGAGGGGGTCATGCGTTGGTGATCAGTAGTGCAAGCTGACATGTTGCTTGCCTGCGGGGCATGCCCATGGTGGATGGGCTGCCTGCGGGACATGACCAGGGGTGCAGGGTAGTCCCCTGTGGTGTGGGCTGCCTGCAGGGGCCATGGAGGGTGTAGAGGGAACACCTGGGAGGACCCACACTGCCAATTCACGTGTAGGACTCCCCTGCACCCCAGATATACACGTACCCCACTCGCACAGGGCCTGTTGCATGTGAAACTTCCCGCGCACTCCCGAAATACATGTACCCCACTCGCACAGGGCCTATCGTGTGTGAAACTTCCCGCAAACCCCAGAAATACACGTACCCTGCTGGAATCGCGTGTGAAACTTCCCGTGCACCCCAGAAATACACGTACCCCGCTCGCCCAAGGCCAATCGCATGTGAAACTTCCCACGCACCCCAGATTTACACATACCCAGGCGAATCGCTTGTGAAACTTCACGCGAACTGCAGGAATACACGCACCCCACTCGCACAGGGCCTATCGCGTGTGAGACTTCCCACGAACCCCAGATTTACACGTACCCAGGCCAATCGCGTGTGCAACTTGACGCGAACCCCAGGAATACACGCACCCCACTCGCACAGGGCCTATCGCGTGTGAGACTTCCCACAAACCCTAGAAGGGTAGTCCCCTGTGGTGTGGGCTGCCTGCAGGGGCCATGGAGGGTGTAGAGGGAACACCTGGGAGGACCCACACTGCCAATTCACGTGTAGGACTCCCCTGCACCCCAGATATACACGTACCCCACTCGCACAGGGCCTGTTGCATGTGAAACTTCCCGCGCACTCCCGAAATACATGTACCCCACTCGCACAGGGCCTATCGTGTGTGAAACTTCCCGCAAACCCCAGAAATACACGTACCCTGCTGGAATCGCGTGTGAAACTTCCCGTGCACCCCAGAAATACACGTACCCCGCTCGCCCAAGGCCAATCGCATGTGAAACTTCCCACGCACCCCAGATTTACACATACCCAGGCCAATCGCCTGTGAAACTTCACGCGAACTGCAGGAATACACGCACCCCACTCGCACAGGGCCTATCGCGTGTGAGACTTCCCACGAACCCCAGATTTACACGTACCCAGGCCAATCGCGTGTGCAACTTGACGCGAACCCCAGGAATACACGCACCCCACTCGCACAGGGCCTATCGCGTGTGAGACTTCCCGCAAACCCTAGATTTACACGTACCCAGGCCAATCGCCTGTGCAACTTCACGCAAACCCCAGGAATACACGCACCCCACTCGCACAGGGCCTATCGCATGTGAAACTTCCTGCGAACCCCAGATTTACACGCACCCCGCTCGCCCAAGGCCAATTGCGTGTGAAACTTCCTGTGCACCCCCGAAATACACGCACACGCTATTTTGACACAGCGGGTGCTCTTGTTTGTCGCGTACCCCTTTGCACGTCATTTGTCCTAGAGGGCCACAGTATGGGACAATCATCAGAGCTGTATATACGTGCTTTTTGTTAGCGCACATTTTGGCGCACATTTTTTTCATGCGCAGGGACACTACCACCTGCCTTCATGTGGCGGACGTGTTTAGGCTTGTCCGCGTCTTCGCCCGTGTGCTGGTTTGCCCTATTCGATTCCATGAATACGTGTTGTATGCGTGTATGTGGGCGTTCCGCGCACTTGCCTCCTGTACTTCCCCCATGACGCCCACATTTTCACGTGTTGTTCCCCATTCCGTGTGTCACGCCCCTTGTTACGCCTACTTTTTTTATGTGCGCCACGCTATGTGCGCTTTTGCTGTGGCCGTAGCGCACGCCGTTAGATGACCTGTGCGCCAGCGTGCGCCACGCAGATTTTCAGTGCACCTCCCAGATTTTACTTGCGCACGGACTTCAATGAATCGATGTGCGCGGGTTTTGCTGCGATTTTCGCACTTGCACTGCGATTTTCGCACTTGCACTGCGATTCGCACGGTTTTGCACGCTTGCGCAGGAATTTTCAGCGCACATTAATTCCAGGAATCTGCCTGAATGTGTTCATATAATCAGCACATTTCATAGCACTTAGTGGTAACAGAACTATACATGAAAATATAAAGCTGGCACTCAGGAAAGCGGGAAGGATATGTCCAGAGAAGGATATGTTTGAAATAATGTATCAACATTTATTTAAAGTGATACAAAAAATTAAAAAAACTAGTGAGTAAATCACAAATAATTATACACTAATCACTTTAATATAGCAAAACAGCAGCAACAAAATGCCAAAAATCGGCTAAAACATTGTCACACATACTAGCCATTCATGGTGCAATCATTCACATACAACTCATCATACCGTGACATACATCACCAATACTAAAAAACACAAGAAACATGCTAAAAACCTATGAGGAAAAGGAATTCATAGCTAGTCCCCCATGATGACACTTAATCAAGTTGATATCAACATCAAATTTACCTTGGAACACTACCTCTCGCATGGCGTTCCTCGATCTATCGATTTACAAAGAGGATGGGTTTCTGCAGACTGAGCTCTACAGAAAACCCACAGAATGGAACATGACGCTACAGTTTAAAATCCAACATACCAAAAGCCTTTTACGCAATCTTCCTTATGGGATGTTTATACGGTTACGCCACAATTGTTCCAATCTCACACAATTCGATACTCACGCGGACGTACTTTAGGTTAGATTGTTAGATCGGGGATACCTGCGCAAACTTATTAAACATTCAAGAAAAAGAGAGCGATATACCAATCCGGATGCCCTTCTTAGACCTAAAAACAAAACTGTTGAGAAAGAACAGTTAGTTTGTGTGTCCAATTTTGTCAACACAGTAAGACAATTAAAGCTATTATTTTGAAAAATTGGAGGATCCTCAACTCCACTGATCTCAATTTAGAGAAACCTTTATTTGCTTTTAAAAAAAGCAAACATTAGAGCAGAAACTCACTCGGGCCACCAGGCTCCCTGTTCGTACTAACCAGGTCAGAGATATTAATCTTAACCAGGTTAAAGGCCACTATCTGTGTAAATTTAAAAAAAAAAAAAGACTTTTCCTACAATGATAGGTCTTGGGCACTACGTACATTTACTACTTGCAGAAGTAAGAATGTTATTTACGCCATCAAGTGCCTGTGCCAGCTTTTGCATATAGGTAAAACTTCTAGGGAAGTCCACTTACGTATCAATGAGCACCGTTCCAAAATCAGAACGAGTAACTTATCGGCTCCACTAGTGATCCATTCTGTAGAAATGGGACACAACCCAGATTCTCTAATCTGGTTTTGTTTAGAATTTTTTTTTTGCCAATAACACAGTACAACTGGCTAACACATTGACCTACAAGGAACAAATGTGGATTTTTAATTTAAAAACACTCCACAAAGGCCTTAGCACATTGGAGTCATGGGACTTTAACATTCGCTAGTTTGACTTTCCTGCGTTTTTCAACTTGCCCTACATGGTTACTATGATTGTTTAGTAAACTAGCTCAATTTATATTCTTTTGCCTACACTGGAGAGCTTTGGCTAGCCGTTACCACTTTCGCTGTCTGTTTCTGTTTTACAGACATCATTTACATCAGCGTATTCCTTCTTGAGTCATCTTGCGGTAGCTTGGAGAGCTTTGACCAGTTGTTGCCACTTTTTTTGTCTGTTTCTGTTTTTACAGACATTACTTACATCAGAGGACTCTTTCTTGAGTCATCTTGTGGTAGGATCTGAATTGTCCAGAGATACTGTGACTCTCTCTCTTATAGGGGCATTCTGACGCATTTGAGAACCAATTCGCGAATTGTTGGTCTGAATATCGCGCCCAAGCCCCACTACAACACCCAGAATACACTTGGTGTGGAGCCGGCAGCCCTTAATTTATTTATGTTGCTTTCCTGCTTTTGTGTTAATTTTTCGGCTTTACTTTTTAGTTAGCTGCGGCGACATTTACCATTTCATTTTTTTTTTTTTATAATTTCTATTCGGGTTACAACATATGTGCCTTGTCCCATGATTGGGCACATTCTTTCAGTATTATTAGACATGAGCAGGTAGACATCTCTTCTGTCTTTAGAAGGCCTCGGTTTACTATCGGCTGCAGCCAGCCGTTTCATGTAGGCTCCCTACACGCATTCATAGCGTTTCGATTTTAAAATCACTTTGGGACGAAGAGACTGCCACCTTCTCTCTTTCTGCGCTCTCCAACCCTCTCATACGGCAACCGTCTTATGCAGGTAAGCGTGCAGCCAGCCTCCCTGCTATGACATGTTTTTTAGCCACAGTCCTTGTTACAACTAACTTTCATGTGCTGCACCCTGCACTGTTGCTAACAGCCTTTGAGCTCACTCTGACATTGTAATTGTAGCAGTTCCAATTGACTTATTTTTCAAGCCGCAAATGCATATTTAAACACCTCTTGCCCCCCCCCCCCGGTGTGGTGCGGCTGCTTGTAGGCGTTTTCTTATTCAATTCTTGTACTTTATATTTATGCAGTGTTTTTCCATTCTGGGAAGTTGTTGGTAATCTCTTGTTACTTAATATTGTAACAGGGTTCCTTTGCCGTTTTTTCAGTGATTCGCAGACGGCGTTGATTTTTCAGGCTAAGTTCTGCTGCCTCTTCATTTTCCAATTTATGCAGCTCTGGGTCTCCCTAGAATGTATAGGGCGCCCTCCAGATGAGCGCCCATCCCCGCCTTAGTTATAGGCACTCCATTCAGAGCCCAGGTCTGACTCACCTGACCTAGTGCATCTTGTTTTTAGGTATGGATTCAGTCTTGAAATCCTCCGGTGTGACTGGCCGCACTACATTGCAATGGTCGTTCCAGCAGCTTGGTATTGACCAGGTTAGTGTATAATAATTCTCTTTGAGATATAGACACTGTCATTGACCAGGCTAACATATATATATATATATATATATATATATATATATATATATATATATATATATATATATATATATATATATATATATATACGCACACACAAAAAATGTTGTTAAGGGGACGTTATGGTTAAATTGCACTACTAAAAACCTATGCAATTCACTAAAACACTTTACAAATGTGCCATTATGGTTCAAAGTAAAACCGAAAAACCCCTAAAATTCGCCAGTTATGGTAGGCTAAGCAAATATACCTGCCCTCACCACTGTGCACTGCTAACACTAACACCCAGGACCTTAAAGATGGCATCACAAATGTCATTGATGACTTCACTGATGATATCACATGTGTAGCCCCTTTATTTTTGTTCAATGCCATATATATATATTTCAGTAAAAAAACTTTGTAAAAGGGACGTTATGGTTCAAAGTAAAACCGAAAAACCCTTCACATTCGCTAGTTATGGTAAGCTAAGCATCCATAACTCACACCACCGATGTGCATTGCTAAGACTAACACCCAGGACATCAAAGATGACATCACAAATGTTTGCTTAGCCTACCATGATTGGCAAATTTCGGGGGTTTTGCGGTTTTACTTTGAACCATAATGGCACGTTTGTAAAGTGTTTTTAGTGAATTGCATTGGTTTCTTGTAGTGCAACTTAACCATAACGTCCCCTTAACAAAGTTTTATTTTAGTGAATTTTACGCGTTTTTAGTAGGTCAATTTAAGTATAACGTCTTGTTAATAAAAAAAATGTTGTACTGAATGTCACATATGCAGTAGGGCAACGTAACCATAACGTCCCTTTAGCAAGGGTCTTTTCCTAAACAGTATACACCTTGCGAAGAATGCCACATGACAATATGCGGGCGTACAGCACGGTGACATGTCCCAGAATCAGTATACACTTAACAGTACAATCTATGCCTCGTGGACAGTGTGGAAATAGATTTTATATTAACGTAGGAACGTCCAACTTCCACATTTCCCTTAAAGAATGCCAACACGTATTAGTATGCAGCGATGTCCCAGAATAAGTACACAGTTAACAGTAAGATCTATGCCTCGTGGTCAGTGTGGAAAAAGTTTTTATATTGAGGTAGGAATGTCCACCTTCAACATTTCCCTTACACAACGCCAACACGTATTGGTATGCAGCGATTACCAATGCACTACACATTATATATCTTTAGCAAAAGTTGTACTTATCTGAAAGTCATCTCATTTGGGGGCATCCTTCCTCCCTAAGAAACAGCAGTATTGTTGTGATGAAGAAGCATGAGAAACAGTGCCCCTAGCTTGCAAATAACAAACGCACAAAAGTTGTCGCCGTACATGTACCGACCCATATTACCATTTGTTGCCTCTTTGCTCATTGCCGTTTGCAAATTGCCTTATAACCTGCCATACCAAAAAATAAAGCCACCCGTAAACGAAGTTAATAATGCGTTAATAGCGACCTTTCACAGTGTAAATGACATTAAAAAAAAAAGAAATTGCATACACTCCAATTACTGCATATTTCTCAATAAAATACATAGACACAATAATCTTTGCGAGTAATAGTCTAAATTTGCAAAGCACTAACGTGTACTACTAAAAAGGAGGATTACTTGTTATAATCCGGGGCGGCTTTGGCGGGTCGGATTACAAAAGAAAATCCTTTTTCAAGATGGCCACCATAGAAAGGGAAAGCGGTTATTTCATACATAGTCCCTAAGAGCGACATTGCAAATGTTAAAGATGAGGAATATGTTGTTCTTTTCCCATACAAAAATGTTGGGTTCTTGGTTAAAGCAGCCACTTTGTTTACACAGAGATTTCAAAGAAGGTGCCATGAGCTTGAGCCTACAGCACCATAAATGATGTGATGTTGCTCCGAATAACGAGTTCAGCATACCAACAAAGCGGGCTTAGAGTGTCATCCCACATAATTATTATGGACAGGCAACCGCTCAGGAGCAGTTGTATTTGCCGGCCGAAAAAGCCCTCACTCGGCACTGGAAACCATGGCACGGACAGTATGGCAATATGTACCTGGGCAGGAAACGTTACAGAAAATACGTGTCAATAACCAACCTCTACCAAACAATTTAAAAAAAGACACAAAAACTGTTCAAAGTAATACACAAATGTAACTGGTCAAACATGACATTTTACTGAAATGTTACTAATGACCATGTGTACCTATAGTAAAAGGCTACAAACGCTGAGATTCTGCATGCACCGTAAGAGAAAACAAAAATGCCAACTACACAGGAAGACCATAATGCAGTTATGAAAGCAAAATGAATGGACAATTAAAAAAAGTATTATGTCTCGTGATTGCAAACAAGACGAAAAGAACGTGCAAACTGATACACAAAAGCGGAATTTCTGCACTCTGCAATATTACAGGAAAAATGTAACAATGCAGAAAGTTAATACGTCAGTTATATTGACACAATTACATTTTCGATAATGTAAAAATAAAGCGTGGTTCGCTGTACAGTGGACAAAAGTATATTTACATAATATTTACGGCCTCCATTCTTTCTCTGCAAGTCAGACACCAATGTGTTCTCAGCAAAGAATCTTTGTGGACTGATATTGCATGTCCCTTACAAACTTTTTAAAACATAACCTTATCAATTGCTATTTTGTTCGACCCTTTCATTCTGTGAATTTCTTCAAAGCTTTCTCTTTCATTCAAGGTCAAAAAACAATTGTCCCTTATACATTTACTCAGATGCGCGGGCGTATTGAGCATCCAACCAAAAAAGCAACTCATGCGACCTTCATTCAAAAGCCAAATACATTCTTACTTTGCATCAACATATTGAAATCCAATTATGAGAACCGCTACTCCCATACACCTCCAGAATCGCTGTTTCCAGCAAAGAATGCAGATAGTGGCCTTAGTTTTCAAAACTTGGGACCCCAGTCTGACGGCAATATAATTCCAAAAACATTTCAACCCGCACGCTCTAATTGGTAGTGGTACAGTGAGCACTAACTTTCATTTAAACGTATGACTTTGGTGACAAGAAAACTCCACTTTTTCAGTTTGTGCGCCCACATCCCATCCTACCCCCCTCAAAGGTCACCTTCTGAAATAGTATTACAGAACTGTGACACGTACAATACTGTCTTGTTTTGTATGCGTTTCTGGCGATGTCCGCGTACACCAAAACATGAATAAAAGATAGCGGGGGCACCGAAGAAAGCTAACGTACTTTACGCTGTTCCACAACCAATCAGGGAAAGCGCCACATGTCCGCGGGCAAAAACTTTATCCCCCATTCAGTCTAAAGGGAAAAGAGATGTTTTGAGAACCCCCCATATAATTCCCCTCCTGCACCAAACATCACCAAACTTTCCAAAGAAATTCGGAGTGTCCGATATATTTTTTTTTGCAAACTTTGTTGAGGATTCGTCCAAGGGGAGCGCAGTTATAAGGCACCCAAAAAGTGTTCTTCCTATGGAAACAGCAACTTCACCATAACAACAATGCGACTAACGTGCCTTTCTTATATCTGCAATGGGTGTGGCCAGGGTCTAGAGTTTTAGGAGTGTGGTGTACGGCCTACGGCCTGCAGCCATGCACCCAAAACTCTACATCCTGCCCACAACCATCTGAGTGATGTCCGGAAGTACAGTTGTATCGATAGGTTCGCTTGTTCTGGCCAGAGGCTAGACTCCTAGCTGTATGTCCACAGTTATTACAATGTGTGGGTGTGCAGTGGCTTATACATCCAGTGCTTTTAACTTTGTTCTTGGGTGCGTGTCCTTTGGCCATGCACCCAAGACTGTACACACTCCCCACAACCATCTAATCGATAATCAATACTACAGGTGTATCCATTGCTGTGAAATGCTGCAGTGGTTGTGGCCAGGGCCTACAGTCTTGGAAGTATGGCCTTCGGCCTACGGCCTACGGCCATGCATCCAAGACTCAGGGCCTGTCCACAACCACCGCAGCATGTCACACCCATGGCGGTGTACTAATCAATAGCACACCCATAGAAAAAAATAATGTTATAACGACATGTACTCAATTTTAATGGTCGCTAACACCACACGTGTCCTTAGAACAGTTTCAAGGTGCCTGTTCACAGCACAGACTGAAATACTACCCTTATTAAACCCCTCATTTTCTGCACGTACAAACATCCCGAACAAGGTGGGCATAGAGAATACATCATTAACACCTGCCGCCCAAACAAGTACAGTATTTCACCCATCTCTTATTCTCTGAACCCCCCCAAGCACTGTTGGAGATCAAATACTTTCCTAAACAGCATTTTGTATGGAGACTACATCATTAACACATGCCGCCCAAACAAGTACATTATTTAACCCATCTCTTACTCTGTGAACCTTGCCAACGCACTGTAGGAGAGCTAAACAGTTTCCAAAACAACATTTCGCCTCTGGTGGCAACCGCACTGTCTTCGGATCCAAGATGTCTGGCGCATCCACACATACTGACGCTCATCACGGCTCGCTGCAACCAATTGGCAGAGACATTGCATGTCCGCGGTCATGACGCCAGCCCCTTAGCCAATCGGTATCTTGTCCACGGAGCGAACAGGGAAGTGTGACCGCGGAGCGGACATAGATATCACTAATTTTTTTAGACCTACTTTTTGGTCATTTTAAAGAAAACTACTGGACGGATTGGCACCAAATTTACAAAAGCACGCTTTCGGGACTAAGCTCCTACTCCTGCCCCAAATTTGGTGAAAATCCGTCCAGCGGTTTGGGCTGTAGGCGTGCGCAAAGTTTTTCCCTCATTCAGTCTATGGGAAAAAAAAGACGTGTTGGGACCCTACCTATAACTTTTCCCCCCCTAGACAAATCCTCACCAAACTTTGCAAGAAAATTCAGAGTGGCCCATATACTTTTTCTGCAAAGTTTGGTGAAGATTCGTCCAAGGGGAGCGCAGTTATAAGGCACCCAAAAAGCGTTCTTCCTATGGAAACAGCAACTTCACCATAACAACAATGCCACTAACGTGCCTTTCTAATATGCTGCAATGGGTGTGGCCAGGGTCTAGAGTTTTAGGAGTGTGGTGTACGGCCTACGGCCTGCAGCCATGCACCCAAAACTCTACATCCTGCCCACAACCACCTGAGTGATGTGCGGAAGTACAGTTGTATCGATAGGTGTGGTATGCTTCTCTTGTTCTGGCCAGAGGCTAGACTCCTAGCTGTATGTCCATAGATATTACAATGTGTGGGTGTGCAGTGGCTTATATATCCAGTGCTTTTAACTTGGTTTTTGGGTGCGTGTCTTTTTGGCCATGCACCCAAGACTGTACACACTCCCCACAACCATCTAATCGATAATCAATACTACAGGTGTATCCATTGCTGTAAAATGCTGCAGTGGTTGTGGCCAGGGCCTACATTCTTGGAAGTATGGCCTTCGGCCTACGGCCATGCATCCAAGACTCTAGGCCCTGTCCACAACCACCGCAGCATGTCACACCCATTTCTGTGTACTAATCAATAGCACACCCATAGGAAATAATAATGTAATAACGACATGTACTCAATTTTAATGGTCGCTAACACCACACGTGTCCTTAGAACAGTTTCAAGGTGCCTGTTCACAGCACAGACAGAAATACTACCCTTATTAAACCCCTCATTCTCTGCACGTACAAACATCCCGAACAAGGTGGGCATAGAGAATACATCATTAACACCTGCTGCCCAAACAAGTACAGTATTTCACCCATCTCTTATTCTCTGAACCCCCCCAAGCACTGTTGGAGATCATTATAGTTTCCTAAACAGTATTTTGCATGGAGACTACATCATTAACACATGCCGCCCAAACAAGTACATTATTTAACCCATCTCTTACTCTGTGAAACTTCCCAACGCACTGCAGGAGAGCAAAACAGTTTCCAAAACAACATTTCGCCTCTGATGGCAACCGCACTGTCTTCGGATCCACGATGTCTGGCGCATCCACACATTCTGACGCTCATCACGGCTCGCTGCAACCAATCGGCAGAGACATCGCATGTCCGCGGTCATGACGCCAGCCCCTTAGCCAATCGGTATCTTCTCCACGGAGCGAACAGGGAAGTGTGACCGCGGAGCGGACATAGATAGCACAAATTTTTTTAGACCTAGTTTTTGGTCATTTTAAAGAAAACTACTGGACGGATTGGCACAAAATTTACAAAAGCACGCTTTCGGGACTAAGCTCTTACTCCTGCCCCAAATTTGGTGAAAATCCGTCCAGCGGTTTGGGCTGTAGGCATGCGCAAAGTTTTTCCCCCATTCAGTCTATGGGAAAAAAAAGACGTGTTGGGACCCTCCCTATAACTTTTCCCTCCCTAGACAAATCCTCACCAAACTTTACAAGAAAATTCAGATTGGCCCATATACTTTTTCTGCAAAGTTTGGTGAAGATTCGTCCAGGGGGAGCAAAGTTATAAGCCGCCCAAAATGTGTTCTTCCTATGGAAACAGCAACTTAACCATAACTACACGGCCACTACCGTGGCTGTGTAATACAACTATATATATATATATATTTGTCGCTGATTCACTATGGTCCTGAAGGCTCTCTGTCACGCTGCACGTTTCTCCTTTGGTAGTCATTTACCCTTTTCGTTCTGGTTTACACAGCTGTTAGACTGGGATCCCTATATGCTTATTTTCACTATGGTATATATGGTCCCAAATTGTTTTTTATAATTTTGGCTGCTTTCAGCAGTCCCTTTTTCAATTGTATTTTGCAGGCAGTCGCAAAGACTTGGATTCTTTATGCAGTAGTTTATAGCCGTGTTTTTGTGTGCTCTTTTACAGAATGGCAACATCCACCTCCTGAGGAAGACGTTGTGTTAACTACCACTACACGTCAAAATCGGTCGAGAGATAAACTCTACAGGGATGCGATCTTTGCACTTGTTCCTCTGATCCACCCTGACACTAGATTGTCTGTGAATTATTTCTTTTGTTTGTAAACATAAAATGAATGTGTGTCATCATGGGGGCTAGCTATGAATTCCTTTTCCTCATAGGTTTTTAGCATGTTTCTTGTGTTTTTTACTATTGGGGATGTATGTCACAGTATGATGAATTGTGTGTGAATGATTGCACCATGAATGGCTAGTATGTGTGACGATGTTTTAGCCGATTTTTGACATATTGTTGCTGCTGTTTTGCTATATTAAAGTGATTAGTGTATAATTATTTGTGATTTACTCACTAGTGTTTACATTTTTTGTATCATTCTAAATAAATGTTGATATATTATTTCAAACATATCCTTCTCTGGACATATCCCTTCTGTTTTTTGATGTTATCATAATACGCTGGTCCAGAGGCTAGAGTCTCCCTGCTCTTTTCAGTTTTTGTACTCAAGAAAACAGGGCCTGTAACATACATTTGGCTTCCTATTGCAGCTCAGAGGATCAGAGGCCACAGATTAACTGACTTGTTTCCCAAGCATCGTGGACTCGCTGGGCGAGTATGTTTATTCTTCATTTTCTCTGTAGATCAGCTGTGCTTGGCATCCCATTTCTGTTTAACCATTGAAGACTCTTCCTCAAAACTGAGTTTTAGGAATAACCCGATACGGTAGAGTCAGAATGAGATGCCCTTGATGACTATAACAATTATTGGTAATATTTGAGCTGGAGGGAGTCCCTTCCTTCATTTCAAGAGATCAAAGATCCCCCGGGTTAAAGAAAACGTCAATACTTGAGCCCTTTGACTTAAGTCGATGTTCATTGCTACAGCCAATTTTCAGCAACCATTTACCAGAATCCTGGTTAACAGTATCCTGTCCAATGCCATTAGGATCATTATAGTGGCTCACCAGGGCTCCATTCTATCCTCAGTTATTTTCACTCTGTCCAAGATGTAGGGTTGGTGGCGGTTTAAACATCCTTAGTTTAAAAAAATTCCTGACTCAAACCCACCTGTTTATGAGTAAGACTTGCCTATGATTGGCACCCTGAGTGAGTGGCACCGCCAATCTGTCTGTTGGAATGCAGCTTTTACCTGATGGGACACGCCTGTTTTCAGTGAAAGGGTCCACCCCTCAAAATGCTCAATCTGTTCCTCGAAAAACTCGACCCCACGTCTGTTTTATGCCCGGAGACTCTGCTCCCATCCTTCTTCGCCATCTCCTTGGAGGTGGGCGCGCTGCTCAGGAAGGAGCCGCGCGGGTCAATTGCACGGATGAAATCTTAATTTTAGATTGCATTTGTGTAAAAACATAGGTCCCGGTCTAGCCGCAACCCTGATGGCCTCCATCTTTCAGGACCATCTGGTGCACGCAACCGGCTTGCCACATTGACTTTCAGTAGTACCCTGCATGGACCTTCTGATTCGTTATTTCTAATTGGAACATTCTTTCTGGGCCTGTTTATTTTTGTTCAGCTTCTCTAAGCTTTCCTCACCCTGTCAGCTGCTTGATGTCTTACGCTTTCCTCTACATGGAGCGACTTTTGCTAAACTAAAAAATACATTTTAGAAAGTCATCTTGGTGGCGCCATTTATCAATGCCATATTGCCTCTTTGTGTTCACCTTAGGACATAGCTTGGAGCGGATTGTATTATCATGGCTGCCCCGACTGACCAATTTGCCAAACGCAAAGACGTGCTGCCTGTTTCCCAGGAACATTGTTAGACACCAATCTTCTCTGAATGACATACAAGGTTCTTACTCTGTGTTTTATCCTAGCCTTCATGTCTTTCCTGAATCCCTCCCCTGGCCCGACTCTTTGGGAAAATGTTTTTTCCTGAACAACATAGCTTTTCTTTTTTCAATACATAGAGTCAATGTTCATCAACCTTTAATCAGCTTTCGCCATTCTCAATGTAAAAATGGTGGACGCGGAGTTGGGTGTGGGAAGGGCAGGGCTTTAAGTGGGGTAAGAAATCGAGGGGGGGGGCTAATTTGGGGGCATGATTTGCGGGATTGGTGTGAACTAAGCAAATATTAAGGTACGCGAACAAATACATACATTACATACATGCTGGTAAGCATTAATATATTTGTAATGACACCTTACTATGGTTTGTGTACTATGCAAGGCATCTTTTATAAACATAGAACTATGTTACATAGTTCTATGTTTATGAAAGATGGCTTGAAAAGTACACAAACCATAGAAAGGAACGCACATAAATATATAAATGCTTACATTTATATATTTGTTTGCATGCCTTACTATGGTTTGTGTACTTCAAGATGGGTTGTAAAGTACACAAACCATAGTATGGTACGCACACAAATATCTAACATTTATATATTTATGTGCAAACCTTATGGTTTGCGTACTTTTCAAGACATCTTTTTTAAACAGATAAATATTTTGGCGTCTTTGTCTGTCAGCAAAGCTTTATAAAAGATGGCTTGAATTGTGTATTTTTCAAGCCATTGTTTAGAAACCTCCAAATATGGCATGGAGTCCCTAGGTTCGCCGAGGGTCAAAGACACCTTGGTGACCTGGGGAGGGGGAAACAAAAGGACAGTAACTTCCTCCTGTGACCCCTCGTGTGTGGGTTCACAGGAGGAAGTTACACTGACTGACAGAAGTGCCAGCCAGCCACAGATGTCAGCTTGCCTAACTCAAAAAATGGCAGGCGCATCTCCCGTCGCAGCTACGGCCACGGCGGGATAATGTTTCCTGCCAATGTTGTAGTGGGACGGGGGCCCCAGTAGGGCCCCAGCACAGTCCCACTTTTTGGAGACTCCCGGGGCCCGACCCTGTCCGCTCTGGCCCACTTAAAGCACTGGGGAAGGAAGTCTGCTGTTTTTTGGTGTGTCCTGCCAGTGACAATCCAGCAATGCTGGCAAGGGTAGACATGCAGTGGTTCAGGAGGGTGAGACGTTGCCATCGTCTTAAATAGGGTTGCCTGATGTCTGTTGCCATGTCAGCAGGGACTCCATATTCCACCCTTGGGCTTTTCTTTTAACATAGTTTTACATTAATCCATTTTTAGTCGTAGCTATTAGGTGGCACTTGTAAAACAAAACTATCAAATTAGAGTAAAGCTATGGAGAAGTTCCATGTGAGGAGGGGTACACATTTTATAGATGTTGCACATCTTCCTGGGATCTATTGAAGTTAACTTTTTGAAGCCTTACCACCAAACTTTGTGCTTGAAGTGCCTGCCAGTGTTTTTTCAAAGCAGTCTTCTCAGAGTGAATGGCTTATATTGAGCTGTAAACTCACTACTACTGTAATAAAATGTCTTAACCAAGTCTGCCTTCGGCCACTCGATTTATAAACACGATCCGTGATCTTCACTGAAGTCCTGATAAAAGCAAGCATTGGCAAAGCCAACAGTCTTGGCTTGTGTATATAGATTAGGCATTAGCAAGACGTTTCCTATGCCTACACAAAAGCCAAAACTCTTGCCATTGCCTTTGCTTCTTTTCAGTTAAAGGGACCCAGAACTGCAACTCCTAAGATGAAGAGGTAAAGGTCCAATTGCTGAGGCCGGTGTCCCCCCGGCATGAAGTCCTATGGCAACCCTCTCCCAGAAGGTGCCGTTGCACCATACCGATAGCAGCCAATTTGATAGATGGGCGAAGCGCATTGCACACAGCAACTTGCAGTTTCTCTTGCAGGCCAGCCCCTGTCCAGTTCTAAGCTGTGCACAATATTCCAAATGTATTGCATGCCGTCTTCACAATGCACACTAGAAAAAGACGCTAGCGCAGCGAAGGTGGAAAACGCAGCATGCAAGAAGACTGAAAGAAGAAAAAAAAACTTAAAAAGAAAACGCGCTTGGTTTGATTCCGCAGCATTAAAATGTTTTGTTTATTACAAATCTGTGATCCCCCAGAGCTACTGTAGCTTTCGCTTCCATTCTAGCTGCAGAATAAATATTGCAAATATTCCATTATCTCCAGCAGCCATACCCAATAACATCCTGTTCACTAAACTATCGAGTTTCGCTGGGGGGCAGGATGGGAATGTGCAGGTCTAATGACGACATTCATCACTGTGCGCGCTGCTAGGAGGAAGGCAGGGGGAAAAACGCGCCTTCTGTATATTACTCATAACGTCTGGCAGCTCAAACTTCGCCGAGCACACCAGGGTGGCGATATTACAGTTTATTGAAAAGAGAAACAAAACAGAGGCACGTTCCGCAGAAAGAAACGGAAGGAAATGGCCTCGACGTCCAGCAGTCGTGTTACGGTATGCGATGGTCTGTGGTATGGTGTAGAGGGCGTTGTATTATGCTTGCATGAGGGCGTGGCAACAGTGTGATTGCCCTGTCGTTCTGTGTGACACCACAAATGCAAAGGTCCACGTGCCACACATTTAGAAAGTGAACGTTTAGCTGTGCACCCTTGCAATGAGCCCGACTGCTTGCCCGACTAGGAGGGCTCCTAGTTAGATTCTGACTAGCTGGCATTTTACTCCCTGCTTTTGGAAGTTGAGAGTACAAACATTGTCAACAAGTTGTTCAGGTTGTCGACTGGGGCATTTTGCGTAAATAACAATTCATAGGTGCTTGGGTTGTAAACATACATATCAAATCTGTCTTTATGTCATAACTATATTATTCTTTAAAAGCATCAAGTCACAATGACATTCAAAGAATGCACAAAAACAGTTAATAACAACATTAAAATAGCCAGTTCCAGTAAATGACATCAACTGATTACATAAGCAGTGTCCCTTAGAGAAAAACTATTCTTACTCTAAACAAGGCCTATATTACAATGCATTGACAAAGCCAACAGTTTTGGCTTTTGTGTAGTTATTGGCAAGGCATTTGCGGATATTGGGCCTCATTATAAGACCGGCGGTAGTCGCTACCGGTATAATGTTTTTCAGGTGCCCGGGAATGGGCAATTACCCGGTCATTACGGCCCAGCGGACCTGGTAATTGCCCATTCCCGGGTGCCAGAATAAAATGCTCTCCATTCCCATTGAGCCCCATAGGACTCAATGGGAATGGGGAGGCCGGATGCACTGGCACCATTCTGAATCGTGCCGGTGCATCCTACATGGTCTGCTCGCGGGTGCTGGTATGCCCGGCAGGTCAGACCTGGCGGGCAAAAAGGCACCCGTGAGCAGAACTCGTAGTTTGCCGGTCCGGTAACTACAGTACCGACAAGTTTACCGGTAACGTAGTTGCTGGACCGGCATACATATAATGAGGCCCATTGTCATAACAGTACTGACTAATCATAACATGGTAAGAGATGGAACATGCTGTGATTACTGGACATATGATAGCATTGCCTGGTAAACTAATTCTTATTCACAAGACTTGTCAATACTTGTTTTTATCAGGATTTCAGTGCAAGAACAAGACATACATACCCAGTTAAGACATTTGTATTACACCAGTATCCCATTTACAGCGGCAATTAAGCCAAAAACACATGACATATTACTTAGAAAGAAGACTTGTAGGCAAAAGTTCAATGTTACTGTTTGATAAAGCTAACACAAAGAGATCACATGTGGATGTGTTTTGGGCAGTGAGGGACAGGCTGTGGGTAGGAATGGCCACATGAATTATCATGCCCATGGAAGATCAATGAGTGGATACATAAGCAAACAACACCCTAACATGTGTGTCCCGCCTCGCATTTCATCTGTCTTCCTAGATGTATTATAGTGCAATACTTTTGGCTTATAGGTGGTGCTTAATCACCAAATATTAGCAAAGCATGTGATCAAACTAAGAAGCAAATACAGAAAAAGATGGCCTACATTGTTTAAATCCAATATCACTAAAATTATGAGCCCAGCTTTTAACAATGAGATATATGAGATATCTTTTATTTCTATAGTTTTATATCATCTCTATCTCTCTTGCTCTCTCTCTCTCTCTCTCTCTCTCTCTCTCTCTCTCCCTCTCTCTCTCTCTCTATATATATATATATATATATATATATATATATATATATATATATATATATATATATATATATATGGTTGCCGCACTATAGTTAAGCCGTTGATTTGCTAATAACCTTTGACTTGCAGGACGGATTTGGCTGATATTTTTCAAACAAAATATTTGTCCCGTCCTCTCTACCCCTGCCCTTCCCCGAGACTGGACATTTTGGGAAAAATGAAAAAGTTATTAAGAATGATAAAAACACTGTTTTTTGGACTACTCCCATTCATTTAAATAAATATATGTATAATATTTCAGGGAGGATTACATTTGAGCATCAGTTGTTCACCTAATAGGAGTTCTTTATATTTATCTTTGTTTAGTAAGTGCTTCCATGTTAGGTGAGAAACTGTGCCCCCCCTCTGGTCCCCTGTGATGTCTCTACGTGTCCCCCGTGATGTCTCTGTGCCACCCACCCCCTTTGGTCCCCCGTGATGTCTTTCTTTGTCCCCCACCCCCTCTGGTACCCTGTGATGTCTATCTGTGCATCCCATCCCTCCTCTGGTCCCCTGTGATGTCTCTCTGTGCCCCCCATCCCACCCCAGGTCCCCTGTGATGTCTCTCAATGCCCCTCACCCCACAATGGTCCCACACAATGGCCCTCATTACGACCCTGGCGGAAAGCAACTGACCTGACCGCCATAAATAAATAGCGTTTCCGCCATGGCACGACAGAGTAAAGTGCGGCTAATTCTGACCCATCGGGCACGAGCAGTACGCCTTGGCGGAAGTGCAAAGTCCGCGATGGCGGAAATGTCCCCAAAACGCCCCTCACCGCCGTCGTACGGCGACCTAGGTGCAATTCCGCCACCGGACATAGCGGTCACCGTAAAGAGCGGCAATTGGAAAATACGGTGACCGTAAATATACGGAAACGGAAGCAAAAACATGGTCCCGGAACGGGAAACAGCACGCCGTACACCTATAAAATCAGAACATTCACACAACCATTAAAAACACTACCCTGAGAGACATCCCAACCCGTCATCCACCCTAGTGAAACCAAAATAATGGGAAAAGTAGCGAAAAAAGCGTGCGACCGCAAGCGGCAGGTCCACTTCTCACGTGAGGAACTCACGGTGCTCACAGAGACCCTCCAGGAGAATGCTGCCGTCGTCTTCTCGACGCAAATGACCAGGACGGCACTTGCGAACAAGAAGGCCATATGGGCCCTGGTGGCACAGCGGGTAAGTGCGGTGGGGACCGCACCCCGCAACCCACAGCAATGCAGAAAGCGATGGGACGACTTGCGGATACGCGTACGGAGCATACTATCCGCCAACCGTAACATTGCCACAGCTACCGGGGGAGGATCGGAATCACCCATCAAGTTGACCCCCTGGGAAGAAATCTGTGCCTCCACCATTGGAATGGAGACCATAGAGGGAGTCGGAGGGATGGAGAAAGGAGTGCAGACATCCGAAGAATCAGGTAGGTGGCCCAAATAAAACTATGCTAAAACCACAATGTCCAATCATGTGAAGTACCATGTGTCCACATAGTGCAACAGAAACACATGTCCAGGAGAACGTCCACTTACATTGGCCTGATAGCGGACATTAAAAGTCAAATTAAATAAATAAATAATTAAAATTCCTAAAAACACCCTCTACACGTGCAGCAGGCACCCCCTAACTGCAGGCTGCAATACAACTGCACCCTCAATCCACACAAAAATGAAACCACCTCCAAGGCCCTGACCCAAATCACCCTCAGGTACCACCCCAATGCATGTGATACATTGCCATTCCAATTTCCACAGACCCATTAATAACGCTCGCCCTCCTTTGCTCCACCACAGGGTCCGATTCAAACGACGAGCTCCAGGACACCCCTACCAGCACACCTGCAAAGAGGGCCAAGACCAACGGCCAAAGACCCTCCACCTCAGCTGCACGCATCAAGACACGGCAGCAGCACAAATCAAGTGGCAGCACACATGAGGGGACTTCTACAGGCACCCCAGCAGCCAGCATGGCCACAACACCACCACCACCACAGGCCCCCCCAATGGATGCCACAGAAGGCACTGCTTCTGGTGGCAGCAGCACCATAGGTGACACTGCATTAATGGCAGCATGCTCCGACACAGAAAACGGTGATGTCGATGTACGATCCATCCATGACCTGTCTCAATCCCCCTGTTTGTTTCATCCCGTACAACATGAGGATACCACGCAGGGGCACTCACAAGACGACTACTGGCCATCCCCCACAAGCCCTGTGTCAAGGCAACATGAGGTGATCAGCCCCTCTGTGACACCACTGCAAATGGCCATGGCCCAGCAGAGGCAACAGTCCCTCGACCAGGTGATCGTGCAACAGCAGCAACTGGCCACGCTCCTCAAGGACCATGCTGATGAATGTGGGGGTACCAAGGCAGCCATAGAAACATGTACAGAGACACTAAGGGCAGAAATGGAGAGAAGCACCGAGAGCCTGAGAGTACAAATGGAGAGAAGCACCGAGAGCCTGAGAGTCCAAATGGAGAGAAGCACCGAGAGCCTGAGGGGGGAACTGCATGCGACGTCCAAAGACGTATGTGCTGAACTTGCCGCTGTGCGCCGTGTGCTCACTGAGCTCTCACAAACCCTTAGGGACATGCATGGACGTGAGCAGGCAGAGACATCATCCGTTGCAAGTTCCGTCCAGGGCAGCCCCCAACGTAGATCTGGGAGGAACCTGCGCTCCACAGGCAAGGGTGCCCCTGATACCCGGAGAGGGGGCTTGCAATAGCGTCTGCCCACTGACAATGAGCATCCTTGGACACTGGTGTTCGGGGGGGAGGTAGGAGGGTGGAGGGGGTGTGTTGGGCTTACTTGGGTGGCGGGTCGATGGGGTGTGTAACACAATTTCACATTTGCTATAAACATTTTACAATCATCCAATGAGATGTGTGGACATTGATCTTTGTGTACGAGGCCATCATAGGCGTACAGTTCATATTGTGCATGTTCCAGACACACACAGTGCCACAACTCCCGTGTCCATGTATCAACCACCAGGCGTGAGTGCTAGAAGCATGAATCTATGATAATCTGACGAATTTCACGGCCCTCCTGTGCCTCGCGGACTCCTTGAGGTTCTGCCACATCCCCACCCACATCATGACCATATTCTGGTGCTTGCAGTTCTGCGTCAGGGGGCATGGGCACATTTCTACGTATGCACATGTTGTGTAGCATGACACATGCCATGACCATCTTAGAAACCTTCTCATGGCGGTACAGGAGTGCCCCGCCAGACCTGCTGAGGCAGCGGAAACGACCCTTCAGTAGGCCGAATGCCTGTTCTATGACTACACGGGTACGTGAGTGGGCATGGTTGTAGTCCTCCTCATGCTGGTTCTGTGGGTTCCGGAGTGGTGTAAGGAGCCATCTCTTCAGTGGATACCCGGCATCACCTGTATGTGGACAATAAAGGATGTTTGTGGAATGACATTGCTACGTACGCACCCCCCCCCCTTCCTGGCAGGTCATTGCTGCATCACATACCCCACATTATCATGCATGAAATGAGACTCACCGAGTAGCCAGGATCTGTTCCCTGCATGTCGCTCCATGTAGCGTGGTATTGTAGAGTTCCGTAAGACCATGGAATCATGGGTTGATCCAGGAAATCGGGCACAACAATGTGTAATGATCCTGTTTGAGTCACACACCATTTGTACATTAAGAGAATGATATTGTTTTCGGTTGCGGTACTGGGCCTCCATGGCATGTGGGACAACCAATTCCACATGGGTGCAGTCGATGGCACCAATGCAACCCGGTATGCCGGCAAGTGCATGGAATCCCACTTTTGTGTTCGTAATTTCCTGCTCCGAGCGTGGTAGAGAGATGTAGTCGTCTGCGTGCTTCAGGAGGGCATCGAGCACTTGCAATAGTGTCCGTGACAACAGTGGCTGTGAAATGCCATGCAACTGTCCGACTGTGTGCTGGTAGGTGCCTGTGGCCAGGAAGTGGAGTACAGACACCACCTTCAGTAGGGGTGGGATGGCGGTTGGGCTATCTATCATGCTGACAAGGTCAGCGTGTGTCATGTCCACAATGGCGGTTATGGTGTCCCGGTCCAAACGGTAGAGGGTGTGGATCTGCTCATCAGTGAGGTTGAACGGATGTGCTCGGAGGCGTGGGATTGCGGGCTGCCTGCGTGGTGGTAGTGGCTGTGCTGGTGGGCCTTGCTGGCCCTGCCTTGCCCTCCTCCTCCTCCTGCGTCTCCTCTGTGCGGCCGGTTGTTGTAGTAGTTGGTGTTCGTCTTCTTCTTGAAGTTGGAGTACTTGCAGTGCTATCAGGTCCCCCAGGGCCAACATCGCAAGTCCTGCCGGTAGCATTTTGGAGTGGGTGTGGTTGTGGGAGGGGGTTGGGTGTGCAATTTATGTGTTTCCAAGCTGTATAGCCTCCACCTGTGGTGATTCATTCCACCTGTGCAAGCTGCAATCCCCTTTGGCTGAGCACGTCCCGCACACAACGCTGCAAATCGACGCATGGCATCTTGCTATTACAATCATGTATTTCATCCCGATGGCAGTGAGATTTTGCTTCATATGTTAATTCTGCTATGCTCCCATTGTTTCACATACTATCTTTGCAGTCGGGAACATACTTGTGAAGGGTCCGTGGAATGTAGTACTCGATTAACGGTGGACCCTCATGCAGCGCTGTACCGCGGTTCACCGACGGGCGGGGCGTCCCATTTGTGAGTGTAGCCAGTTGCCATTTTCACACACTGCCGCACTAAATGGATGGATTTGTGATTTCAAGCGGTTACAGATGCCTTTTCGACGTGATGTTGCAAATGAGGAATTCGAAGGACAGCGCTTTCGGTTTCCAGCTAGCGGCGAGGAGACGCCCACAGGTCTGACTGCAGATAGAAAGTTCTATTGTTTAATGTCCTTGGGACAGGGGCCATGCCGAGAATGCAATGATTGATATGAATAGTATGGGATGCGCAATAGCGTAGTGGAGGATAAGGCAGAACGTTCCCAAATACATGTTACTTCACAACACTAGAATTCCGGCCTGGAGCACAGTGGATTTAGCAGACTGCATTAAGCACAGATTCAATGGAAATTTCTAATGTTATGTGAGTAAATAATCAGGCGTTTTTATACCGGGATGAGGGAATGATGTATGGATGCATGGACAGATGATTTAATAGAGAGTCTGCCATGTACATGGCTTTTTGGAATCTATCAACTTCCTCTGCGCTATGTGATGCAGGGCTGCCATAGTGGGGCCATCGTCTATCTGCCCTTGTTGAACCCTCCCTGTCTCGACGCGCCTTCAAACACTTGTGTCTATGCACGTTACTAATCCCATCTAATGGATTCTGTTTTAACAGACACATGCACTCAAACACTCGTTTGTAATAGTGTTTTCACCTCGATTTATATGGTTATGATTCGCAAGTGATTATTGGGTGCGAATAATCCTTTTGAGTGGGCTAGCATGCATATGGCTGTGGATTTAGTGTGATCTTTGAAGTGAGTAATTCAAATGGAGTTCAGATGCCCATACTATTCTTTTTCGTTTCATTTGGGTGACAGGTATCTCCTCCCCTTTTGCCGCTGCCATCTGTATGCCACTCCTGCAGATGGCTTTTACTCCCGACACCTGCTGCTTCGTGTTAATCAGTGGAGCACCATTACGATCTTATGGACGATCGCCAATGGCCCACATGCCCTCACGCAGTACTAGTGGCTAGGAGCAACATTTCGAGCTTTCAGCTGGACTAGTGCCTACCTAATGGGATGGCCCTGCGGTTCTAGGCGCTTCCATGTTGCCTTTTTGAACGTGGATGTAGCCCCTGTGTACCATGGAGGAACAGGGCGTCACACAAGAAGAAGCTGGTCATTTATTGCGGATGCAGCCCACAATTATGAGATATGATTTGGAGTTCATGACCTAATAGCTGTATGGCCCGGGTGATTTTGTTGTGCATTAAATTTTGATTATGATATTGACCTTGTAGCGTTATTCTTTGCAAGTAATGTAGCATATTCCTATTTGTGGAGGGATGTATTGTGAGGAGATCTGCTTTGGGTTCGGCCTTCTGAGCATAGTTGCGTGGTACTGTACTGGGCGCGTTTGCCTACGAAGGCCAGTAAGGTCAGGGATAGGGGCTGCCATTATGACTGTTTTAATGATGTCATGCTCATGGGAGGGGGATTGGCTTTTGTGTAACAGATGCCGGTCAGCCAGGTGGATTGGTGGAATGATGTGATTTTCAGAATATGGCTGGTCACAGGTGCCTGTGTTTGCGTGCGTTTCTTGGAGGGAGACTGAGGTCATGTCCATTGAAATGGCTTCTGTATTTGTGCCATCTGTGCCCTGCTGCTCCCATTGGCCCCTCTTGAGATGTGCCTGGCTGCTCAGTCACTCTGCCAACTTGTGTGGTACATGCTTATGCTGCTGGTTGGTTTGTTTACTGGCAGGAGTACAGGGCTGGTGCAGTCTCACTCAGGATACTGCTTTGTATGTTGCCTTGCACTTGTGTCAAGCGATGGGGGGGCCTGTTTTTGTTTGTCTCAGTTTTCAGTTCATGTTGCTGTACTTGGAGCTTCACATGCCTGTGCTGCATCAGTACGGCAATGGTGCCATGGCTAATATGGATGGCCACTCACAAGGCACTTGGAGCCCCTACATTCATTTGTTCGTTGGCATGCATGGGTGACTTGTACATTTCACTGGTTGCATTGTTTGACTTCATTGCACCTACGAGGAGTTGTGCAATGTGGCCAGGGAGTGGTGTACAGGCACTCAGTAAGGCCTTTTACGGTTGGTTTGCGATGCCGTACTTCTCACCATGGCGGAATGGTACTTTCCGCCATGCTTGATGGCGTTAGGTACATGTCCGCTAGGGTCAGAATTCCCGTACCGTTGCGCCATGGTGGTAATTACGGTTTTGCAGTGCGCGCGTGCGCGTACTTGGTGCAGTTAGCGTTGGCGTTCACTACGGTGTCGCTAATGGCATCGTACTTTACGGTGACGGGTCATAATCGCAACGGGCGGTATTCGATGGCGGTATTGCATTTCCGCCATCGTTTTTCGATTTCCGCCAGGGTCGTAATGAGGGCCAATGTCTCTATGTGCCCCTCACCCCCCACTGGTCCCCGTGATGTCTCTCTGTGCCCCGCACCCCCTTCCAGTCCCTTATGATGTCTCTCTGTGCACCCCACACTCCTCTGGTCCCCTATGATGTCTCTCTGTGCCCCCTTGCCCCTTCTGGTCCCATGTGATGTCTCTCTGTGTGCCCCTTTGGTCCCCCGTGATGTCTCTCTGTGCCCCCCACCCCCACTCCGGTCCCCCACGATGTCTCTCTGTGCCCCCCCCGCTCTGGTTTGTCGTGATGTCTCTCTGTGCCCCCAACCCCCTCCCTGGTCCCCCTGTGAGGTCATTGTGCCGCCCCTTTGCCCCCTATGTCCTTTCCCCCCGCTTTCCAGCTCTCTTCTTTCCTGCTTCCCCCTCCCCCTCTTTCCATCTTCCACCACCCCCCATCACCTATTCACTGCAGGAGTTATCTTGACTCACTATGGTTTCACCATCCCTGACCTGTTGCCTACTCTTAGATTTGACTTTATGGACACATTGACTTTGGTGCTTCACATTCTCGACTCTCACGCTGGACCTCCCTGGATCTCATACTCAGATTAGCCCTGATTCATGCTGTGCCCATCATCTGCTTGAATCCCTGCCTACATTTTTTGTTCCCATCAACATTTGTGTTTTATTGACCTCTGTAAGAGGATTCAATTCAGCACTACAGCCAAGTCAACGCCTAGTCTAGAATACTGAATGAAAACCCTTATTGATATATCTTTATGTCCAGTTCATGCGTTCTGGATGACTACCCCTATATAACACCCCTCTCTTGGAATCCTCCTGACCCCACTGAGCCAAGAAGTAGTTCTGTTTTGCAAGTTAAAAGGTTTATTTGAGACTTTAAACAATATAGATATATATATCACACTTTATAATAAATTAATAATTGAATATCACACTTAATCTGATATGATAAAGATTAACAACGGAGAATCTGGCACTAGCACACTTCTTTATAATCACTAAGGAGTTGACATGAAATGGATAAGGTAGCACACTGGTAAATAGGGACAGAAGAATAATGTGGTAGAGAATGCTTTATAGATTTCAGATGGATGCAAGGTTGAATGAATGAAATGCAGTATAGAAAATACTCAATATGATTTCAACAAACAATGTAATCACTTTTCTCTGGCAATCCCCTCCCCCCCTTGATGCAAGGCAAGGAAATGGAAGGAAAACACACAGTTCTCAGAAATGCAATCAAATGTGATTCAGTTCACCCCAGCAAGCTTAGACAACAGAAGTTGAAAACACAGGCAAAATGCTTTGATAGGTGCTGGCAATGGAGTGAAAATATGTTAAAATGCTTTTAATTCCCTCTAGGAGGTTCAGGGTGAGTGAAATCAAGTTAATATTAGTCCAGGCTCACTCTTGCAATGATTCAGGAATGATTAGCAGGTTAAACGAATTTCTGGCAAATGGAAGGCAAGCAGCTTCTGTTTTCACACGTGGAGAAATGTGCAAATCGCGGCAAAATTCGCGAATGCGTGTTCCGCGATTGCGGTAAAACTATAAGGGGTAGGAATGTGGTTCTTGGTGCGATTAAAAGCTAAGATTCTCAGATGAAAGTTACTGCAAGTCTCTAGCACAAACGGTCGCGGAGATATGAGCGATTAAATAAAGGTCGTTTTTCAGATTTGAAATTTTAAAAGCTCAAAAAGACAAGTGCAGCTTGCAACTAGAAAATGACAAGTGACAGCTATGCAAATGACAGGTGACAGTTAGGAGACAGTTCTACTTAGATTAAGCTAGATTGAATTATATTATTTTAACTAGGAGATTGGTTCTGCACAGTTTTCTAGGTACTCACACTATATTCTTGAGTGAGATGGGCCTCGCCACGGATCTGGTCAGGTTTTAGACTGAACTCTGGTCTGGCCTCTTCACAGTGATCTGGGTCAGCTCTCTCTGGTTCTCTGGTCTGGGTCTCTAGTTCTGGATAGATTGAAGTCTCTAGTTTGGCTCTCTGGAGGTTTGATGGAGGTAAAGTATGGATTTTTCCGGCAGAGCTTCCAGCGGCAGATGGATTTGAAAGTCCCTATCTGTCCTGACTGTCTGCTTTTATGTGTTTAGAATGTGGGTGTGTTCTAGCATCACTGACCCTACCTCTCTCTCAGCTTCTAATTGGTCAAACTTCCATTTCTCCCTTGATTGGGGAAGGAAGTGTGTGTCAGCGTGATGTCATTTTATGGCTTGCAGAGAGTCCACTCCTCCTGTCAACTTACACACAAATCTAGATTTGAAACAAATACATATTTGCAGAGGTACATATTGTTTTAAAATCATATGCACCCCTCACATATCACAGGAGGTATACCCTGTCCAAACTTTGCTCTTCCTGGGGGCTTGCATTCAGAAATGGCACATATTCACTTTTTAACTGATTTTGCAATTCCGGACATTGACCCAAATTTACACACATGTGCGCAAGGAGTATGGACATTAGTTGATGAAGTGTCAGATTTTTCACATGCACACATTTTGAGTAATATCCTCTTTTCCGCTAAAACCCCCCTGAACATGCCACCGGTTCTAAAAACCTCTTAAAATGTGGGCAGAAAAATCACAAGAATTATGGTATCATTTAAATAATTTTCACAAGTCCGTACTATGAGTTATTATTCATCTTTTTCTAAAACCATATTCTGGCTATAGAGGTGTGTCTTTTCAGGTCACATGGTACAGAAACCAGTCTTTCCAGTTTCTGGCAAGCTCAGAGACCCTGCCCCTCCCAGCTTCTGCCAAGAGGAAGCTCCATTTACGACTCCCGCCAATAAAACGTTTGCCTGAGTCAGGACAGGGCTTTGTTCAATTTCCTGCAGAGCCCAGGTAATTCAATCAGGGAAGTGTCATATCCCTTTTGGTGTGAGCAGCAAAAGGGCAGCTAGGCCTGGGAACACAGCTGTGACTCAAGTTTCACTCCTGATGGGGGTAGTTGCCAGGCAGAATTGGAATCTCTTTAAGCCAGTTTCAGATAAAATGTCACTTTTTGTTCCCCAGTTTCTGCATTCAAATAAAACTAAACATTTTTACATATGCAGCTAGAATGCTGATTCTACGTTTAAAACGATGACATTTAAACAATTGCAACCTATGTGACACTCAAAGTAGGTCACTCATTTCTTTTAAACATTTAGATTTGTAGTGTCTTTCAGTGCAAATTTACTTAAATTGCTGAAATCCACAGCTCAACCAGTCTTGTTATAAACCTTCAAGTCACTTCAGAATATAACTTTACATTGTATCCACCTCTCAGTAAGTCTTTCTTCGGCTTGCTTTGGGTTCATCTATTCAGTTTTCTACAAAAAAGTAAAATCTGGTGGTTTTAAAACGCCGGCTTTTGGATAGTGGTGAGTACTGGTACTGCACCCCTTTTTGGGATTTAAGAAAATGAATTCTCCACAGTTATGGGTTTGCTTTTGGCAATCAGCATTGCCATTCCCAATGGTTTCAGACTACTGTGTGGGTAGTCCAATGGTGGTTTTAGGCAGTGTCCTTCTGTGCCCATAACATCGGCAAAAATGGGTGGCAGCCTATTCTTCATGCACTTCCCTGTGCATTTTCTGGGAAGCTCTGGCCATCATGATGTTTTCATGTCAGTACTGCACAGTTTTGAGGTATGGCTCGGATGCATGGGTAAATACATCCCACACCTCTGCAACTGTATTTCACTCTCCCCTCTGCCTTTTGGCTCATTTTCACTGTTTTATTCTCTGTTCTCTCCTCCTTACCCTTCCCCCTTCTCCCTCTCTCCTCCCTCCACTACTTATTTCTTTGAACTTACTCTATCTGACTTCTCCTTGGGCATAGTATGATAGCAACAATTGTTTGTCTCCTCCACCTTACTTGTTCTCCCCCAGCCCTGTCCAGAACTATCTGAAATGTTATCAGGCCTAGTACAATAGTTTCTTGTTTCATTCCTCTTCCTCCTTTATGCTCCACCTCTCCCTCACCTCTTGTTATATCCCGGCTCTACCAGAAATGTTGTCAGGCCTAGTACAGTAGTCACCCGTCTGTTTCCCATTTCCTTCCTATTTGTGTCTTAGCGCTTGCACTATCTGAAATGTCGCTAGGCCGAGTATGATAGTTAATTTCACATTCTTGTTGTTCATGGCCTGTAAGAATGTTGTATTTTCCCTTGTTCTTTCCCTTGCCTTGAAGCACTTTGAAACACATTGTGTATAGGCGCTATATTAATAAACTATCATATCATATCATATAATTTTACCATAGAGAAAAAGTCAACATTTCTGCGAAGTGCAGAGGAAAGACTACTGGACAGAATTGGACCAAATAAGACCAACTAAGAAACAACTTGGTCACAAAGTTTTTAGTCGGTATCCAGGAGGAGTCTATGGTTTTTCTGTCCAGTAATTATTTTTAAAAATTGATGGGGAAAGGTGTGCCCCTTCCCCCAAAAATATAACTGTATTTCCCATAGTGTTTTCTTTGCACCAGAAATGCTGAGAGGATTTTTAGAAATTTAAGAACAGCAATTTTTCCCCAAATTCTATTGCTAATAATTTTTGACTTGCTGGATGGTTTTGGATCAAGACTAAAGAACTGCAGACTTTGCCAACAATGCGTTATACAATGAAAAAGTTAATAAGAAAACAAGACACCACTGTTTTCCTCCAATTTATTTTCCCATAGTGAAAAACCATGAGGCAGATTTGGACCAAATACAAAATAACTTGTGCACAGAATATTGACTTAATATACTTGACTGGTTTGGGGTATTTCTACTAAATATTTTTTTTGAAATATTCAACAGAGGAAGTGGGTGCCCCCCTGTTCCTTAAACCCTTTATATATATCGGCTTTGGTGCTTTGCAGCAGAGAGGCTGAGTGAGGCTGATAGCCATTGACTTGCTAAAAGGGTTTGGATGAAATGTTCCAAACCGAAAGGTTGTCAAGGACCCCCCCAAACTGGAAATCTTGGCAAAATTGTTAAACAAATTGAAAAGTTATTAAGAAAACAAAAAAAAACAGTTTTCAGCCTACTTCCATTTATTTTCCCATAGATAAACAAAGTGCAGTTTTTGAACAGCTGCAGAATGAAAACCACTCGGTAGATTTGGAGCAACATTCCCCTACTAACTCTACCTACCTCTTCCTAATCACAGTCCCCAAATATCCCACTGCACCCTTCCTCATCAGAGTCTGCCCACTAAATCCACCTCACTCTTCTTAATCACATGTCCCCACTAACTCCACCTTACTCTTCCACATCACAGTCTGCAACTACCCCACCACACTCTTCCACGGCAGCCCCCCACCAACTCCACCTCTCTCTTCTTTGTCACAGACCCCCATTAACTCCACCTCACTCTTTCTCATCACAGTCCCCTAGTAACTCCACTTCACTCTTCCTCATCACAGTCCCCACTAACTCCATCTCACTCTTCTTCGTTACAGTCCCCCCTAACTTCTCCCTCTTCCTCATCAGAGTCTCACACTAACCCCACCTCACTCTTCCTGATAACAGTCTCCAACTACTCTCTCTTCATCTTCCTCATCACTGTCCCCCAATATCTACACCTCATTCTTCTTTGTCACAGTACCCTATTAACTCCACCTCACTCCTCCTCATCCTAGTCACCCACTAACTCCACCACATTCTTTCTCATTCAAGAACCCCTCTACCACCACCTCACTGTTGCTCGTTACTGTCCCCTGCTAACTCCACCTCTCTCTTTCTCATCACCGTACTCCACTAACACCACCTCACTTTTCCTCATCACAGCCCCTAAGTACCCCACCTCACTCTTCTGCATCACAGTCTCTAACTACCCAACCTTACTCGTCCTTGTCACAGTCCCCAACTACCCCACCTCTCTCTTCCCCATCACAGTACTCCACTACTGTCACCTCACTGTTCCTCATCACAGTTCTCAACCCCCCACCTCATCTTCCTTGTCACAGTCCACAACCACAGAACCTCATTCTTCCTCATCACAGTACCCCACTAACCCCACCTTACTCTTCTTCATCACTGTCTCAAACTACTCCACCCCACTCTTCCTCATCACAGTCCCCCACCAACTCCACCTCATTCCTCTTTGTCACAGTCCCCAACTATCCCACCTCACCAGATCAGCACAAACGCGCTGCCTAAGCATCCCCAGATTTAAGCTCTAAAAAACAGGAGGCACTAGATCTCAGATCCCGAACCATCCTATCACCGATTCAGACACACTGCCAAAATCTGGCTTCTGACCAAAGAAGTCTAAACTCCAACTTACCCGACTATTGCATTTACTGCCTGCATAATATGTATTATCCCAAATCTTGTAAATATGTATGATGTGTATATTATCTATAACTGTTTTACAATACCTAACTAAATGTATGATGTAACATACTGGCTACGTTGTAACTGTACCAAGCGCCTGGATGCCCCTGGGCCAGGCGGCGCTATACAAATAATAAACTAAATTAAACTAGTGGGCACTGAAAGAATTATAGTATAGAAAAAACCCATACAATTCAGTGAAAAAGCTTTAGTTAAGCGAGCGTTAAGGTGATCAGATTTATCGCAACAAAACCCTTGAAATTCAGTGGATGTGGGAAGTGAGTACCATCTGAATGTGGTGTACCCCAGGATCCCATATTGTATGTTACTGTGAAATCATTTGTTTATAATATGTAGGTGCTCATTGGATTTGCAATAGGGGAGACACCGAGTTAAGATTATTTTGCTAAGGTTAAGACGAAGACCCTATGGCGTTTCAGTTTGTTTTCTCAATAACTTTCAAACAATTGCATGAAACAATCTGAAACTATTCCACAGTAATATTTTGAGGCAGCCTCTTGCATGTATAAATCATGTACGATTTAAGAATAATACATTAACGGTTTCATAGTTTAAGCAATGTTTACTTTGATGTTGTTTTGAACAGCTTTAAACATGGGGCTTTTGCATAAGAAAAAAATAAAATGTTTTCGCACCAAATATCTTGTTTGAAATGTATCAATAAATAATGCATCGGCAGTATGAATGTGCATATTTTGTACACATAGCATGTGAGTTTTACAGTTCATACATTGCACAATTAACATTTCGTATGTTACACAATTAACATCTGCTCAGTACTGAAATCAAAAGCAAGTCTCAGTTGACTTTGATGTCAATTTTAAGGTGATGGAATACATTTACACTTTTCATCAGAACTGTACACAGAGCATGAGTTTTAAAAGTCATTCATTGAACAATTAACATCTAAAAACTCACATCAAAGACATGTGACAGCTAACCTTTCATATGAAAATGTACACTTTAGTAGGCATACAAAGCATGAGCAGAATGGTGGGTCATTTTATATTAAAGCCCTATGTGTACATTTGTGATATTAAAAATGTGTATATAAACACTGATAACATGCTGCTACAATATGTGCACCTAATACACATGCTTTTACTACACATAGCATGTAGATGTATGACAAGTGCTCTATCGTGCACCTGGGGCACATCACCTAGGCCACAATCACCTTCACATGTACACCTTTCGATACATGTTCATACAACACATGCTTCTAGCACACACACTCTTACATCACAGACTATAATGACACATACTCCTACGACATGCAAAAACATTCCTACGACATGTGCTCCTACCCCCTATGCTCTTATGACATGTGCTCCCACAAAACACAGTCCTACAACACACTCTTATGAAAAACATACTTCTATGGTGTGCCCACCTGCTGCCATTACTCACACTCTTATGATACACAATGTTTTCACACAATCTCCTGACACTGCTCCTGACACATGCTCCTACAAAACATGCAACCATAAGAGGTACAACCATAACATATGCACCAATAACACATGCACTTATCACACCAGCACCTACAACACATGCATCTGCAACAGATGCACCTACATGTGGACGTATTCCATGTGGACATATGAATGTGTAGATACAACATAAGCTCTTACAGCACATGCTCCCATAACACGCCATCTCATGACACACACTCTTATAACTCAAAACTGTTATGACACATGCTCCAATAACACACGCTCCTACAACATACACTCCTACAACACACGCTCCTACAGCACACACCCACGGTACACACCTCTACAACACATGCTCTTCAAACTTAAACAACACTCGCAAACAACATAGAAACCTACAACACACACACACTAACAACACAAAAACATATGCCGTGAGGTGGCAACATGTTTTTATACCACACAACCACTTATACTACATGCTATAACAACACACACTAGTATTGCAACAAACACTCAGAATTAATAATCACGTAAACATAAACAAAATGAAATACTTTGATTTTCATTATTTTTACAAGAGTTACCGTTAAACCAACAAAAAGTCTACAGGCAACATGAATAATTGTGTTAATGTAAGAACATAATATACGTTATTAATACATTTAAACATTTTTATATTACATTCAAATATCATGGTTACCTTACCTCACCCACACACTTAAAAGCATACAATATTACCAAAACATTATACCAATTTCACACATGAAAACAATTAGTTGTTTAAAATGTAGAATCATTGAAAAGTACTTTAAATGTGGACATATAATAAATGTTAAAAGAAAGTATGAAATAGGTTTGTAATACAACATTAATACATAATGACAAACATAACATACAATATAAACAAGAAGACTTCTTCCCAAAAATTTCACTTAATAAAATACACAGAACATTTTAGAAAAATACATCTAAAATAACTAAATATACATAAACATTCAAGTGTCATACTTTACATATGCACCAATAGAATATGGATAGAAATGCAGTACAGCTATATAGAAGTTAACACCCACAGCATATCCGTAACAACGTAACCTTGGGGCAATATCTGCGATACAGACACAAATTGGTCAAATTTGGATGAATTTGAAACACAAGGCAAGAAATTGACTTCATAACTCAATGAGAGAGGTTACCCAAATAATTTGCAAAAATCGGCATAAAAAAGAGCAAAGAATATACAAAGAGCAATAACATTACAACAACACTAACAAACGACACCAGAGAATAAAATGACAGCAGTACTAAGCTATTCACCCATAGTCAATCAAATAAAAAAAGAAAAAAAAAATCAAGAAGGGTAATAGGAATTGGGTGAAGCAACATTGCTTTGTTTTATAGCGGTATGATGCTGAATTTTTTCTCAGAATTCTTAAAAATAAAAAACCTAGCAAATTCTGGGAGGTGGTGAAAGCTTTGGAGCTGGCCACTCTACTTGTCAAGCGAATTGTGTGGCTGAGGCAGAGTGTGTCTCCCACTTCGAGTCACTGTACTTAACTGACCTCAGGGATGTTGCCATCATTCCCATTCAAGTCATCGGTAATAACACAGAGTGGACATTGGCAGTGTCAGTTGAAAGGATTCAACATGTGATATTATGTAATAGTGATTCTCGGGCCCCGTGGGCTAAATAACCTACCCAATAAATTGTTTAAAGGCAATCCAGCTATGTGGGCCACTATATTAAGTAGAGTCTTTGAATAGATTGCGGCAGTGGAGATATTTCCTGACAGTTGGCACAATTCTTATGTTATTCACATATACCCCATATACAAGCGGGGTGGAAAGACCAAGCCAAATAACTACCATCCAATTTCCATCCTGGTTGCTGAGAGCAAGGTCTTTGCATTCCTTCTGTTGTTCCATCTGGAAAAATGGGCTGCTAGTATTGGCAGTGCGAGCAAGTGTCAGACCGGGTACAGAAAAGGTCAGAGTACCTACATTAATGGTTTTTATAGTGAATCATCTGCAGGAACCCTCCTGGTAGGCTCTTGCTCATCACTGTTTGTGGTCTCTATCTATCTGTCTGCAGCCTTCAATAAGGTTAATTGATTTCTTCTGTGGTCTAAACTCGCTAAGTGGGGCCTTCCTAATATGCCTGCACAACAATTCTTTCATTCAGGGATGGTTGAATCGAGAAAGTCTGCCCTCCTGCAGAATTGAATTAAAAGTAGGGTTCAGGCAGGGATACCTATTGGCTCCCTGTTTCCTCAACTTGTATGCATCCAATGTGGGCGAATATCTAGGTCCTTTTTCTTTTGTTCCACCAAAAATTAGTAATATTCACTTTATTAGGTTAGCGGATGATTTTTACTATTTTTATTGTACCTCTAATGGTTTACAGCGACTCTCATCTGCCTTCCAGTGGTTCACTAATGCACATTTTCTTGAAAGGAACTCCTGTGAAGTCTAAGGTGCACCAAATCTTGAAAAAAGTTCAGGAACTTTTCTTTTAAATGGTTTTAAAATAATAAACCCTGAGGATCAATTGATGGTTTAATTTATTTAGGTTATCCCTTATATTGCCATCCCCAGAAACTGAAGATCATGGACATTTTGTCTCTCAAAGCAAACACATTGGCTAATCAAATTATTTGAGTCAACAAAACATTTGGTAGATTCTCACTGTTGCCTCTACTGTAATATTACAAAGGTAAAGCGGTCCCAGAAAACGAATATGAGGTGGAACTGCTGAGATCATGGGAAATGGATGTTTTTTTGGAAGACATGAAGCTCAGTACCATCTGAGATTGTTGGGTTTGACAAAACCATATGTTTCAGAATCCAATTGCAAAACTCTTGTCAGAGCCATGAGTATGACCAGAATACACTATTGTAGCACCCTTCATCTAGGCGCATGTAAAGGTAGTCTGGGCATTCTTCAAGTTCTGCAAAATGATGCAGTTAGTTTGGTAAAAAAAAGTGAGCAGACTTTAACCCATCTCGGAGCATTGGAGAAGTCTCCATTGGCTCTCGGTGAAGGCTCAGATCTTTTTTAAGGCACTAACCATTGTGCACAAGTGCTATTGTGGACAGGCGACTAGATAGTTGAAACATCAGATGATATACATACTGCCTAACGAACCACAGGACTTAGTGAGGACGTATGCATGGTTGTGCCCTCTAGCAAACATGCCAGAGGAACTGGGTGATCTTTCCCAGTTCAGGCTTCCACGGCATGGAATAAACTGCCAAAAAATATTTGTACAGAAACAAACTTGTTAAACTTCATAAAACTCCTGAAAACTCTTCTTTCTGAATAAATCTGTCCCAGCGTTTTCAACTCTGGCATCTGTTTTTCTTTCTTCTGCCCCTTGATGCCTGCAGGCTCTGGCGCGAAACAAACTAATGAATAAATAAATAAATATGATTTGGCGTAAAGCCCGGAGAGTTCCAAATGGAGTACCACTGGCTGCAATCCAATATGAATTGGAACTCAGGTCGATGCAAGTGAGAGTGAATTGGCATCTTTTAACATTGTACTGTTCACTAGGACCCCAACTGGCCCATAGAACTGGTGGTTGCCCAGAGCACTTTAAGATGAGTTGCAGCACCTGTGAGATGGATGGGGATGCAGATTAATACTCTAGCATCAGATAAATAATGACAACTCAATAGTTTGGCAAAGGGAGTCAGTTTAATGACAAGTACAAAAAACAGGGAGTTTGTGAACATCAGGAATCGCTCGATCTTCCTTCTCGCTTCAACAACTCCAACAAACCTAATAAAAAACACATCTTTTATACTAATAACTCATCATTACTGACGCGTAACGCTTAAAATGTTGCAAGCAATTCTATTGGTTATAGGAAGGTAACTTTAATATAGGTACTATATCTGTATATGGTAAGGAAGTGAGGGGATTGGATAAACGCTGTCAGGTGGGGCATCTAAACCCTTCCTTCAAAATGGCTACTGTGATGTCACTAAAAGTACAACGTCTCATTGGTTCTTCTAACTATAGGACCCTAGATTACTTAGTCCACTATGATTGGGTTGGCATCAACCCCACTCATACTTTTCCACCAGTCTAGCAGTGTGCAGAATAGCCAAGCAGGTGCAGGGAGCTCATCTGCTCCCCCAGTTTCCCTCCAATTATTGCAACAATCACTCATCACTTCAGTGGTGATGTGTCAATTATTTCTTTGTATTTTGGCCTCGAGACTGCTTCTTGGTCTGGAAAAATGAAGGCGTCTGGGCATGGCACAAGTCCATGCATAGGCGTGAAAGTTTATTCCTTCTGTTTGCTTGGCCACGTGATTCCAATACCGTAAAATCCTCTTATTCTCCATACAATTTGTGTATTTGATTTAATTCTGCCAGCCATCGGTCTCCTGTGGCTTATCTTGACCTTTCAGAATAGGATACTCTGTTCTTCTCTTCATTAATTGCATCCACTGTTGGGCTATTTCAGCTGGTACGACCTTGGCTTCTTGGCATGACTTGCCTTCGTCTGAGTTTCTCTCTGTCCTTAATTCTCGATTATCCTGTTGCGGAGCTCTCTTCGTAACTCTTCATCTCTCACTTAAGTAACCTTTGGTCGGTACTGCTCTTGTGCATAGTGGAAGTATATTTATATAAAAGTTATTTTTCTCGAGGTAGATATGTATAGGTGGCGCTTGCCGCACTCTATTTTGCTACTAAGCTTTAGCAAGCCTCGTGATTTTCTGTGCTTTTTTGCGGTTCCATCCATATGTACACGTGTAAGCTAACTGAATAGCTTCATCATGCTCATGGCATAAGCTTCTAACAATTGACATTGTTATTTTGCTTTAAAACTCAGGATGTCACTCATCCATGCTGTTTCATCTCCTTTCATCATTCATAAGTTGTCATATCTCTATATGTGAGTAAGTCCGGGTTCTTGTGATGTCACCATTCTTCTTCCTTTTGGACTTTCTTGGCTTCTTCGGGCATTGTGTTTTGCCAATCGTCATTTTTTCTCACTTGTCGATATGGTTTCCTCAATGGGTACCTTACTGTCCAAGCTTTCTTATGTGCAAGTATTTCAAAAGGTGCTGTCAGTCTGATAGGTACTGGATAGAGCCCCACTGCGTCTCTCTGATGGTTTATTTGCTCCTCATACGTCACATATTTCGGCGTGAATGTTCCTGGTACTTCAAAATAGGCAGTAGGAGTGAGAATCGTGCTTGGGACCTCCTCTACACTCCCCCCTCTGGACGATTCCTTGACCACTTTAACTTCTTCTTTTGTATTAATCTTTTCTGCATCCTATATATTCACTTTCGCTTCATCTTGTGTGTCCACTTTTGCTTCATCTTCTGGGTCCACACATGAAGGTCTGAAGAAATGTCTTGTTGGGGTCCATATTTTTATTACTCCCTTCAAGCTTCCTGCTGTTCTCACGTGTTCGTCCTTATTCCATGTCATAAGTTGACATTGTCCATTTGGACTGCAATAGATCCATCTTCCCACATAGTTTCTGTGTTTTCTTGGATACTGAAACTTGGTTCCCTCTGGTGCATGAATGCTAGCTTTCACAAAGTGTCTTATTTTTTCATCAGTCAGGTCTTTGGGCTTCCATCATGGTTCAATATCAATCATGATCTTCATCCCTATGGCCTTTTTCGCAGTTTTCTGGCACTGAGCGATTATTATCTTGATAACACGAATCCAAGCAATATCATCACTAGTAGGGCTCCTAGGAACTTGAATGCATCTGCCATCCATTGTGGAACCCATGAAAATCTTGATCCAAATCAGCTGTCATCGTCCACTTCCTCATCTTAATCGATCATCTGATTCTTTAACTTTATCAGCATACCCATGGACTCTGTCAACGTTCCATTTTCTTAGTCGTAGCATGGTATAAATGCACAACATGATTCTACAATTTTTGCACAAACTCCTCCATCGATAGCTGTGATCATGTCAAGAACATACCTGTTGTGTAGAGTCATTAGTCGAAATGTTCTTAGTTCTTCTCTGATCACATTAAATCCTTTTATTTCCGTGTTGATGGTCTGCAGTAACTCCCATCTGGTTATCTGCAACCATTTAGTATTTGTTCCAACCTGAATTCTTGGCATGAAAATCATTGTGAACATGGATGAGGTCTGACTGAACAGTCTATGTTCATATGGGATAGCATCAAAAGCTTCTATGGGTTGGCAGAAAAGTAATTCTCTCGCTTCATTCGGCTCATAAGTTCCACAGATCTCCTTTTCCTCAGGTGAGATCACTTATTGGGATCACCAGTGCTGGAACATGGACATTTACTATTGTGCATTTACCTCCCCAGTTTCTCGGCAGCCTGATATATGCTTTGGATCCACACGCCCAATAAGGATCCATGATCAATGCAGTACCGTGTACCATTCCTGCAGGTTCAAAGACTCAGCCACAATTCTGATTCTCTCCCATCTTTCTTGTACCATTATTCCGGAAGCAGAATTTCAGATTCTCCAATGGCACAATCTGTAAGGGTCTTCCTCTGTCTTCGACCCATGTCAATAGTTTAGCAAGTTTCGGCCATAATGGCTTGCATCCATTTCACACTATGTTGATGGTGGGCTCGTAGTGAATGAAGACCATCCATGCTCTGCATATCACTACTCCTTTTTCCCCATCCGTCTGGTGAAAGTACTGTTCCCGAAATTTGCATTTGGCTTCTGTTCTTCCACTTTAGAGCTTCTTCTGGCGTCTTTCCTTGAATGTTCAGTTTGTGATTTGCTTCTCTTCTGATCTCTGCTCCTTTAACTGCAGGCTTCTCATATCTGATGACAATGTGTTTTGTTTTTCCATTGTTTCTTGTCTTTATGTCTTGGACATAATCGTCTTTATTTGGAGCCGTTACTTCAGTTGCCAATTTCAGTGAAGCATCACTTCCCATGAACTGTACTCTGGTCATGCACATTGCTACGTATGATAGACAGTGTGCTGCTGCGATAGACAGTGTGCTGTCTGGACATCAATTTCCATAGCTACGAAGATCTTTGACTTCCCCATGCTGTAAGGTAGGAGTGGCACAAACAAAGCCTTCCCCTTCTGAATTTCGTCGTCCAACTTCTTTCATGTGCTGGTACCATATGTTATTTCCCAAGTGTGCTGTGCTGTACAGGTAGTCGTTTAGTTCATTGTCATCTCCTTGTATGCTTCTCTTTATTCTCTTTATTCTCAGGGTTTTCATGTAGTTTGCTATCATCACATCCTTAATAGCATCCATGTAGCTTCTTCTCACTGGAGGAGTCTCAGGTACCTCAATCCATGGTGCAGGTCCCTTCATCTGTACCAGTGGAGTAGGCGAAAGTCTGGCAATTCTTTCCTTCTCCTCTTGTATCCTTTTTCTTTTGGTAATAAATGTCCATATCCACTATGCCATTGGTCCAGTATATGGCTGTAGTGTAGAACTTGTACTTGTCCCCTTCACTGGAACATATGTGCTTGTCAATGCTGTCCCTGCTGGTTTATTCTCTAACTCTGTTTGTCTCTTTAAAAGTTCAGCTTTTTCCATTTGTCTTTTCACTTCACTTGTAGTAGAATTATCATAGTAAGCAGCTCAACCTTTTATCCTTCTTTGGCCTGTGGTTCTGCATTTATTGACACTAGACCTGGTGTATGTGCACTCATCGTATTTATGTGTGTGGTTGTCAGTAACCTTTTTTCATTCTTACTCTGCCAACCATGTCTCCGGCTTTTCAGCTTGCTTGTCACTGCATGTGTGTCATTGCTAATCACATCCATTTCAAGTTCACTCACTCCTTTGTCAGACCTTCTAGGAACCGGAATCACTATAAAGGGTCTGGGTGCTTTTGAGGGTGTCATGCGTACATCATTAGGTGGGTGCACTGGAATCAGAACACTTTGTACACCCATGAAGAATGCAGTTCAAATCGTCAGTGACAGTAGAACAATGATGAATACAATGCACAGATACATTATGCCTCTGTAGGTTAGGCGGCAGCACTTAGTTCTGGAGCAGTATGATCGCCTCACCTCTTAAGGGACAAAGTTACTGTTTAAGTTGCCCATCTCTATTATTTAAGGAAAGGAGACTAACGTTTAATACAGTCTATGCAACAATATCTCTGGATTCTGCTGTTTCTGTTTGTCGGTTGCAGGTACTGGAACTATTGTCCTACTTTGTCTGGACATTGGATTGTCTATTGTGTCTGGATACAGTTCTCTTTTCTGTATTTGAAAAATGTCAATTAAGGCAATACATTCAGCAAGTCCTTTTTTACTGTACGTGTTCAAAATACACAAGCTCCCAGTCTATACCTTTTATCTGTTTTACTCCGGAGGACATGTTGTGTCCTTGATAGTATAAACAAGAGTCAAGTCTCTGGCAATACTTTCTCGATCTGTCCATTGGTGGAAAGTCTTACAGTCTCCTCTGGAAATTCTGATGATGATTAGAAAGTTCAACTTGCATCACAATACCATGCAGGAGCATGCTCATATGTGTAGAGTTTGCGGGGTCTCTGATGAAAGTGACGACGTCAACACCAGCAGGCCTCCCACAAGTTTTGGAAAGTCCTCAATTAGGGGAAAGACGAAATTGCTCGCCAATCTGCTATCTTTTGGTGACAGGGACATTGCTCTTGTCCTTGCTGCACTGTTGGCAGATTCTGTGATTAAGGTGAGCTTCAAGAGCAACCTGGATTATGATTCCATTCAGAATTATGCTCAAATGTTCTGTGTTTGCAGGATCTCGAAGAAATGTCAAGACGTCAGTGCATCTCCCAACACGATCTGAACAGTCTTAAATTAAGTGAAAGAATAGCATACTGATAAGCCTATTTGCTGCTTCCTCTGCTTGGGACATTTGTCTTGTCATCTCTTTACTCCAGAAGCAGGAGGAACTGCTCGGCAATCACGATGAGCAGCCTCCCTATTACTTTTTTCATTTTCAGGGTCTTGAAGAAATTCAGTGATGCTAGTGAGCCTTCCCACTAGTGACGGGTATGACCTAAAGACTAGGTCAAAATAGTTCAGAACATCTTTAGTGATGTTGCTGCTGTGGGACACCATAAGTGTGTCCAAGCAATGCTTCTGTTTGGAATGAGTCTGGATACTGTATTTTCTTCCAGTTTGTGTGTCCTCGATCAAAATTTGGCATATCTTTTCTTATCAAGTTCAAAGTTAATAACCTGTGTTGTGGTTTATGTATGTAATTCTCTTCTTCACCCTGCAACTAGGATGCACAGAGTGTCTGTGTTTTTTTTGGATAGAGGAAATCTCCAAAATTAAGCCACAACCTTGCACAATAGTTCTTGTCTTTGCTTTGCTGGTCATGCGTACTTCTTCCTCTTCATGGATCTTGTCTGCACGTGCCGTGGTTCTTCCCCATCGTCTGTAGTCTCTCCATGTTGGGGTGCAGGCAGGGGGCCTTCTCCGATGTATGGCTTGATATCACCCAGAAAGAGCAAAGCTCTTCTTTCTTCTAGCTTGACTGCAGAGGGAGTAACGTTCTCCACTCTGAATGGACCGTTGAACCTTGGTTCGTCCCACTTCTTTCTTGTGTGGTTTCTCACCAGGACTGTGTCGCCAGGGAAGATTGGTGGTACACATAAACTCTGAATTGGGTTTGCAGTAGTATCTCCATCTGTGTTCTGCCCCGCACTCGTTTTGTCGTCGCTGCAGCTGTCCTGAAATACAGTAAGACAAGATGTCATGAAATTCAAGTAATTTTGCATTTCAGACCCTAGGATTTCTCCTGTTGGCTGGGCATCACATCTAGCTCTAGCTCGGGATGTCAATGGAGTATGCATCCTTCTGCCGGTTGCTATTTCATGCTGCGTAAGATGATGGTCAGAACCAGGTTGGTGTGTGAGTGCATACAGTGCCAGAGGAAGGCAGTGCAGCCATCCCTTCTTTAGAGTAAGCTTCAACTTGGCTACCCTTTCCTTTAACAAGCCATTGAGCTTCTCACATATCCCATTACGTTGCGGGTGATACAGCAACGAGAACTTGTGTTTTATACCAAGCAGCAACCTGATCAGCTCAAATACTGCATTAACAAGGTGAGGACAATTGACTGACCCCATGACTTCACATACTCCCCACCAGGGAAATACCTCTATCACCAGAAATTTGGCCACACAGGTAGAGTCTGGGTGTGTACATGGACCTGCTCCTATCCATCTAGAGAATGGAAACACCATAGCAATTAGATACCTGTACCCATTACAAACTTGAATCATACCGACATAATCGACATGCAAGTGCTGAAAAGGCCCATTAGGCCTTGGGGTGACTACTCTAAATACTCTTAGTGTATGCCCATCCGTGAACTGTTGGCAGATCATACAGCTCACCATAAAAAATGCAACGTGTTCCGCTAAATTCGGTATGTACCATCTTCAGCAATCGTTGCTGCTAGATTCTCTTTTGTCATGTGTGCTGGATAATGCATATGTTCCATTGCTATCTTTAATAGGGCTATAAGCATCACCAGTTTACCAGTGCTGTCTTGTTGCCAAATGCTTTCTGAGAGGTTTAAAGAACACCCAGAGGTTCTTTTCCTCCTGTGGTGCTTCTCCTTGGAGTTCCATTAACTGGGTTTGCCCCATGTTACTATACCCCTCAGGTTCACTTTGTGCAGCAATCTTTTTTTCATGTACATCAGTTATCTCCACATTCATTATGGTTTCGTCCTTGGACACCATACGCTTGGCCTCCTTGTCTGCTGCTTGATTTCTTCGTGAGATAAAATCTGTGGGCAGGGCATTTCATGACCGTTATGCCCCCTGGGAGCTGTAGTGCCTTAATGAGTCTATCCAATAGGGCTGTGTGTTGCACTGGCGTGCCATCCGCTGAGAGGTAGCCACTCCTTTCCAGCGCGCTAAGCCTGCATGCACTATTGATGTCACATAGGCAGAGTCACTGTTCAACGTCACTTCCTGGTCTGCATGATTCTCATGTGCGAGTTTCAACGGCAATAATTCTGCAGCTTGTGCTGAATAATGAGATGGTAATCGTGCACTAATGAGTACCCGAAATTCTCCATTTGCTGTATGCTTCATCACAGTGGCGCCTGTATATGTTTGCTCATCATTTTGATCGATTCTCGAAGAACTGTCATTGAAGACAATTTCTCCTTCTACCAATGCGTTCTCTTTCACTCAGGGAATCTCATCATAGAATTCCTCATATTTTGCACAGTCATGGATCGGCTCTCCTTCAGTGACTGGCTCTGCTATGAACATAGCTGGGTTCACTCTTTTGCATCAATCTATCTTAATCGATGGATTCAATATGATCACTTCATAAGCAGAAGCTCTCTGAGATGTCAATGTGCCCTTTGGTTTCTCTAGAATGACAAATAGTGCATGCTCGACGAACAACGTCACGGAGCATCCCATCACAATGGTTGTAGCTTTCTCTATGGTGAACGTTGCAGCAGCTAAACTTTGTTCGCAAGGGAAATGACCTCTCATTACTGGGTCCCAATTCTCACTGTAGTATGCCAGGGGCTTGTACCCCAATGTGATTCTCTGTGTGAGTACTGCTGTCATATCATTGCCATTCATGTGTGAAAACCGTTAGAATTCCTCTGCATAATTGGGAATTACTAAAACTGGTGCCATGCAAATAGCTCTTTTGAGTTCAATAAAGCCTTCTTCCATGGCATTAGACCATTCCATTTTTTCTTTTCTCTCCTGTGCCTTCTTCAGGGGATGTAACAAGGTCTTAGTGTATAAGCTGTAGTCAAAGACCCATGCGCTGACATAATTGCAAAGTCCTAGAAAACTCTGCATCTGTTTTATCGTTTGTGGCTTGGCTGTGTTCAATATGGCCCCATCCCTTTCAGGGGTAACCCTTTTCCCCTCATGCAAGATCAGTTGGCCTATGTACAGCACTTCTTGCTGACAATAGTGTAACTTTTCTTTGTCAACTTTATATCCTTTTTCAGATAATATAGTCAATAGCTGAACAGAATCGTGTCTGCACCTCTCCTCTGCCTTTCTGGAAATTAAGATGTCATCCACATATTGCAAGACAACACTCTCTAATGCAACAGTGCTTAAATCCACCTGCAGGACTCTATTGAAAATCAAAGGAGACTCACAGTACCCCTGGGGTAACCTTGTGCTTTTCAGACGCATCTGTCTGAATGTAAATGACGTCAAATCTTGTGAGTCTTTGTGCAATGGGATTGAGAAAAAATGCATTTTTCAAGTCAATCACTGTGAAATATTGTGCCTTAACAGGTATATTACATAGGATTGTGGACGGGTGAGGGAATAGAGGGAACTCTGCCTCAACAATATCATTTATTGGCCTCAAATACTGGATTAAACACCAAGACCCTCCCTTTGATTTTTTAATCGGATAAACCATGGTGTTGCATGACAACACTGATGTCACTAAGATGCCCTGCTCCATCAGAGCAGAAATTGTCTTGAAAATGCCTTCATCTGCTTTCCTAGACATGGAATATTGTTGGGCTTTTGGTGAAATTTCTCCTGGTTTCAATTGAATCCTCCCTTCTCCGACTGCTTTCAGTAATCCTACGTCATAGGGACCTGTGGTCCACACTGAGACAGGCACCTGGGCCATGTCGTCATCAAAATTTTCTGTGCCAGCATCATTCTCTGGGGGCACTTCTCTTTTGATCATCCTCACCCAAAAAATGAGATTTACCTCAACTGTTGTTTCCTCAACATCTGTTGGTTCATCAAACAGATCATTATCAGTGACGTCAGTCAATCTGTACCCTTCCTCAATGGCGATTACTGTGCACCATTGTCTGCCTTCATCATCGCAACCATCGATCAGCACCATTTTCCCTCACACTATTGCTGTGTGTATTGCCAAGGGAAATACTTGTCCCTTTTCCTTGTACATAGGTATTCATGGCCTAAATAGAAATTCATCTGGGGTTCTCATGTTTTTATCTGTGAGGCCTGGTAGCCCTGCCATTAGTTTGCAAATCCCATACGTGAATATTTTTGGTCCAATGGGACAGCCCTCATAGCTGTTTGTCCTGCCTATGCCCTAATCATTTTGCATACATTCAAATAATGCATTCCTGGAGCTAAACATACTTTGCCCTTCTCCGTGAACGAGATTGTCATGTTTAATTTTGTCATTAGGTCTCATCCCAAGATATTTACTGGGGTCTGCCTTGAATATAGCAGTGGCACATTCATGTCACATTCTCCTATAGAGACTGGAAGTTCAACACGACTTGTTGCTCCTGTGAAGCCCTGATTATTTATGGCATTGCCAGACAAGGAAAACTTGCCTTGATGTATAGACGAGTGTGTCGCACCCTTGTCAACTAAGACAGCGAGAATTGCAATGCATGGCACTCCTTTTCCTCTCTCATCATTTTTCGCTCCACTGCAGGAGTGATAGTGCCGCATCGCTGTATACCTGGCAATGTCCTTAGTTAGCTCAAATAGGGTGGTGTGGACACCACACTCTGACCGTAAGATACCCCTTCGGATAGGTCTGACTGTGAGGCTGACTCTGATGCCTTAGGTGCGGACTCGCTAGAATCTGACCATCTTATTCCTTTTCCTCTGGAGAAACATTTTTCGCGTCTCCTCTCTTCTTGATTTTCTTCATATTCCTCTCTCTCTGCATCTGATATTATCTGTGACCAACTCGTGTAACTCCTGTCATCTTCCACGTTCCTATTTAGTGTCAAACTATCTAGGGACATCTCCCTATTTCTGCTACTGCGGGAGGCGTCCTCAGTGCCATACAACTGAGTGCTCTCACGATGCACGTCCTCTCCTCACCATTGGGGTACTTATTCTAGCCCCATTTCATGATATGTTCTATCGATCGTCTCTCCAATGCTTCTGGTGTAGAAGTCATCTTCCATACTTGCCCTAGATGTGCCTGCTACTGAATCATACTCAGGAAAGAATTCTTCTATATCTTCCCAATCTACTACTGGATCAGGTTTTTTAACCTCTCTTTCCAGATCTTCAAGATCTTGTGCTCTCTGTCTTCGCTTACGTTCTATGTCATCATTGAATTCTCTGCGCTTCCTCGCTTCCTCTCTGACCCTAACTTTGTCCTTTTTCTTTGCATCTCTACGTTCATTTGCCCTTTGTATTTCCTCATCCCTTCATCTTTTTATTCTATTTTCCTGTATCTTTTGTTCTTCTTCTATTCTCTGTTGTTCCTGCCGGTCCTGATCATTAGCTGTTCTTGGCTGATGATCGTGTTTCCTTTCTTGCTCTTCGCAATACAGCTGTTCTCGTTTCTGTCTCTCTTTTTTCCTGATCCTTTTGTCTCTCAATCCTCTCTCCTTTTTCCTTCTCTTTTCTTTGTAAATCACCTGGCTCTCCCTTTTGTCTCACATCCTCAATGCCTTTACCATCGAGTTTCAATAAAATCTGACCTCAGTGTGAATGCCATCTCATCAGTTCTGTCCTCATCTCTTTTCCATCTTTTTCCCTCTCTATTCGTATCTGGAGATGTACTTGCTTGCGCTTGATCTCCTTTTTCTTTCTTGTGCCTCTCCTTGTCCCTCGGGACTTTGGAGGTGATATCTCTATCTGTGTCTTTGTCTGGGTTTTCTTCACTACTTTGCGTAGGTGACTCAGATGCCGGGTTGCTATATCCCATGGCTGCTTTATGTTTCTTCAGCGGGTATAATCCTTTGTCTTTACTGGCTTCACTTTTTGTTGCAGATGGGGCGTGTGGTGCGGAAGGCGTTTCACCTCCCTCTCTGCATATGTTCAGTATCTAATCTAACGGTGGCTGTTCCTCCTTATCCTCTTGGTACATCTTCCAAAGCTCTAAACTAGCTAGGCGCTTATCTAACTTTTTCCCAGTATATCTGGCATGCAAATATGTCATCATGTGTTGCAGGACTACTTTAGATAGCGATCTACCCTGGGGGCATGGCATAAACATTTTTTGGGAGGTTCCTTTGACCCATTCTGCACTGTACTTTTTCAGCTTAGGTGCATGTTTCGACAACTGTTTGCATACGTGTATTAACGGTGTAATATCTTCCATACTTAACATTATTTATCTTCTCTTCACACAACACTTTGTTATGCTTTACGTTACTTAAGGAAAATCAACAATATGAGCGAGCACCAATCATCGCAAGCTCCAATCCCATTTTTTCACACACATTTTTTTTTCTTTTTCACACAACACAAAATCTACAATATCCCACAGACCAGCTTCCTTTTCTTACTGCTAAGAGTGAGTGTTTCAGATGCATATGAACTTAGTCATGTTCACCCCCTTAACCAAAAAAGGGCGAATCACCATGTATTTACCAAGAATATACATATTTTAATATTTATCAAAAAACATCACCATTTACAATATATTTCTATAAAATCAACGTCATAATCAAAAATCATTATAAAAATCACATCTATAAATATACATTTAACACACATGGCAGAGAAGTTAACACTTCAAACCCTTCTATGCCTGAATGGGGAGTTTATCAATATCTCTACCACCACTGTTTTTGATACTGCCCTTCTTGATTCATATGGGCAAGAGGCTGTGCCAACACTTACAGAATGTGTTTCTAGAACCAAAATGAATATAAATCTAAAGCATAAACACAGAAATAAATCCACATTGCATATCCTGTTGGTGCTGTCTTCAGGGCACTTAATCTTTGTTATATATTCTCATTTTCACGTGTGTCGTAACACACTAGTAGCCATATTCTTAATATTCTATAAAACATACAGACAAACATTTGGTCTTAGAAAACATGGTATCTTTCACTTTTGACATGACAAGTCTTTCATGGCATCTGTTTCAACTTCATCTCTATCCAAAATGTAAGCAGAAGGATCTACTAATTCATGGTATCATCATTACCCACAATTAAATCTTTTCCCAACATTTTACATGTTCCAAAGCTTAAAAAAATATTTTTAATTAAAAGCTTTAAGCTGTGCAGGTTATGCTATCAGTGTGTATTTACCCAATACTATTTATCACTCTATTTGCGTGAAATACCTCGGTCGTCGCTCAGGACCCTATCAGGTGCTACAAATATCCCGTTATTTTCTTCTAGTTCTGATGCCTTCACTATTGTCGAAACAGCTCTACACAAGAGAAAAACAGGTCCATATATTTTATTTAAGACCTCACTGTAACTAATCAAACAACAAACTACACCTCGTCAGTGCTTACCGACTCTGAACTCCTATAATGGGGTTCTTCCGGCGTTCTAATTACTTTTGGTTTCACCCTCTTTGGCGCTCTGACTTATGGCAGTCATGGCTCACTCCTGGCCGGTCGTCACATCAGGAGACTACGTATATTCCACCTCCGCCCGTTTGGCTCTGTGGCGATGCAAATACCTGTGTGTTTATTTTCAATTGAAAGTAACTCCAGAGCTACATTTTACCCCAGATGTGGGCTTACTGGCTAGGATCTTTCAAAACGAAGACCTTCCAAACATAATGCACATGAGATATTTCTCCCTTTGTAATCAATTTGGCTACTTCCAGTTTTGTCACGGAGCTTCCCGCTAGCCTAATGATATAACACAAAAATGTGTTATCAGCTATGGAAGACAAAGGAAAGATGTTGTACTCCCGATCTATTCATCTTACCCAGCGAGGTGCTGTTCGTTCCTACAGTCTCTCCCTGCTACGGCACGGCGTCACCTGATCCATGAAAAGGCAGAGCGATCGTAGCTCATATTAAGATGCTTTAAATCACGTCAAACGTCGTGTCACATGATCGGCAGCCATAAATGTGGACTTTTGACGTCCGCCATATTGGAACAATGAATATTTCATATATAACACTCCGATTGCAGTGTTCTTTGGCTAAATGGGTTCGAATGTTGGACCAGACCTAAAGATATCTTTATGTGTGGGTCTACGTGCTATTTACAAGCCTAATGAGGCTTATGTTGCTCCCTGGGATACAGCACATCACCGAAGTAGTTCCTCAGTTATGCCTCAGAAATGTACTTTATCCTGACAATAAGACATGTCCTCTTTCTTATTTTTATGATGAATAAACAAGGACCTTTCAATGGAAATATTTAAACCGTTTCTAATAGTATCCAGTGAATAGATCTATTTTTGTTCTGCCTGTCTTAATTTCAGATCTCTGTCACCCCCTCTAGGTTGGGGAAGTATCATCTCAATAATGAACCAGTGTATGTCGTCTGCACTATGTTGAGCAGCCTTAAAATGTGCCAGCAGTGGTTTTCCTGGTACCTGATTCTTTACACAGGATCTGTGTTCACAGATCATCTGCCGTATGAGTCTCTTAGTTTTGCCGATGTACAACAGTCCGCATGGGCATCTTATGCCATACACGACCCATTTGGAGTTGTATTTGGTGAAATGTTTCAACTCCCATTTCCTGCCTTTCAAAACCACACTCTTCATATTCGACGTCAATCTGCACACCAAGCACTTCCCACATGTATAGTGGCCTGCCACTGGTGGCAAGTTCCAGAGTGTCAATTGAGTGTTGCCAATTCTGTCCCTGGATGTTCTATATGTATGAACCAGTTTGTCTCTTAAGTTTGGCATGCAACGGAATGCAAACCATGGTTTATTTATGGAAAAGTCATCAGTGTTAATCATATTCCAATGCTTGAGTATGCACCTACATAAGTCATTGCTAATCGGTGAGAATGTAGAGACGCATGTGATCTTATCTTCCTTTACTCGAGGACGTGGTACAAGACAATCCTGTCTGTTAGTATTCTTTGCTCTTTTCATAGCCCTCCGCACAATATGTGACGGATACCCTCTGGCTTCGAGCCTGGCTGACAAATCTTTACTGTTTGTATCAAAATCCTCCTTCCGGCAACAGTTTCTCCTAATTCGAAGAAATTGTCCAAAAGGTAAGTTCTGTCGTAAGGATTGGGGGTGAAACCTCTCAAAAAGTAATAGGGTATTTTTATCCATGGCTTTCCTAAAAAGGGTTGTACCAAACCTATTATTTACGTCTTTATAGATCTCAAGATCTAGAAACGAGATCCTATCATTGTTAGAGCTCATTGTGAAGTTAATACACTGCTCTTGGTTGTTGAGCCAAGTAAGGAAAAGTTCAAGCTCTAGTTGGTCTCCTCCCCACAGCATGAACACGTCATTGATGTATCAAACCCAAAATCTCATGAGATGTTTAAATGGGTTGTGTTCAGCATAAACTGAAGGTTTAGACCTAGAGTTACTTTATGTCGACGGTCAATGGGTGTCTTATCTAATCGATAATCGATAATCTATCCTATCTCTGCTACCAAGTGTGCACTAGAACCCCAACTGGTCCATAGAGCTGGGGATTGCCCATAGCACTTTAAGATGAGTAGCAACACCTGTGAGATGGATGGGGATGCAGATTAATACTCTAGCATCAGATCAATAATGACAACTCAATAGTTTGGCAAAGGGAGTCAGTTTAATGACAAGTACAAAAAACAGGGAGTTCGTGAACATCAGCAATCGCTCGATCTTCCTTCTCGCTTCAACAACTCCAACAAACTTCATAAAAAACACATCTTTTATACTAAAAACTCATCATTACTGATGTGTAACGCTTACAATGTTGCATGCAATTCTATTGGTTATAGGAAGGTAACTTTAATATAGGTACTATATCTGTATATGGTAACGAAGTGAGGGGATAGGATAAACGGTGTCAGGTGGGGCGTCTAAGCCCTTCCTTCAAAATGGCTACTGTAGACGTCTCTAAAAGTACAACGTCTCATTGGTTCTTCTAACTATAGGACCCTAGATTACTTGGTTCACTATGATTGGGTTGGCATCAACCCCACTCATACTTTTCCACCAGCCTAGCAGTGTGCAGAATAGCCGGCCAGGTGCAGGGAGCTCATCTGCTCCCCGAGTTTTGCTCCAATTATTGCAACAATTACTCATCACTTCAGTGGTCATCTGTCAATTATTTCTTTGTATTTTGGCCTTGAGACTGCTTCTTGGTCTGGAAAAGTGAAGGCGCCTGGGCATGGCACAAGTCCATGCGTAGGCGTGAAAGTTTCATCCCTTCTGCTTGCTTGGTCACGTGATTTCGACACTGTGAAATTGTCTAATTCTCCAAGAATTTTGTGTATTTGATTTAATTTTGATAGCCATCTGCCTCCTGTGGCTTATCTTGACCTTTCAGAACAGGATACTCTATTCTTATCTTCATTAATTGTATCCACTGTTTGGCTATTTCAGCTGGTACGACCTTGGCTTCCTGGCATGCCTTGCCTACGTCTGAGTTTCTCTCTGTCCTTAATTCTCGATTTTCCTGTTCCAGAGCTTTCTTTGTGAGACCTTAAGTAACCTTTGCTCGGTTCTGCTCTTGTGCACAGTGGAAGTACACTCATATAAAGATCTTTTTCTCTAGGTAGATATGTATAGGTGGCGCTCCGCACTCTATTTTACTACTAAGCTTTAGCAAGCCTTGTGATTTTCTGTGCTTTCTTGCGGTTCCATGCATATGTACACGTGTAAGCTAACTGAATATATTCATCACGCTCATGGCATAAGCTTCTAACAATCGACATTGTTATTTTCCTTTAAAACTCAGTATGTCACTCATCCATGGTGTTTCGTCTCTTCTCATGATTCAAAAGTCATCATATCTCTATATGTGAGTCAGTCCGGGTTCTTGTGACGTTACCATTCGTCTTCATTTAGGACTTTCTTGGCTTCTTAAGGCATTGTGTTTTGACAATCGTCATTTTGTCTCACTTGTCGATATGGTTTCCTCAATGGGTACCATACTGTCCTAGGTTTCTTATGTTTAGGTATTTCAGAAGGTGCTGTCAGTCTGATAGGGACTGGACAGAGACCCACTGGAGCTCTCTGCTGGTTTATTTGCTCATCATACATCACATATTTCGGCATCAATGTTCCTGGTACTTCAAAATGGGCGGTAGGGGTGCGAATCGTGCTTGGGACCTCCTCTGCAGTACCAAAGTATTATATTGCCTGTTTTGAATTCTTTTTATGAAGATATTGCAGGTGTACTGGCTTCTAACTCGAGGACCACAATATAACCTTTTAGGGACTGATGTGAGTCTGTCCTTTTAGAGTGTGGGAACGACCATAAAGACTTTATATTAAATCCAGTGGCGGTAAAACATGTCTTATATAAACAGGACTGATGTAATACTATTGACAAATTCCATGCACATGTGTCCTTGAGCATCTTGAAGCACGAACATAAGAAGTGCAGCAAATTTTGCACCAAATTATGTTATTTTCCTAATTGTAACACCAGGGTGCACTTAATTCGCTTCAAGTGGAACCTATTTCCTACAAAATAAATATTGCTAAAATATCGACAAATAACTGAGGCAAATGCTTGTTGTCATTTCTGTGGTAACAAGGCCATTTTGGAAACCTCTGAACACTTATTGGTTCATTGTAAGTCACTTATTGTAAACGTGCTAAGTATTTTAGACATGTATTTGAGGGGGATAATGTCATTGACTCGCAACTATTATTTGAATTGTGCCTGAGTGGTCGTTTTGTTTGGATGTTTTAGTTTTTTTTAGTCTGAAGCTTACCTGTTTGGATGAAATGTAATGTTTGAGTTTTAATAAAACTTTCTCACATTTTTTTATTGTAGTTAATGATGCTTGTGTATTTCATCGGTGTTTGATATATTTAATACACATCTGTACATTTTCCATGTATTTCACTATTGAAAAGGCTGTACTAACCATATACAATTAAACTTTTTTTAAAAAAAAGAAAAAATCAAATACATTTGAACTATCCTAAAAGTGGATACAGTGAAGATGAAAGGACGGAGGTTGGCAATAAAGTGATGCAAGAACTTGAATGATGCTCTAGTACACTCTTACTCGGGTAAATCCAATGAAGAAGATAACCAAAGTCCACTGTGGTCCATCCCACGAGCATGGGGACATATCCTATGTTGGCTTATTCAGTCTGTGAACAAACATTATGCAGCACAACAAAAGACAAAAAATGTCACACTCCATGGTGACTGAAGCACTTTCTGAACTGTACACAAACGTTATGTATCTCAACACTTGCCCTTGTGGACTTCGGTGTGTTGGGATGACCAACAGACCAGTCAAAAACAGAATAATCAAATGCACTTCATGTATATGGACAAAAAAGGAGCATGATCCCATGGTAGCAACTTCACGAAGAAAAATATAATGAGAACAACACCAAAGGGACAGTGTTTGAGAAAATTAGAACACTGTCTCATGGTGGTGACATCAATGCTGAACAGTGTTGGACTTTCAGACTAGGCACAGACAAGTGGGAGATGAATGGCAATATTCCATTGGAATAATTATCGGTCACTTAGGAGGAAGCAATTTTCAAAATAAAAATGTGTCGTATTAGATCCATTCAAGTGGAAGGACACTCCATGTTTGAACACCTGCATACGAAAACATTAACACAGTGGTTAGGAGGTTGTGATGAATCTGTAGTGATTCACCCCAAAACCTCGACCTAGGAACTTCCTCATAGGGCCTGGGGAAGGCAGACACTTCCTGATCCGGAACCTAGGGTGGTATTCTGCAGGAGGATCACATGCGGGAGCTAACAGGTCAGGAGGAAGGGGACATTCCCCTGTTTAACCTTCCCTGAAACCATAACCTTTAATGGTTTATTGCAAAACAGAAAGAGTTAGAAAAACTACATTTGTTGGCAGGGACTTCAAGTCCATTAATTCCCTCTGTACTGGGATGAGGAAAAGGGATGCAGAGGAACACTGCTTGGGAAGGGTCAACTAATTAGTTTACATGACCTACATCTGAGGGAGACTGAGAGGCTTAAAAAGCCCCTTGAGGGGCAGGCAGTGAGAAGAAAGAGAAGAGATAAGCAGCAGAAGAGGAGGAAGCAGTACGGGCTGTGTATGCAGCTGAGAGCAAAGCAGAAGGCAAGAGAACGTGCCGGGACCACAAAGACTGTTGGTGTTGTTCACTTGAAGAATATAAAGGTGAAACTCATCCACAATTATGATTCTGCTGTACCCACCCCCTTTGTATGTATCATGTACCTTGCTATGTTTCATTTACTGTATAATTTTGCATTCTTGCCTGTATAATCCTGTTGCCAATATGACGTACTATGTAACTGAAGCTTAAAGTATTCTTGTATTTGTTGCGCTCAGTTACCTCTGGGTTCGGTGCGCCTTACAAATAAAACAAACAAACAAACAATTACCTTTTTTAGAAAGAGGGAACAGCCGTCGGGATTGAACAACAGACTGCATGCAGACACGCAGTTCTAGGGGCTGGTAGTTAACCTCTCCTCCATTACCTTCTTGAAGATTGAAGAACAAACTCTGAATAAAGGTCTCAACTTTGTAATTTCCAAATATCACCACTCGTTCTAATTCAGAGTCGAATTTCAAAACTTCATGTGCATCTAAAAGAGTTTTTTAAGAACCAAAAATTAGGCAGGTCAGACAACTGCAGCAGGTTAAGAAATCCATCTGGGTTCCAGCCCCCCATCCCAGACTCATTCAGCTGAGTTCCGATTATTTGAAACTAAGCATTTGGAAGAAATTGAAAAACTAGAAGCGGGAGGTATCCCTAGCCATTCCAACCTTAGTAAAAAAGGAACTAGATACATTCCGACGTCTAAGCAAAAACAAATCTTTGGTGATTCGGCAGGCTGATAAACGGGGTGTGAAAGTGATTTTGAACAAAGAGAATTACATTGACGGATGCCTTAGACTTCGTTCTGATGAGGCTAGCTATCAAAATATTGCCCAGGACACGAGTATCAGACTATCTACGATCATAAGAAGTAAGGTGGAAAAAGTAGCATACATGCGTCTTATGTGTAAGCAAGAGGGTTAATATTTGGCGAGAGGGAAAGCAAGGCTACAAGCAAAATCCATAAAAATCAAGAAAAAACACAGGGCAGTTTCATTGTTTCAGGGGTCAATTCCTTGCTAGAACCCCTGTCTAAATTTGCCGATTTCTATCTTAGACCTTTTATCTCTAGCATGAAAAGTTATGTACAAGATACAAGAGATGCTATTAATAAAATAAAGGGGTTGGATGTTGACCCCACCTATAACTGCTGAATGTGTTTAGACATCCAGCCGTTATACACCAACATCCCGCAAAGAGCCACCTTAGAAGTGGTGGAAGAATCCCTACTCAAAAGATATAATGATCATCCAGTAAGCAATTCATTTATTTTGTGGTGTTCAGAATTAGCCTCCACAAACATTTATTTTCTCCATTTTATGAGGAAGTATTATGTCCAAATAGGAGGCACAGGCATGGGAGCAGCTATGGCTCCTAATTTAGCAAATGTGAATGTCAATATTTTCAAACAGACAGTAGTGGATTCAGACCTCAACCCCTACAAAGGCAAATTAACCAAGTGGTTAAGATATATTGATCTAGAATTCACGGATTCCATGAGCAATATCGAGGTGAGTTATCTAGATGTGTCCATCTATCAGGAACAAGCACATTTATTAGTGTGACCGTATGTGAAAGTTACAGATAAAAATTACCTTTTGCATTACACCAGCCACCATGTCTGTCACGTCAGAGACAACTTACCCTTTAGTCAATTCTTGCATTTGAAATGCAATAGCAGTGCCAGGGAAGCCTATGAGGTGGGAGCTAATGTACTAATCAATAAACTGATTACTCAGGTTACTCCTGCAAATTGGTGAAACAAACAGCCAAACGAGCATTCAACAACAACAGACAGACGCTTTTCAAAAAGAAGATAGGAGATGTCGAAGACAAAAAAGAAACCCCCTTAGTGTTTATTAGAACATTCGCTAACTTATCATTTAAGGTTAAAAGCATTGTCAAGAAAATTTGGAGGAAGGTTATGAGCGTGCCAGCCCCTTTGTTGGCCTTCAAAAAAGGTACTAACATACGCAACATCATTTTGAAAAATTACAGAGAAACAGATCAAAGACACACTCAGTCACAACATACCCTGTGGGTCTTGTCCCAGGTTATAGGGGACATCACCCCTGTAGGAACTGTTCCATGTGTTCGCAAACCAAGAAGGTGCTATCTGTTGATCTGGGCTTGCAATGTGAGTAGCTTTTGAAAGAACATACCAACTGTAACACAGAAAATGTCATTTATATGATCACTTGCCCTTGTTCCTGTATTTACATTGGTAAGACTAACAGAAAGTGCAAGACAAGAATGAGAGAACACAGGAGTTGCCTCAAAAATAAAATCAAATTGGTACCTTTGGTAAAACACTTTGTTGCAAAGAAACATGCCTTTACTGAGTTTGAATGGGTAATTCTGAAAACAGTTAAAAGTAAATCGCAGGAAGACATGAACAAAACATTCTAAAATCTAGAACAGAAACTTATGTTGTTGTCCCAAAGCCGCATAAGAGGCCTCAATGAGAATAGTGAATGGCATAATGTCAAATGTGGCACTACTTGGCCATCATTTGGATGTTGCACTTTCCCGATGGTATCACAATTATGTGAATTGAGGGTTGGTTACGGATCAATCTTTCGATATGCCTTATGAAACACGGGTGTTTAAATATTTTGAAATGTTTTGTCTGGAAATATACCTAGAAATGTTATCACAATTATGTGCGTTGAGGGGTTGAGGGTTGACTAATCTTTCAATATGATTTAGGAAACCCTGGTTTGGAAGTATGTTGAAATAAAGTTAAATATTTAGTCTGTAAATATACCCAGAACAACTTGTTTTATGTTTGTGATGGTAAATATGTATACTTGTTGCTGTAATGATGGCCATTATGAACAAACTATGGGAATTATTGTCTATAGCATGTCTTACTTCACCAAAGTTTATCTCCCTTTACAAATTAAAGACAGTATTTCACATATTTAATATTCACCAAAAACATGCTACGGGGGCCCTCTCCCTAATTCTAGGCCTTTTTCTAATTATTTTCCTAATTCTATTTCTATATCTATAAATTGAGAGTCTGAGTACCTGCTCCCCTAAGTGCAACTAATGTGGCGGGATAAAGGGATCTTTATTTGTGGACCCCTATGCAGCCACCAATTTTGTCAATTCTTTCATTCATGAACGTGGCTACAAAAGAAGCGGATTCGAGGCTACTACGTGATGTTGATGATGTCATCACAATGTTATATATTGACACAACAGATAACACAATGTCATTTCTTATTCCTGCGCATCAGAGAAAACATCTTCTACAGTAGAGAGGCTAAGTATTCCTCCTTGGGACTAGCAAAATGAAAATTTGGAGAGGCTTTTATCCCCAGAGACAATCAGCCTCATCATCAGTTTGGCGGTAACCCTTAAATGTGGCGGTAATGATATTAGCGCCGCATTTAAGGGTCCACCAAATCATGGGTTTGACAGCATTTACCCCCAGCTTTGAGCTGGGGGTAAATCCACCAGGAATTTGCTGATTTGCAGCACAATTACTGCACAGTAATACTGACGACAGTAGTTGTGCTGAAAGTTCCCCATTGGGCCCAATGAGGAATGGGGAATTCCCGAATGAGCCTAATGGGGAATGGGTAATTACCGTTCCGCCAAACCCGTGATCCGGTGCTAATAGATACTGCTCAACTCGTGATGAGGTGCAATATATTTAATCCAACATTATGTGGCTTGTTTCAGGGCGAACATGTGCTCAAGTGGTCGGGCCTACAGCATACTATTGCCAAGGAGAATGTGTTGAGAGAGGGACATCCTAAAATAAGTAGGAAACACACACAATGAGGAGTAGCAGAAGCGGGTTGACATTGGTATAAGACTTAATACTTATTACAATTGGCTCTTATATATTTCTTGCAGCCCTAAAGTTTGGGAGCAATAACAAGAAGTGTTTATGTTGAACATTCATGTCCCAGTTTGAGGTAGAGACTATTTTATATTCAATCAAATTTAACATCCAATGGAGGAGGTAAGATGAGTGACTGTATGTGATATATTGAGATAAATTGAGACATGTGGCAGACTGGTATAACTACATTTGTATAAATTACAAAGTTGTGAGTGGACTCTGTGTCTATCCCTCTAGGTGAGGTAAACAGGATAAGCTGATATTGATCCAGGCATAGGAAATACAGCTACAGCAACACTAACGGTTGCAGTGTGGTTAAAAGTTGAATACCCAGCTAAACCACTCAGATAGATGAATCAATATCCAATCTGTGACCCTTGGGGTTAGTGGCTTTTATGCTAGTTCTAGTCATAAGACAGCTGAATTATATTTTAAATGCTGTTGTCATCCCCATATGGATCCTCAGGTAGACAAGGGAGATAGAACAGTGGAATCTGCCACAAGTCATTCTAAGATACATACATGTCTGCCCCTGATGAATGTCTGGCAGAGTCAAGCCCTATCGGACAGACACTTATATAAGTTGGGCTAAGACAAACATAATGTGATTTATGAGTCTAGGATACCAATTATATGAAGAACCAGGTCACGATGACTTGTAAATCAATAGTTTAAAATATATAAGTGTGTATCATTTTTATAGTAATTAATTTAAAAGGTGTTATACAGATTTTGAACAATTTCACATTTTTGAAGTATAGTGTGGAATATCCTTGGGAAATATTTGTGCTTTTATTAATTGTATAATGCAATTGAGTTTTTTTAACCCTGTAATAATGTGTCCCCATATGAAAAAGAGCTATTATTTGTTTCAAAAGCTCCTTCAAGAGGTATGGGAGGACAATAGTAGTGACACATACGTATGGATCTGATTTGCTTTATTCATTACATATATTCCCACTTAGTAGGAAGGTCTCCTACGCCCCAGTGAGTCCAGCCATTGTGAGAATAGTGAAACTTGTTTGTACTCCACGAGGAGTTGGAAACTACTATCTCTCTGAGGACAACGTTGTGGCGAAATATCCTGACAAATACAATTGTTGTTAATTTCTTGGAGAAGACATCTGTGAAACTGTTTTTACTCCAGGAAAAGTTGGAACCTGCCATTTCCCTTTGGTATATTTTTGAGACCACAGAACTGTCTGTGACCAAGTTGAATTCCTCAAAAATATATCTGAAGTTTGTGGCAAAACAGGATGTCCTTGTTTCTTTTGGACCCTGGCAAAAACCTTTGCTCAAATCTTGGGAAGTGAAATCCACCAAGGTTATGAGAAGAGACATTGATAATTTGTGAATCGATTTTATGTTTTATGTATATGTTGAATTGAACTGCCATGCATATCCTTACTGCTTTATTGAATATACAAGTGTGAGGTACAGTTATACTTTTGTTAGAGTGTTTCCTTTAGTTTCTTTTAGGCACATAATTCCTCGTCAGGTTAGAGATAGTGAGGCATTTATCCAACCTTTTATTTTTTTTTAAAAATGGCTAAAGTTGAAAACTCTTTACAAAGTTTTCCACCTCACATTTCTGCCCCCTCACCGATACAGGGTGATGGGGCAAGAAATTCAGAGGTTTGAGTGTGATGGAAAAATATTTGATATTTAGTGCACAAATGACAATGACACCTTTATAATTCCTAATTTAGTATGAACATTGTTGGCTAAATTTGCCTGACTAGACGATCTGGACAATAAGCACATCCAATACAAACAGAACAGTCTATTTATAATAACTATGATCAGCCAAAGCAGGAGTAACACACAGCATATACACCAAGATGGCACTTTCAATGGCCATACATCCCATCATTAATAACACTGCTTAAGAAATTAAGTGATCAAATTGCAATAGAATAATATGCAATCTTTTAATAATATCTATTTCCCTGTGAACGTTATTCATTAGTAATATACGCTGGTCATAGTATTCATGGCAGGAGGTTTGGAGGTTCTAATCTTTATAGAGCATTTTCCTGACAATAATGAAGACCATTCCAAGCATGAATAATGCACGTTATAAACGCCAAGATGGTGCCTCTGCCAGTCATACCAGTATGATAGCATTAGATGACTTTTGTTATCATGTAATGTCAGTGAACGGACTTGAAGATTCAAAGATGGCGACCGCAGCAGTGCTTCAGGTGTGCCACAGCATATTTGTGAGGAGCTTTAAGGTCTCGCTAAAAGCAAGTAAGGAATACATCCCAAATGTAGCAATACAACGTTGTAAATCATGAGCAAATAGGCTGGCTAACAGTAGCAAGAGTCCTTGGTTTTAAATTCTGGTTCCACATTTGGAGTGGACAATCCTAAGTAGACGTAGTCTAAAATCATGATGCATAAACAGCTAACCCAGCATTGCTACCAACCTTTTCCCTGTTGTTGTTTTTCAGTCTTTCACCACAGCAAACGAAGAGAAGAATGTATATGCTCAAGTGGGGAGAGTTATTGTACCCTCCTTCTGATTATATCATGAACAATCGAGATATAATAAGCTTGTATAGAATAAAAGCAGAGGGAAACTGTTACTTTCTGATTTCTTTCTGATTTCTTCCCGATAGATCTGCAAAAGAGAAAGCACTGAAAAGGCAATAAAAGGGAAATTTATAAGTGAAATAATGTTTGACTACCAATTGATACATGTTGTCTGAGTGTATCCACGGCAACACGAATCCAGACAAAAAGTTATTTCACAGTTCACCCCTTACGGGGTGACTTTGACCCTGATGAAGGCGACTTAACTGATGCATGTCGCTGAAAATGGTTGTACACTCGAAAATTGGGGCATCACATTAGGCCCCCGCACACTCTGTGCCCCCACGGCCCTCCACGAGGACTGCACCAGCCTTAAAATGGCCGCCACCACTGTCGCCTTGGACACCAGCAACACAACTCGTAGCCAGCACCGTGCTTCGCTCCCACGCCCTCCTCGGCCCTCCCCTCCTGCTTTAAATGCAGGGGAGTGGAGCCGGGAGGCAAATCCGCGGAGGAAAGGCCAGGAGACAAGGCCTCAACCCCTCTCTGCAGCTCTCCACTGCTCGAGGGCGCAGATGGCGCCCCAACGCCCTGTTGAACCAGTTCAAGGTAAGGCCAACAGCCTCGATGCCCCCTTGACTCACCCCGCATGTGCGCCCACCTTGCCAGCATCTGCACACCCACCGCTGTACAACAGCAGGAATGCGCGACTACAGTCCTGCACCCTGCCCACCAAGCCCATCAGCTGTACCCCTACCATCGGTTACCGCAACGTCAGGTTGGCCACAAGAAGCCAGCCACAACTACTCAGGTGCGCTGCCACCAAAGGCGCCCTGGGCCCCAGGATTGCCCCGCAGTCATCTGCCATACCACGCCATGACTGCAAGGGTCATAACAACAAACACCACCCCTCTAATATCATTGACTTTGTATCTCTACCTCCGCCCGCTGCTCCACTGTACCCACTGCTAGCGCTCCCACTGCCACACTGGATTGTGCGCAGCTCTCCGATGCTCCTATGCCTATTGGGCCTACTTCTGATGCCCCCATTCAATGTGTGCAATTTACTGATGCTCCTATGCCTATTGAGCCCACTGCTGGCGCCCCCATTCAATGTGTGCAATTTACTGATGCTCCTATGCCAATTGGGCCTACTGCTGGTGCCCCCATTTAATGTGTGCAATTTACTGATGCTCCTTTGCCTATTTGCCCTACTGCTGACGCCCCCATTCAATGTGTGCAATTTACTGATGCTCCTATGCCTATTGGGCCTACTGCTGGCGCCCCCATTGAATCTGTGCAATTTACTGATGCTCCTTTGCCTATTGGGCCTTCTGCTGGCGCCCCCATTGAAGGTGTGCAATTTACTGATGCTTCTATGCCTATTTGCCCTACTGCTGACGCCCCCATTCAAGGTGTGCAATTTAATGTTGCTCCTATGCTTATTGGGCCTACTGCTGACACCCCATTGAATGTGTGCAATTTACTGATGCTCCTTTGCCTATTTGCCCTACTGCTGACGTTCCCATTCAATCTGTGCAATTTACTGATGCTCCTATGCCTATTGGGCCTACTGCTGGCGCCCCCATTGAATGTGTGCAATTTACTGATGCTCCTATGCCCCTTGATCCTATCGTTGACACTCCCGTGACCACACCACTTAGCTCTTCTGACCCTCCACCACCTACCAGCCCACCCCTCCCATTGCCCTCCTCTACCCACACGCTTAGGTGCGCCCTGCTCAATGCCCGCTCCGCACCAGCCCACGCCCTCGACATCAATGACCTGCTTATAAAAGACGTGCTTGACCTCCTCATCCTTACTGAAACCTGGCTGAATGAAAGCTCAGGCCCAGCCCTATCACTGGCCATCCCACCTGGATATTCAATCCTTAGGAAATACCGCACCTCTCAGAGAGGTGGAGACGTTGCCCTCATCGCCAGAGACACCCTTTCCATCAGAGAAGCTGAAGGCATCCTTGACAGCAACAGCGACTACCTCCCTTTAAAAATGAATGCCTCATCCAACTGCACCATATCCATGCACATTGTCTACAGACCCCCAGGACCATGCACCGACTTCCATGACACCCCTATCACTGCACTGTCTCACAACATCAACCAGACCTCACAGATTCTACTCCTTGGTGACCACAACTTAGGGTTGAACGACCCCAAAGACTCCCCTGTGAAACACCTCAAGAAGGCACTCTCCAACCTAGGCTTTGCGCACTCCCTTTCCCAGCCCACACATATCAAAGGACGCACCCTTGACTGGGTCAGCCATCACAACTGCTCCCTTCTCATCACGTACAACAACCCTATTCCTTAGTCCGACCATCACTACATCCAATTCATCCTTGGAACCAACAAAGTGGCTCTATCTCTGCCACCACCACGCCCTGCCACCTATGCCTGGAGCTCATGTCTTCTCACAGTCGAGAACTTGGCACACTACCTCCTCAACCCAGCCCTTCAAGTCCCCACCTCGAACAACCCTGATACCTTAGCCAACACCTTCAAGGAAGTCATCACGTCAGCTGTGGATGCCATTGCTCCCCTGACTCTCAAGAAAGCTTATAAAGCCAAACATGCCAACTCATGGTTCTCCAAAGAACTCCTCAACCAACATGCACAGAAGAGGATTGCACCATCCACATGGAAAGCAAACCCCTCTGAAGCCACTAAACAGAAGTTCAAAGCCATCTGTAAATCATACAAGACAAACATCACTCTGGCAAAGGCTGCTTCCTTTAATACCAGGATCACTGACGCCAAGTCAGGTTCCAAGGAACTATTCACCATCTTCAGGGAACTCGAAAATCCATCTGTCCCTCCCCCCTAAGTCATCAAAGATGAGAAATGGTGTAACAGCATTCAATCTGCCATGCTACAGAGGCTCAACACCCTCCAAACTAAAATTCACAGCCACCAAAAAGCCCTCTCCGACATTATAGCAAACATGCACGCCAAGCCACCTACCAAGATCACATCCTCCCCACTGTTCGAATTCAAAAATATTACAGAGAAAGAGGTCATCACCCTGCTCCATTCTATTAAACCCTCCAACTGCAAAGGTGATGCCTGCCCTGCCAGCCTCATCAAGACTCCGCACCCAGCCTAGCCCCCTTCCTTACAGCCTTTATCAACTCATCCTTCCAATCAGGCCATGTCCCATCAGGACTTAAGGAAGCCTGGGTACGCCCACTCCTCAAAAAACCTTCACTGGACCCTTCCGGGGATTTACAGGCCCATCACAACTGTAGCTTTCCTGCTCAAAATGTTGGACAAAGCAGCCTACCTGCAAGTCCAAAGGTTCCTAGAGGACAACCGTCTCCTCGGCCTACGGCAATCTGGGCTCCGCCCCCGACATGGCACTGAAACAGCCCTCCTAGACCTGAAAAACCAAATGGATGATCTCAGAGACGCAGGCAAACCTGCCCTCCTACTGCTCCTTGACCTTTCTGCAGCGTTCGATTTGGTTGACCACAATACCTTGTGTCACCACCTAGCCACCCAAGCCAACTTCTCCCCTAAAGCCTGCCAGTGGATCACCTCCTTTCTCCAAGAAAAGGCCATGAAAGTCTTTTCTGAAGTTGCTGCCACCTCCCCCAGCCTCCTCACCTGCGGTGTCCCTCAGGGATCCTGCATCGCACCTACACTTTACAACCTCCTCAGTAGACCTCTGTTTAGCTTCCTTGACTCCCTTGGTATCTCATATACCAACTATGCGGACGATACGCAGGTACTCATCCCACTCACGGGCAAATATCTTGCAAACTCCAACACCCTCACCTCTATCTTGTCTACCATCCAATCCTAGATGGCTGAGAATTGGCTCTGCCTCAATAGCGAAAATACCGAACTCCTCCTTATTGGCTCACCGTTCACCCTCGGTAACCTTGGAGATCAGTACGACTCCTTCACTATTGATAACATTCCAATTAGGGTCTCTAACCATGTTAAGACACTCAGAGTCTACCTTGACTCCGACCTGTCAATGCCATCGCTGCCTCCTCAGCTTACTACTCCAAAGTCCTCAACGCAGCCATGCCCTTCCTGGCCCGTCAAAGTTGCCTCACGATTGCCAGGGCAATCATCGGGTCAAGACTTGACTACTGTAATGCCCTTCTCGTGGAGACTTCCAACAAAAACCTGGCCAAACTTCAGCTGGCCCAAAACAATGCACTAAGGGCAGCCACCGGCACCGCAAGGAGAAACCATATCTCCGAAATCAGAACACAAGTACACTGGCTCCTTGTCAAAGAGAGAGTTGTCTTTAAAACGCTTGCCCTAACCCACAAATGCCTCCACGAACTTGCCCCCCCTTACCTGACCAACAGAATTACTAGGCACTCCGCCACAAGACCGCTCAGATCCATCTATGCCAACACCATTGTTCCGCCTAAATCACGGAAAGTGCGCGTGGGTGGCTCCAGTTTCCCCACCCTAGCAGCCACGCACTGGAACGCCCTGCCTCCTCACCTGAGACTCATTGAGTCCCACCTAGCCTTTCGTAAGGCTATCAAAACCAGACTTTTTGTGTAAACTAAATCTGTTTCCTCCACTGCATATATGCCTGCCAAACTGTAACTAAGAGCCATCTGGCAACTGTATGTAATCTTGAATCTGTGTATCCTCTGTAACAGCGCCTTGATGCCTTATGGGCTGCAAGTGCGCTTAACAAATGCAAATAAATAAAATAAATAAATAGAGATGCCCAAGCAAAAAAAATTGCTGGAGCTTCTGTTTGGGTGGTAGCAGTGTGCGGTATAAGTCAACATAACATTTAAAAAAGAATCAAAGAGAGAAAGAACAAAAAAAGCTATTTATTCCAGGCTTGTGGGTACAAAGGAAGGAAGAATACAACTAAAGGTTCCTGTCCTATACAGGAATTTCAGTAGATACTTATTGTAATGTAACTCATGAAAACTCTTCTAAACATGTATTTTTATTTTCCACGAGTGTTGTCATATTATGAGTTAAGTTGTTAGACTAAGGGTTTACTTACACACTTTTTGAAGAATAAAGTGAGGATAATCACTAATTCCTATCAACCCTTCAAGATAGGAGGCAACTCACATCTTCACATGGGATATACACCCACATGCCGGGTCAGTTAAGCCTTTCCATGAGGACAGATGTCTTAGGGACAAACCATTGGATGATATTCTTTCGTTGATGTGATATTCTTGGCAAGGGGAGATGAAAGAATCAACATCACCCCATTGGCTGATATTGTGTTACTTGTATTCTGTATACTCATGATATATAGGTAAGTCTTGAACCATGAAAATCTCAAAACTGGCCAGCTTACTTGATTTTCAGTTTTATTTCTTAGTGCAACCGATCCTGATAAGATATAGGTGGAAGCCAAACATCGAAAATCAAGGCAGCCAATTTTAAGATATTTGGGGTGTACATGTTTACTATTTCTTTGTGGACCACACCCAATATAAAAGCTTTTCCCAACACAATTATATATATATTTTTTACTATAGCCGTCTCTGAACAAATCTGAAATTTTCCATTTCAGGGTGCATGCCTTAAAAATGTACTATCTGAATGTTTTCATATGTGTTCATGGTAAGGTCGAACAGTTATAAAGAAATTATATTTTCTGAAACTCTTTGACAATTTGACTTTTATATCTAGGCTTCTATTTATCAAGGCATGCATTTATTTACTTGTGCTACAAGTGCTCCTCTGATTAGAGAAGGTCATAGGAGAGCCCCGAGGTTTGGCATGTGCTGCAGATGCCTCTGATCTGAACACCTCAACGCAGTGGTGCAGGTGGCAACGAGATGCAGGCACGTGCTTATCTGTTACTCCCTTCTAGTTCCTATTTTTAGGGAATTGCAGAGCTGTTCATCATCCCTGTACGGTGGCTACCCGTTTTTGCTGGACCAACAAATCTAGGCACAATCCGTTAGAATCAACCCATTTTGTATAATTGCGAAGAAGGTCCCCACTGGCCTGAGGTTCTCCTGCATGAGCGTGGGATTTCTGCACGGAACACCACACCTGTATTCCACGTATTTTCTCTGAATGCATCACAATCAGAGGCCAGACATCGTGTCCAATTCTGTAAAAGAAATGATTATGGGGCTGTAATTTGATAATATTACTGCCAGGTATTCTTCCATAGCGACAGCTGCCTTAATCTGGTGGTATCTCGGGCAGGTTTACACCTCTATTCAAACTCATTTTAGCAACTATGAAAACACAATTGACTAACAAGATTAAATTCATGGATTATTCGCGCCGAAAAAAACGGGATTTGTGCGCCATTCTGCCCGCAAATCCCTGTTTAACAAAAGGGGATTTGCGGGCAGAATGGCGCCCAAATCCCGTTTTTTTCGGCGCAAATAATCCATGAATTACCCCCTAATTCATCTCCGCCAAGTTTTTCAACCGTGAAATGTTGTTTGCGCTTGTATTCTTGCATCTACTGCATTGTGCATTAACCACTGAGCTATCTGGTTTGCATGTCTATGAAAGATCAATGTTGAATGTGAGGCCAACGGGAGGATAACACCGTCGTGTTGTGTCATCTGGGTATTGTCCACAGTAACAGTGTGGATGGAGGAGAAAGAATAGGGGATGTTCAGCAGTGGGGCTAATTCGACAACTGATACCCTTCAGCAGAATGACCACATCTCAGATGTACGGTCAGTACAGGCAGTGGTAACTGCCTTAGCTATCACTCCCGAGGACACCCTGCAGGCCCTCTTCAGCATCCATGCCTCCTTGCAGGAGGAGCTGCATGAAACATTTAGGTAGAGGGCACACGCAGTGAAAGCGTGCAGTGCACCACAAGACAGTACACCAACCAAGTCAGGACCCTCCCTTCTTCTGCAACACTCCCACTAATGAGAGACCAAGTGAGTGAACGAACGAACGAACGAAAGAGTGAGTGAGTCACTATTTGAAAGAGTTTCTTTCAAAAGCAAGCCTACTGGAGCTAACAACATCGTGGCACTGTTTGCCACACAAACACACTGGGCCCCATCCTTAAATCAGAGTTGACTTACATGTTATTAGAAACATGTATGGTGCCTATAGATAACACCTCTTTGCTTCTGAACATCCGTTTCATGATAGCATTTGAACATGAAAAATGATACTCTCAAGTTTCACCTTGCCATTAATGACAAGGTCAACCATCCCTGTTTTTTGTTCTCCCGTTGGATTCTGGGAATTGCATTTTTTTTTCTCTTTTCCATTTGAAATTTAGGAAAACCACAAGTCCAGGAATTCCAAGTCAAACCAGGAATGGATACCCTTCTTGCACATGGACACTGTAAACGTTGGAACTCTGTGATACAATGATATTATTATAATTGGGAGACAGGCGTGGGCAGGCACAGCAATATATGTCTACGTCACTTAAACTCAACACTTCACCCACCTCTTACTTGTCTCGTAACCCAGTTTACCTGAGTTCTAGATCACCTTGGTGGGCCTTTCTGGGCAGTAGAGAAAGAACAGAAAAGCAAAGTTTAGGGCAGGAGGGATTTCACCAAAACCTCTCAGAAGAAAAGCATACAGTTAGAATAACTGTGCACACAAACAGAAAGGTGGACAATGGCATGCTCGTGTATGGTTCTTTAGCTGTTGTTTGGTTCACTTATACTTTCTACCGGTACACCAGCAGGGTTTTTTAAAAATGTTTTTCGTATAAAACAGGGAATTCAAAATACACTATTTACAATCTGAACTAATCCTTAGCAACTGATTAACTAAAAAAAACTCAAACAATATAAACGACTCCTTTTAAGTTAAAAACAGTTCTTAAAAAATATAAACAGTCCTTAAAAAAGGAAAAGCCTCTATACAGTGCACTGCAACAAAGAACTATACATTAAATGCCTTACTTTGGAGACCACCTGGCCGGGGCTGTCTCAAGTCACTTGCTGCTGGTTAATGATGTTCTCCTTTGGTGACTGATGGATCTTTGGCTGGCAAACCCGTCATTTCAATAGGCTGTCAGCAGCAGTGTGGGGGGGGGGTGGGGCACAAAGTGTTGCCATGGGCTTTGCATGTCAGATTCAGCCTGGCATTGAATGCAGCAGTGATGGACCCCCAAAGATGTCCTCAACACGGGCCTTGTCTGCCAGGTGCGGCCCCGGGAATCCTGGTGGGTCGCATGGAGCCACTTGATTTAAAAAAAAAAATGGATGACCCGGAAGTCAGTAGATGTTGGCCACTCCCTGCTGTGGGGAGCGCCGGCAATTACAGTGCCTGGGTCCTGGTCATGTCAAACGGGGTGTTCGGGAGGAGGCTGTGATTGTGGGTGCTCCCTTGCCTGTCAGGGTAGCACTTCTATTCAGGCGACGGCAGCGGCAGTCACATGCACGGGGGCGCCGTTCAAACCTCCTTTGAAGGGTTGACAAAAAACATGTTTTCAACAGGACTCTGCTCACCCCATCCAACAGTGTCTTTTTCTCTTTTAGAGTAAAGTATCCCTCGCACAGTCACGTGTGAGTCTCTAATTGTGTTTTCTTTTTAAAGGAAAGGGTCGCCATACAATAATACCACACAATGCTATACACATTGCTCCAACACAAATCTGTCTTGGTCAGTCCTCATTGCATCTGTTAAATACACACATTAACAAACACATACATGGACATGGATACAGACTCGCGTGTTCGGGAGAGCACCCTTTGTGTTGGCATTTATTTATCCAGAGCCGACAACGTTCACATGTCCGCCTCCTTTTGGTCCTACGTCCCGGGGGCTACAGTGTACTTGGGGTTAGGTGGTCATATGATCCTCAATATATCACAGGGGAAAAAGGTGTACATTCCGTGGACTCCTTTTCACTAAGTTATACATTCTCCTCATCGTGGTCATAGTGGTTTGTGTGTAAACCGAGAGTAAAACTATAAGAACACATTGGTTTTAATGAAAGAACAGGGTTGGGGATGTAGTGCTCCAGTAACTTGACACTTGCAGGTTGCCTTAGTTTATGGTGTGACATCTAGCAGGAATGGCGAGCCCTTTCTCACATACACATGAGAGTGATGTGAGCCTTGGACAGGGTTTATCTTGAGCAAAGAGGCTTTGTGGGGGGTTCCGTTTCCATTTCTTTTGTTCCTTCTAATGTCACTGCTGTAAACACAGGAGAACATAAGCCCTCCCAGCCTGCCATTCCCGGGCGAGAGGCAGCTGGCCTTTTCGAATAGGAACAGGGAAATGCTACAAACATTTGAAACCGAGCTCTGCAGCAAGTGTCACATATTAACTCCTAAGTCTCTGCACGCTTTCCTAAAATAATCCCCTTCCTATCACAATATGTGTCTCAGTCTTTGTAACACCTCCTTTCATTCACTGCCTTCTCTAGCATCTCATATGTTTGTGTTCAAGCCCTTCCATGTTTCTCAACACCCACAGTCTAAGGGGCAACATGTTGCTATTTGTGCTTCAGTGTATATGAATCTTGAAATGTACATGTACTCTCCACTCTACGAATCTTGAAATGTACATGTACTCGCCACTCTACGAATCTTGAAATGTACATGTACTCTCCACTCTACTTAATGTCCTAGATCTCTTTAGTCCACCTGCCGATTCCTACTCTACTTCCTTCTCCGTTGGCATGCCTGCATTTTTCCCAATCCTGTCTACATGTTCTTTCCTTTAGTCGCGTGAACTCTGTCCCTATGTGGAAGAATGATAGGTGGCCATAGGTGATCTCTCAGTGGAGTTATGTGTAGGATGCCCAAGAATAAGCTGACAGGTCTCAATGGAATGTTGTTCCAAGTATATCACATAATGACCTTCAACCACTCACCACCAAGCATAAAGTGCCATTAGAACGTAGATATTGACGGCAGATGAGGAGTACTAGGGACAGCTACTCCATCCATTGTCAGGGATCAAAATAAAGATTAGATGACCAAAAGCTAAATGCCGCTTCTGGGTGCCAGGCATTGGCCAGTGGGGGAAATCAGGAGTTAGTACATAACATGCCACAAATGTAACTTCTACATGGGATGCAAACCATAGGGTTTTCTCCATTACATTTGAGCATCGGATGGGCGAGCTGTCACAATTAAGATTCAAGCACTACAGACTTTTAGCCACTCATCGTTACAAGTATCTGACGGCTCGAGTCAGCGTAAGTAATACTTTATAGTAATAGTGAGTTATGGGATACTGGTAGGTAAGCAAATGATGCACCAGGGCCATAATTACCGGCCTAGAACCATTATGTTACATGGGAACAGAGAGACATACCTCTAGCCCTTGCATGCTAAATTTCAAAGTCATCCTTACTCCATTGCGTGAACAAACCTTACCTCATTTTTGTAGTTAAATCCATTTGGGAAATGTGGGATTATTTTTGTTTACTCTGGTTTTACTTTATTCTAATATTAAAGAAAACAAATCAGAGCCTGGTTCATTCAGCCAGTGCTCCGTCAGCAAACCTCTAACTCAGTCAGTGACTTTTTTGCGGACACAGTACACTTAATTGCCAAACATTGTTTAAGGCAACGCTGCCTGATTACATTCAGGGCCTGATTAATGGAAGTGCTTTATAATGGCGTGATGCCATAGGAAAATGTTCCATGAATCAGGCCCTAAATCGCAATCAAAAAACAAGTTTAACAAAGTTGCCGTTTTTTTTATCAATAGTGAACATTTCATAAACAAATCAGTATGATGATCAGCGCATTTCTTTCATGAAAAGCACTCTATTTCCCCCAACCATTGATGCTGATGGAAATTGCCAACAGTTAGATACAACTGGAGCCATACAATTACATACTAGCTATAGTTAAGGAGAAGGATGAACATTATTAGATATTGCAATAGCTGAGGAAAACCAAGAAAACTTATTTGAGTCTGAGAAGATTGAGAGAGGTCAGCTAAACACAAAACAAATAGTTAATGCATATCATTTTCAAATGTATGCAGATTTGAACTTGTGGTAAAAAAAAAAATAAAGACCTTACATGTGTTAGATACCTGCTTTTCTAGAGGCAGGACTATTTTCCAGACAGTAGCTTTTCTGTGAGAGAGACACAACGATTTTCTGAGAGCACTTTTCTGTGAGCGAGAGCCAGATAAACTTTCATAGAGCCATTTTTCTGTGAGGGAGAGGAAAAACTGTGAGACATAGCTACAATACACAAGTGTGATTTCACTCAAGTCAATCATTGATATTTCAGTCCATACACAAAAATATCAGAGACATTCAACTTTCTCACTCCAAATAGTCAATTGCACCCTGTGACCACCTTCAACAACTTCACGTCAATTAGATCCATTATGCGTCAACATAGAAAATTAATCTAATATCAGAGATGTCAGATGCATGTTATGAAAGCAGAGAAAAGTTGGGAACACAAGATTCCTAGGATTTTGAATCTAAGAAAAAACCCTTAACAACTATGCAAGGAGCGTCTTTTGTGAAAGGAATGACCCTTAACACTTTTTTAAGGTGTGGTTCCACTACAAGGGACGGCCTTTGTTAATTTTGCAAGGAGGAGATTTTGTACAAGGGATGATCTAATCATTTTTTTTAGCTTTGACTAAGGAAAGACCCTTGTGGCTTTGCTATAACTGATACCCCCAAAAACATTTTCTAAGTGTGGCTTTTGTACAAGGGAAGAATGTACATTTTCCACACCGCTCATTCGGTACCAGAGATGGCCCTTAACAGTTTGCAAGGCACAGCTTTTCTGCAAGGGGTGACCCTTATCAATTTTTCAAGGAATGGCTTCACTACAAGGGATGACATTTAACAATTTTTCGAGGCATGGCTCTTCACTACACGGGTTATCCCTTAGTCATTTTCCAAGACACTAGCTGTTCCCGGCCTAACATATGCCATTCTAGCATATCTTCAAGGTCAATTTGGTCGGTAATTCATAGGGTCACTTCTGTCCCCCTTCTTATACATCGGAATTGCTACTGATCCCTTCCAGGAAGAGGGTGTCGGTCCCTGTGACTTATTAATGTTCATTGAAAAGGCTAAGCGTATCTGAGAGGTGTGCACAGCATACAAACAGTATCTAAGTTCCAACAATCACACAGGCCTCTATGATGTGTCTTTGTAGACGCATAATTGTCAACTTTGTTCCATTGCAGAGTCCCTCTGATGGCATAAGATTGCGTTGCAACATAAATACAGCTCCTTGTTTGAGTTTTAGCTCATGAGGAGGCATTCAAACTACAGTGTTTCGATCTTTAGAGCTGCTCATTAACTTTTCATTGACACTGGAACCGTTGTGCCCTGTGTGAAGAGAAGTTGGGGTGGAAAGAAGTAACTTGAATTATTCTGAATGTTTGCGATAGCGGGAGGTGAAGCTGACCGTATAGAACCACGCTCATTCTGTTTGATGTAATTATAGCTGTTGTTGAAGTGTGTGCACTTTGCCATTTGGACAACTGAGGGCAACCTAAAACTGATAAATCAAATCAGCGGAGTACAGAAACATACTTAAGCGTTTTATTTATATCAATGGCTTTTGCGCAAAGGATGACCCTTAACATTTTTTCAAGGTGGGTTTTTGATGTAAGGAATAACCCTTAACAAGGTTTAAGATATGGATTTGTGATAAAGGATGGCCCTTACCATTTTTAAAAACGTGACTTCTCACTCAAGGCATTCACAGGCACATCTAAAATAAACAGGACATTATTATTTTTAAAATTGATAAGATTAATAGTACTGATAATAATCATTATTAAAGTTCTTAGGGGTGGGAGGAATCCAGCATAAATTGCAGTCGAAACTGGGACTTCTTATTCCTTTGATTTTGTATTTTTGTTTTGTGGAATTGTTTTATTTCCTCTTGTTTGTAGGGTAGGAAAATAACTGGAAAAATGAAAACTTTGATGAAAAACATAAGGTAATAATATACCGAGCTTGGTTTACATGGTTGTAATTTGTTGCCACATGGAAGAGCTTCAGATGTGACAGCTTGGCATTACCACTCTCTCTCGCTTCTTCCTCCACCACTATTGCAATACAAATGCTGCAGATCTAGGAAATAAATCCCAGGACAGCTGGTGGTCCCTTTATCCGTCTGGAGCGAAGGCTTTCATGCACGCTGCTTGGATTTGCATGTATGCGTGGAACTTGTAGTGAGATAAATGCAGAACATCAGCATTATGTTTCGTACCCATGTGTTTTATCATGCTTGTGGTGGTAAAGGGGGTAATATTCCCAAGCGTGCCATTTCCCTGCAAGGTTTGCAAACCACCTTCAGACAACAGATCAACTGGCTCTCTACTAGAGATAAAATTCTCCTAAAAACGGCTTCACTTACCTACAAATCCCTTAACAACGCTGCCCCGATCTACTTGACTAACAGATTCCATAGACAAGCCTCTGCAAGACCCCTCAGAACTGCTTACAAAGATTGCCTTTCTGTCCCAAACTACAAACTTGCCTCCATAGGAGGTAACAGTTTCCCGGTAAAGGCAGCCAAACTATGGAACTCTTTGCCCCCAACCTCAGAGTAGACATGCCCTACCTGAATTTCCGCTCTAAGGTTATTTCATGGCTTAAACTGAAGGACAGCCAAGATAGATAAGTGCTAAGGCCATCCTTCATGCGATCCGCACACTTTGTAACCTTGTATGCCACTTTTTAATTTGTATATACTGTATATATTGTGTGCTCTCATCTATTGCTCTGTACATTCCCCTATGCTATTTGAACTTTGTACACTTTGTAACCAAGCTTCGCATATTCTTGTAAATGCTGCGCCCTGATACCCTTGGGTATAATTGCGCATTATAAATAATAAAACAAACAAACAAACACCTGTGTGGTCTTTTTGTTTCAGGGCTTTCCTGAGTTGGTGCTGAAATATCACCATGTCCCTAACTGTGAACTATTATTTGGACCCACCTCCACTGATGTTTGGGGTCTTTAAGGGTCTCCCTCCTGCACCATATTGTGATTGGTGGAAGGTGCAGCACTTCAGCAGCCTGAGGCCGTGGCTGCTTCTGCTCCTTAATTGGGTTCTCCTGGCTTGTGGCAGTAGAGGAAATCCACACTTCTGAAGTGTACACTTCATTTCCACTTTATACTTCGCCTTCCCACTTCTCCTGCTGCTCTCCCAGTCTGCTGTCTCCATTTAACCATAAAAGTTAAACAAATACACACTAAACACACACAGCACAACTTCTTATGTCTCTCTTTCTCTCTCTTTCTCTCTCGCTCTCTCTTTTGGTCGCCAGCCAAAGTCAACAACAGGAAACAGGATATGTCGTAATTGGTTTCATTTGCGCTAACTAGTTTGAGACCAATCAACACGGCTCAAATGAGTGGATTCCTATGGCTTGAAAATGTGTCAGATAATTTGAATCAATATGTGTCATTGTATTGAGAAAAGCTTTAATACACTTTTGAGAAAAAGATAACTATTGGCTCTAAGTGGATTGAGTGGATGCAAGCGCGTTCAAGTTGAATCATACATTTACCTACTCTGCCCAATCACACTCATGAGCTCTCACTATGCAGGCTCCAATGGTTTGAGGTACTTAAAATGTATTCTTTCTATTTCCCAATCCGGCAATCGAGCCAAACAATTCAAGGTTTATGATTTAAATGTCTTCCAAGGTATTCCTTTACCACCTTCACATGAATTCACAAACACACATACGAGTCCGTTGGTAGCCGTGCCAGAAAAACTGGCACGCTGCTGCCGGACCAGTAATCCATTCCGCCTCCGTGATTGCCGGAATCATCAGGGCATTACAACCCTGGTGACCCGGCAATTCTGGAGGCGGAATTCTGTTAAGCCCCATTCCCATGGAGTCCCATACGAATCCATGGCGATGGGGAGCATGGAAACACTGGTTCCGTCTATGACAGAGCCGGTGTTTCCATGTCCGCCTGTAGGCGGGTGGTGTTACTCCCGCCAGGTCAGACCTGGCGGGAGTGACAGCTCCCGCCTGCAGGACTCGGAATCAGCCGGTCCAGAAACAACGGTGGCGGCGGATTTACGGCCACCGTTGTTTCCAGACTGGCTGACTTGTAATGAGGCCCAATGTGACATGGGTATGTTTGCAGTGCACCAGTTGATGTTTAGTCAAAACTAGCTTCTGATAGCTCATATTGTCAAGCTAACTAGGCTCTTCTAGAATACATCAAGAACTGGTTGCTTTTGCACCTAGGTATTGTTTAACCCTGTATTTTCTCTGCTGCAAAACAATAGTCCATACGTGTTCTCTAGTTTATGTTATCTCTTAAGTAAAAAGCAGGTGGTTCCCATTTCTAAAAACCTCAAAACATAATTATAAATCCCTGAGTGTCTGAGTGTTTCGTGTTTAGCAGATACTGTGCCGGAAAAGCTGCTAACTTGACTGCAGGAGCAGTATCCTTAACAGGCAGTAGTCTGTCCACAGTGTGGATCGAGTAGGGGGCGGAGCCTACTATTGAAAACACCGGCCTCTCGTGGAGCATGCGGAGTGGCTGACTGTTTTGTGTTTAGCAGACACTGTGCCAAAAAAGCTGCTAACTTACGGCAGGAACATTATCCCTAGCAGACAGTAGTCTGTCCACAGTGCCGATCGAGTTGGGGACGGAGCCTACTATTGAAAACACCAGCCTCGCGTGGAGTTCACAGTGTGCCTGAGTGTTTTGTGTTTGGTGGCTTGGTGGGGGTGCGAGCTACAATACTCCATTAGAGCACCTGAGGAGAAGTGGAAGGAAGTGGACATACCTGTGCACCCACACTCCGAGGAACACCGGCCGGCGAATATCAAAGGTGAGCAAGGCACCAATAACTTGTTGAGAGAGTGTGTGGTTGGTGAAAGACTTCCCTAGATGCCGCACAGCCCGGAAGAGAGGCAAACCAGGGGAGGGTAAAAGAGAGCACTCTATCTGGTGAGCACGCCTAGTTGACTGGTGCTAGTGTTAGCTGCCAAAGCCTGAGAGGGGGTAATGCCGGATAAAATGACATCAAAGGCACGTAACCAAAAACCAAGAAAAGGCAAGCCATATGGAAAAAGAGCTCCCTCTGAAGGGGGAGACAGAACATTACTTGGGACAGACACATCGAGTCGAGACCCGCTTGGTGGCAGCAGGTACAAACGTTGTTTTGAACAACCGGGCGACTGCAGGAAGGATAACAAAATACTACTATCCAGTGGGAGCAACAGATACAGACTTGGATCAGGTGAAAGCGGCATCCCTTAACATTGTAACTCTAAGTGGCCCTCACTCCCACTATGGTGACATAGACGATAACTTATTATTGGGCCTGTAGAGACTGCAAGACACAGCAGCATAAAATGTAATATAGGAGGTAAATACTGAGGGCCAGGGCATACCTGCACCGGTACAAGAGGTGGTGCATGTAATGGTACATGCGAACATGAACATACACACAGCAGCGGATACAAGAGGTATACCGGTGGGAGAACCTGAATTGATAGCAGGGATCACAAGGCAATCCCAGATGCCATCCAGAGACCAACGACTATCGGCCTCTCCCAACCTTTTCTGTAATAGGGGTCAGGAAAATGAAAAAGAGCTCAGGTCTACCCTGAATGAAACAGGTGAAAGTATCTCGACCGACTCTAAAAACAACTCCACTGCAAATGAAGGAGTCTTACAGTTTGCAATTAAAATTCTTCTGAAACTATGTGGGGTGATATTAGAAGAAGTGAAAAAGCAGGTGGTTGTTATAAATACACTTAAGAGCCGCCTAGAAGGGATTGCTATGGTAAACAAAGATGGGGTAGGCACAGAATCCATAGATCCCATAGAGCCCAGATGTACAATGGAGTGTGAAATTATGTGCCCAGAAAACGTGGTGATTGAGATACTTATGACTGGGGAGCAGACAGATGTGAATAACCAGGAGACAACTATATACAAAATGTGACGAGAAAGACGTCTTGAAAAACGAGCTAGACTCTGGAAAGCTGCAGCAAACAGGAAGCAAATGAAAACTCCAAGACTATAACCCCAGCAGAGGAATCTCAAGAGCAAATAAAGAAAAAAGCACCAAAGGGGCCTTCCAAGCTGCCTAAACAGGTGGGCACTTTAACCAGTTGGTTGCTGGGGGAAAGATTGTCGATTCCCCAACAAGAGGAGGAAAGAAGGGCTAGCAGGCCCCTGGAGAGCAGGGGAGAACTGGCATTGCTTCTAGCAGAACATGATTTATTGGAGGTGGAGGAGAAGGTGCCTGTCTCGACACACCAGCTAATGCTGCACCCCCTGCTAGGTATCAACCCCCTCTATGTCAACAAACCCCCCACACACATCAACAACCACTCCTCCAACTCTGGGGAAAGAACCTAAAATGTTCATCATTGGTCGGGGACCAAAATTGTTCTGTTACGCTCACCTGGTCTCTGCGGAGGCGCTGGGGCACGGTTGCAGCCCTCCCGGGGGTGAGGTTGCTCGGGTCCGACTTTGCCCTCTGCGCTTATGTGGTGACTGGTGGTAATAGGTGATGCTGCTTGGGACTGCTCCTGCTTGGAGAATAGGGGGCGGAGTATGCCAGCTTGTGCACCTGATCCCCTTCCAGACCCCTTCTCCTAAACCGTGGTAACCGTGGGATGCACTGTCTGTGGAAAGCTCACCTGTTGATTAGTTTTGGTGAGCACTTCGTCCTGCTGCTTCTGGCAGGGGCACTTGTATGATCTGGACCGGGTTCCTTCACTGGTCCCTTGCATGTGGTAGTCCAGTCCTGCTGCAACTAAGCCACTATACTTCAGGGAAGTGTTCCTGTTTGCCTTTGTCTTTCCTCGTCTATTTTTGTTGTATTGTAAAGTTCATTGTCTTGTATTGCTGTCTGTTCCACTTTTGATGTTTGCTCTTTTGTTTTCTTCCCTTGCAGGTGATCTTGCTGGCCCGGCAGATGCTGCGGAGCTCGAGGCGGCAGCCGGAGGGAATGAGGAATGAAGCTGCAGCGGTACAGTAGCTGGTAAATTGTTAACTAGGGGGCACGCAGGGTTCAAATGTGGCACGGACCTAGGACGGATGTCCTAACCTTGTCTTTCAACTTCTTCCCAGGGTCCGAGTTCGTGGATGCAGAGTGCGATGCTGCAGCATCGGTATCTAGATCACTGGATGTCAGGAGATGAGTCTGCAGAAGAAGCTCCACTTTCCTGGAGGTGAGTATGCAGGAGAACACCTGGTTTCAAAGGTAAGTAAACTGGTCCCAGCGGCATTGACCGTCACATTGCACGCGAGTGCACAGTAACGCGAAGCACCTGCATTAAGGATGGAGCAGCTTATATAGCTGAGCTTCTGAAGCCACGCCCACCAGGTTCAGCCTGCCTGCCACACCCTGCCACATGCGATGAGTTGCACATGAAGACCAGGCCTAAGGAGCCACACCTGATGAGTCAGCTCATAAGGATGTTCTCTGGAATAAAGGCTTTCAGCTTCTGGAAAGTTCTTGTAAAATAAAAGCACTCCTGCAATGAAATAAAGTAAAAGCACTCCTGCACTGAAATAAAATATTACTGCTCACATCTCTATATGAGCTTGGCGCCAAAAGCGCCAGGACTGAGTCCAGCCAGGGCCCCTGTGTTTATGGGTCCCAAAGCGACATAAGTGAGTCAAGTGACACATTGCCCCCCCATCACTAGATAGTTTGTTTTTTGTGTTCTGGGGCCTGTGGCCATGACACGTTCACAGTCAAATATACTAACCAATCAGATCTATTGACTTTGCATAAAAATGTACCAGCTTTGAGAGTCCTCACCAGAGTCAACTTTAGTTTTATTGAACCAGTGGACATAAAGGGAGGGGATTTTGTAAGGGTCCACTGTGCTACAGCGGAGGTCCCGGTATTGATATGTTACCACTTAAGATCCATCAAGTTTGCTGGCTACCTGGTAGACTGCCCCAGATATAGTAAAATACAGGTGGTGAAACCTGCAGAAGAAGGCAAGTCTGGTATTAAGAATATGGGCCTTGGAAAGCGGGTAGCTATGATGATGATGATGCTATGAGATGGGAATGGCTCAAAAATTCCTGATGAGGCAGTTGATTGAAAGTAAGTGTTTTTTAAAAATTGCAAGTTGGAATACTAGGGGACATGCACATATGTTGGGGAAGGGCAGGTCATGACCTCTACTAGAAGAAAATGATGTGATGTTTCTGCAGGAAATGTGGTTTACCGCCAATACTTTTATGTAGGACTTTACCCTATATCAACAATTGATGGAAAAAGGAGAATGGGGGAGAACATATGGGGAAATAATCATAGGAATACGCCATATTATACCTGTGACAAGTGTCAACATGATTCAGAGCACTAGGAATAAATTGGCAATTGAGGTGGAAACAATCAAAGCCACAAGTGCTAGGGAGATTTTATTGATAAATCCATATGTACTCCCAGGAAGTGAGGAACTGTCTTAATGCCGGTTTCAGAGATCATGCCAGTGAGCCAAAATACAAAAATGTTAGGCGAAATAGTGTAATGCTCAAACCCAAAGGAAACCAGAAAGGGAAAATTGGATCAAAATGTTAAGAGATTGGGATCTCCTGATGTACAATGGCCAAACGGTAGGTGACTGCCCAGGCCAATGCACATGGACCATTGGGAACAATGCTAACACATTATATTATTATTATTTTTTGGCTCCAACTTGTGCTCACTGAAAGTAAAATCACTTGAGTTCCAGAAAACTGAGCACCATGACCATCACATGTTGGTTTTGATGTTGGGCTGGCAGATACAGTCTAAGGCCCAGGAAGGAGGGAAGGATATTAATGTGAAACAATGGGGCAACAGGATAACTTGAACACCCATAACTAACTCTTCTAGAGCCCTACAACAATGGGTGAAGGCCGAGAGGCAGAAGCTAGGAAACTACAGTGTATCAGGGCTTGGTGCCTGGCTGGAAAGTTTGGCTTATAATTCAGGGAAAAACAAGTATGGTATGGGGATAATAATTGAGGGAAAACATTTCAACATGTTCGATAACAAAATAAGAGATGCAAAGAGGGAATTGAGGAGAACATTAAGGAATATAAAAAGAGAGAAAATACCCAAAATAAGGACATAAGTGCAACAATAATCAGGGCCAAAATGCAGTATAAGTGCTTGTTTAAAAGAAGCAGGGCGACAAGCTTAAATGTGCAATGGCAGAACATGTTTGGAGTGCTCTGTAGCAGTAATGTGGGAAAGGTCTGGCAAATATCGGGCAAGGCTAAAGGGGACACTAGATTTGCAATGATAAACCCAATACCAGAAGGGACATGGAGGGAACATGTAAAGGCCAAATATGTAACCAACAAAGAAGAAATAGTCTGTGCCAAATATGAGGGGAAGTGGATGAGACCACCGACCGATGGAGAAATAAATGATGCCATTGTGAGGTTGAAGGGGTCCCGAGCTCCAGGACCGAACGATCTGTCGAATGAAGTATTAAAGGCTGAACCGATGATGTGGGTTGGGCTTCTAAAAATATAAAAATCAGCAGGAATAAAAAGGTGCAAGCTACCTGGCAGTAGGCAAATCTGGTTCTCCTCTACAAAAAGGGAGACAAGGAGAACCCGTTGAATTATAGGTTACTATCCTTATGGGATGTAACCGGTAAACATTTTGCAAACTTTGTATTAACAGCGCTGCAACAATGGGCAGATGAGAGCAATTTACTGCATTTTACATGGACAGGATTTCGACCAGGCTCATCAACTACTCACAATGTCAGGCTCTTAGACGCCTTGTTTGTAGAGGCCTCAAAAAAAGATAATCCTGTGCAGTATGTGATTTGGGTTGATTTTAGCTTTGCCTTTTACACAGTCTGCCGCACTCGACTGTGACTGAAATTGCGCACATGGGGCTGTCCGGCGGCGCTCCTCTACATGGTGATACAATGTTATACCAGCAATACAGCACAAGTAGGTATGAACAATAAAGGTCTGGTGACGTCCCAATAGAAATAAATGAAGTTGTTAGGCATGCGGGCTCTTTAGCACCATTATTATTTAATTTCTTTCTGGCAGAACACTCCCGATGACTACTGGCGGTCAAAGGATGCTCAATTAAATTGGGCAATTGTCATATAACAGGTCTCTTGTATGTAGACAACCTGGTTCTATTAGATCGAACGATAAGGGGAGTACATAATAAATACAAATACTTGTGTGAATATGCCAAACAAAATGACCTGAAAATAAATCAGGATAAGACACAGATAATAGTGGTGACGAAAGGAAAAATAAATAGGGTCAATATTTGCGTAGACAAAGAACACACATTACACTATGAAGATAGCTACCCCTACCCCGGACTCAATATGAGGTCTCACAGGGACTACAGTTCTATTCTAGAAGGGAAAAAAAGAAAGGCCAGACAACTGACAGGGGTAATCAATAGACAGACGGTTGGGTAGTCTGTTGAAGGTGTGCTTAAACTCTATTTGTATTTGTATTTGTTTATTTATAACGCACAGACCATCAGGCCCGGGGGCATCAGGGCGCAATTTGTACAGGGTTGCAAGAAAAGACCATACAGGGAGATAGATTACAATAAAAGTATACCCATACAGCATAATAACAATCTTAATAATTACATATATTTCACATGGTACAGAGTCCCTAGGCTCCGCAGAGGTAGTATCCCTGAGGTAGTTGGGAAGGCAGCAGACCGGAAATCATGCAGGGGAACAGGCGGGCTGGGTAAGTAGGACAGATGTCTAACACAACTATTGCTGGTCAAAGAGCCAAGATTTGGTTTTATTCTTGAAGGTGTTGAAGGAGTCTTCAGCTCTGATGGCAGCGGGGAGGGTGTTCCAAAGTTTGGAGGCTAGGACAGGGAAGCTAGTGCCTCCCGCTTTTTAGAGCTTAAACCTAGGGATAGTAAGGCAGTGAGTCTGAGCAATTCTTAGTGGACGGGCAGTGGAGTGGCGCGAAAGCCGACTGCAGAGATAGATCGGAGCATTGTTGGCTAGGCATTTGTGCGTGAGGGCAAGCGTTTTTAGGGAAATTCTCTGCTTCACGGGTAACCACTTTAGGCTAGTTCTGGCTTCTGAGATGTGGTGGTTACGAGGGATGTTCAGGGCCGCTCGAATTGCATTGTTCTGGGTGGTTTGGAGTTTGGACAGGTTTTCTTGGCTGATGCCTAAATATAGAGCACTGCAGTAATCTATTTTTGCCATGATAAGTGTTCTCGTTAGTGTGACGCTATTGTGGGTGGTGAGGAATGGTCTGCAGGCTGAAATGAGTTTGCACGTGTAAGCGGAGGTGGACCTGACTGCATTAGTTTGTCTTAACAAGGATAAGGTGGAATCCATGTAAAAGCCTAGTGTTTTAGTGTCTTTCGAGACTTGTATGGAGTTGCCGTCTATGATGAATGACTGATAGGATGGCTCATGTTTGCTCAGGCGTTGTGATGTACCCAGGATAAGTAGCTCCGTCTTATCATCGTTCAGACATAGCTGGTGCTGGGCCATCCAGGCTTGGATGACCAAGTAGACGTCATTGAGGGCCTTGGTGTCAGCAAGATAATAGAGAGTTTCATACCCAGTATTCTGTATGGGCTAGAAGAGATTACTACGAGGGATATAGAGTGGCTTATTGTCATAGAAGGCCAGTTCTGGAGGAAATTATTACAACTGCTTCAGTCTACACCTATGACTTACATCAGACTGGAAATGGGTATACTGTCATTGAAGAGCCATTTGCTGCTTCATAGAGGATTGTTCTATTAAATATCGATCTAATCCGAAGTGCCCCCTATCAGACTTCTTGGGAAAAATGTACGATAGCCGGGTTACCTAAATGTATGCAGAGCTGAATGAGGAAAGTTTCACCAGAATTGGGTAGACACCAGACTTTGAACCCCGTACAAGTTACGATATCTTGAGAACCTTGTACAAAAATAAGATTGAGCAGTGGGACTGGATCAGTAACTTTGCCAACCTGGAGTCATTGAAACAGTACAAACATGTAAATAAGGTGAGACATACCTAAAACCGCAGAGATATCTTATGCAGTGCCCTAGCCCAGCATTGCGCCACTTTATATTACAGCTCTGGGTTAATCAACTCCTGCTATTAGCACTGCAAGGGGCTTCGGCTAAGGTACCAATAGAGCAAAGAATTTGCTGAAATGGCAGGACACAAGAAAATATGGAAACTCCTGGGATGTTCAAACATTATGCCCCAAGATGGGATCCACATATTTGGCACTGCTGGGCCCTTTTGTATGAAGGTATGACACATTCTGACACATTCTCGGACATCTGTTTAAACACTGATTTGGACAAAGGACACATAGGTCTACATCAAGTCTGGAAGGCGATATGGCGACGCTTGTAGTGCCATCAGTAAAAATAAAGGCATGGAGAAATTAGTAATAGAAACAGGCAAAGTGCCATAATATATGAATTAAGGTGCAGCAAATTTAAAATAGGAAGTAGTCAAATGGAGACCAGCCACATGTAGTATTCCACAGGAATTTGGGGTGATGGTGATATTATTGACGCAGATAGCCTGGTGACGCGACACATTTTAATTTAATATTTTATCCAAAGAAAAGTTTTAAGAAACTAGAAGGTATTTTAGCAGTATTAGGAGATCTGAGGCCTTATCCATTGACCTTTTGGAGAATGTAAAATGAAGATAGATGTGTATATGTCAAAACAAATCATGCTGTAGGCTATATGATTCAGGTCTTATGATAAGGGTACATGTTTTTTTGTTGTAGTATGCTTCATGACCTACAAGCCAACTCATAGCCCCTTTTAGTATTAATTGCTGTTTGGGGATCTGGGATCTAGATTAGGAAGTTATGCTTTGGTATATGTTGGTACTCATCTACGTATAATTTTGTATGTATATTTGTATGTTTGTCCCTTCAGCCATGTTTTTTACTGAATTTCATAGATTATTATAAGTGCAACTTAACCATAACATCCCTTTAACAAAGTTGTTTCACTGAATTTCACAAGGTTTTATCAGGATACCCTGAATTTTTGTACATGTGCCATACAACATACAGACGCCCCTGGCCCACCATGATAACCACAGACTTCCCGGACTGTGCAACTGTCCGGGGACTTCGGGCAGCATCCACACTGCCCAAAAGCTCAGGGGTTATGTTACATTGTTGTAGCATGCAGCAAACAAACAGAATATGTTTAAAGGTCAACACATATGTACACTACAAGAAAAAATGAAGTAAGTCCACAAACTCTGTACTCATAAAAGCAGAAGTGCAATTACATAGGTTGTGCAACATAATGGAATGCACCAGCCGATAAAAAATAACCTGTGCATCTAACAATATTACATCAGTGCAGCTCTGCATACACAGTGAGAAGAAACTGTTACAAGGAAGTTCAATATACTAAGAAGTGAACCATCCAAAAAATAGAAAGTACACTATATTTTTTCCTGTAACTGTTGAGTCTGTTGTGTGTACATGACTAGTAAAAAGCATTATTGTTTTTACACAGAAATGGCAAGCACCTGGAGTGGCTTGAGGAAAATGCTGCACATGTCACTGAAACATGCTTCTTTTTTAACAGTAAATATTGCAAATGAAGAAAACAGGTCAGAAGCACCAACTAATGTGCAAGATGATGGGCATAGACAGACCCAAAGTGCAAATGTGGGACATTAACTGATAAGCCTTTGTGCCAAAAAGTATCAGCTGAACACCAATTTTGCAGACTTGAGAGCATTTGTAGAAAGGCATATAATGGACAATATTAAGTACCACTGCCCCACTTGTACCTGTGCACCTTCCCCCTGTCCCAGCCAACCATCCCCACAAATTCCCTTTAGTCAAAGACGCTTTGATGAAACCTCAATCCCTTCTTCCCCTGATGACCAGCCTGTGCAAAACGACAATTCCCCTGTTTATGTTTCCCATTCTGCTACCATTTCCCTTGCCTAATTGAATGTTTTTGGTCTGTGTTAATACATTTCTATGTATTTACTGTTGCTGTCTGTGTGTGTGTTTTTTTTTTTAAAGCCCTGTTAGGAGTCCAGGGACAGTGCAACTGTCCCGCCTGTCTGAAATCAAAATGGAGGTACCCCTGAACAGCACAGATGTCTGTACACATGTCACATACTTTAATTCATTTGGGAGTCCTGCCCCTGTCATACGGACACCTGGGGGCATGCGCATTTGATCCCCTGTGTCCTCCAAACACTTTGCCTGTCCGCAGATGTCCGTAAGGTTCTGGCATACTTTAAATTAGTTCTGGTCTGGAGTCCCGCCTCTGTCCTATGTACAACTGACTGCATGCACATCCCTCCCCAGTGCTCTCCGTACACCGCACCTTTCCACAGATGTCCGTAAAGTTGTGGCATGCTTTAAATTAGTTTTGGGGTCCCGTCCTGTCCTACGGACACCTGGGTGCATGTGCATCTGATCTCCTGTGCCCTCTGAACAACGCGCCTGTCTGTAACTGTCTGCTGCACGAGTCACACTTTTAATTAGTTTGGGGATCCTGCCCCTGTCTTACAGACACCTGGGCGCATGTGCACATCGCATCCCGCGCAATAACTGTCCTACGGACAGCCGTCCCATCCGCAAACATTTGTGACATCACCATGTGACCGCACCCACGCTCAGCATCGGTCCGTATCCGTGGACACTGTTCATACCCCTGGATGCCAAAAAAGTGTTTTATTGTCCAATCTAAGGTGTTTTAGGCAGAAACGTAACCCTTGCAGAGGTCCTAGAGCATGTCCTGGTCGATCTAGAGAATTGTGCAACTTTTTTAGCCCAACCTGGGGCTCGAAGTGTCAGTGGAGCGCGCAACTGTCCACGGAGCGGGAACAGGCTTGTTGATGCAGAGGGGGATCAAGAAGAGGAAGCGGATGACGTAGTGGAAGACTCTACTACCAGCTGCCAAGGTGAGTCTTGGGTGTGAAGGCTCTTTACCACTGTTGGGTGGGTACTCAAGGCGAGTGCGGCCAGGGTTTGCTGCACTGAGTACTCAGTCATGGCAAGCATGTGTGGTACAGCTACGGGACCACCTCCATGTGGCAACACCCAAGGTCGAACCACAAGGCAGCAGTTTGGAGGGTCGTCCTCTTCAAAGGTAGTAGTGGGTTGAGTTTCTCTATCACATCCTCTGCATCTGCTCCTGTCACCACAAGAAACACTCCTGTGGGGCAGGGATCCCAGATCATGCTTTACAGGCCATACAGAATGCAGTGGACCCTTGCCTTTCAAGGGTCACTGTACTTTATATGTACTGTGACGCAGTATTCTGCAGGGGGGAACAGTTGTGAAGTGCTTCCGAGACTACGGTCCAGGAGCACAAGGAACATTGCCTCCTACCAAAGTGAGGCCCACGCAACATCTTCCTCTCTCCAATTGCCTCTTCGTCCCTGTGGTTGGTGCCCATTCCCTAATCTCCCTTCCCTTCCCTCCCTTTTGTGACTTGTAAAAAAAAGCTCACCTTTCACAGTTGAAAAATAGAAGTACCAAAAAAATGGTGCAGGTCCCTGCACAGCCTGCAAAGTCCGCGGACAGTGCAGTAGTCCGTGGACATCTAAAAAAATGTGGGTGGGGGCACCATCTGAACCATTGCACTCTTTTGAGGGAGAAAGTGGTGTCTCTGAAAAGAGGCTTTTTGCATTGTTAGTTTGTTTTTGGAAGGTTTTTTCAAGGTTTAGAGAAAAAGTAGGTAACACATTCTGGAAAATGCTTCCTTTAGTTGCAGAAACTACTGCAAAGCATTTTGACTATTTTGCAAAAAAAGCTGATTTCCAGCATCGGTAAGATTGACTCCATCTCTCCGAAAAGTATTGGTGCTATGAAATATAATGATTTCATTGTGGAAGGATGACATGCCGACATCACTCAAAAATGAGCAAACAGCCTTTTTGACATTGCGCCTCACTACTCCATTTCTGTACCAAATAAAGAGGAGCGAGGCCGCATCTGTCTCTGGGCAATGTGAGAAAAAAATACTCAGAAGTTAGGAAACATGTCCATGACTCTCCCAAATGCCTCCTTCATTGCACACTGCAGTGAGATTCCGGTAACATGGCCTAAACTATTCACTCCACAATGAACAATAATAATGGATGGATGATGGCGCGTCACCAAAGTGGCACAAAGGGAAAGCAAGTCCACCCACTTCATGTCACGCACTCCATACCAGTACTCATTCACATGATCAAATCCAATATGTGCAGCTACTCCAAAGTGCTCTGCATACACCTGCAACCAATATATTAACAAATCCCACAAAATCTACACACTCTGCCTCCATAAAGACACAGCCATAGCCATCTGCACTCCTCTAGCAAACAGACCTTCTGCCACACTCTCTCCATGCACACCAAACCCAGGGAACCTAATTGGCCAATCCCCTTGCCTCTGCAGTCCCATTTCCATGTCTGTCATCCTCAAAAGCCCCAGATGTGTCTTAAGCATTCCACGGACTACCGCTGTGTCTGCGGATAAATCAACCAATTTAAGGGGTGGGCACAGAAATGTAACCCAGGGTAGGAGATTTCCTCTTCAGTGGTGGCTCTGAAAAAATACTTTTTTTTAAGGTGCTAGTAAACAAATACCTTGTGTTTTGTATTTTTCTTTGGGCCTTTTATCTTCTTTCCTTCCTTACAGTCTCACATGAGCCTCTTCAAAGCATTCCTTAGATTGTAAAAGAAAATGGCATTTGCAATGGTGGATAAAGAAATGCCATCTGCTGTGAAAAAGTTCAGACTAAAAGACATCCATCCACCAATCGCAGCCAAAAACTCTACACCTAACTCTATCATCACAGTTCAACACTTCAGATATACTGTTCAACACTCAGAGTACAGGTCTCCTGTTATTTCCAAGCACCTGTGTATGAGTGTGCAATAAATAAAACAACATATCATATCATATCTTCATATCATACCTGCATCAAAAACTATGGTGGAACTCTCCAAGATTTCTACTTCCAGATTCATCCACATCTGCATCCATCAACACAAACTACAGGTATGAATATGTTTTGTGCAGTACATTTGCAACTCGTTTGCCAATGCATATGAACATAGTTCCTGCAACTTACCCTGCATAACGTACTCAATAATCATACTTTCATTTGTCCCATCTCCTAACATCAAGTGTCAGTTACTTACAATGCTGTAAGCTTTGAAAGTGTTCTTTTAATGCCCACTTGCATAAGCTTCAAACCACATATTTCAATTTTAGCAACACTCTCTGTGATTCTTTAAAAAAACAAAAAAAAACAAATTGGGACCATTGCCACAGCATGTTCAAGTGCCAGATCCTATGTGAAACTCCAGTATATTACCATGACATGAATGCTTGCCCATATCACCCATTGTCATGTGCAAAGTCTTATTTTCTTTTTTCAGTCTGTCACTTTTAAAACCACTTCTCCCACTAACATACCTGCAGTAAAATTCCCACAATGCACAGAGAACATCAAAAAGTGCATGTATGTTACCAAAGCATGCCAAGTACATAGATTGCAAACTTAACAAAATGGACTGCGTTTACAACTATTAATTTCAGCACCATTTGAAGGAAACCAAATAAATGCATGTGTACTTTTGCAACAGTGCTATCTGTACATCTTAATAAATAAATGAAAGGAAAAGGAAAGGATGTCTCCAACATACTGCAATGGCACTCATGTTGCAAGCATCTATGTGTGAGAAAGTTAATAAAATTGCACACACTAACATTCTTCTTATTAATCTGTACAACTTTCTAGGCATCTGCCTTTTTTCAGCCTACTAGGACTTGCACTACTCTATTTCCAATACAAACAGTGCAACAACAACTCTCGCACTTGGAAAACTGCAGCCCCGTAGGGCATACTTATCACAGGAACACCGGCCCCAATACCAACGGTGCTGATGCTCCCAAGTCCCTATTCCTATACAGTGTTGTACGATTTCACACACATACAGACTAACATTTTCGAACACCTGACTTTCCAGTCCAAAATGGCCAGTAATATCCTAGTGACACTGGGAATCTTGCTGCCAAACAAGTATTACAAATCTAGTGGCAACCCGTCTGCACCAACAACAGTTTTACAACCACATTCATAATGATGTGCAATGTTACTAATTCATCTTTCCAACAAATCGTCCTACAGTGTAAAATAAAGTGTTCTCCTACTACAATTATTTTGCCATTAACACACATACCCACACATGTTCTTATTTCAGTGAAAATCAGCCTCCTAAAAGCCAGAAACCATTCTACTAGAAGATAAAATCGAAAGGAAAAGTATTCTTCACATCCAACAAGGTAAGTGCAGTAGTGTAGTAGTATTCCTCCTGTTACTCATACAGTGCAGTGTTGTTGTATAGTAGCCTACAAAATGATATCCAATTCAACAGTGTTTGCTTCACTTTTTCTCCTGGCACCTCAGCAGGTGCACTCGTTGTAGCTCATCTTAACACCAGTATCGTAAAACCCACTAGTATCATGAAAACATTGTACTGTCCTTACTTATTCATGCACCTTTCACACATCAACACACACAGCTACTAGTACAACCTTCCCAACCAGAGCTAACAGAGCATTGCACAATCACACGCCACTCTATTAATGCCTACCCTGATATTCAGAAATTCATGCACAGTGCACACACATACATTGCACAACTTGGATTTCACACACTTTCCTTTTTTTCTCCACCAGACAGAAGAGAATGCCTACCAAAAAGCAACTTAGTAGAAAACAATCCAAAAATAGAGCAAATAAATCTAAAAGCATGCAAAGTCATCCACCTCTAGCAGAGTTTGTAGCAAATGTTCAAACAAAACAGCTAATACAGTCACTGAACAAAACTTAACCAGCTAGCACGAAAAAAGTATGACCCCTCTTCCAAAATGTAAAAAATCTAAAGAAATATATTAAGAAGAATGAAACTACCAGTAATGCTAGCACTGCATCTGCCAATGGTAATGTAGCCACAGTGAAGCATTCCAAAAAAATCACTTTACAAAACATTTTCCACTGTAGAGTCCTTCAGAATATTATAAAAACAGCAGAGAAATCAAGCTCAACCCTTAAAACCTACAGGAGAAAATTAATCCTGGAGGCTCTTATTACCAGTGAAATGCTCCTCAAAAGAAAATTCTTTATATTCATTTTAAACAGAATGAAACCACTAACAAACTTAATCAGTATACTACAAAAAGTACTTTGCAACATGTGTGATATGAACATAATATATTTGCAAACTTCTGTGCAGGTGAGTGGATTCACACAACCAGCGCAAAGCCATATTTCAATGAAGAGGCATACAAACAAGAGCATACACACCCAATTGCCATACATAGCAGTGGCCGAGGGTATGCAATTGTAGACAACACTATTATGACAGAAGAAACCCTCATTGAAAGAAGTCCCCAATAAACTTACAATCAACTCTCCATTCCACCGAACCAATCCATCCTGTCTACAAATGACCCTGCACCTCAATGTGTAATGTATAAAAACAATCTTTCAAATCTTTACAGCAATTCCTCAATCACTATGTAAAAGCGAAAGAGTAAATGAGAATGAAAACGTTGCAAACCCTGGACTCTTGTCCATTGCGTAAATACACAGGACTGCAAGGACATTCATTAACCTGCATTTCTGGGCCTGCTTACAAAAGCACCTTCCACCACAGAAAATGTTAGTGACACACCATTTCACTATACAGAATCGTGTCCAGAGACTGTACTGTGCAAGAAGTCCTGCTTTAGAACTGGAATATTGTAATCCCATTCTCCTACATGGCACAGCCAAAGAATTCCTTGAAGAAATAGACCACATCCAAACCATATATTTTGGAAGTGAAGAGCAGTTAGAAAATCCAGTAATTTTAGAGAAGAATAACGACAGCCTTACACATACCGACCTTCGAATACACACATACAAAAAATAAATAGCAAAGTTTAAAAGCACATATGCTGAAGTACCAAACTAAGTATGTGTGTTATCACAGAACTTTTTGTACAAAGAACACCAAAACTGAAGATATGACATACAAAATAGAAGACAATGAGGAATCCGAATGGTTTCAATTAGCTCTCTACCTTATATCAGAAAACCAATACAAAATTACTAACCCCTCAATACTTTGTACATGCTGCACTACAAAGCTTGATATTAACCAAATGCCTTCATGCCTTCACAGACTATCACTAATGACTTGGAAATATTCCCACTTCCAAAACTGCTACAACAGCTTCATTTGTATGAGAGCATTATAATCCAAACAGTGCACCCATGTCAAGCTCTAATATGCCTTCAACCTAAAACTGCCAAGTTGCCTCCTTCTGAATTACTAAAAGGCATTTGTGGCAATGCACTTTATTTGCCATTAGATCCTAAAGAAAATGTAGACACTCTGGGAGTGCAATAGACAATGTTCAATATTTGATTATCCTACTGAATGGTGTACCTACAAAAACAAATGAATTTGGGAACAACTAGTAGACTTAAACAAAGTTAGAGAAGCCCTACAATATCTTAAAGAGTACAATGAATACTACAAAGCAATAAATATTGAAGAAAACCTAATGGAAACCAACAAAATAATTCAGGATTCCTCATCAACTGGCCAATTTCAACGTGTAGATCCTATTACAGTATCCATTATTTTAGACCAGTATAAAATTCACCCACTGCACTCTAAAGACAGCATAGACAATGCACAAGGAACATATCAAATGTGGAAAGCCAAATGATCTCTAATTAGCATATGGGAAAAAGTTGTAGAAGTATAAGCCTTTCCTTTGCTCTTTCGTTCTGGAAAAGGAGGTAGGTATGATGAAAGATGCATACAAATAACAGCATCTGAATACCGCTCTTTACAAATTTATTCTGAATACCCCAGATTGAGACTAAATGTTGAATACATATTTCACCTCCTGTTTGAAAGTGAACTAGAAACTCTATGTTACAGAGTTGTACAAACATTGAAAACACTTTCCAATTTTTTTAACATGTCTACTACACAACTACTTCAAAACGTGCAAGACAAAGAGGAAGTTTTGCAATCAAGTATCACAAATCTATTTGCAAACCAGCATGGTACAAAAGAATACTGGGTCTGATGTCACACAGACGTACAGTGTATGCTACGCAACCTGATCCCACCCACATGGTTTGTCACTTTAAGTTGTGCAGAGTATGTATGGGAAGACTTGCATGACTTCCTATGCATAGCAAATGAAAACAAAGCAGGGATGGACATAAAAACAACAGGATAACTCTGCTCTCTTGACCCTGTAAATATATCAAGGTACCTCCACCGCTGCTTTATTGCCATGCTGCACTTCATCTGTAATAAAGCAATGTCTCCCCTTCTTTTGGTGGAAATAATATCAATCCAGAGGAGCACCATACATCCACATGCTTTTGTGGATAAAAGATGTTCCTAAATTTGGTTAGGACAGTGATGCCACAGTTTTGCAGTTCATTTACAAACATGTAACTTGTGACATCCGTTCAGAAAGCACACATAGTGAGCTACATATACACATGTTACGGTGTCAAAGACATAACTGTGGCAAATATTGTCGACGCAGATATAAAAACAAAGGCAAATACCACACCAAATGCTGTTTTGTTTTCCCTAGACCAGTTTGAGCAAAAGGACAAGTAAACAGTGTCATGCCTTCTGTTAGATACAGTGTTAAAGGAAAATCACCTAAGAACACATACTGCATTAAAAGAAGCAAAGCTTCAAAGTGCATCAACGATTACAATGCAATCATTGCCCTCTTGTGGAATGCAAACATAGATATACAGTACATTGCAGGCAATTCCACTTCTGTTGCATGATATGTCACAGCCTACCTAACCAAAGCTGAGGAAACAGAGCTGAAAGACCTCTGGGATGACATATCATCTGACAAAACACTGTCGCAAACATTATACAGCTTTGGCATAAAAATGCTCTCCAATAGAGAATGTGGTTGCTATTAAGCTACAGACCATTTAACAGGCACAGCCTTATATGGGAAATCTGAAAACTAAGCTAATATTTGGTCCTGCTGCATCCAGAAAAAGAGTGCTCAAATCGTACCAAGACATAGAAACAATAGCCAAAAATGATCCCAACAGCCAGGACATTTTGAAAAACAATGTATTGGAAACATGCTACCCAAACAGGAGTACTGCTCTGGAAACATATGCATATATCACATAGCCCAACATTTCTCATACAAGAATAATATTAAACCAGATGGAAAACAAAGGTAAATTCATAGTCAAAACTTGGGAAAGCAGCCTCGTTAAACTTACCAGACCCAACCTGATTAATCATATAAAGCTATAATTTAAAACTCCTCAACATAAAGAACTGAACTGCATATCCCTACTCCAACTTTTTAAACCATGGAGAAAAGAAGAATATGTATTTGGCACCAATGACTCCTACGAAGATGCTTTCAGTGCAAAGGAAAGCAGTATAACAAATATCAATTTCAATCAGTACAAAAAGATGTTTGACAATGAATGCCAACAAGAGGAAGAAGTTCAAGCACAACTAAATGAAGACACTCCTGAGGGTGGTCAACCTTCTGTTACAGGAAGCCAAGAACCACTTGGAGAGCCACTCATAGTAAATGAAGAAGAATTAGCCATGACTGGAGTAGAAAACACAATGTGTCAATATGACGAATCTGAAGAAAACTTTGCTACGCTGAAATCACAACTCAATGATGAGCAACGTAGCATTCTCCAGGAAGTAACTAAAGAAATTAAACATGGTGTGCAGCACGAAATTAAAACTTGTTGCTGTCAAAATTATAAACCTGCACTCCTGTATTTAAGTGATCAATCTGGTTCAGGCAGAATATTCTTAATAAAAATCATCAGGAAGTTCCCCCAATAAATAACAAACAACAAGCTTTCAGCTGTTGTAACAGCCCCACAGGTTTAGCTACCTACAACATAGGTGGTGTTACTTTACACCGACTGCCGCTCCTTCCAGTAGAACACCAAAACAAATTAAAGTACTACAAACTTTCAACAGAAGCTGCTGTGGAGCTACGCAGAATTCTGAAAATTCTGAAAAGATGAGGTGAGCATGGTCTCCAACCTAATGTTGGCTTTGATTCACCTCAGATGGAAAGAAGTCCTTAAAATGAACTACGAAGGTCTCTTTGGTGGAAAATATGTAATTGTTTTCAGAGATCTCATACAATTAACACCAGTGAAAGGTGAACCTATTTTGAAAACCTTAGGACACAAACTGTACCGTAACCAACTTGGGAGTCATAGGAAATTAAAATCTCTGGCAACATTTCCAATACAGATAACTAATTCAAAACAAAATGCATACAGATTGGTCTTCTTTCTAAGGATCCACAATATATCTTAAATAGTAGACTCATCCATAAGCTATAAGGGCATAATACATCTGCTGCTGATGTAATGGAACAATTAGCACACAAACATGTGAAATGTATGTCCTTAATGCCAACACTAGCAAGATGTACACAATTCAATGAGACAGTGCTAAAAAAATCAATGCAACCGATTTCCAAATAAACTTCACAGACAAACTGGAAGTGCACAGCATGACACTCCCTATGTGTCAACAAGCCACATCACGACTAAATAGCTTAGAAAACTGTATCTCCAACACAGCTGGTTTGGAGAAAATGTTAACATTGTGTTTAAACTGTAGTGTAATTCTAAAACGTAATTCTTGATGTGGAGCAAGGTTTAGTTAATGGATCACTTGGTTCAGTTGTTTGCTTCCAGACATATCCACGTGACAACGACATTCAGTTTGTCAACAACTACTTTGACAAACTTTCAGAAGTTAAATGGATAGGATGCTCAACAGCATGATTTCTTCTTTTCAAAGACAGGTATGTACGCAGAGAAAAGTTCTCTTTGTCTCTTGCATATGTAGTCACTATTCATAAATCGCAAAGGTCTAACCCTAGATCAGGCATTGATTGACATTGGCAGCAGAGTCTTTAAAGAAGGTATGAGCTACATAGTACTGACACGGCTATGTCTGACATTTGCTGCATCGTGGAGTAGAACAGACTATGTGCACTCTACACAACCCATCTCAATATGTACTCTTTTCCTCAAAAAGGAAAACATGTTAAAAGAAAGGTAATCCAAACTGAACGTATAAGAGATCTCTCAATAGTACAACCAAAGAAAGTGAAAGCAGCTGGTACTCCATCAAGTATCACAACCAAGAAAGTATGTAGTGCAAATGCACGTTCACATCCAACAGCACAAAGTGAAATATGCCTTCTAAAATAAAAAGTGGACCTCCAACAACTGACACTGACACAGAACTCTCAGGCCCATTCAAATTTTCCAACATAACTGGTGTAAATTGCTATGCAAATATAGCAATCAATGTTCTCTTCCAATTGCCACCAATTGTTCTAAACATTTACTTGAATAGTGCAGACCAGTTGTGTTTGCAAATGCTCCTCCTTCATAGAAATAAAGACTGCTGTGCGGGAATGGCGAAATTCACCATAAACACACAAGAAGATCCACAAGAATTTCTAATGTACTTGTATATTGTATTGTTGTATTGTATATATTTTTATAAAGCGCCGGTAGCCCGAGAGCATCAGGGTGCTTGAACATTACAACATATAAGAGAAGAAAGCAGGCATAAAGAGACGCAAAACAGTTGACATGGAAGACCTGACAGCCACTAGCGCTAGAGATCTTATCTGAAGAGGAGTGTCTTCATCCGTTTCCTAAATACAAGGTGGTTTGCTTCTGACCTCAGTAAATCGGGAAGGCTGTTCCACAATTTAGGTGCCAGTACCAGAAAAGATCTACCCAACCCCGATTTCAACTTGAAATTGGGTACGACCAGGAGGCACTTTCCTTCCGATCGTAGTCTTCTCCTGGGTGTGTAGAGGACTAGGCTGTTTTTCAAATACTCTGGTGCTTTACCATAGAGGCACTTGTGGACCAAAGAAAGAGCCTTAAACTTTATACGTTCCTCTACTCTTAGCCAATGAAGGGAAATCCTATCGGGGGTGATATGATCTTTCTTCTTCAGATTTTTTACTAGCCTAACCCCACTGTTCTGGATCACCTGACATCTCGCTAAGTCCTTAGACGAGGCCCCTAACAGCAGTGCAATACCATAGTCGAGCCGTGATAAAATAATAGCTCTGGCAATGGTCACCAGGTTACATTCATTTAGGAAGGGCTTAATATATCTCATTAGCCTGAGATAATAAGCCGTGTTTTTTTGGAGATAGCTGGTCTGGGCATGAGAATCTACCGCAGAGTTAACCATCATGCCCAAGATTTTCACTTTAGGGGCCACCGAAATGATGGCTTTCTTAATTTGGAAGGATTTGTACTCTGCCCCTAGATTAGCCAACTGACGACTGGAACCAAACAGCATCAGTTCGGTTTTTGAATCATTCAGGCACATCTAGTTAGCCTGCATCCAATTGTCTATTGTCTTATAAACCCTTGCAATCACTTTGCTGTCAGCGGCGTGCTGGCTACCCCCCAGTTCCAAAATAAGTTGAGTGTCGTCTGCGTAATTCGTAAACGACACGCCTGCTTTCACCAGTATGCTGCATAAAGTGCGCATGTATATGTTGAACAGCATTGGTGACAAACTGGCCCCTTGGGGCACTCCGAAGAGGATATCGGAGGGATCAGAAAAGTTGCTGCCCCAGTGGACTCTGGCTTGGCGGTTTGATAGAAATGACAATAACCAGTCAATGGCTCCTTCGGAGCAGCCCAATTTCTCTATGAGTGCCTTGATGAGGAGTTGATGATCTACCAGATTGAAGGCAGCGCTTAAATCAAGAAGCATCAGCATCCCTAACTTATTTTTGTCAAGCAAGCGCAACATGTGATTCTGTAGGTCCAGCATGGCTGTTTCAGTGCTATGAGACGCTCTGAAGCCAGATTGTTGCTGTACAAGGCTTCCTGATTCTCTACAAATTTCTGTAGTTGCTGCGTTGCTACATTGTCCAGTAATTTAAGAACAAAGTTGGAATTTGTAATTGGGTGCAGGTTAGCTGGGTCCTTTGGATCCAGGCCGGCTTTGTTTACAAGAGGGGTGATGGTGATCTTCTTAAGTTCCTTTGGCACTACACCCTCCTGGAACGAGGCATTCACTATTCTCATGAGAAAGGGGGCAAAAATGTATTTATGTTGCAGAATAATGCTAGGTGGTAGAATATTTTCTGCACAGGTGGTGGGTTTCATATTGTTCAGTACCTCTAACAAATCTGCTACAGTGATGGGGTCAAATTTGAAAATCTGTTCTCTTGTGGTTATCTCTGCTTCTATACATTGTATCTCCTGGTTCACAGAGGTTCTAGCCTTGATAATGTTTTGTCGTGCTTTATCAGTTTTAGCTTGAAAAGCCTTAGGGACAATATTACAATCCTCCTCTGTGGGCATAAATGGGGGTGTGAGACTAGCAGGTTTTTCAATGCTCTTTAGTATGTCGAAAAGTTTACTAGTCTTGTTGTCAGCAAGTTCAATCTCTAAATTAAAGAAGTTAGCCTTAGCTGACTTTATTTTGTCTCTATTATCCTTGTCCTTTGTTTTCCAATTATTTTTACTATCCAGTGATTTTTCTAGGATCCATTGCCTCTCCAGTGTACGTTTTTCCTTTTTTAAAGTGTGGAGCTCTGTAGTAAACCATTTTTGTCAGTTGTTGTTTTTTCTGACTAATTTAGATTTGAGAGGGGCCTCTGCCTCCAACAGCTCAAGAACGTGCGTATTGTATTTGTCTAAGAGGATTGCGCATGAGTCGAGATCCTGAAAGGAACACAATATTTCATCAGCGCATGACTTAATCTGTGCCCCGTTTAGATTTTTGAAGTTTCTATTAACTACTTGGATATGGGGATTGTGCTGATGTACGTAAATAGGCAGTTTTAGATTGGCAGATACCAGATAGTGGTCGCTCCAAATGCAGGGCGTGGTTCTGCAGTCTTGCAGGGATACATTGTATCCACATAACCAGTCCAACTGGTTACCCTGAGGGGTAGTGGGAACCTCATTGAAAACTTTAAAGTCCAGGTTGTTCAGCGCTTTTTCCAAAGCCATGGCTCCTTTATCCTTCTTATTCCCTCGCCAGAGGTTAAAGTCACCCATAACAACAGTGGACACATTAACGGATCTTAGGGAATTTAAGTGAGAGCAGAGTTCCGTTGAGAAATCCGAAACCAGAGCCGGAGGTCTGTAGATGACCATCAGATTAAGGGAGTTGTTGGGGGAGAACACCAATTTGAGGTGCATTGCTTCACACCCGCTACAGCTTAGAGTCACCTTAAAGAGTTTAAGGCTGTCCTTTACAATGATTGCCACCCCACCTCCTCGACCCTGCTGCCTATTCTCCATGTAGATGGTGTAACCTTCTGGTACAGCCTGCTCACAAGTAGGCCCCACTGGGTCTGAAAGCCAGGTTTCTGTTAGGCAAAGAATGTTGAAGTCATTAGAGGTAATCATGTCTTTGACATTGTGTGCATGTTTTGTCAAAGAACGTGTATTAAGAAGACCAATATTTAGATGCAAATACTTCTGTGGTAAATCAATTGTAGAGTTACCCTCTAAGACGTTATTTTCAGTCCCCCCCTGTAATTCCACTCGCCTTGCAGCATCTGATGTACACAAATTTCTAGGTCAGGCTTACCTAAGGCTCCAAGTACCCGGAGGCACAAGAGACCGAAAATAAAAGGGGGGTGGTGAAGCTGAAGCTCACCGAAGTGAACCGGAGTAAACCGGCTTCGACGCGCCGGCGCTGGACGTGCCTGACTTCATGTTAAGTAACACAAAGAACTACAAGAGTTCTGGGAGTTGTAGTTCAGAGTAACAAGCACTCCTGCAGCAAGTGAGGCACACAAAACGGCTCACTAGCACCACGGATTCACATACACTGTTTAATTCACATTCACATACACTGTCCTAAACTAGTAACAATCGAATTTAGCAGAGATTTAGTATTAAAATGAATGAAAACCATTCAGTATTAAACAATTCTGCAAGTAAAATAACTAACACAACGTATAAAAAGTCTAAAAGCAGGCGGACAGATAAAAATCACAACTTCCGCTTTACTGATGGAATTCTTATGTCTTTACCTGGCAGGATTTAAAAAAAAAACAATCAATCTTACTGCAAGTGCTAGAAAGCAAAAATATACCTACACATTTAATCTTCCAGATTTCATATATGTGGAAACATACATGCACTCTCTGCAACCATGTTGCACAGGAGCAAGTCCCTAATGAGCGATTTGTGTATGTATCTATACCTAATTGTGAATCCATTCCATCTCAGCAGCTGGTGCAAAATGCGAATCATAGCATATTATGTACTGTTTGGTATTCAGACAATCATTCTACCTTACACAGTGCTTTGGATTAAGGCGCTATATAAATAACACCTCATTATCATTATCATCATTATCATAAACTCACATAACCAATACGTAATAGTAATGCTTTTAAGATACAACGCAGATGGTACCAAAAATAACTGCAATCTTACTAACTTCACACACAGGCAAGCATTGTTAGGCAAGAAACCCTTCAGAACAGTAGGTATAATCTACCACAACCAGCGCAGGTCACTATACTGCATGTATTAAAAAGAAATATGGGTGATTTGAATGCATTGATATTTCTGTTACTCTGAAACAGAGATTACCAACAAATCTAACAAATGCTTACTTAATATTAATATAAATGTACTCACTGACCTGTAAAAGTAGCATAACCTACTGCCCAATAAACACCAACAGGTATGTAAGTGCAAAAGAAATACCCTTCCGACCTGTGAAACTATAACAACTTAGCATGCGCCAACTGGTACTTGAGTAAATCCATAATGCTACAGTTCTGTTTCTGAAATGGTAAACAGTCTCAATATGGCAACAGATGTGCATGTTGTAAATTTCTCATAATGCTATACAGTTTTTTCCACAATGACTGAATGATTATAGACACAGAAACAACAACTGTGGAAAGCATGCACTAATATTGTTTCACCCATAGTACTTAAAATGTACTGAGTCTGAGGGTCTACAAACTGTATTCACTGACCTGTAAAACTAGCAACTGTTAGAATATGCCAACTGCTGTCTAACTGTGCCCATACCACTGCAATGAATACAGAAACTGACATCTAACTGCACCTATAATACTGCAATGTCACTTGCCAATAGTTAAAAACTTGAAATCCACCAACGGGATTGAAAGTGTTTCGAAACAGACCCTGTGAAACTGTGAACAGTTAGAATATGACACCTGGTATCTAACTGCACCCATAATACTGCAATATTACTTTCCATTACTATGAAAGTTAAAATCCACCAGCAAAAATGAAAGTGCTTCTGAAGATGCCCTTCAAAACTCGTAATGTATCAACAGTCAGAATACGCCAACTGGTATCTCAGTAGACCCATAGTACTGCAATATTACTTCCAGTAGAGTAGTGAAACTGCTAAAATCCACCTTCAGGAATCAAACTGCTTCAATCTCGATAACTGTAAAACTAGCAACATTTAGAATATGCCAACAGGTATCTAACTGCCCCCACAATATTGCAATATTAGTTTTCAATAGCACAGTACTTGGAATACACCAACAGGAATCAAACTGCATCAAAGGATAGTGTTAAAAAGTGAAAAACGATGAACAGTTAGAATACGCCAACTGGTATCTAACAGCAACCATACCACCACCGCTTCCGAAAAGTGAAACAAATACACCATTTCAATTCCTTCTTCTACAAAAGTGCTTCTAACAGCAAAAGCATGTAGTTGTGCACCTTAAACATTCCTGTAAGTACTGCATACATCAGTGAAACATAGTGTGACACGTAAGTTCAAATAAATGCACTAATTTCTTTTTTTTTATCCTGCATGGATTTTGTTTCCCCACAAACCCAATGATTATGCAAACGGACACAGGAACAGTGCACATTGCACAGTAAAATTGTTTGAAGCATAGTACTTGTAATGTACTTACTATGAGGGTCAACAAAGTGCATGAATATGTGAAATTATGTAGAATACATTATGAAGTACCTTACCTTATATATTATGCTGTTTTTTTCACAGAGAAAGAAGCAAAAATGTTTCCTGCATTACCATGTGCAAGAAACAGAATGTGTGCCCGCAATGGCACATCAATCAAAATTGCTATTTCCACTCTGAGCCTTTGCCTAGGAGGAGCTGGAGCTCCCTCCCTCCCCCACTGCAGGAGCAGTGCCATGCCTGGAGGGGCCACAAAGGCACATCCTAAATCAAGGTAGGCCATCTGCCCATATTTAGCTGCATTGTGAAGGCTGCAGCGCGAGATGAATTTTCCCCATCTCACCCACCGGAACACTTCCATAATTCATCTTTATTGCTTGGAAGCGGATTGCTAAATTCGCCTTGGCAGGATTAGCCCCCTTTACACCAGAGTGTAATTACTCACCATTGCTTGCCACAACGTTTTCCACCTCTCCAAAATGGTCGCCCGCCATTTCCATGACTACTCCCCTGATCAGACATACAGCCTTTAATCCCTATTGGCTGCCCGGTCATAATTCTAAGCCAATCACAAGCCGGCAGGTTTGAAGCCGGCTCACAAGCGAAGGCACACATTAAAGGCAACTTCCCTGTTGTGAGCCTGTCTGGAGCCATATGGACTATGGCCCAATCATTATCTCTACTCTGCCAACAACGCCTCCTCACCAGCAGCTGCACGCCTATGAACACCTGGTATGACCCTGTCATACCCCAAAACAACTCTCTACCTCCCTAACTTTCTTGCCACACGCTCACCGCAGTCGCCAATGCAGAACCACCCCTCCTAGATAAGACCTATACTAATGTCTAACAAGCTATAACATTGTATTGTGACTGCATTTAATTGCCGCTCCATGTATTTGCAATCTCGCTGCACGAACCTTGATACACTATTAACTGCTCATGGTCACTAACGCCTTGCCCATGAATGTATGCTTGCCTCCCCTGCACCGTGTGAGGCATGCTCCGAGACGACGCCCTCTTACACACCAAGCATTTATACCAATACACCTCTGCTGTCTCATTTCTGATACCTGAAAGTGTCTCTTAATCGAGCTCCACCTAAGCTGATAACCTGCCTGCACTGCAGTCTGCTGTGACTACAGTGATTTCAGCCCGCCATGACCACATGCTTATACAAGCCCATTCTGACCCTTCTGATTGTTAACCTGCTATGCCTATATGCTCATTCTAGTTAACTGTGATTACCCTGATGCATAGCCTGTTGTGACCACCTAGAACCTAGCTGTTGTGACCACTCTGATTCTAGCCTGCCATGCCTACATGCTCATTCTAGTTAACTGTGGCTACTCTGACTTTAACCACCGGTGACCATGCTGAATCTCGCCCACTGTGTTCATATTAAATTCTGCCCAGCCCACCTACGCCAAACCTAACTCTGGTAGGCATCAGCCTCACCCCACCTGACCCTACCTACTACAGCCAATATTAACTACTGTACGATGTACGTCAGCAAATCTTTGTTGCTATCCATACCACTACTGCTCATGCAAATATCCATGTTAATCATGGATCAAATTAAATATGCACCCTGTCTCACACTAAATAGAAACACCAGGCTTCGAGCCAGACTTCCGACCCTCTACGAACCTAAAATGCCAAGCAACATCCATTTAAACCGCTGCACTAACCTTAAGCTTACCAATCCACATATGGCGCAATCCACATGCCAACCACCTCAATTGCCAAAACAAAAATGCATATACCAGTAACTCTGAAATCCCAAAGCCCACCCAGTACAACTACGATAGCTGGAGCTCTAATGAATGCCAGATCTGTTGTGGCTGACGCCACTGAAATAGCCGATATTCTAACAGCAGACAACCTTGACCTCCCAGCGGCCACAGAAACCTGACTGCATGAAGCAGCAGGCCCAACGCTTACATTAGCGATACCAGAGGGTTATCAAGTCTTAAGAATGGACAGACCTAATTCTAGAGGAGGTGGCTTAGCTATTATTGCTAAAGCTAACCTGAACTTAAGACTTTCCTTGTTACCCTCGCTAAAATCCTGTGAATTACTATCAGCAAAACTACCTATATCCCCATGCCGCACTCTAACCATCCACCTCATATACAGGCCACCAGGACCACTAGGCTCATTTGAAGAGGACTTATCTAGCATCTTAGCAAATAACATAAAAGGCTCCTCTCAGTTAATCATTCTAGGCGACCTTAACCTAGGCTTCAATGATCCTGACAACAAACAAGCTCAAGAGATAGCTACTATGTGTCACGCCACTTACCTGGAGACCGGGATCCTCTACGCCAGTCCGCCTCGCTCCCTCTTGGCGGCTCTATCCGTGCTTTCGCACCTGGGGGTCTGCTGCCGGGAGAGTATCGGGGGTCCGAGCTGGTGTGTCTCTGCGCATGCGCGGACGACCATGCTCCCAGCTCCGAGCATGCGCAGTAGACTGGGCCCTCGCTACTGTTGCAGCTTGCGTTCCAAGCCTTGTTTTGGGCTCGTCAGTACCAGGTAACGAGACGGATTGCGCCTCAAGCCTCTCGGTTACTGACGGCCCATAAGAGGAGTCGAGAGCGAGGGTTAGTTGCGTCTCAACGCAGTTTGTTTATCGCGTTGCTCGCTCGACTCCCAAGCGTCCTGCTCAGTTTCTTGTTCCTTGCCTTGTTCTTGCTTGGGTCCTGGTTGTTGTCCTGTTTGTCTTCCTTGCTGCTTCATTGTGGGGTTACCTGGTCTCCCACCTTAGCCTTCCCCCCGGGGGTCCCCTTCCTCAGTTCCCTATGGGTCTCGCTCTTGGGCTCTCCCAGGGTTCTCCTCTCCTGTGAGTTCCCCTCCTGCTGATTTCCCCTCTTCCTTTGTCAGTTCCTTGCCCTCTTGCTTGTCAGCCTGTACCCCTTGGAACCTCCTCAGGCCGCCTTCCTTGGCCTGACCTTACCTCTTCAGCTACGTTGCCTTGGTCTTCGTTGGAACTACGACCATTCCCAGCATCAGTTCCGTTGTTTCCTGGACTTGCTCTGCTGAGTATCCCACTCCGGCAATCAACCTCATCAGACATTCAACTACACTGAACATCTGCCTCTCCTGTCAGTGCTTGCACTGTCCTGACGTCACGCTAATCAGGAGAGAGCACCCCGTGACTTTGGGAGTTGGTCCATCTTTCACCCAGTACCATTTTGGGTGGTGGAAGGGTCGGTTCCTCGCGTCATACGTCCGTCTGGAGACAGTTGTCAGTCTGGCTGCCACATCAAGATCTACAACCAAACGAACAGGTACTCGAATTTCTCGTGATAAACACCATAACAGATTGAGACGCCTGCCTTCAGATTCGGGGATGGAGGACGATCAAGCAATACGAACCGAGTTACAAAGTCTCAGAGCCGAGATGACAGCACTACACCAGGAGAATCAAGCATTACGCCAAATGGTAACACAGGGGGCAATGAGTGCCCCGCAATCGGAAGGTTCATTAGCACATAAATCTCCAATTAAATTTGACGGTGATCCGCGACGAGTGGCGGAATTTTGTAATCATTGTAGAATCCATTTTCTCTTCAGATCAACTCATTTCAACAACGACAAGTCCAAGATTGGGTACATTCTGGGAAATTTCACTGGGAATGCTCTGGCCTGGGCAACACCTTTGGTAGCTACCAATAGTCCCATTTTGAACGATTTTGCATCCTTTGAGAAAGCTTTCCTGGAAGTTTTTCAGACGCCCAATCTGGCATCTGCAGCGCAGAACCAATTGATGGATTTGAAACAAGGAAACGTCGATTTGATAACATACATCAGTCGTTTCCGTCAATTGGCAACCGATTCACAATGGGCAGATATCACACAGAAGACTCTGTTCCGCCGAGGCCTGAGAGAAGAATATAAGGATGAGTTGCTTCATATCCCTGAGCCAGAGACTCTTCAACGCCTTATTGAAAAGGTGCGCCGGATCGACCGAAGGTTAGCGGAACGAAGAATGGAAAGACGTCGTTCCGAGAGGTTTACCTCCAGAATGACCAGTGCTCCTGCCGGATCGTTGGGTTCCACGGATTCTGGAACAGAGCCGATGCAATTAGGGGCTATGAGAGTTCCTTTGTTGGAGGAGGAGAGGAGACGAAGAAGGACGTTACGTCTGTGCCTTTATTGGGGGGCCTCTGGGCATTACCTGGGCACATGTCCTTTGCGTCCCCAGAAGAAGAAGGCGGAAAACTAGAGGACCTGTTGTGTAATGGAAGGGCAGGGACAGGTCTTATTCCTTTTTCAGTCCTTTCCTCATCTTGTTCAGTGCTTCATCCCATGCAACCAGCCGTTTTACTGACCTTGAAGATTCAACTACAATTGCCAGACAAGGTCCTGGAAGTATACGGGTTGCTGGATAGTGGAGCCTCAGGTAATTACATTGATGAAGCTTTCGCTACCATCAACAAGATACCACTCCTTTCCAGAGATGCTGCCCTACCTGTGGAAGTCATCGATGGGACTCCTTTGTCTTCCAGACCCGTCCGTCTGCACACAGTGGGTCTTGTGCTTCGGATTGCCGAACACCTGGAGAATATTGCCTTGGATGTCATTAAGTCACCTACATACAGAGTGGTTTTGGGATTACCCCGGCTTCAACATCACAATCCATTCATCAATTGGAGGACTCATACTCTGTCGTTTTGCTCCGCTTTTTGCTCTCAGAATTGCGGCTTGCCAGCTCAGATTCAGACCCCTTCGACTACTTTGGAATCCCTTGGCAAAGGGTCTGGTCTTTGTTCCATTTCTCATGTTCCACAAGTGTACGCCGATTTTGAACGTGTGTTTTCTGAGCCAGGGGACATACCTTTACCCCCACATCGTTCTTTTGATTGTGCCATTGAATTGTTGCCAGGCTTTGAGATTCCACACGGAAAGCTGTATTCTCTGACTCTGAACGAGAGACAAGTGTTACAGGACTATCTGTCAGAATGCTTAAGTAAGGGATACATAGCACCTTCAAAGTCACCCGCAGGATTCCATTTGTTTTTTGTTAAGAAGAAGGAAGGAACATTGAGACCTTGTGTTGACTACCGGCAATTGAACGATATTTCTACTAAGGATCGATATCCATTGCCGTTGATTCGCAGTATCCTGGAGACCCTCCACACTGCCCGGATTTTCACCAAGCTTGATTTACGTGGAGCCTATCATCTGGTTAGAATCAAGGCCGGGCATGAATGGAAAACTGCATTTAAAACACCTTTTGGGCATTATGAGTACCCGGTTATGCCCTTTGGATTGTGCAACGCCCCGGCCGTTTTCCAGCGGTTCATGGATAACATTTTCTGTGACCTGATAGGTGTTTCGGTCTGGGTTTATTTGGACGACATTCTGATCTTTTCTTGTACGTAGGAGGAACACGTAGGACATGTACGTGAGGTTCTTCGTCGCTTATCTTGTAACCAATTGTTTGCCAAAGCAGAAAAATGTTCTTTTCACCAAACCAGTATTGAATTCTTGGGATATGTGATTAACCATACTGGCATACAAATGGATCCCAAGAAGGTCCAAGCGATTCAAGATTGGAAACAGCCTAATGACGTCAAGTCGTTGCAGCGTTTTTTGGGTTTCGCCAATTTTTATAGGTGATTTATTCCACACTTTTCCCAAATTTCAGCGCCACTCACCAGGTTGACCAGCAGCAAGGTTACTTATGTGTGTGATTCTCTTACTACTAAGGCATTCAATTCCCTGAAGACGGCCTTCATTACCGCCCCTATTTTGCGTCACCCTCAAGACGAATTACCCTACATAGTGGAGTCAGACGCTTCGGATTTCGCTGTAGGGGCTGTTCTTCTACAATGTGATCCCGGAACTTCCATTGAACATCCGGTGGCCTACTTTTCACGCAAACTGTCCCCCAGCGAGAGGAATTATGCGGTAATTGAAAGGGAATTGTTGGCCATAAAGACTGCATTCGAGGAGTGGAGACATCTTTTACTCGGAGGTCGCTTCTCTGTAGAGGTCCGTACCGATCATCGTAATCTGCAGTACTTGCGTTCTCTACAATGCCGTACGCCTCGCCAAGCCAGATGGGCTTTTTTTTTCTCTCCATATGATTTCCATGTTACATACGTCCCTGGTACCTCTAATTTGAAGGCGGATGCCTTGTCCCGATCCTTGGAGAAGGAGGATGGAAACCCCAGTCTGGATCAGCCGTTGCTTTCCCCACACCATTTCTTGTTGACACTCTCTCCGCATTTACAGTCCATTTCCGATGCCACCCAACGGGATCCGGAACGGCTGGGTCTTCTTCAGCGGAAATCAGTATCTGAATATGAGGGTCTCCAGTTCTTCAAGAAGAGGTTGTACATTCCCAAGGGGTCTATTCGCAATGACATTCTGCACGGCTTTCATGATTCACCGATTGGAGGACATTGTGGAATTAGCGCTACTCGAGAACTGGTATCCCAACAGTTTTGGTTGCCTGGTTTGGCTGGAGTGGTCGAGAGGTACGTGGGAAGTTGTCCCGTCTGCGCCCAGTCCAAGGTTCCCAGGAGGCGGCCTTTGGGATTACTTGTACCTACGGAATTAGCTCCTTATCCATGGCACACCATCGCCACCGATTTCATTGTTGAACTGCCTCCCTCTGATGGATATACCTGCATAATGGTGGTGGTTGATTGCTTTACTTAGTATACCCACTTCATTCCTTTCGTCAAGATACCCACGGCTGCCCAGATGGCTGTCGCCTTTTTGCACGAAGTGTACCGGTTGCATGGCCTACCTGAAAAGATCATTTTGGATCGGGGATCTCAGTTCCTCTCACATTTTTGGGGTAAAGTGTGTGACCATCTTGGCAACCGCAGGGCATTGAGCTCTGGTTACCACCCACAATCCAACGGTCTTACGGAAAGGACTAATCAGACTTTAGAGTGTTATCTCCGTTGTTTTGCCAACGCTACTCAGTCCAACTGGAAGACTTGTCTGGATATTGCTGAAGTTCCATACAACAATTCCGTCCATGCTTGTACAGGATACAGCCCGTTCTACTGTTCTGCAGGCAAGCACCCTAAATTGATGCCTTTCCGTCCTGTGCCTCCCAGTTCGGTTCCTTCCGCCGATTCACTAATATCAACCATTCGGAAACAACATGAGATGGCACGCAAGTCCTTGATGGAAGCTAAGGAACGTATGAAATTGCAGGCTGACAGGAGGAGTGTGGAACCTGACTTTAAGGTTGGTGACAGAGTTTGGTTGTCCTCTAAGAACCTGCCACTTAACAATTTACCCATGAAGTTGGCTCCTCGATATTTTGGCCCATTTAGGATAACCAAGTGCCTGTCCTCTGTGGCTTACCGCCTCCAGCTGCCTCACCCTTGGCGGGTGCACCCGGTTTTTCATGTCTCCCTTTTGAAGCCCTATGTTCACGATACCCATGGTCGTTCTTGTCCTCGCCCAACTTCAGTCCTAGTGCAGGGTGTCCCCGAATTTGAGGTCCAGGAGATCTGTGATGCCCGTTTCCGCAGGGGGGTACTGCATTTTTTGGTGGACTGGAAGGGGTACCCGGCTTGTGATCGCACCTGGGAACTGTACCGGCATGTGCCCGCTCCCCGCCTTGTGCGTGAGTTCTATGGTCGCTTTCCTTGGAAACCTGGGGCCCCAGGTCTTTCTGGGGGGGGTCATAGTGTCACGCCACTTACCTGGAGACCGGGATCATCTACGCCAGTCCGCTCCGCTCCCTCTTGGCGGCTCTATCCGCGCTTTCGCACCTGGGGTCTGCTGCCGGGAGAGTATCGGGGGTCCGAGCTGGTGTGTCTCTGTGCATGCGCGGACGACCATGATCCCGGCTCCGAGCATGCGCAGTAGACTGGGCCCTCGCTACTTCTGCAGCTTGCGTTCCAAGCGTCATTTTGGGCTCGTCAGTACCAGGCAACGAGACGGCTTGCGCCTCAAGCCTCTCGGTTACTGACGGCCCATAAGAGGAGTCGAGAGCGAGGGTTAGTTGCGTCTCAACCTGGTTTGTTTATCGCGTTGCTCGCTCGACTCCCGAGCATCCTGCTCAGTTTCCTGTTCCTTGCCTTGTTCTTGCTTGGGTCCTGGTTGTTGTCCTGTTTGTCTTCCTTGCTGTTTCCTTGTGGGGTTCCCTGGTCTCCCACCTTGGCCTTCCCCCCGGGGGTCCCCTTCTTCAGTTCCCTTTGGGTCTCGCTCTTGGGCTCTCCTAGGGTTCTCCTCTCCTGTGAGTTCCACTCCTGCTGATTTCCCCTCTTCCTTTGTCAGTTCCTCGCCCTCTTGCTTGTCAGCCTGTACCCCTTGGAACCTCCTCAGGCCGCCTTCCTTGGCCTGACCTTACCTCTTCAGCTACGTTGCCTTGGTCTTCGTTGGAACTACGACCATTCCCAGCATCAGTTCCGTTGTTTCCTGGACTTGCTCTGCTGAATATCCCACTCCGGCAATCAACCTCATCGGACATTCAACTACACTGAACATCTGCCTCTCCTGTCAGTGCTTGCACTGTCCTGACGTCACGCTAATCAGGAGAGAGCACCCCGTGACGTTGGGAGTCGGTCCATCTTTCACCCAGTACCATTTTGGGTGGTGGAAGGGTCGGTTCCTCGCGTCATACGTCAGTCTGGAGACAGTTGTCAGTCTGGCTGCCATATCAAGATCTACAACCAAACCAATAGGTACTCGAATTTCTCATGATAAACACCATAACACTATGCTTGATGACCATGGCCTCAACCAAAAAGTTGTCCTCCCCATCCATGATAAAGGTAGGACTCTAGACTGGATAGCCACCCTAAACTGTCCAACCAACATCACCAAAATCACACCTCAGCTATGGACTGACCATTACCTAATAGACTTTAGCTTAATACTCAACAAACAACCAGACAAAGATAAAATGATGGCACCCCTAGATCTAAAAGAAAAATCACAACTGACAACATCCTACCGCTCCTCCTTCGGGTGATTAATGCACTACCAAGCAACTCCAATGCAGACACTGTGGTGGAGTCCTATAACGACATCATGGTGAAGGCCTTAGACACTATTGTCCCACGTAAGATATGCAAGAATAAACAACAGACTCACCTTAACACCTGGTTCACCCCTCACCTTAAAGAACTCAGGCTGAAAAAAAGGAAGCTAGAAACTATGTGGCAGTACTCCCCAATGGAGGAAAATAAACTTAAACTAAAACACAGTGCAAATAACTAGAAGAAATAAATTATTCAAACAAGAAAAGAAGTCTACAATGACAGAATCTCCAAAGCCTGTTCCAACACCAAGGAATTATGATCCTCCGGGAATTAGAATCACCCATACCCCCACCGGAAAACGTACCTAAAGATAAGCAATGGTGCACTAGCATCCAAAATGCCCTTGCTAATAAAATAAAAACTCTGCATACCAAAATTTCTGCTAAAAAAGCCTCCCTCCCTTTTGTGGATATTCCAACCAGCACTACTCCCAATGACAAGCCTGACGTAACTCCATTTAAATTCTCCAAAGTCACCATTCAGGAAACAGAAAAAATCATTGCCTCCCTTAAACCATCTAACTGTAAAGGGGACAACTGTCCAGCCCAAATAATAAAGGATGCAGCTAGAGATTTAGCCCCCTTTATCTCTAAACTCATTAATGCTTCCTTTTCAACCAACACTGTCCCAAGTAGCTTAAAAGAATCATGGGTTTTACCCCTTCTCAAAAAACAAACATTAGACCCATCCATCCTCACAAATTACAGGCCCATCACAATGGTCCCATTCCTCCTCAAGATAATAGATAGAGTGGCCTATCTTCAAATTCAGAAATACCTTGAGACTAACCATCTCCTAGGCTCCTGCCAATCGGGCTTCAGACCCCAGCACGACACGGAGACAGCACTAATAGACCTTAAAGCTCAAGTTGACGAGCTTAATGACAAAGGAAACACAGCTATGCTACTCCTCCTTGATCTGTTGACAGCGTTCAACTTGGTGGACCATGCAGTATTATGCAAACACCTAGCCTGAGCTGTCTACTTCTCAAGTGAAGCTATAGCCTGAGTGCAATCCTTTCTAGTTAACAGGAGTATGCAAGTTGTCTCCACCTTAGCATCAGCAGACCCAATCCAAACATCATGTATAGTCCCTCAGGGATCTTGTGTCTCGCCTACCATGTATAATATCTTTACTAAGCCTCTATTATACAAATTGGATAGACTGGGTGTCACCTACACAAATTATGTGGATGACACTCAGATCCTCATTCCCCCTTTAGGCACTTTCGCCTCAGATACAGCCTTAGTAAACGAAATATACACCCTCATTCAGGCATGGATGGCCACCCATTGCCTCTGCCTGAATGACGATAAAACAGAGATCCTGATTCTCGGCTCTGCCAATAATCTAAAAAAACTTGACACCATCTACAGTGCCTTTAACATTGATGGCAACATAATTACAGTTGCCAAAGAAGTAAAGACACTTGGTTTTTATCTGGACTCCATGCTGACTCTAAAGAAACGAGTAAACTCCCTGGCCTCATCTACCACCTACACTGGCAAACTTATTAGCGCATGTAGACCTTTCCTCTCACTAACTAGTTGTATCATCCTAGCCAATGCCCTCATCCTATGAAAATCGGACTACTGAAATGCACTGTACATAGGAGTCAACAAAAGTATCATTAACAAACTACAGACATTGCAAAATAATGCGCTCAGAACAGCCCTAAACCTCCCCACTAGAGAGCATATCTCCAACGCAGGAAGAAACCACCATTGGCTGAAAATTAGTGATAGGATACTCCTTAAAACTGTGTCACTAGCGCACAAATGAAAGACAACGCATCCCCGCCTTATCTGAAGGAAAGAATAACAAGAAAATCTGCTGCAAGACCCTTTTGGACACCCAATTCCTACTGCCTCCAAATACCTAGATTTAGACTAAAAAAAACAGGAGGTAACAGTTTTCCCAGTAAAAGCAGCCCAACAATGGAATGCACTGCCAGTTGAGCTCAGAAGGGATCAGTTTTACTTCCGTTTCAGGCGTAACACCTGTACATGGCTACAAAAACAATGACCACTGGGTCCAATGAATGCAACTGGATGCTCTATGTGTTTGCCCCTACCGTACCTGTACCTGACTATATCTGTAACTGTAACTGTATCTGTATATATATATCTGTATCTGTAACTAAGCTGTAAGTATTTTTATGATGTAGTGCGCCCAGCTAACTAAGGGTTTGGTTCGCCCTATAATAAATAAACAAACAAACAATCAAACAAGCAAACTTCAAAGGTATTCTGTCACTGTCTTCCAAAAAGTATACAGTGCCTGGACAGTATGTATATGAGTATACACATATTATTGTCATGCTTCTTTCCAATGTGCAAATTGCATTTCCATACACATATTAGTGCAATGCTTGTGCCAGTGGGCACATTCTTGAGTGTATGGCCGTATTATGCTGTGGTGGTTGTGGCCAGCCCCTAGACTCTTGGGTGCATGGCCTATGGCCTACGGCCTCCGGCCATGCACCCAAGAGTCTAGGGGCTGGCCACAACTACCAAAGCATATTACGGCCATGCACCCAAGAATCTGGCCAGTGGCCACAACCCACACACAAGTTGCCCTTACCTTCCCAATTTGAACACAATCTGCACATATTGAAGTAGATCCCCAACCCTATTTTTCCCCAGTGCCAATTTCACAATATTATTCAGACTCCACTCCCCTACTGTAAGAAGCCCTCATGCTGTCACCAAATAAGCCCTAACATGTTTCTCCAACTGCCCACCAAACACTAGCTACTGCAATAGTTGTGGGTAAAGTCTTGGTCGCATGGCCGTATGATACTGCAGTTGTTCTGCCAGTGACTAGATTCTTGGGCGTATAGCCTATTTTTAACCTAAGAAAAAATCCTACTATCATCTGTATTACACGATCCTACCCTAATAAAGCCTGACTGCAGTCAACACATAAGCTGTCCGCCTGAAGGCCTGATCTATGGACTACTATACACATATTATTGTAATGGTTTTTTCCAATGGCCAAATTGCACTTCTGTACACATATGATTACAGTACTTGCAGCCAGTGGCTAGATTCTTGGTTGCATGGGCATTTTGTGGTGTGGTGTTTGTGGCCAGTCCCTAGACTCTTGGGTGCAGGGCCTATGGCTGGCCTCTGCCCATGCATCCCAGAGTCTATGGTCTGGCCACAAACCCCACAGCATAATACACCATGCACCCAAAAATCTGACCACCAACCAGAACCAACACACGACAATTTTCCCCTTTTCACCAATGCCAAAATCACCATATCATCTAGATTGCACTCCCCAGTCTAACAAGCTGGCGTGCAGTCACCAAATAACACAAATATGTTCCTCCAAGTACACACCAAACACTACCTACTACAATAGCAACAAATTCTTGGTTGCATGGCTGTATGATACTGTAGTAGTTGTGGAAGAGCCTAGATTCTTCAGTGCATGGCCTATTTTTAAAATAGACAAACATCCTCATTATTTACATTCCACTGCCTACCCTAATGAAGCCTGCCTGCAGTCACAGATAAGCCGCTGACCCAAGTCCCTGCCCGCGGACTACCACACAGTCTTCTTCCACCTATGCAAATACATGCTCTTTCCAACAGCAGATGCCTCAAAACATGTTTCCCAGCCCTGTTCCGCATGGCGCTATCCGTGGACTTTTGTGGAATTTCTCCCCTTGCTCAGGCAGCAATTGAATGAAGCCTTTGAAAAACATTGCATTGTTACAGCGCACATATCCCCTGTGCCTATCTGTGTACTTGATTTTGAATTTTACTAAATCTTGAACTCCCCCACACACTGCAATCTTCAAGGGCTAAATGATACACTGTGTTCAATGGGGCAAGGGTCTGTGGAACTAAAGAGCAGGGAAAGAGAAAACAACCCACCCTATCAGGAAGGCAGAAGGGGATGGGTTAGTGTCAGTAATTGTAGGTGCAGTCCAGTTGAAACTCAGTATGTCAGGCCAGCCCCTATGCAAGATCAGTGGAAGCACCATCATCAACATATCAGGCTTGTTCCTCTAGAAGCCTGAAATCAGGGATACATATCCAGTTATGTGTTAGACCTGTGAATCATGGAGCCCAGTGTGGTAAATGTGTGTCAAGTACCGTATCAGGATTCTGTTACATCACAATCATGAGGAAATGGTGGGGTTTAACTAGAGACATGATCTCTGAGAAGTCCCTGTGAAGTATTCCGTTGGTCATTTTACAGATGTGGATGGGTTGGAGGCAGTCCATCAAGGATTCATCGCCGTAGGGAGACTGGTGGGGCTGGTGCAGTGTTAGTTGAATGCCTATGACCAACTTTGTAAAAGATTATGGAACGTGTCAGGTCTGAATGTTGTGATCCCTGTATCCCTCTGGGTGGAAAATGTGAGTGTCTGTTAGTTGGGATAGTGACTCATGAAACAGCTATGCCTGTTCAATGTTCCTGCCAGTGTACTGAAAATGTGCATTCATTTTAATTCATAGGTCTTTCTGGCTTAGTCAGTTCTGAAATTAGCCTGGAGTATTGCAATGTTGAGATCATCATGGGTATGATTAACTTCTGAAAGAAATTCAACAACTCGACTCTTGTTTGTGCATCGTTTGACACTCTGGCGATGGAGGTCGATGCATTCATACAGAGTTCATCTAGTTTATTCAACATTGTAGCCTGCTCGGGACATTTCACGCACATAATCTAACAATATTGCTACACTCCATCTTTGTGGCGGTAATGGACAGTTTTGTCGCATGGTTTTTACTGTGCATTGTTTTACGCACCACATTCTTTCTCTCAGTGGTTGCGTTTTAGTGATTTGTGTGATCTTTGTGTAGTGAGTAATTTTGATATATTTTTTCTTCCCTTTTCATGTTTTCTTTGGAGAGAAGAGACAAGGCGATGAGGCATGGTTTGTTTCTAGATACATTGGTTGTGTTTGTTGTTGGCATGTTAGGACAATTGTTTAGGCCATTGTGTATGTTTAATATATCAGGGCTACACTATTATGGAAGGTGTGTTTTGTCTCATTTTGGAGGCATGGGTAGTGCTCAGGTGTGGCAGGCCTGAGGCCAGGGGTGACAGTCATGGCGGAAGGTGGTAGGCAGCAAGAGGGATTTTGATTGTAGTTTGGTTTTTATTGTCCATGTGGCAAGGTATGTGCTTGGTGGTGGCAGCACTGAGACCCCGGTGTGACAGGCCGGGGTAGAAGGAGTTATGGTTGTTCTGATTGTTAGTCCTAGCATGATAGTGGTGTGATATGTTTCTTGAGTTTGTTTAAAGGAGGGAGATGTGTTATATCTTTGATTATTAGTGTGACTGTGTGATTGAATGCAGGGCCTCATAGAATGGTGAGGTGGAGCCTGGAGTGTTGGAGGCTTGGGGGTCCAGAGAGAGACGGTTGGGACTTGGAGTATGGCAGTGAACCAGGACAGATGCTTGTGACCTTCTCTCAAACCTTTCATGATCTGCATCTATGTAACCAAGAACAATAAAGCATCTTCTGTTGGTAATAAAAAAACAAAAGTCTAACAATTTTGCTGAATACACATGTAAGACACCCTATCTTGTAGTCCTGTCCCATGTGGGGTATCTTTATTGTTTATGAAATGTTGATATGTGGGCAGGATAGGCAAATTTTGTTTCTGCAAGGCACAGTTCCATAATCTGTGCTATGTGTGCGTAATTGTAATTGTGTTTGCCTATTTATATAGCACTTATACACAGGTGGAGTGCATCTAAGTGCTTCAAGGTGGGAAGGGAACAAGGAAATTCAGTAATCATTCTTAGGCCTTGAAGTTTCTGAATGATCTAAACAGAAAAACTAGCATAGTAGACATTTCTCCAAGTGCAAGTGTATGCAGTGTTACTGTTTCAACCCAGATAGGGAGATGGAACAGAAAAAGGTGTGGGGTACAGGACAGACAAACTTACTAGTCTTAGTACGTTTAGGTAACACATGCGTACAGATAGAGCTGCAAGGAAGAGTGGGTGGAAGTAGAACAAACGCTTCCAGTCCAACATGGCCCTGGGTTAAGTGAGGTTGCCTCGCTCATAGAGAGTAAGAAGAAAGTGCTGTAATACTGAACATAGTTAATTGCCCTGGAGGCAAGTTCAAAGACTGGCAGGGGGGCCTGGGACCTGTGAGGCTCTGGAGGTGAACCAGGCAAGCAGTCAGCAAAAACTGAATGGAGTTAGGGAGGAGAAGGAGGAAGGAGGGTGGAGAAAAAGAACAGAGGCTATCAGGGTAGAGGGAGAGAGAAGGAGGAAGAGAACAGTTTCCAGAAATTAAGTTGCTCTGGCTCATGACAGAGTGAGGCAGGGAGGCTTTTCAAGAGGGAGGCACCTGCAGAGCATAAAGATATACCCACAAATTTCTGTTTGTGAAGTGGCTTACCGGCAGAGAGTTGGAGGAGGATGAGCAGAGGACTCTAGAGGAAGAGTATTTGGGAAGAGAGTGTTGTAGATAGTGTGGGTGCCAGCCCCACAAAGCCTTGTGGATTATGCAGAGGATCTTCAGCTTGATCCCTGCAACCACAGGGAGAAAGTGGAGGGATTTAAGTGCCAGAGAGATGCAGTCGCTGTAGTTTGCTTCTAATCATCATTCCCCTCAGATTGGCTGGTTGTCTGAAAGGAAGGAGGGAAAACTTCTATCAGACATTCATCCTGTTGCAGGATGTTTTGGAGTCCCTTTAGCAATCTTGACAAGGGCTTCCAACTCTGGATTTCATGTCACTACCAGTGACACCCTGGTTTGTGTCTCTTTCGCACTTTATTCAAAGAGGTTGGTACAGGGGGATATGTGTTGCCCTGTGAAACTTTCTGTCCACAATTCTGAGGTTGTATTCATGGTTTATGAAATCTGAATTCAGAGTTTGTATGTATTTATACATGTTTTATCCATGTTCCCTGTGTCTGAGCATATTCAATGGTATCTCAATTATTGGCTGAATATTGTAGCCTGTTTTGTGTGCAATGAGTGGGAGCTGTCAATCTTCAAGTAGCTGGCACAGTTGGTTGGTTTGTGATATACTGTGGTTTGTAGCTGGCTATCTTTTACTGCTATGGTGTCAAGGAAATTAACTTTTTCAGAAGTGTAGGAGAGTTTGAGGTTGATGGTTGTGTGGAATTCATGTCTGTGGAAATGTAGCAAGTCCTTTTCCCCAGCGGCAGTCCAAATCAGGAAAATGCCATTGGAATTAGTGTATTGTAAACGTCGGCTGTCTAAGGTGCCAAGAAAATCTATCTCTACTGTGGTGCCATTCGAGTACCCATGGCTGTCACCATCATTTGTAGTTATGGTTATGTTGCTCAACTCTTAGAAAGAACACTTTTTTTGAGGCTTACAACACCCACCCCTGGATGAATCCTCACCAAACTTTGCGTCCCACATTTTTGGAAATCCTCATAGACACAATGGAAAAATACATTTTGCTCATGCCTACAGCCCAAACCGCTGAACAGATTTTCACCAAACTTGCACCAGGAGAGGCGGCTTTGGTCCAGAAAGTGTGCTTTTGTACATTTTGGTGTAAATACATCCATTTGTTGTTTTTTTTTTTAAATGGTCAAAAAGTAGGTAAAAAAAAACAGTGATATCTGGATCCAGTCCGCTGACTTATTTCCTGATTTGGAGTCCATGGACACCTTTGGACCCATCAGGGAGCGGCTCGATATCCGCGGATACCAAAAACGCAAACTGATTGGTTGTTCGAAAACGTGAACTGGATCAGATTCTTTGAAACAGTCACCATTTTAAATCCGTGGACAGCCACTGTTCACCGCGGACAGCACATTTGGGGTTATTTAGTTGCTAAAAGAGGGCCTGGAAAGGGTGAGGGAGTGGGATAAAGTTGCTATGGACCTGTCTTAATAGGTGAAAAAACGGTGTGCAGGTGCCGCTGATTTCGCAGTCTATTTTTGTGTCCGCAGACACCATTTGGATTCCAGGGGGTTCTGGCTGAGTCTTGCTATTTGAAGGTGTATTGTAGATACATATATTGTTTAATTGCATACAATTTTACATATAGATTCACTTTTTTGACCCTCATAAATAGTACATTCTATGTACTAAGTGCTACACTGTTGTTGTATTGACATGATATAATTATTGGGTCATTGGGAAAGAAATCCATGGTGTAATAAAAAAAAACTACTATAATTATGTAAGTGTGATAGTATGTTTGTTTAAAGCATAATGTAATTAAGGGAATGTTTAAATTAGTAAGATACCTCTTGGCATATTCTAACTATATTGGACTTTGCAAGAGGTAATAAAGTAAGAATAACTAGATGGTATATTTGAAGTATATTACAATAAAGGAAATTTTAAATTTAGTCCTGGCGGGCGGGAAGGCACCCGCGAGCAGAACCTGTAGTTTGCTGGTCCGGTAACAACTATTTCCTTTTGCCAAATTGGTTTAGGAACGGCAAAACAACATTTGGTGTAGTATTTACCTTTGCTTTCATATGTATGTTGGCAGTTTTTGCCACACTCATGTTTTTGGAAGTGTATGATTTGTGTATGAAGGTTACTATGTGTGGTTTCCGAGGGGATGTCGCAGCAACAGTAAACTGTAAAACAGTGGAATCACTTGCATGGCCCAATATGGGAGCATCATTTATCCATAAAAGCATGTGGATGTTTGGTGCTCCTCTGTATTAATATTCTTTACCCCAAAAGAAGTGTTCAATTTCTCCGATTGGAGGGGTAGGTTTATTGCAGATGAAGTGTAGCATGGTAATGAAGCGACATTTCAAATACCTCGATACATTGACAGTGTCAAGAGAACAGTATTCTCCTGGTGTTTTTATATCTATTCCCTATGTATTTTGGTTTGCAGTGCGTAAACACCCGCGAGCAGAACCCATAGTTTTCTGGTCCAGTAACAACAGTACTGGTAGTTTACCGGTACAATTGTTACCAGACCTGCAATCTTCTCATGAGGCCAAATGTGTTCAGATTTTACGTGCAAGGCAGTACCTGTTAAAAGGTCTGCAGCGTTGTAGCACCCACATTCCCTATGGAGAATTATTTTTTATACCAAAGCTGTACAATTTTTGTGACAGTGTTTGGTCAGATGATATGTCTTCTCAGAGGTCTTTTAGCTCTGTTTTCTCAGCTTTGGTGAGATAGGCTGTGGCATATCTTTCAACTGTAGTGGGATTGTCTGCAATGTATTGTATGTCTATATTTGTATTGTACAAGAGGGCAATGATTGGATTGTAATCATTGATATACTTCGTCCCATTAAATTAAAATATGTATGTGGGCATTTTTGCCAGGTAAGGACTTAGCTGTGCTGGCTAAGCTCCAGTAAGCAGCCCAGAGGTCAGACACATGGGTGGGTGCTGTTGGTGGTTTAGGATAGAGGGCTAATGCAGAGCATTGAATATATACCTAGAAAGACCAAATAAAGCGTTGGTTGTCGCTGTATACTAATGGAAGAGATGTTGAAGTGTGTCAGGGGTTTCAGTGTGGATTGCTATGTGTGTTGCCAGACCAGAACAGCATAGCCATAACTGCATTCTAGTTTGTATGGATGGGTGGTTGTGCCTGTGGCCTATGTCCACAGACGTGGTTTAAGGTATACGTACTGTACGATTGGATGTAGTTTGATTGCGCTGTTCTTTTTCTGAGTCCAATGCAAATGGCTGGTCTCACTATTTGTGGTCTCCCTGGAATAACATTTAGAGGAGTGGGGTGTGGCCCAGAGATATGGGGGGTGAGAGGATAATGATAGTAGATTACGGTGTGCCTCTGTGAACGCTGCTAGCATTTGTGAAGTATTGGTGGGTAGGAGTGTAATTGTTTTTGAGCAGGATGATAGTTTGTCACGTGTGCTGCTGCAAACACTTCTGGCATCTGTGGTGTATCAGTGGATAGGAGTGTTGTTGGGTTTGGGTCTGCATTTATGTATAGAGTGCAAGAGGGTTTTAAGAGGAAGTAGGGAAAAACAATGTTTTGAGGGCCTTTCTGAAAGCCAGGTATTTGACAATATTGCAAATGTGCAGGGATTGGGATTTCCAGATGATCAGCTTTTGGATGGAGAAAGAGGATCCACCCAGTCTGGACGAGTTGTAATGCGGGACAGCTGGGAGAGATGCTCTGCAATATCTGAGGGCAAGGGAAGGTTGCCTGCCCACAGGAGTGTCTTTATATAGTAGAGCTTCAGTTTCTTCATTTTGTTTGAGTTCATTGTCCAACATTTGTTTGAACTGTTTGAAATTGGCATTTGTAATAGTGCTTTCATTTGCTTTGAATGCAGCTCCAAATGAGTCATGGTCACGTAATAAATCTTCTTATCTCCGCATTTTAAAAAGTTCTATAAGGGCCATGCAATAAAGTCTCTATGTTGAAGAAATTTAAATCATAACTTTATACGATTCATTAGGCTGGGTTTAGTAATTTTTACTAGGCTTCCTTCACAAGTTGGGACTGAATATTTGCCAGTTGTCTGATTTGGTGTGCATTGTTTTTGTAGGAGTAGTTTAGGGCAATGTCGTATAGACACTTGTTTTCCAAAGCAGTACTTCTGTTTGGGTAGTATGTGTCGATTACCTTGACATGGCTGTTGGGATCATTTGTGGCTATTGTTTCTATCTCTTAGTAGTATTTTAGTGCTCGTTTTCGGTATGGAGCTGAACCAAGGTATAGTCAGACAATGTGTTTAGATATGACATATAAGGATGTACCCGTTAAAAGGTCTGCAGCTTTGTAGCACCCACATTCAATATGGGAGAACATGTTTATACCGAAGCTCTATCATTTTTGTGACAGTGTTTGGTCAGATGATATGTCTTCCCATAGGTCTTTTAGCTCTATTTTCTCGGCTTTGACATATCTTTCAACTGCAGTGGAATTGTATGCAATGTATTGTATGTCTATGTTTGAATTCTACAAGAGGGCAATAATTGAATTGTAATCATTGATGTATTTGGATGCTTCATCCCATTTAATGTTCTATGTGATTTTAGGGGATTTTTTTTTTACACTGTGTCTAATACAATACATCAAGCTATTTCCTAATGCCAAATTGGTCTAGGAACACCAAAACAACATTTGGTATAGTATTTACCTTTGTTTTCATATGTATGTTGGCAGTATTTGCCACACTCATGTTTTTGTAAGTGTATGATTTGTGTATGAAGGTCACTATGTGTGGTGTCGGAAGGGATGTTGCAGGTACAGTAAACTGTAAAACAGTGGAATCACTGTCATGGCCCAATATGGGAGCATTATTTATCCATAAAAGCATGTCGATGTTTGGTGCTCCTCTGGATTAATATTCTTTACCCCAAAAGAAGTGTTCAATTTCTCCGATCGGAGGCGTAGCTTTATTGCAGATGAAATGTAGCATGGCAATGAAGCAACATTGAAAGTACCTCGATACATTGACAGTGTCAAGAGAACAGTGTTCTCCTTGTGTTTTTATATCTACTCCCTATGTATTTTGATTTGCAGTACGTAAGAATTTGTGCAAGTCATCCCATGCATATTCTGCACAGCTTAAAGTAACAAACCACATTGGTGGGCCTAGTTTTCTTTGCATACAACGTACAGCGTGACATCAGAACCAGTATTCTTTTGTACAACGCATGTTTGCCAAGAGATTAGTGAGTAAGGGAATGGTGGTGTGATTGAATAGGTAGGGAATTATGATGTTTTGAGGAAAACAGTGGTTGTTATAACAGTGTGATTTAGTGCATAGGTATGAGGGTTGATGGGTGTAATAGAAAATGGGTGGGGAAGTGTGTCTATATGTGGTTATTTGTGATAGTGGATTGGAATGCAAAGAGTGTGAAACTTGATTGGTTTTAATTAGGACCTCATGTGGATAGGGGTATGGAATAGTAAGGTAGTAAGTAGAATTGTGGTATAAAAGTTGATGAGAGATGGATGTGTTGTTAGCCAGTAAATAATGGGTGGTGTATTGAATAAAGATCAATTTGTAGATGGGAGTAGGAAGAGTGTGAATGTTGCAATATAATGAGTAAGAGTGAATTAAATGTTCTTGACTGAAATTTAATACACTAGGCTAATATATAGTGAAAGTACATTGTTACAATTAGAGAGATATGCAGGCTATATTAATGTAAGTACTTTGCGGGGTGTGAAGAGTTTTCTTTTGTTGCTATCTGTCTTCACAAATCTTCTTTTTTTCCTTTAATTGTAAAAGAATGTTTATGGATATATGTATTAATTGTGAAATAATTTTAGTAAGAGAGGTTGCTATTTTTGAAGGTAGGAGGAGTTGTTGAGAAGAAGAATTAACAAAGTTGTGTTAAGGGCTGTGTAGTGAAATATGTTAACTATGTTGTTAGAACAATTGGAGTATGAGTAATGTTGTTTGGGACATTACAAGCAATAGTGAAAACATGGGTGTGAAAATATATGCATATCTAGGTTATTTGTGTGCTTGTGATTTTAATTGAAGAAGTGCTATGTTTGTGGTGCAATGTATTTGTAATCTGTGGCAGTGTTTTAAAAGAATAGGGGACTGTGGGATAGTGGTAATTTAATGTTGGATTGTTGTTTGGTGTCTTGTAGTAGAGTTTTGGAAAGAACAGTACTATGTATTTAGGGTCAAGTGTTGTGTATATATATATATATTGTGGCAGTATACACATAAGTGTGAGCAGGTGGAGAATGGTGGCAGTATAAGCGATGTAATGAGAGTGGTTGTAAAGTGTGACATTTATATGGAATGAAAAATTGAAAAGCGTTTAAACTGTTTCTTTTTAGGAAAATGTTCATGAAAATTAGAAAATGCATATGTGCATTTATAGCAGCACTGTGTGTAACCTTTTTCTAAAATAAATGAAAACCGGGTGGAAACAATTTGTAGAACATTTGTAAATGGCACCTGTAAGTAACTTCTACTTGATGTGAGCAGCTGCTGAATGCTGCAATACATGGCATTTGATAGAGTGGTTGAAAAAGAGAATATGCTTATTGAGAAGCTTATTACAGGGTAAGTATCATTAACCCTGAATATATATATTTATGAAGATGTCGAAACACATTACTTTTCAACATATACGCACACCTGTACTATGTCTTGTTAGGTGTAGATTTTGTTGAAGCTGCACATAGACATATTTGAGAGTTTCACAGTAGTTGTTGATGCAAGCAGCTGTGAGTAGCAGGAAATATGTACTTTGAGATGTTCAAGAGTACATCTGAAGTGTTGGACTTAGGTGACAGGGTTACATGTAGAGTTTTTGGATGTGATTGGTAGATAGATGTATGACTGTTTGGAAGCAGACAATAAGGGAGTGTTACAAACATAAAAGTAAAAAGGGGTGACAAGCTGCCCTTTGCAGTGTCGACGGACAACACACATGCCATTCAAGTTCTTTTAGGATGCCTGTCATGGAAAGGGGACTTCAGAGACCAAGGACAGTTGTGGATATCCGTGGACATTGGAGGATCAGCTAATCAGGTTTTCTGGTTGTGGTGTAGAGGAAGACAGATTTGCAAGAGTTATCTTTGTTGTGAGCAGTGAAGATGACTATGGCTTTGAGGAACGAGAGTGTCTGGATCATGAGAGATTCTTGGGTCCATTGGCTAAAGGTTTATTCTGAGCAGTGTGGATTGTCTGAGAATCTTGGATTAGAAGAATTTGAAGTTTCATGGTATGGAGTTCGGTGAATGAAGTGGACGGAATTTCTCCAGTTTTGTGAGAATATGGTTTCTTTCAAGAACCCAGACATCATTGTTGTTCATTTTGGAGGCAGCAGTTTGGGCTATGTCACTGGAATGTCTTTACAATTTGCCATGAAGGATGCATTTGCAAAGTTAACGGAACTGTTCCCGCATTCCAAGATTGTTTAATCTCGGATAGTTCCAAGACAAATGTGGATTTGTTCTAATTTATTTTGATCACAAATAAAAAAAGCAAGGTGCAATATGAACAAAGCTGTATATGTGTTGTTGCACGATTTTGGAACAAATGCTTTTTATAATGAAAATATCAAGTTTAATGTTGTGAATATTTTACGAGGAGCTGGAGTGCATTGGACTGATGCCGGAAATCAGATTTTTCTTTTGACTATCCAAAAGGCACTGAAACAAGTTTTGTGAACTTGTGAACAATGTTGTGAATTATTACTTAAGTTATTATAGTAAATAAAAAACAAAAAATGAAAAAGAATTAGAAGCATTTTTTGTGAAAGTTAGAAAAAATAAATATGTTCAATAAAACATTTGTTAGTTCAGTATATAAACCCCCCAGACAATTCTTTTTTAAAAGGTTCTTTTAACAGCCACCATTCTTGAACGAAAAACAAGTTTTTATAATTCCTCCAACCCACGCCTGGAATTTTCTGTGTGTTCACAAACATTTATACTGTGCACGGGCGATGCAGACTGCAAAATGTCCTGTGATTTTTATTCTTAGTTCTATTTTTTACTGTGACAGGTTGCTCCTAAAGTAATCTTATTTTGTGTGTTGATTAGATTATTTTTTCTTGGTGGGTTTTTTTTTGATTTTACAGGAGAGGCAAGGTGAGGGAACGGAGGGACGGGAGGGATGGTGCACCAACCACAAATATGGAGGTGCTGCTGGACAGGGGAAGATCGTTGCTGGGCCTTACATTTAAGGAGTTTGCAGTGTTTCTTGTGTTCTTTGACCGCAGCATCAAAAGCATTTTGGAATTGCTCCTCCCTGCAGAGCGGCATGTCGCAGTACAAACAGAGCACTGCCATCCTTGAAAGGTAAGAGTCAACAACGTGCTGTATGCCCTGCGAGTCATCCAATGGGATCTTCTGCCCACAGGAGTAGACTGTGTGGTGGCAGGAGCGGTAAAGGAAGATGGGATAGATTTCATCAACCTGCTTCTCCCTGAAAAAAGGAAAAGCCTTTCTCGGAGCACTAGAGGTGGTTGGAGCTGATGTAGTGGCACATAGAGGTGGTTCTGTAGAAGTACAATGCAGGCTTTCTGCGACTGAGTACGATGTGGCACTCTGTGCATCTCACATTGGCTGCCAGAGCCTTCAGTACACCCCTAAGGGTTGTAAAAATCTGTCACACACATGAATCAATGAGTATGCTGGAGGTAGGGACTTCCTCTACCTCATCTTGCTCTTCTTCTTCATCCTCTTCTGGATCTCTGTGCCTGTTCCCCTGTCCAGACTATCCAGATGGTTGTGGTGGTGTTGCTAGTGGCACCTTGGAAGGAGGAGGGATGGCCATGACAGACAACATTGTAGAAGAATTTCTTCAGTTGTTCTTTCCTGATGCTCTCTCCTAGATGGCCAGATTGAGAATGACTAAAAGTAATGATTGGGTACATTCAGAGGACCTGTCCACAGACTGTGCAACTGTCTGCGGACTATCAGGACCAAAAAAGGCCTTGGAAAGTTGTAAAAAGTTGACAGATCAACTATGGATGGGTCTAGTCTGTCTGCAAAGGTAAACATTCAGCTTTAAACATCCTACATTTTCTTGCAAATTGCAAATTCAAACTGTCAATGTTCACAGACACTGTCCGCAGACAGGCCATAATTTTGCATGGGTGCGGTCACATGATGATGTCCAGGGAGCGTGTGCGGCGCTGATGGGTGTCCACGGACACCATCGAGAGGGAAACACCGGGCGCATGTGCAATGGTGTCCGCAAAAGGGCTTGCTGTCTGCAGACTAATGAAAAGTGCATCACGCGAGAGAAGACATGTCCGGACACAGTGCAATGTCTGCGGATACCCTATTGCATAAACTGACACCCCAACAAAGTCATATAGTCAGCAGACTATTAAGTGGGGTTTTAAAAAACATTAAAAAATAATGACAAATATTTAGAGTATTAAACATACATGTATTTATGGAATGGATGGGGTTTTCAGAATGGGAAATATAAATGGGAGAATTAGGAATTTCTATACATCGATCATCAGGGGAGGGAGGGAGAGACTTTTCATCAAAGCATCTTTCATTAAAATTTTGGGAATTTGATGGGGGTGAGTGATGGGAGAAATTGGAACAGGTACAAGAAGTACAGTGATAATCAACATTTTCAATAACATTTTTAACACAATTTTAAACTTCCTTAAAGTCATTAGTAAGTTCATCCAATTTTGCAGATTGATCATTATTTCATTATGTACACTTAGGGATAAGGATTGTTCTTTGTGATTCTTGGGATTCTCCATAATTAAATGGGGGTGTTGTTTCAACATGTAAAGTATGCACTATAAGAAAAGAAGACAATATTATTTAAATGAACTATGTACATTACATTATTTGTTTATATTGAAAGATGTATTGTATGCCATTAGAGATGTTATCATCACTCATTTCTTCTATTGGATAATTTTCTTCCAACTACTCAAGTGTGTTTGCCATGTCCTTTAAAATAAAATAAATAGTGTTATTTTCTTATAAGAAATGTTTATATAATGGATGGTAATTATAGAGAAACAAAAACAGTGTACTTGCTCTTTGCTAAGAGGCTGTTTTGGAATGAGCTCCTGGTGTATCTGAGCCTGTATGAAGAGTTGTACTCAAGTGATAATATGAGGTGCACAGTTATGGTTTGCGCTCGGTGCGTTCCATTAAACTGTGTGTTGAATGAAAACATAATGTTTCCATTTTGAAATGATGAATTGTACAAAAAGGTATATTTGGGTTTAGCAAATATAAGTAATGTTGTTTTGTGTATATGTTTTTGTTGATTGACGGGTACAGCATTTTCAGTTGTCCCCTGTGCTTCTTGGTTTTTGTTGATGCTACCTGATGTCCGCAGAAATTTGCACTGTCCGCAGACTCTGGAGGAGCTACATTCCGGGTGAGTGTGATTTTTAGGTGCAATCATTAAAAATAGGTATAAGGAACTTGTAACAAATTAAGAGACTTCTGGTAAAAACCTATGCAATTCAGTGAAACAATGTAGTTAAGTTGATTTAATAATATCTATGAAATTCTGTGAAAAAAATCTTTGTTAAAGGGACATTAGGGTTACAAGAAAAACCGAAAACCCACAGAAATGTGCCAGTTACGTTAGGCTAAGCAACCACTGTGCACTCTTTTGATGAAACGTCTCTTCAAGGGTTGTATTTACAATGTTGCTAGCAGGACGTCAGGTGTGATTGGGAGACCTCGAATGAACTACTTAATGTATTAACAAATGTACTCATCTAAACAAAACATTATATTGGAGTGTTGTTCTTAATACAGGAAACTAATAATACATAGTCTGAGGCAATGGGTGCAGCATTTTTAATCTGGCAATATTAGCCACTAAAATAATAAATTCAAACCTATTAGAATGTTGACTCATGTTAAACCTGGAATGAATAGCTCGCAATACAAGAATTACTGCACACCTGTGTTAGTACAATTAATACATATGCAGAGTCACATTGCATAGAAATATCAGTCACATACAGGGAAACATCAGCAAAACAAGAACAAAACAACATCACCAGAAAATGACAATAACATTAGAGTTGATCATCATGTACACACATTAATTGAGTGTTTGAAGTCTGCTTATTGCTCAATGCATGTGCAACATGAGCTGAGGTCAAACTGAAAGGAAAGTAGTTTAACAATATACAGCAAGGTTAACGTCTAAATATATGACACCTTTTGAATTTCAAAATGGTTACTGTCAGTGAAGAAAAGCAACTGGCCTACATATCTCTGTGAACAAAAACAAGTAGCCCAGATATGTGATGTCATTAGTGAGGTCATCAATTACATTTGTGATGTCATCTTTGATGTCCAGGGTGTTAGTCTCAAAAGTGCATGGTGGTGGCACAAGGAAATTTCAGGGGGTTTTCGGTTTTACTTGTAACCATAACGTCCCTGAGTTGCTAAACCAATAGGAAGAACACTGTTTGGGTGGCTTATAACTTTGCTTCCCCTGGACGAATCCTCACCAAACTTTGCAAAAAAGCATATGGTCCACTCTGAATTTGTATGAGAAGTTTGGTGAGGTTTGGTCAAGGGGGGGCAAAGTTAAAGGGGGGTCCCAAAATTTATTTTTGCCTACAGCCCAAACTGCTGGTTAGATTTTCACCAAATTTGCGGCAGGAGCGGTGGCTTGGTCCCGGAAGCGTGCATATGTTAATTTGGTGTAAATCCGTCCAGTAGTTTTTTTTTTTAAACGACCAAAATGTAAGGCAAAGAAATTAGTGATATCTATGTCCGGTCCGCAGACTCACTTCCCTGTTCGGTTTGCGGACTGGCCTATTATTGGTCCAGAAAAAAATTGCTGACTTTTGCATGGTCCGCTGACATCAGGACGCAGCTGCTGATTGGGTGGTGAAAAAATGTGAAATGCGTCGGTTTCTGCAAAACTCGCGCCTTGTTGGATTTGCAGACTATTTTGGGTTACCCGGACAGCGCAGCGAAAACATTTAAAAAAAAGCAACACTCCACTTGTCAAACTCAACAAACAATCTCTGGGGAGATGGGCGATGAGGATGGGATGGGATATGGCCATAAGAAGCCAGAACACAGATTGTTTCACCCCCGACAGTGCGCAAACACTCCAGATGTCCTGGGGCAGTCGTGTGGTGTCCGCAGACACTTCAGATGACCTAGGACATCTGTACCTATTTCTGTATTACAGGTTTGGGGAAAAGCAGTTTTTGGATAACTTATAACTTTAGCGCCACTCAATTAAACTGCATGTAAATTTGCAATTTTATTCTGGACCTAATCCTGAATGGTTTTGCAAAGGTTTGTGGGATTCTGTCAAGAGGGGGCAAAATTAGATGGGGGGGTCCCAAAATATTGTAAAGACATATAAATGTGGTGTCATTTGACAAATCTGCACAACATTTGGCAAACAAATTTTGGATCTAGATATAAATGATTTCCTAAAGTTTGGTGGGATTTTCTCAAGAGGGGGAAAAATTAGAGGTGGGGTCTCAACATTTTTAGATTGCTTATAACTTTGTTGCTATTTAATGAGTGTGGAAAAAGGTTTTGAGAAAGATTATAGACCCAACCTTCAATGTTTGTGTAAAGACTGAATGGATTTTGTCAAGTGGGGTCTAAGTTATATGACTATTGTATGTACATACATTTTGACACTTTTGAAAAAATAAAACATGGGTGGATTTCAAGCAAACTCGTGAGGAGCTTTGGCAAGGACATTATGAATGGTTTTGCAAATGTGTCCGTGTTTTATTTTTTGACGAGTGTCCTAATGTAGGTAAAAATAATAGTCATATACCTTTAGTGCCTGAGGTATAGCCTGTGGACGCGGGCAGTAGCCAGATTGTCTGGGACATGGCATAAGGTCATGACGCGGACAATCTGGCTACTGGCCATGAGCGCATTGGACATAAAATGGTGTTAAAGTGGCCATGTCCACCTGGGACCGACTATCTGGTAAAGTTGTTCGAAAGTAGGATAGGTTTGAAAGGGAAAAAAAATGTGCTTGTGGTAATATGGTCATAGGGTTCTGCAGGCTGCCATAGAAAGGGAAGAGGGCTCTGTACAAACCGCCCACAACAGCCATCCAGAAAGTACTATGTGTTGGACAGGGTGTGGGACAGATAAAAAAAACATGTACAAGGTTGTTCATGGTTTAGGTAGAGATGGTGTCGGCCTCCACCATGTAACAACCAAAGTCCATGGTGGAGGCGGAAACCATCTCTACCTAAATCATGAACAACCGTGTACATGTTTTTGGACTTTCTGGACGGCTGTAGTGGGCTGTTTGCCTTCGTTTTGAAAAAGCTCACCCTGAATAGGGAACACCTGCTATAGCACTGTTTTGGCTATCTACAGGACCTTTTTTGAGCTTTGAGTTCTTAAATCAGAGCTACCCTAGGAGGTTTGATCTGTCTACGGGATATTAAAATAATTTGGACCCATAGTAGAAGGTCGACTCTTTTGCCTTTTGTGTTTCAGCCCTAGGTTATTTGACTCTTTTTAAACACTTTTTCACCCATATCTAACCAGGAGGATAGCAATGACCTGGGATATACAGAGGGATAACAATTCTCAAATTGTTACGATTTTAAATAAATGATTTCTCTTTACCATCTTTTCGTATCCCCATTTTTGTAAGGGTTGCACCAGCGCTACCTAAGGAAGGTTTCCACTTTAGGGATTAGGTAGGGACAGAACGTTTTTTCGATCTATCCTTCTGTCTTCCAGATCCACCCTGTATTTCCCCAGTCCCTGTACACTGATGGTTCATCTCTGGCTGAGGGATTATTCACTGCTCATTTGAAAACCATATACAGTTGTGTGTTGCCCTTTTTCATGTTAAAACACTAGCCTGTTAGGGCTTCATCCTGTACACTGCTATTATCAGTGCTCCCCTTTGTTATGACTAGGTTCCTGTATTAACAACACTCAAATACAACGTTGTTTAGATGAGTACATTCTTTAATCAATTAAGTAGTTGACGATAGGACTCCTGATCACCTCTGACATCTTGTTACCAACATTATAAACACAACCCCTTGTAGGGACTTTTCATCAAAATTAATTTCACATGTGATGTCATCAGTGAGGTCATCAATGACATTTATGATGTCATCTTTGATTTCCTGGGTGCTAGTCTTAGCAGTGCACTGTGGTGCCGTGAGTTATGAATGCTTAGCTTACCATAACTCGCAAATTTCTGAGGTTTTTCGGTTTTACTTGCAACCATAACGTCCCTTTAACAAAGTTTTGTAATTGAATTTCATAGGTTTTTATTAGTGCAACTTAACTACGATGTCCCTTTAACAAAGTTTTGTCATTGAATATATATATATACATATAAACTTTGTTAAGGGGACATTATGGTTAAGTTGGCCTACTAAAAACCTGTGCAATTCACTAAAATAACTTTACAAACGTGACATTATGGTTCAAAGTAAAACCGAAAACCCCCTGAAATTCACCAGTTATGGTAGGCTAAGCAACCATAACTGCCCGCACCACTGTGCACTGCTAACACTAACACCCAGGACATGAAAGATGGCATCACAAATGTCAATGATGACATCACTGATGATATCACATGTGTAGCCCCTTTGTTTTTGTTCACTGCTATAAATTTATATGTATATAAATTTATATAAAAAAAACTTTGTTAAAGGGACGTTATGGTTCACAGTAAAACCGAAAAACACTTGACATTCGCTAATTATGGTAAGCTAAGCAACCATAACTCGCACCACCTACGTGCATTTCTAAGACTAAGACCTAGGACATCAAAGATAACATCACAAATGTCATTGATATATATACTTTATATACATGTAACATAGAACATACTGAACGCCCTCGCTAATGATATTTGTAAGGCACGGATTTTGCACCTGTCTGCGGACGGGCACGGACGAGGTCAACAGTACCCAAACAGTCAGGGGGTATCTGAAATTGTAATATTGTGTTATAAGAAAAATGCACAACTTTGAAAAAGGACACATAACGACTTTATAAGTACTAATAAATAAATAAATAGGTGAACCTAAACGTCTGAAACAATAACCATGCATTTAATGACCATGTAGAATGAAATGGATTATACCATAACAAAAAAAGCTATGCCTCCAACGTAATTACCTCACAGAAACTGTGCAGCCAGGAGTGACGGTAGACGCACACAGTACAACAAAGACAAATTACAACAAAATAGTAAGTGAACTTCATTTTTCTTATATGTGTGTGCACTTTTTTTGTATGACGGGCAGAACAGTGTGTTTCTGTTGTTTTGACACAGAAATATGCAATACTTTGGAGTGGCTGGAGGAGAATTTTCTGATTGGGGAAATATCTGAAGATATCGATAATAATGATACACACTACTCTGCATAATCAAATTAATGGTCAGTGTTTTATGGGCATTTAACATATATATATTTATTTTTAACAGACCAGGTAAAAAAAGAAGAAATGCCAACAAACGACACAGAGGAAGACAGGCTGAAAAGGATAGAAGTGAAAATGGACATAATAAATGACAATTTTAACAGTTTAAGGCAATCTGTGGAGGAATATGTGAGAGGAAAAATACTATATCACTGTCCCACCTGTGCCTGCCCCTTTCTCCATTTCCTAGTGAACCATCCCCAAACCTTCAAGAAGAAAACAAACATTTTGATGAAACATCCATCCCTTCATCCCCTCACAAATCATCCCCTCACAACCAGCCCATGTTAAACCCTTATTCCCCTATATTTGTTTCAGTATCTGCTTCACCCTGTATTTCTCTTGATTGATGTGTGTGTGTATTGAAAGTTTTTTTTATGTTAGTTGTAGTGGAAGGGTTTGAGGCAAAACATTTTATTTAAAAAGAGTTAAAATGTCCACGGACAGCGCGCCTGTTCGAGCTAGCCGTAAGCAATAGAATATGGATGTTCTAACGGCAATACACCTACACGTACCAATGGCAACCAAGATGGAACTGATCTTAGAACGCACCATCTGTGCAAGTCGTGCATAAATGAACAGAATGGGGCGTCCTAAGGACATTATACCTCTCTGTACCGCTCACAAACGAGATAAAACATGTTCTTAGAACACACCAGGTTTCCGGGATGTCTGTAAATGAACAAAATGGGAGTGTTCTAAGGACACTATACCTGTCCGTACCGTCCGCAGCCAAGATGGAACCGTCCGTAGAATAGGAGCGGTGGCCAGCATGTCCGCATTCAATCAAAATGGAGGTGTCCTAAGGACACTGTACCTGGCCGTACAGTCAGCAGATCATGTACGCACATGCGCACTACACCCATAAGTACTGCGAACATCGCGCCTGTCTGTAGCTGTCCGTGTCACTTGTATCACACTTTTAATTAGTTTCAGGACCCAAACACTGTCCGTAGAACACCCGTGCGCATGCGCACATCCGTTACTCTGCATTTGCTGTCCAGCGGGCACCCATTTCCCTCACGGATGTGTTCAGGACGTCATCATGTGACCGCACCCACGCTGAGCGTGTGGACTAATTTGCACAGTTTGTCTGCTTCCGCAACATTTCAAAAGAATTTATGCAAACATGGGAAATTATATTACAGTATTAAATCACCATTTCAAATTTCCCATGCAATGGCCCTACATTTGAACATATTGTTTAGAATTTTTGAAATGCTTTTGAGTGATCAATATGGTCACGAGCCGCACCCCTCCACCCCTATAAATGGCCACACCCCCGAGCTCATCTTCATTGTTCTTCTGGCTATAGCAGATATAGTTGTGCTGCTTTTACTGCTGTAGCGACCATTAGCCGACTAATCCTTATGGCATCCATGGCTACTGTTGCATCATTAGCCTCAGCACTACACCCAAACCCTCCACCGCCACCACTTCCCCAAGGGCGTGCAGATTGAAATATGGGTGAGGATGTAGAGATTGAGGAAGAAGAGGGAAAAGAGAATGAGGTGGAGGTACTCCGCACTACAAGCACTCGCCGGGAGTCGTGGGTGTGCCGTTTGTTTTCCGTTTTTGGGAACATACCAAAAGCACGTGTGAACCTGGTCAGGTGTAACCAGTGCCAGTTGGTGCTGAGTCGGGGGAGTCCTGGTGCATACAGCTTTGGTACGACAACCATGAAGCGACACCTAACTTCGTTCCACAGTGCGGACATTCGCAACGTGGTGCCATGTGAAGAACGTAGTATGATATGATATATTTTATTTGTATCGCGCTCATACACAAGTGTTTCAGAGTGCGACTAGGCAAGGGAAGGGAACAGGGGAGAACACAACACAACAACAATCTTAGTAGGCCCAGTGACAGTGAGAACGCGCAAGTGCATGGGAAAGGGAAAAAAGGAAAAAGTGCATGGAAGGGGGAGAGTGGAAAGTGCGGAGCAGAGGAGAGAAGAATAAATAATAAATAGAACATTGAGGCAATAAACAGTGGTAGTGCAGAGAGCAAGTGGCAAGTGCTTTGTTTAAGGCAGCAGACTGGGTAGTCTGAAAAGTGCAGAAAAAGAAGAAAAAAAAAATGGGGGGTGGCTGTATAGGGACAGATACAGTACCCAGTGCAAAGGGTGGCCGGGAGGCAGTACAGGAGGGTGGCAGGGTGAGCAGGTACCTGGGCCCAGGGGACAGAGGATGGCCCGGTGCACAGTGCCAAGAGAGAGCAGATCAGCAGGGGAGAGGGGGAGAGAAGGCAGAAGCAAAGAGGAAGGTCTTGAGGTGCTTGCGGAACCAGAGATGGCTCTCCTCAGGTTTTAGCGTGACAGGGAGGCTGTTCCAGAGGGAGGCCCCAGCCGAAGATAGAGATCTACCCCCAGCACGTTTCTTTGAAAAACGATTGACCCGGAAGGAGTTAGAGGTAGAGGAGCGAAGAGCTCGAGAGGGGAGGTATTTGCGGAGGGATAGCTGAAGGTATTTTGGACCCGGCCCCAAAAATCTTTGTGGACGATGTAGGGGGTTTTGAATTAAATCCTAGCATCCACTGGGAGCCAATGGAGTGATTTCAGAGCTGGAGAGATACGATCCCAGGGCTTGAGGCCAAGGACAAGTCTCGCAGTCCTGTTCTGGATAAGTTTTAGAGGGCAGAGAGTAGAGGCCGGAAGATTTAGAAAGAGGCTGTTACAATAGTCCAACTTAGAGAGAACCAGGGCTTGGCAGACAGTGAGCTTCTGAGGGAATGAGAGGAAAGGCAGGGTACCTCTGAGGAGGTGCAGTAGGAAGTTTGACTTTTTAGAGACCTCAGAGATATGGGCGGAGAAGGAAAGTGTGGAGTCGAAAACGACCCTGAGGTTCTTAGGCTCGCAGGTAGGGGTAGGAGGAGGGCCATGGGAGGCCGCCCAGAGAGTGAGGGAAAAGGATGGAGATGGTGTGCCGATGAGGAGGATCTCAGTCTTGCTGGCATTCAGACAAAGGTCATTTCCGGCACACCAATCTTGGCAGTTAGGCAGTCAGAGATGAGAGAGGGTGAGGAGGTGGCCGAGGGCAGTCGGTAGATTGAGTTCCTCCACAGCATCCTCCGTGTCCGATCCTCTCACGACAAGAGACACTCCTGTGGGGGAGCGCATCCCTCCAGCTGCCTCACAAGCCATTTGCGATGCTGTTGACCCTTACCTTTCGAGGGTCACAATATTGTGTATGTACTGCGACGCAGTACTCTGCAGTGGGGAGAGTCTTCAAAATGCTTTTGAGCCTACGGTCACGGAGTACCAGAAGAAGTGCCCCCTACCTAAGTAAAGCCCACCCTACATCTTTCTCTCTCTACCTGCCCTTTCTTATCCCCGTGGTTGTTGTCCCTTCCTTACCCTCCTTTGCCCTCCTCTCCTAGTGTGCCGTGTGCTCAAAAGCAATGAACTGGAAAACAAAAAAAAATAAAAAAGGCGCTTTTCGGAGCCGCCTTTCTCAGTTTAACAATAGAACTATCAAGTGACCGTTGTAGGCCCATGCGCATTTTTCAAAAAGTCCTCGGACAGTAGTAGGATGCACAAAAATGGAGGGTGCAATCGGAGCAAAACCAATGCACTTTTCGCTGGGAGTAAGTGGTGGCTCTGAAAAGAGCCTTACGGTGGTGTTTTGTGTGTTTCAAAAACTGTAGATCGGAAAAAACGGATTGCCAAAAAGGTGACTATGATTCCAAAAAAGGTTACAATGCATTTTGTACATTGCGAAGAAAAATCTGATTGCCAGCATATGTGAGATGGACTCCATCTCTGCGAAAAATGAAAGTGCTGCGAAACAAAACATTTTCATTGTGGAATGGGCACATGCCAACATCAATCAGAAAGGCACAAACAGCCTCATTGACATTGCACCTCGCTTTTTCCATTTGTGGACCAAATGCAGAATAACGCAGCCATATTTGTCTTTGTGCAATAAGGGAAAAATCTATTTGGCAATTTGGAAACATGTCCATGACCTTCGCAAGTCCTTCCTTCATTGCAAATTGCAAATAAATTCCAGAGACATGAACTAAACTGTTTCCTCTGCAATGAATGTTAAGTATATCAGGATGACGCTCTGTCTGTAAAGTAGCACAGAGAGGTACCAAGTCCAGCCATCTCAATCCATGAACGCCATGCCAGTGCACTTCCACATGAGGAAATCCAAGATCTGCAGATATACCAAAACATTCTGCATGCACCTTCAGCCAATGTATCCATGAGTCTCCCAAAATCCAGATAATCTGTTTTCGAGCACAGAGAGCCATAGCTGTCTGTTCTCTTCTCAGGAAAAAAGACGTTCTCACTAAATCTCAGAACACACCCACTGATCTTTACTGACCAATCCCTACCTTCGCACATTCTCATTTGCATGCGTCTCCACCCCAGAACCCCCATTGGTAATACGCGCTGCCTGCAAACTACAACCATGTTTGCGGACACGTAGTGGATCAGAGTGTGACAACTGTACATTTAAATATTATTCCCCTTTTCCCCTTTAAGGTGGGCTCTGAAAAGAGCAGTTTTTTTTTTGGGCAGATGTCTGACAGACACCTGTTATTTTGTATTTTCTTTATATTTTTATATTTTTTCTTCTTACTTTACTCCTACAACCATTTCAGAACCTTCTGCAAAGCAAGCCTTACATTCCAAAAGAACATGGCATTTCCCAAAAAAGATAACGCAACACCAACTGCTTCAAAATAATCCACATTACTGGGAACAATGTTCTTGTGGCTGCAGAAAAACTTACCAGCTCGTAATATGAAAGCACACATGCCGCAATTGATGTTACACCTCCCAATACTTTGATCAGGACAGAAAACAGAACTATTGTCCCATTTTCCTCTAGCGAGTAACCCAGAAAAAATTACTTTTGCAGTTGGAAAGATGTTCCTGACTGCTTGAACCAACTGTTCCAAATCTTCCAACAAAGTAGGTGAACTCAGGTACCCCAAATGGCAAGCACCGTAGTGCAAAAGTACCACATGGGGAGTGGTCATCCTATGTATTTCTCTGCAAACTTGGAGAATTGCCACAACATTGCAATCAGTCTCAGCGCTCCACACCACCTCCACTCCTCTCACATCAAAATTGTGTGCCACATGTTTACTTTCGGCATAGTGCTGTAAACCATGGACAAAAACATCTCCAAGCACCAAAACCATGAACCTCTCCACCTCTGCCATCTTCAGTATACTCACTGTCTTTCAACACAAAAGAACAATGTGAACATCTGATTGGCTTTTGCCTACAGTCCCCTTTCCATGCTGGATTTGCTTTAGAACCATGTATATGACACGCCCTACCCATGGACAAGCATTGTCTACGTGCGGCAAGTAACTCTTAGCCAGTCCTTCTACCCTTTCCACATCACTCGGGAAACCATATCCCCCATTGGACACAGCTAAGCTGTCACACAACCATCTACCAATCACATTCAACATCTCTACATCTAACTCCGTCCTCAAAATTTTGCACTTCAAATGCACTATTGATCACTCTGAATGCAAGTCGCATATCATTGCAACGCACCTACTTCAAAAACTACTGTGCAAGTGTCACAGATTTCTACGTACAGCACCATGCATGCACACATATATGAGTATAAAGTACAGGTATGCATATTTTAATCAGAGAACATGCACAACCCTTCTGATTTCATTTAAACAAATTAATGCCACTAAATCTGCATAGCCAATACATACCAACGCTCCCCCTTTAAGTGAAAGATGTCCGATTTTTCATTGACAAACCGCACTACTTCTGACTCTCTCCCGCATAACCTATACATACGTTCCAACCCTCCCTATTTATTGCGAAACTCGATTTTCCATTAGAAAATGTCACACATTTTTACCGTGTACCGCCTACATTAATTCTACTTCCAATGCGATCGTATGAGAAAAATAAACGATCCCGATTGCTGTGGTGACATCTCCCTCTGAGGGTCTCCCAATTTTTTATGAAAGTAGTGAAATTTTTCCCATCTACTATAATGACCTATCACTTACAAACCTCTCTGCTATGGATAACACAGCTTAAAAACAGCAAGGCATTTCCATGAATATTGTACTCATTTCTGATTCATGTGCAACTAACATACTGCAAATAAAATACAAAGGCAGTACATAGTGAAGTGAAATGCACACATGCACTGTGTTGAAATATCAAAGGAGAATACTCCGACGAAAGATGCAAAATTAACGTGTACAGTAACACAGTAACATCACTGCTTTGAACACACAAAGTTACTAACTTCTTCTTTTTACAATCGCATTGAAGACTACTCTCCTGAAAATCAACTGCATCTACACTGCAAACGACATATCTGAAGAAACCTGGTCATTCCGCAAAAAAAAGTAAGTACAGTACTACCTATATATTCTAACTATTCCTCAAAGAGACTGTGTGGGTTATTTATTTAATTTGCGCACCAAAACAAACATTGATTTCTGAACCATTCCACCCACAAATCCCCATTTATTAAACAAAGAATAACAGGTAGAATGGCTCAAAAATCCCTGTGTTTTTGGAACTCAAATCACATACACAAACCTTAGAATGTTAGTACTAGAAATAGCTGTTTCAATTTTATAACATTATGTTCATTATTAATGCTTCTCCTCACCAGTAGCTCACTTTGTACTCTGATCTCAAGCACATTGTAGTAGAATACAAACAGAAAAATAGCCTTCCCAAATGATTGTAAGAGACCAATGCACTTTCATACACCACCACAAAGAGCTTCCCCATCAAACTCATGCACGCATGTACACAGCACACATACATTGTACAACAGACCAAACCATGCCTTCTTTTTTTCAACAGACCCCAAAGAATGCCTACCAAAAAGCAAGTCCGTAGAAAGGAATGCAGAAATAGAACAAATAAAAATAAAAGTGTCCAAACTAAGCATCCATCTGTAGCAGAGTTTGTAGAGAACGTTGGAACAAAACAGCTAATACAGTCATTTAGCGAAACAAAGGAAGCTTCAACTACCGAAACTTTACCTCCTCCATCAAAATGTGGCACGAAACACAAAACTCTTCACAAATAATCGGCTACCCCCCAACCCGCAAAGGGACCTCGTAGTAAGGCGGTAAGGGTTTACCGGTACCGGTAAAATACCGGTACCGGTAAACCTTTATCGCCTACCATGTAATGAGGCCCATAGAAGACTTAACTGTACAACAAGCAAAACTTAACAAAGATCAGCGCACCATTTTTGAAGATGTAACAAAACAAATTGCACATGGTGTACAACACAAAAATAAAGACATCAGTGGTGAAGCTGGATCAGGAAAACATTCTTAATCAAAATCATTAGCAATTTCCTTCAACAATTGACAAACAACAAACTGTCAGCTGTTGTAACTGCCCCCACAGGTTTAGCTGCCTACAACATAGGCGCTGTCACTTTACACCGATTACTACTCCTTCCAGTAGAACACCAAAAGAAATTAGACTATTACAAACTTTCTGCAGAAGCTGCAATGGAACTACGCAGAGTATTAAAACAAATGAAAATGCTACTAATAGATGAAGTGAGGATGGTCTCCAACCTAATGTTGGCTTTGATTCACCTCAGATTGCAAGAAGTACTTAAAACAAACTACGAAGAACTCTTTGCCGGGAAACACATTATCGTTTTCGGAGATCTTCTACAAATGACACCAGTGAAAGATTAACCTATTTTTCAAACCTTAGGACACAAACTATGCCGTAAAACTGTTGGCAGCATAGGAAATGTCAACCTTTGGCAAAATGTCCAATACAGAGAATTAACAGAAACCATGCGCAATCTGCAGATCTCACTTATGCCAACATTTTAAAAAGTATTAGAGTTGGTGTACTATCTCAAGAAGCACAAGCAATATTGAAAAACCAGCACATTCATGCACTTTATGGCGGTAATCCATGTGCTACTGATGTTATGGAACAGTGCACAAAAATGTCAATTGTATGGCCTAAATGCCAACTCTTGCAAGCTGTTTCAAATTCAATGAAACAATGTTAAAAAAAGAAATGCAACCAATAATGGAAATTTGCGCCACAGACAAACTAGACGTACATGGTATGACACTACCCATGTGTGAGCAAGCCACAACAAGACTAAATATTTAGAAAATTCAATCGCCAACACAGCTGGGTTGGAAAAAATATTAAAATTATCCTTAAATTGTAGAGTAATGCTTAAACGTAGCATTGACATGGAGCAAGGGCTAGTTATTGGGGCACTGGGTACAGTTGTTGGCTTTCAAACATACCCACGTGACAACAATATTCAGTTTGTCAATATTCGCTTTGACAAACTTTCAGAAGTGAAAAGGATAGGGCGCTCAATTGCTCGATTCCTTCTCTTCAAAGACATGTATGTACGTAGAGAACAATTTTCTCTAACTCTTGCATATGCAGTGACCATTCATAAATCCCAAGGTATTAAACCCTAGTCAAAGCATTGATAGATATAGGAAATACAGTCTTTAAAGAAGGCATGAGCTACGTAGCACTATCATGCTTACGTACACTTGACGGTCTATTTCTAATCAACTTTGATGCAAGTAAACTGAACGCTGATATTCCTTGCATTTTAGAATACAATAGACTACGCTCACTGTACACTCCCCCCTAAAACAATATCCTGTTCCAGAAAAAGTAAAATGTGGTAAAAGAAAACTAATTCAAACAGAAATGCAACAGAATCTGACTGCAAATCCTTCAAAGAAAACAAAAGAAGCTAAAACTTCATCAATTACCACAAGCAAAGAAGAACCTATTAGGGAAGTTAAATCAGGTACTTCTTCAAAGAAGGAACAGAAACTCTGAAAAAAGCACTCAGAGACAGAACTAGCTGGTCCATTCAAATGGTCAAATGATACTGGTGTAAGTTGCTATGCAAATGTAGCAAAGAATATTCTTTTTCAATTGCCACCAATTGTTAACAATATTTACTTACACAGTACAGACCAATTGTGTTTGCAACTGTTAGTCCTTCATAGTGACGCAACAAATAAACCTGACAACACGTACAGTGTTCACGAAATAAGACAAGAATTTGACTACTGTGCTGGAATGTTGAGATTCACTATAAACTCACAAGAAGATCCACAAGAATTTCTAATGTACTTACTACAAGTACTGGAAAACAAAAACATACATATAAATGAAATCTTCCAGATTTCATACATGTAGAAACATACATGCACTCTCTGTAACAATGTGATACAGGAACAAATCCCAAATGAGCGATTTGTGTATGTATACATACCTAATTGTGAATCCATTCCATTTCAGCAACTTGTACAGAATGCAAACCATGTCAGATTATGTACTATGTGCAATTCAGACAATCGCTCCACCTTACTGATACAAACACATAGTAACTACATAATACTTATGCTTCTACGTTATAATGCAGATGGTACCAAAAACAACTGCAAGCTGACTGGATTCACACACGATCAAGTGTCAATTCGAAAGAAAACCTTTACAACAATAGGTATAATCTACCACGCAGGAGCTACAACCAATGCAGGTCACTACACTGCATACATTTAAAAGAAATGTGCATGGTTCGAATGTAATGATAGCACCATTACTCTAAAACAGAGATTGCCAGCTAATCTTAGAAATGCATACTTAATCTTCTTAAAGCATCTAACTGCCCAAGAGTGTATAACAACCACACAGATAAATGAATACCACAAATCCGTAACAACAAATGCACAGTTAGAATACGCCAACAGGTATCTAACTGTTTTTTTTTTCCCAGACCCAAGATTTGAAAAACAAACACAGAACTGAGCAAAATGCACAGTACACTGGTTTGTAAACTAAATATGAGGGTAAAAAAAACTAAACTGTCTATTATAAAATACAAACACTAACATGCTTTTTTCTTTTATCACAGAAATTAAAAAAGGATATTTCCGCCAAGTACTAAAGTCATGTAAGAAATATATGGATTCTGAACAAAGTAAACAGTAAGTATAATTACAGTCATGTCATACATATTCTAATCTATGGCAGTAATATGGTGCAGTGGCTGTAGGCTGGGCCTAGCGTCTTGGATGTATAACCTACCACCTACACCCTACGGCCAAGCAACCAAGATTATAGGTCCTACCCCCAGCCATCGCAGCATATCAAAACCATGGTGCTTGTAATTTCACTACTTATAAGTTTACTCTTGGGTGCATGGTCTGCAGGCATGCACCTAAGACGCTAGGTCGTGCACACAACCACCGCACCACGGCACACCCAAGTTCACTTATAACCTCACTGCTTATGACTTCAGTGTTGGGTGCGTGGCCTTTGGCAGGGGCGAAAAAGAAGGTTGTGTGCTGTCTCCGGTACTTCAGGTGGTCAAGCTCAAATTTGAGAGAGGCATAGAGGTCATTCCTACCCCCCACTCTCTGCCTGGATATGCATCTGACCCTCAGAGAGTTTAAGGTGGCTGAGCAAAGGGCTCGAGAAGGAAGGTGTTCTGGAAGAGAGAGTAGTATGTAGTATGGGCTCCGACCCCAGAAAGCCTTGTGGGCCATGCAGATGATCTTGAACTTGATCCTTGCAGCCGCTGGGAGCCAGTGGAGAGATTTCAGGGCTGGAGAGATAGGGTGCCTGGGCTTGAGGCCAAGGACAAGTCTTGCAGTCCTGTTCTGGTTCAGTTGCAGAGGGCTAAGAGCAGAGGAAGGCATGTTGAGAAAGAGACTGGTGAAGTAGTCTAGCCTAGAGAGAACCAGGGCTCTGGACACAGTAAGCTTCTGGTGGAAAGTGAGAAAAGGAAGAATACCTCTGAGGAGATGCAGCTGGTAGTGGGCCTTTGTGGCAAGGTTTTTGATATGAGGAGAGAATTGAGATGGTAGAGTTGAAGATTACACCAAGGAATTTTGCCTCACAGTAAGGCGAAGGAAGTGGGCCCATGGAGGAAGGCCAGAATGAGAGCAGTAAATTGGGAGCATGGGTCCTAATGAGAAGGAGCGCAGTCTTACTGGCATTAAGGCAGAGATAATTGGAAGTCCACCAATCCTGAATCATGGGTAGACAGTCAGAAATGAGCAAGGGAGGAGAGGAGGCCGAGTGGAACCTGAAAGAGAGCTGAGTGTCATCCACATAATGCTGAAAGTTAGAGGAGAAGGTAAAGATAAGGTTGGCCAAAGGGAACAAGTAGACATTGAATAGCCAGTTTGAGATGTTGGAGCCCCGGGCAACACCACATGTGGAGAGAGAGGTGGTGGTGAGAAAGGACCCAAGTTAGACCTGGGAGGGTCGGTCCAGGTGGAAGGAGGACATCCAGTCCAGGGCCATATCCATGATACCTATGTTGTCATGGAGTCAATTGATCAAGTTGAGCGTTTTACTGTGTAAAAAGAAGAGGAAAGTTCAAGGAGGATGAGGACTGAAGGACAGCTTGAATCGAGATTAGTAATCAGATGTTCATGGGTGTTCAGGAGAGAAGTTTCTATTCCTCTGGCTGTTCTGAACCCAGACGGATGGTCATGGAGACAATCAAAATATTCAGTGTGGAGAGTAAGATGGGAGATGACCAGCCTTTGCAGGAAAGGTGTGATAGAGATTGGGTGATAGTTTACAGGACAGGTAGGATCAGCAGATGGCTTTTAAGAAGTGGCTGCACAAGGGAGTGCTTGAGGAGAGAGGGGAAGTTCCAGTGGCAAAAGAGTGATTGCATAAAATGGCCAAGGCTGGAGTGAGGGTGTCAACGTGATCCTGGATGGTTCTGGAGAAGCAGGAGAGCACCTTTTTGGATGCCACTTTCATAGATCGGACATGTCTAGAATCCTTGTGAGGTGCAGTTGGTTGGAAAAAGAGCAGAAGGGAGGAGGTGAGGGAGAGGCAGCCAGAGAAGGAGCGAGAGAGGGAGAGGAAGAGGAGAGAGAGGACAGGATGTCCTGTGCTGAAGTGAGAAGACAGAGCCATCCAGAGGGCCTGGGAGGGAACAGGAGAGATGGAAACTGCAGAAGAATTGGCCAACTCCTTGCAGATTTTAAAGAGTTGGGCAGTTTTGATAGAGGGCGCAGAAATGCATGCATGGATGTGGGCTCTATTCTTGGACAGGACAGAGAGTCTGTATTGCCTTTGGAGCAGGCGGCAAGTCAGTTTGGCAGAGGATGCACCCGATACCCTCCACTTCCTCTCAGCCACCCTACACTTGCGTTTCAGGGTGGCGAGGTCGGAGTCATACCAAGAGTTGCACTTGGAGGTAGGCTTCAGACGGATTCTCATGACAGGGGCAAGGACGTCCGGAGTGTTGGAGATGGAAAGATACAGTTTAGAGAGGGATGTGTCAGAATGTGAGGCAGCCACAGGCGTAGGAGTAGCAGTGAAAGTAGCTGCAAAGGCATCCATTAACACACGCTTCATGGCCTGAATGGCGGAGAAGGTAGTTGGCAGGGCTGGGGTGGGCTTAGCCTGGGGGACAGAAAGCGTCAGGTGAGAGGATAGCAGAAAGTGGCCAGTCCAAGAGAGAGGAGTGGTGAGAAGGTTTGAGAGCGGGACGTCTGAGGAGATGACATCATCCAAGGTATGCCCGGCAGAGTGTGTCGCACCAGAGGTAGAATGGAAAGAGAGAGAGTGTCGCAGAGGTTGCGGGAGAGCCCTGAGAAGGGATTAGATACATCCAGGTGGATGTTGAGGTCTCCGAGGAGGAGAAGTTGAGAGGTAGAGACAAGGAGAGAAGTGGAGAGGTCAGCCCACTCTGAAAGGAATTGGGTGAGCTGGCCAAATGGCCTGTAGATGATGGCCACCATCAAAGAGAGGCCAGGAGAGACAGAGAGCCTGCAGACCAGGCATTCAAAGGAGGAGTAGGCCTGAGTAGGAATTACAAATGCAGAGACCCACTCCTGAAAGATCAGAGCTACTCCACCTCAGGATGGTTGGTTCAGGGTTCTGAGAGGATCTTGTAGCATTCAGGGAGGAGAGTGTCAAAACTTGTGATGGAGCTGGCTGTGAACCATGTCTCAGTGAGAGCGAGGACATCAGGTCAAGTTCTTCAAGGAGGTGGCAGATGTCAGAGGAGTGTTTGACGGCGGAGGGAGAGTTGAAGCAACGTAGAGCAGCTTGCCACATTTTAAAGACTTCCTGGGAGGGGTACAGGCTTGCGGTATGCCCTGCAGAAGTGGTAGAGGGGCATGATAGTGAGCAGAGGTGGTAGAAGTAGGTGGAAAAGTAGCCCAGAGGAGGAGAAGGAGGGTGCCAGAGAGGCAGCAGATGAAGGAGGTGGCAGAGGAGCCAGAGAGGTGCTCACAGTAGTACCAGCACAAGGAAGGGAGTTGATAAGAGAAGGAGGAGATTGGGCTGGGTGCCCTGGACCAAGATGGTGCCATTGATCTAGACATTAATGCTGGTTTTGGAGGAGTGGAAGTGGGCCACTGAGTTTCACCAAAGAGGAGAAAAAAGGAGAGAGAACAGAGACCATATGAGGGGTCCATACGTCTGGAGAGGGAGTGACAAAGAGGATGTTGGTAAGTGTCTGTCTGGAGGAAGCACTGATGTAGGTATCAGAGATAGGCAGGTCGGGGTTGGAGACCAGGATGTCCTTCTTGAACGTCTTTGTTCCCGACTTGGTGAGAGGGATAGGAGAGAGAGTAGCAGTTGGAGAAGACAGGGGCAACGGAAAGCAACACAGAGGGTGCAACGAGGAAGTAGGAGCCGGAGGGAGGAAAAGAGAGAGGAAAGATGCCCAGCCCAGCACTGCGCAATGCAGGATGCTCAGAGTGCGAGGGTGGTCACACAGCTGGGAACCCACAGATGGCGCAGACAAGTATGCTCAACAGAACGTTGATAGCAATATATGAAGCAGAATGTTGCTAGGTGATCGGGAGACCTTTGATGAACTGCTCCATCTATCACAACATATACTTATTGAAATAGAAACATTCTATTGCAGTGCGCTACCTGCTCTATTACCTCTCCATCAGTACCTGCTTGCATATTCCACAGCACCTCTACATCATCGTTGCAGCCATGACCTGCCCCAACACCTCTCCATCTGTCCCTCACTACCCCACTTGTCCCAGCTCCTCCGTATCATCCTGTTGCCGCCCTGACCCTCCCCAATACCACTCTACCAGCCCTTGTCCCAGCACCTCGTCATCAGCCGTTGTTACCCTTATCTGCCCAAGCAGCTCTCCTTCCGTTTATCTGACATTTCCTACGGATCTGAATTTCGATCCAGCATCTCGTATGCAATATGTTTACAGTTGAGCACCCTGCAACCTTCTGCCTAATGTCTTAGTGTGTGAAGTAGGGACATCCCGGCCCTTTCCAATGCTAGGTTTGCAGCCTTATTTTTGTAGATCCGTATCCCATATAGAATCCCCCAAAATGTGTCCCAGCCAGGTCCCTGCGTTTGCATTGATGAGCACTGGTATGTAGAGCCTTCTGAATGTGCCCTATTTGGCTCCCTGCTGATGCTCATCTTGCCTCTTTATCATGGGAAACTAGGCCTCCTTTACATTGTGCGGGTGCCGTAATCAAAACAATTTTGACTTCCTCCAAAGTCATTTGACCTTGAGTGCAAGCTATTTGCATATATAAGTGTTTTTGCCCCCACATATTTGGTTTGCCACTGTTACTGATATATGGATGCATAGTTCGTTTCGGCAGATAGCTGTGCAAAGTCCTTTTATTTCATGTATTTCACATAGTAATACGGAGAATACCACAGATTTTTTTTGTTATAAGCCAAATTTGCTGAACTGCCTTCTGTGAATATATAATTCTCTGTTGCGAGAACCCTACCTGCAATATTTTATGTTTTTTTCCTCAAAGCCTAATGTTTACAGCCCAGTGGTGTTCAGTAGCAGCACACCTGCTCCACATTGAGACTGTGGGGGATGTTGGCATATGTTGCTGTGCAGGTTAGTAAACAATGTCCTTTGTCCAGTTCTCACTATGCCCCAAATAGCCTTATCCATTTTGAAAACCTGCCCATTACCCATGCTCATTGTGCTCCCCAATTTGTGTACTTCTAAGCATACAGAGCTTAAAAAGCTCTTTTGAATTCCGTTTTTTATAGTAATAATGCCAGCTTGTCATTGTTATTGATTTCCGTTTATTAAAATAGAAGCATTTGTGCAGAGAACAATACACAGTGCATGTTTTTCTCGAATTACTTTCACAGGTGATTGGCACATTTCTGGAAATGTGTTTCAATTGACGCTTCCTCACTGGCTTGACCTAGGATTAATTAATGAACACTGGAAAAATAACCTGAGAGAGGAGAATGTCCAATAATTATTCTGCAAGGCATAAAAGGGGTCCACCTTTTAAACCCAACAACGTATGATTAAATATTCCCTTGAAAACAAAATCCAAAGTGCAGTGTGTGCGTGTAAGAGTGCACAAATGCAAGTGAGTCTTTCTCAGGATATTAGTGCATGCACTACTTGTGCACATAAATGTGCACGTGTGCATGGGTCTGAGAGTATGTTGCAGACATATGGCATATACTTTGAGTCATCCATTTCGTTTGCATTGCGTCTTCTGGTTTTGCTTTTTCAATTATAATACCATGAATACAAGTCACAAATGGAAACCCCCTATTGTACCCCATCTGACCATCTTGCTCCACAGCTAGTCAAGTCGATTGCCCCTTTAGTGGCCTCTTACCTTGCGTTATTCTTCAACCTGTCATCCGACTCTGCTTACTTTGCCTCAGTTTTCAAAATAGCCATGAATGGTCATCCCTCTCTTATAAAAGCAAGGGGCTGACTCAAACGTATCAGCTAACTTTCATCATGTGTCTCTCCTTCTGCACTATTCTAAAGTGCTCTCAAGTGTTAATTTCCTAGACATTCACAACTTTCAAAACAATCTACAAGCAGGTTTCCGATTCTGTCACTCCATGAAAACTGCTTTCATAATCATGAATGTCTCCAGCTTCCTCTGCTTAGCACACCAACCTATTCTCTATCCTAATTCTCCTTGGTCTGTCTACTGCCTTTGACACTGTTAATCACTCTGATCTCCTTAGTACTCTCTTTCTTTTTGAGATTCACATTGAGCCCTTGCCTTGATTGAAATCTACCTTGCACCTCACCAATCGTCTGTCTCCTGGAGCAACAACACCTCTCAAATCACTCCTCTAACTGTTGGTGTTCCACAAGGCTCTGTCTCGGCATCTGCTCTTGGGCCACTAATCTCCTCCTTTGGGTTCCCGTACCAACCGTTGAAGATGACACCCAAATCTTCTTTTCTTTTACTGAACTCTACTTTGATCTCTCTATCAAAATGTCCAACTGTCTCTCTGCCATTAAGCATTGGATGGCTTTGCATTCTCAGATGTTAAACTCTACCATAACAGAGGTGCTCTTCTTCCTCACCAAAATCTATCTCTCATCTCATCCCTCGCTGTCCTTATCTCCCCCAGGACATTCCATCAGCCCCTCACATTTTGGTCAGCTTAACTTGGCATGTCCAGATAGAGCACCGGGTGCGTTAAATTTGAGCTCAGTTTAAGCGTGGCACAGCACAATGTGACAGGAGCTGTAGCAGGGCTCCTGGCGGGCTCTGCACCGCATATTCTGTACCCGTGCCCATCATTCCCCCTCCAATGCCTTCCTGACACTTGGCAACATGTTTGTGATTCCACCATCTATTACAGTATTACAGTTTGTTTTTCGAAACTCGAAAATGGGCGTCGACACAGGGCGTGCCAGTAATACTATCCCTAGTGTGACGTCCGCTGTACCCATGATCCCTCACACGTCTAAGACCCTCAGATTGTATTTTTTCTGACATGAGGTAGCATGACGAGGGCGCGAGTACAGATAATCCAAGCAGATAGATAGAAAGATAAGACTACAAGCATCCATGCGCCTTGTCTCAGAGGGGAGGCTTCTCTCATCTGGTGCAGGAGAATGTGTCTTACTCTGCTGGTAAAATTGATGTCTAATGCAAATGTCTGGGCCCGGTGTGTGTCTAAATGAGAAAGTGGTAACTGACGTGGGTGCCACCACACAATTAAAGATCTTTAGACTAAAAGTTACACTTGGTGACCTTTTTTGTACATGGCTATTCTAGATAAACCGTCACATCAAAAAGAGGGGGCATTAGGCACAAAACCTGGGGAGTATGGGAACTCTTGTCCTCTACTCTTCCTTCACAGATGGTGCCTGTTGCTGCCTTTGTGTTCAACACATCAGAAAATCTGGAGAAACCTCTGCAATTCTGCTGCTGAAATTTTCTGCATCTAGTGTGAGATAGGTGATGAACTGGATCCATGATTTCGGTGCTTGATGGTTGCCTCTGATGAGACTGTTTGTGGGTGTGCAGGGTTGTTTTGTATCCATCTCTGTATCTGTAGGTTTGTGTGTGTTGTCTATGGAAGTCCCCTGGGGACCACTGAGAGGGAGTTGATGTTCAACAGTGTTGAAGGTAATATGCTTTGGGATAGTGTGCACTTTGAGAAATACAAAACATTAAGGGACTATCCAGCAATACATCAAAACATGGATACGCAAAGCCCAGAGAAGGTTTTTCACATATCTGGTGTCTCTGTGAAAGGAAAATGGCAGGATATCAGACTCCCCCTTTTTTTCACTTAAAGAGCATAACATGAAGAAAATGGCTTCTTTCAGTGCCTGACTCTGACTAGGATTTTCAAGTGTGCCTTCTCCTCATCATCTCATGTTCCTTCTTTATTACACCACGGTCCCTAATGCGAGATAGATAAAACATTAAATTGGTTGTAAAAAGGATACATTAATACCTTTATAGAGGTATGTCTTTGGCTGGCAAGGACGCATGCAGTTACTATCTTAAGTTTGTGACATGGGATAGCAGTAATTTTACTGTTATTGTGTTATCATATTAAAATGTGAAGGACCATGCCCCTTATTTGCTCAGAAGGGCTATAAGCTTAAATAAATGTCACGTGTCATATTAAAACATTTGTGTTAATTATTATGTTCCCAAAACGATGTTTGATTTGATGGCAAGAAGTGTATATTAGTTCTACTTGTCCTCCTCCTCTTTCTCATGCGTGGCTTCAGGGCTGGCTTTGGGGCTCGCTGGAGATACGTGGGGGCCCATTTCAAAATCATGTCTGTGGGTGCCTGGTGGGGTTAATGGGTGTTTCATGGGGTGAGTGAAAGTGTGTGTAAATTGGTATCCTGATTAATGTGTTTGGGAATTGGAGTTAATTCATGACATCTATAGGTGGTATTGTGATTTGATTCATGTTTATGATAGGGTGATGTGTATATGATGGGACTAGCAAGTTTCTGATGTGGTGGGACTATGGGCAACAGAAACTTGAGTATTTTCTTGTGTGAGAATACTTGCATATATAGTTGTGCAACCTTGCACATGTATGGGGACAATCAGCATAAACGTGTTTGATACTGGTAAAATACTGGTATATAGTGGGCAAAGTCATCATGAAAGTGTCCTTGGAAAATGCTCCCGTGCATTGTTGGTGACTTGGTATCTAATGGATTTATTCCATGTCTTATAGGATCTTGCAGTGTATGGAATTTGCAAGCCGTCAAATGCTGACCTGCCCTGCTACTTTGTGCTAGGTAAGCAACGGATCAATTCCTGACATTTTATTTTTAAATCACAACAAGCCATGAAGCTTGATTGCTGCTGGCCTTATATACAATTGTGTTTTTTTCACTAAGCCACTGACAGGGCCATACATTTGCACAAGCCCCAAATGAAAAGGAATAATTTGCTCTTTCTGAGTAATAAATGGTGTTCTGTTAATATGCGGACATTTCAGGGGAAAGTGACTTTGTATGCCTGGTAGCTTGCAACACATTTTTTATCACTGCTGTAACACAATCTGTGTTTAATATAGCATAAAGTAATATCCTTAAGAGGAGATTAGGCAGCCAGATTTGCAGATGTGGAACCAAACTGTTGCAGCTGATATCCATGCCTTTCCACTGGACAATATTGTGGTCCTGTACAAATCATCTGATCAGATTCTATTTGAGTCATGAAAGGCAAACCTTCAAATGTAATTACACCAAGCTATTCAACCATAATTGGAACACGTGTTGAGATTTCACATCGGGCTTAGTTCTGTGATTTACCACGTATTCAAAGTGCATAATCTTGAGCAACTCATTTAGTCTCTGATCATTTCAAATTTGGTAGTCTCAAGAATGTACGTAGTTCTCGCGCTTCAATTTAAAAAAAAAAATAATCATTGGGCAACTGGATGTTGTTTTTGATCAAAGACCCTTCCTGGTAGCTACTGCATCCCGATCACTGTCTACTGTCGATTGTATCCCTAATACTGTGCATCATGCTTGTGCAACCACCATTGAGGCTTCTCCATTAGACTTTAGTGTGGGCTGGTTTTCTACTTTTGGTCCTCTCCTACTCCATTCTCATCTGACTTCCCCTCAATCCTCCTTCACTTGGAGACATTCCCCAACTTCCTCTTCAGTTTCTTACCAAACATCTTATTAGTTTCCTTTCCTCCCTTTAGCTTCTACTCTCTGGCTTCTTTGCACCTCTTCTCTCGACACCTCTCCCACCTACTCTATTCTTACTCCTTCTTCCTTCTTTCACCTCACCCCTTCCACCTCTTCTCCTTTCTTTCCTTCAGTCAACTCTCCTGTCACTCCTTCCTCCTTTTGCTTTCTGTACTTCAGCCAACAACTACTGCTTTTGAACAACCGTTTCACCACCTTGCAAGAGTTCTTGTAGGGAGAAAGCCCCTACCCAGAAGCCAAACTAATCTCGCTCACAAACATGTATGTGCATTTACTACTTTCCCTTATGAAAGTCGGCCACTGATGCACCCTCACACCTGGTGTCTGGTGCAGCAGAATGGTCCTATTTGGGTAAAATGGGTTCCTGGTGCAGGTGTCTGGGCCCAGTGTGTGTCCGAAGGAGTGAGTGATGACTGATGTGGATAGTGATATTTGACTCATGGTGAGTATGAAATGGTGCGCTGTGCCAATGTATACAATTGAGGTGGCAATTGACATTTTTAAGGCAGCTAGTAGCTAGGAACTTGAATTTTTACAACTGGATAATGCATTAATTGTGCGATCAGAGGACCTACTGGGAATACCCATGCTTAATACGATCACTACATGGCATGCTAAGGGTTGTGAGGCGTGGAGGGGACCAGAGAGTTTTATATTTGCTGCACTTCTGAGGAGGGGGAATGTGTCCAGTTCATGAAATACCTTAAGATGTCCTGGTTTTCTAACCTGTACCAACGCTACTCTTCTCACTCCACCCACAAGCCCTCTCATTACTGGATTGGTCTTAAAGTGTCAGGTGGTAAAACTGTGAATATATTATCATATAGGGTAGAGATGTTTTGAATATCATATCTTATACAGTAGAATTGTTTTGATGTCTGAGGTATGTGAGTGACACTTTGCAACACACTTGTGTCTCCACCATCTAGGCTTCTCCAAGTTAGATCTGGCAAGGTTAATCAGCTACTGGAAGGCAAATAATTACCAAGGGATTGGTGGTTTGTAGTTGTGTGTAGTATAAGGTTATTGGCGATATGGAGGTCAGTTGGTTGAGGAGAAGTGAGGGTTTGGGAATAGTGAGGGCTCCTGCTGGTGTATCTTTGTAACAGGTTGAACTGTAAGCCTGCAGAGACATGCACATTGTACAACTGAAATCAGTTGTAGTGGGCAGGGGGAGGGATTGTGCCTCTTCTGTTTGACTGACTTCTTTTCTCTCTATGATTTAGCAATTATTTCACTGAGAACGGTGGCTGCGGATATCTAAGCACATTACCAGACCAATGCGCAGACATGTGTTGAAAATCATTGAAAACAGCTTTCAGGTATACCTACACTGTGGGTACTTTCAAAGCAGCATGGTATACTTAATAGAAAGCAAAGTTTATTACCTGCACTCTTCTTGCTCTATGAATGTAAATAATTTGTTCAGGATTGTCTCCTCAATCTAAAATGAAACTGTATATGAGGGCTCGCCACTAGATTAGGCCTATGATGTTTCCGTCTATCAAACCTGACCATCGGAGCACCTAATGGGGCTATGAGTTATCCCCCAATCTGCTCCTATGGGCAGCTGGTTGATGGCAAAATCTCTGCAGCCGTTTTTCTCTTGCAGGTGAACCCGGGCATCGTTTCCTATACGTCCAACAACGCAAGCCAGGGCTCGCCATTAAACTAGTCCCATGCAGTTTGTGTCTATCCAATCAGCCTATCGGAGTGACAGACATGGCAGTGAGTTTATTATTTTATTTAGTGTTTCCATTTATACAGCACACACAAGCCCTCAGGCATCAGGATGCTACAATCCAGTTACCTGGTGCCCATAAACTGGGTAAATCCTTAGATCGAGATTAAGCATTGGTACATATGGATAGGAAGGTTACATAGTAGTTAAAAGTACAGCTGTAAACAGGACAAGCAGAGATAAGTACAGCTTCAGCTCCTAGACTACTGATTTGAGCGATGGTGGCCGGGGGATAAGTGACTAGTTTTGGTGAATAGCCAGGTTTTTAAGGCTTTTTGAAAGGCCCAGTCTGAGTGTTCTGCTCTTAGGAGCTGCAGGAGGACATTCCAATGTTTTGCAGCGAGGACTGGGAAACTTGAGCCTCCTGCTCTGATTCGCTTGAATTTCGGTTGTATCAGCTTGTGGGTTTAGGGAGTTCTAGTAGGCGTATCTGTTTGATCTAGAACAATGTTTTGAACTAGGTATGGCAGGGCCACTTTTGATATGCACCTGTGGGTAATGGTTAGTGTATTGAAGAGGGGATTCTTTGCCAAATTGTAAACCAGTGTACTGCTTTCCTGGCCTCAGATATGTAATGATGGCCAAGTAAGTTTAATGCTGCTCTTAAGGCGTTATTTTGGATTTTCTGGAGCTTTCAATGTTGTGTGAGGATGTGCCAGCAAAAAGGACATTGCAGTAGTCCAATCTTGCTCCCATCACAGTTTGAGCAATGGTTAAGCAGTTATCTTCAGATAGATATGGTCTGAAAGCGATGAGGAGTTTAGTGACATAAGCTGCAGATGATGATATGGCATGTACTTGACGGGAGAGGTAGAGGGTAGCATCTAAGTAAACCCCAAAGGTCTTCACAGATGGTGATATTGAGATCATCGTCCCATCTATGTTGAAGGCAGTGTTATCTCCATCCAGTTTGTTTAGGATAGCGTGTGGGCCGACTAGGAGTAGTTCAATCTTTTCATCATTGAGGCAGATGCCGTGTGTTGCCATCCAAGCCTGAATGGTGGTGTATGTGGCGTTTAGCAGGGCAGAATCTTGGGTGTAGTTGCCTGATAACGGGAGCAGGATTTGTGTATCATCCGTGTAATTTGTGTAAATAATGCCCTCTGCATCAGCCTTAAGGCTGTCTGGGGCCGGGGACCACACTATAGTCAACTGGATCTCAAAAAATACTCTCCCTCCAGATCTTTACGGTCCTCTGGTGCAAACTCTCTGCACATCAAGCGCTTCTCTAACCAGCAAGCTGGTGTCTGATCTCTTTCCTTGGCTGGCTTCTTCCCCTTGAAGAGCCTCCACCTTTTTCTCTGTCTTGAGCCAGATCTCCTCAAATTCCAGAAGCTCCTCAAGACTTTCCTTTTCACCTCCTCCTACACACTCTCCCTCCCTTGCTAAACCCCAGAGTTGCTGAGATTGGTGACAGGGCCCTTATGTATCATTCTCGGTCCTGCCCCCACAATTGCCTTCAGCCGCTGCTCACTCCCAGCACTTGCATTTGGGTGCCCACTGGCCTGTGCTGTCCCACAGGTCTGCACTTTTTCTATTGGCAGTTGACCACTCTTACCAAGTGATCTCTGCCAGACACTTAACCGCTGCTTGAAACATACTACCTAGCACTTCCCTCCGTGGAACTCCTAGCACTTACCCCCATCCCTTCTCTCTCTCCACACTTGCATGTTCTGAATGCTTACAAGGCCTAGTAGGATCGCCTCTTTCTTTATCTTCATCGTTATTATATTGGCCTTTCATTCCAATGTTCCCTCCCTGTTGCCCTGTGGGTGCTTTGAAACACAATTTATTTGATGTATAAACGCCGTAAAAATGCACAATAAAATCAATAAATACATAAACAAATAGGGTCTGCCACTAGACTAGGCCTCAGATATTTTTAAATGAATGCATTTCTAAATATGTCAATTAACTAATGGTCCCAGCAAGAAATGTTTGTTTGTTTTTCAGCCTCTATGTTTCAATTCTTAAATTTCTTACATAAGTTTGGTGTTGGGGATTCAGGGAGGTGGGAGGGCATAGGTAAGGTGGGATGGCATGGATGTGGGGGATTGAGGGAGGTGGGAGGGAAAGGGTGTGGTGGATTGATGGAGGTTTGAGGCTTAATTACTCTATTTCTCTCTTGTGTTAACATACACATTTACTTAAAGCGTGCAAACTCCTCGAGAGAGTAGAACAACATATGAAGGCACCCACTGGTCTTCCAATGTTCTGTGGTTAAGGTTTGCAAAAGGTTACTTAAAGTGTGCATACTCCTCTAGAGACTAGAACAACATATGCAGGCACCAACTGGTTTTCCAATGTGCTGTGGTTAAGGTTTGCAAAAGGATTGTGCCCATTTTATACTCCCATTTGGAGGGTTTGGTGGAAAGGGGGGGCTCTTCTGTAGAGAGTGCATGTTGTTATTTCATATAAGCTCAGATAATAGCGTATTGTGTGTACAACATGGTTGTAGCCACCAAGCACTCCATAGAGCCCTATGAATTTGTGTGCAACACTTTGTGCACGTTTGAAGGTTGTTCATATGAAGCATAAAAATGATGCCCCTTTTCAGGGCTGAACATATCCCCTTGTCCAAGTTGGCCCACATTTCCATTGGTAATCTAGCGGGTCAGAAGAAGGACAGAGACTGATATCTTTCATTATCAAGGATTTTATCAATAAAATGAAAAGGTGTAAACTCCTAACTCTCCCAAAACTATGGGTTTTACCTGCCTTACACAAAATGAACTAGTGTGCTTGTCAGTCATCGGTTAGTCCAAAAGGAAGATATGTTTGCATCCAAACCAAATCTTTTCTGTCCCTTTGTCTAACACCGGGCCTGCATTCAGGTCGGGAAGGTTTTCTCGCATCGTAAGTTTTGCTTTGTGCTTCTCTGTGTCTCTTTCACTTGCTCATTGTCCGCTTTGTGAGGCAAATGGGTCTGTGTTCTCGGCATTGTTGCTGGACTTAACAGTCCACCGACACTCGGTCATAATACCACCTAAGGTTTGGTATCTTGATTGGAGTTCCCTTGCCTCAGCTTCTCCTGCTTCCAGCTTCAATCGTGTCACATTCACACGCCAGCTTTCTTCCAGGTTTGAAAGATGCGCGTACAGGCTCTCTCAGCTCTTGCTACACAGCTGACTTGAGACTCTCATGCTTCACTCTCCGATTGGACCTGTCCTTCTATTTTATGATTCATTGCTGGGTCTTCCCCCAGCACAGACTCATATTCCTTTCTCTCTATTGCCTGAGTGTTCTGAATTACTAGGGAACTATTCTTCTTCTCAGTATTACAAGAATCATTCTCCTTTATGTAAAACAATGGTTCTAATCCCAACGTCCAGATTTTTCTAATAAACCGCATTCCTTGTGCTTTCATATATGTTTTTATTAAGGCACTAACACTAACTGGCTAGTCATACAATTTTCTGGCTTCCCATTTTCATGAAATAGACATTGACAAATACAAAAGGTTAAAGTAAATGTCCAAAGACAAAAGCATTCTCGGAGCCTGAAGGCTGCTTCCCTACCCCACCATCTTACTCCCATGCTCCCCTGTCCTCCAGTCATCGTTTCCTCCCCTACCCACCCTCGGACCCCATTGCTTATTCTTTTACCTGCAGCACAACCACAGCTGCCACTCCAGCCTCCACCCTGGACCACCGTGCACATGGAAGAGGTCCTCAATATGGAGCCCCACCTTTCGTCTCAAACAGCCACCATCTTAAGTCAATTTTTTGGTTGAATGAACAGGTTCTCGTAGCATCACGTTTATTCCCCAAAAATAAATTGCTGTTAGCACCCCAGGTTTCTGGATTGGAAACCTGAGGTGCTACTGGCAAAAACACCAGATCCAACTTGGCCTCAGGGATGTTGTCAGACAATCTGGCCACCGGACAAGGTGTTATTGCTATATTACAGTGACATCTCTGTAAAGTATGTCTGGTCTGTGGTTATTAAAAAAAACAAAAAAAAACACTTTTGGGTGAGTAATTTTGAGATCAAATGTCTAAGCATCTCAGCATAGCTGTACCCTCAGTAGGAAAGTATGTGCCATGGCTTTGAGATGAAAAAACACTTGACTGTATCTGTTCCACGGTGTCAAAACAATTACCAAAAACCCATTAAGAATGATTGTTCTAAGGTCAAAGGTCAACAGTAATTGTCACTTTACTTAGATATCCAATACCTGGGATAGTACATACCAATACGTTACTCATGGCTTCACACTTTAATAAATCTGCTCAAATGTAGAATCTCTATATCAAAGATCAAACGAAATGGCCACTCTGACTATCTGCGCAATGCATGAGATTGGAGTTCTGTCCAATCAAGATACCAAACCTTAGGTGGTATTATGACCGAGTGTCGGTGGACAGTACATATCATAACCTTCACGGTGATACCCCACTCATCCAAATCAAATCAATGGTTGCTGAGGAATTACAAAACACACTTTGCAAATTCTAATTTTAAGGTCAAAGGTCAAATGTTATACCCCTCATATGCCCTTCTTGATGTATGGCTGACAAAGTACATAACATGACCATTCAAACAACACCTCTCTAGTGTAAATGTTCTACATGGTAGCAGGAAAAGAAATTATAAAAAAAAAAAAAAATAGGTGAATGATTTAGAGGTCAAACATCAAATTCAGAATCATCTCAACCTTCCTGTACCTTTTGTTCGAAAGAATGTACCATGGGTTTGAGATGGCACTGCATTTGTCTCTGTAGATCCCACAGATGCAAAGCACACATTGAGAATGATTGTTCTAAAGGTCAAATGCTGATGATAATTCCCACTTGACATATATCCAATACATGTGATTATACATACCAATACATTAATGTTGGCGTCACACTTTGCTAAAACCGTTCAACTGTTGTGGTAATATAGCAAACCAATCATATTTACAATACTTTTTCTGATGTCAAAGGTCAAAAGAAAAGGCAATTTTTACTTTCTGTCCCTTTAATGAGGAGCACATACCACGACTATTATGGTGATACCCACTCATCTAAATCAACACGACTGTTCCAATAAAACCACTCTTATATAAATGTGCTAAATGGTAGTGGAACAACAAGAAAACCACTTTTGGGTAGGAGATTCTAAGGTCAGTGATCAAATGTCAAAACCCCAGATCTTATCTGGTCCATAATTTAAAAAGAACAAATCAGGTATTTCATGGCAATACCTCAATTGACAAATTCGGTACCACGGTTGTACAACAATTAACGAAAAGGCACTATATGCTTGATTATTTTGAGGTCAAATGTCATAACCTCTCAAACTATTAGACTAATGGATCATGGAGTGCATGTCATTAACTTTCAAAAGACACCATCATTAGGACAAACAGATCTTTCATGTTGTGCATTTTAAGGTCAAAGTTCAGATACAAAGACCATGGGGGTCATTCCGAGTACGGCGGTAGGGGGTTAACGGCACCGGTAAGGATGCCGGTGCCGTTAACCCCCTACTACCGCATTCCGAGGTCCCTTAGCTTGTCCCACTAGGGCCGGCTGGTTTTACCAGCCGCCCTTGGCAGGACCCGTTAAGGGAACATGGACCTAATAACGGGCCTGCAATTTGCGGGCCCGTTTTTAGCTCCTTTCCCATTCCCATTGAGCCCTATGGTGGCTCGAATAGAAATGGGGAATGGTTTTCGAAATGAGGACTTACCGGGTCCACAAGGGTCAGAATGTCCCGGTAAGTCCTCATTCCGACACCACGGACCCGGACACAGGTTTGGAGGCAGTCATGGTGCTATTTGCCCCATGGCTACCTCCAAACTCGTAATGACCTCCCCATGTTACCTATTTGCTGACATACAAAGATAACACGTCTGAGAATTGACTAAAACTACATAGCAAAAAAAAATATATTTACTAGACTTAAGTGAATTCCAGTTCTACAGTAGAGATTCTTGCATGGAAAACAGCAAGAACACAATCAATGTCGGCCAGTTTGAAATGTATGTAAGACTACCCAGAAGCACTGAGAATATGTTACTTTTACTTTGCATCATATTGCCATATTGCATATTGCTTTCTCTAATGATGCTTCCAAATTATTTGTCTTTTTTCTTTTCCTTTTTTAAATAATATTTGTGGATTGGAAAGAAAGTTTACATATGACACTCATGGGATGCACTTACGCTTTGCCCCCCCCAAAAAAATAAAAAAAATAAAGTAAAACATGTTTAAATCACCTGAGCAGCAAACATAACATGCATGGAAGTTGGCCATCTACTTACTGAACATTTTTTTTTCTCAAAGTGCTACCTTTGTGGTCAGTGATATGTACACTTTATAGTAATATTTGTCCACCACATTAAATTATGTTATGTGACCTCACGGTTTGACACAAAGTTGTGTTTTTTGGATTATTTTATATAGAAAAATGTACTGAAACAAGAAATGTATGGTTATCCTATAGTATTATCAATGTTTAGTAAACTATGGCAGTTTGAGATTAAACATCTTAAAATTAGAGAACATAGCATGGCACTGAGTGTTTCTCTGAATGTACTAGGTTTTTATTGGTGCAACTTAACCCTAGTGTCCCTTTAACAATTATTTTTCACTGATTTCAAAGGCTTTTACCAGTGCACCCTAATTTCCTAGAAGTTCCTTATATCTATTTTCAATGCTTACACCTAAAAATCATTCTCACCTCCAATATAGCAGCTCTACCATCCGCGGACAGTATAGACATCCGCAGACCTGCCTGAGGCTAGGTAACATCAACATAACCCAAAAGCACATGGGACAACAGGTCTCGGCAGGATAGCTCAGGGGCAACGTGCTCGCCTTGGAAGCAAGATGACACGGAGCAACACAGGTTCGATCCCCGGGTCTGCGCTTGGAAACTTCTAGGTATTAAGCGTGTTATAAATAACCATTCATATCATATCAACACAATATTGTGTACCCTTCTAATGACATCAGATACATGAACCAACATTACCAATATTTAATATGCTGCAAATATATATATATATATATATGTATATATATATATATATATATATATATATATGTATATATATATATACATATATATATATATATATATATATATATATATATATATATATATATATATATATATATATATATATACGATTAAACGTTTAGAAATGTAAAAAATAATTTGTGATTCAGAACACAATATTCTGGAGTATACCCAAAGCAAAGCATAACTGTACACTTCATATCATCATTTCACTGCAACTCTTCACACACACACTGACACACAACAACCACACAATGCAAAACAATCTCTCACAAAATAATAAGTAAATTTTTGCATTGTCACCATCCATTATTTAAACATTATTCGTAAGCAAATAAGACCATTCTATATTTTGACAGAAATGGCAAGCACACTTGAGTGGCTGGAGGAGTACTTTCCGAAAGATGAAATGAGTGATGACCAAGTCACTAAGGTTTAACAATATATGTTATGAAACAAGAACATAATGTTACTTATACATAATTTATGTAAATATGAATATCTCATTTTGTTATACTACAAAAAGAACCCCATTTACCAAATCTACAAAATGAAATCACCAACTTGCTTTGAATAGGATAACTTAGTAATCAATTTAAGAACGTATGTCATATGTTAAAAATCATGTCGTTACAAATGTTCATTTTCACTGTCCTACTTTACCTGTCCCCTTTTCCCCCAGGAATCACCTGAATCAATTAAAGAAAATATAAATTACAGATGTTTTGAAGAAACGTCTCTGCACTCTTCACTGATCATGACTGTTTACAACCCCCCAAACCAAAACTCACATGTATGTTTCCCACTCTGATTCCCCATCCCTTTCCTAAATTAACTTATTGTTCATATTACGTATATTATGTTTTTAAATGTAAAAAATTCGTTTTTTCAAAACACCAACTAATAGTCTGCGGACTTCACTCATGTTCATTTCCACATACATCTGTCTCTGTGCATAACCATTTATGGATGTCTGGCCTAGTCCAGGCATTCTTAATACTTCAATAAACGTTTTACAACTTTGTAATATGTTTTTTCATCTTCAAAGTTCATGGACGTGTGACGAGTCTGCTGACAGTCATGAACACCATCATGTGATTACGTCCATGCAATGACGCATCTGCTTAATTTCACTGTGTTCACAAACAGTTTGAAACCAAATTTTCGGCCAGTCTGCAAAGTTTGCAGTTGGAAGTGTGCTCTTCCACACCTTCTAGTGCCACATTCTTTTTTAGAATCCTGAGTCTGCGCATATGAGAAAAGTCTGCAGACGGTTCCTCCAAAGGGACCCAACTATTTCTTTAACTCATTCTCAGTTTGGCAAACCAACAGAGAGCATATTTCTTGGGAGACTACCTGCAAAATACCTACCTGTTTTACAATGACATCTGTCATGACCCTCCCTCCTCCCCAGAAGCCAAGCCATTATGGAATTTTAAGCTCACTGAATAGCAACTTTGCGTGCCATTCAGCACACAAAACCCTGTTTGTCAATTCATGGACTTGACTTTAGGGGCTTTATGGGGCTTTGCAGGGACTTTGTGCTGGTCCGTCAAGGCTTTGCATGCACTCGAGCACTTTGCGCGAGACTCCACACAAAGTGTCGATGGGCCTATGCAGAGAAATAACTATGGGGCAGGACATGAATATTCCCCACTTACCAGCAAAATTAGGAAAAATGTGGGTGTTTTGAGGGATGAGTCACGCAGTGTAATCGCACGCCCTTTCAAGTGCAAACATTAACAAATTCATGGATTTCACTGCGAAACGTTATGTCGGGAAAAGTCCAATGCAAATCTCGGGACCTCACCACCACCTGATATTACACAAAAAGTGAATTTGTGCTTACAATGTGCAAAGGAAGAAATGCATATAAAGCATGCAATGCACACCATACCAACATCTTTCAGCCACAATGAATACCGGAAAACTGAGAGCCATTGTACATGGACACAGAAGGAGCAGGAGGATGCAGAGAGCATGGATTTTCACACCATGCACCACGCAGTTTGGGATGTAAGATGACCAGTTATAGGAAAGCTACCGGGTCCAACCCAATGTCATACTAGAGCTGGTCAGGGAGTGGGAGAAAGACCTTACATCCCCAACCATCTCCCATGCACTCACGCCCCTCGAAAAGTTACTGACAGAGTTCCATTTCCTGGCCACAGGATCCTTTCAGCGCACCACTGCCATAGTTGGTGGCATATTCCAGGTCACACAATCCTGCTGTCTCTACCAGGTGTGGCCTTCATAACATCACGTGTGTGTAGGCACACACATATGCCAGGCACACTGCAGCAAAGGCAGAGAGTAGGCCAGGAGTTTTATGCAGTTGCCTCGTGCACTCACGTGAACTCAGAGGACTAGATTGTACCCATGTTGCACTGTGTCCTCCCCCTGATGGATGTATCACATATACCACAACCGGAAGCACTGGCATTCCACTAATGTGCAGGTCATCTGGGATGCTAATGGAGTCATACAAGTCAATGCCAATTTTCCTGGCAGCACACATGACAGCTACATTTTCCTGCCAGTCAAAACTCTACCCGGCCCTGGCATTGGCAAAATATGGAAACACCTGTCTCATAGGTGAGTGTGAACTGTCGCACACATCCATGCATTCACGTGACACACTGCACAACAGACCATGACAATAAATGCCAATAACAACCGTTCACACATTTTCAGGGGACAGTGCCTACCCGCTATCCTGATTCATTCTAACGCCTTTCAGGAATCCTGCCACACCAGCTGAGGTTAGATATAAGGCAGCACACATAGCCACTAGAGACATAGAGGAGTGCACATTCAGGGTGCTTACGGTTTCCGCTCTCTTGGCCACTCCAGTGGGGTATTACTATAAGCCCCACCAGTAGTATGTAAAACCAATGTGGCAGCATGTGTCCTGCACAATGTGGCCACATGGTGTAGCATACCAGTTGACATGCAGGAGGGCCATCAACCTCAGCCACGGGCACCACCCTTGCCCTTGCTTATCCAAAGGGCACAGGGAAAGGCTGCACTCAATCAGTTTGTGAAGACATTCTTTGCATGAACATCTGCGCCTTTGGAGCACACAGAGTAAAGCCACATCTCTGGTGACATTCAATGATGGATTGGAGCCAATCCCAGATGCCCATAACACTACCCTGAGAATGTGTGTCTTGTAGAAGCAAACTGTGTGTGGCCATAGCCATAGAATCAACAAACACAGACACATTCACAGCAATTGTAAACAATAGTGTGCAATTATCAAACACCAAAGTACACAGCACAAGCAACAAAATCCCTGACCACTGTCACATGGCCACCACCAACAATAGTGCATGCAGACCCACAACAACACACAGGAGAACACAAGTGGGAAAGCACAGCAGAAAATAATAACTGCAACTAACACTTGTGTTGATTGCCCTGGCCACTCTATGCATGTGGCCACCCCATTTCATCCAAACATATATGGCCACAATTAACATCTGCATAAAAATACATATATAGAATGAGACAATTACAGGTACAATACAAGAAGGATGCACATCTCAACTCACACCTTTCCCCTTGTGAGCCTGCCACACTTCCAGACCAGAGTACTCTGCTGACATGCTGCGCGCATGCCTCCAACAGTACTGTACTCCACAAAACAAGCACACATCTTCCCTCATGGAATACCTCAGTATACAAAAATAACACAAGGTTAGATCAGGTAACTCATCCATGCACCCAATTACACTGCAACAAGCCCCCCCTGAGTGCCATTCAACAAATGCAAGCAATAAACTCTCCAGCCACCCATCACCATGTGTCCCTGCACACATGCAGCATGACCCACCAACCTCAGGACAATGCAATTAAAACAGCCTACACAGTGACACCTTTCCCACCCACAACACCCACACTGTCTTCCCCCCTGAGTACATGCAGAGAGGCAACAGGTAACACTTACCCCTTGTACGGGGGAGGGGTAATTGTAATCACTTTCATATGGCTGGAGTCAGAATGACACTGCATGTACTCCCAAATAGAGATCACTGAGAGGTTGGAAACCCAGGATCCCATTGGAAGCACTCTCAGTGCCATGATATGGCATCCCCTGATTAATGTGCCATCAAGACAGTGCACTAAACCCAGGCAGGGGAGCCGATGATGAAATGTTCAAGACGACAGAATGCAAACATCACATCAATTGCAGCGAAGACAGGATCCGGCAGAAGGTAGCTGGGCAAAGAGGCAGGAGTCATAAAGGAAGGCACGGCACAGAGGCAACTGGCAGAAAAGAGGCAAGCAGACAACAGAAAGGAATGAGAAATGGCGGTGAAGGACAAGTGCACACAAAAGGGAGCAGGGAACCGACAAGAAAAAGGGCAGGCAGTGGTCACAGGTACCAGACGGAATGGTGACCAATGATCCAGAAACTGAAGGGAGCTTTGACATGTACCGAGCAGCAGTGAACAGAGAGCAAGACATCTGCTGGTGTGCCATGCATGGCACATGTCCCCATTGTAAACAACAACACCAGGCCAATGGCGTGTGACTGGTGCCTTGGGCAAACATGGCACCCCCCAAATGGCCTGCAATGACTTTTCTTGGGACAGCACCCCCAGAAGGGGCCGAAGTGCTAGGAGTGGACTGGTACCGTGGGTATACATGCCATGAAAAGCTCAGTGAATAGGATGCCGTGTGTCAAAACACATGCAAAAACTGTAAGCAATAACTCACCATCACCATGTGTCCTTGCACCCACGCGGCTAGTCCTGCTCACCTCGGGATAGCTCAACAATAAACACCCCACAGTGACTTCCTACCTCACAACAATCACCCTGCAACCACTGCCCCCTTATTTCCATGCAGAAACAGCAAGCATAGAGTGGACACCCTACCATCACCAGGTGTACCAGCACTCATGATGGTGGACCCATTGCCTCAGTCCAAGACAAAATAAATTCAGCCCTCTCTGCCACCAACCACACCACAACATGTACCCCCCTGAGTGTCTTGAACATACCTGCACAAGGTGCCCACCTTTCTTGCATCCACATCATTCCACCTGAAATGACATTCTAAGCCTGCAAAGACATGCATTGCATTAAAGTCAAGAAACTGGTCATTCATGACAACTCCCATATGGGACAATGTAACTGCCAATGACTGCCCAGTGTCAACGTCCAGAAGTGCAAATAACAGAGACTGAGCACACAACAACTTTACAACAGCAAAATCACCAACAGAAAAATCACTGGCAGTAAAGCAAACAGATATCAACAGCAGCATGATATTCACTCTGAAAACAGGTGTCAGTCAGTCCCTGGGGACATTGATTGCAGGCATACAAGTCCTGCACATCCACTGTCAGGTGTCACCTGTGCGTTGGGGTCACACATGGATGCATGGGAGGAAAAGGACAAAAAGTGAGGAGTTGAAGGTTTGGGTAATGGAAGTACACGTGTGGTAGCTGATGTGAAGGATAATAGCGGGCAGGAGAGAGATAGGACACAGAGTGATGAATGCCTAGCTGCAGAGTAGGGAGAGAGAGAGAGAGAGAGGGGGGAATAAAGGAAATGTGCTGCAAGGAAGAGACTTGCTATTAGGGAGACAAGGAGAGAGATGGTGGCCATTGCAGTGGGTGATGGCAGAGAGAAGGTGGACAAAAGAGGAACACAGAGAAAGGAGACCTCAAAAATGCAGCATGGTCTGAGAGCCTGGACAGCACACAGATGGAAAAATAGCACGTTGGTGTTGAGGAACAAAAGCGGGTGAGGGAGAAGGATAGACTTGGAAACAAAGGCCACCTATGAAAGGTAAATCTGCAGCTTCTCATCACAAAAACAACATGCTCAACCAACCATGGCATGTAAACCAGAAAGAGACCCATGTCCACAACATCCATGCAAATAAGTCGCTTCAATCACATCCCCAGACCCTGCACCAAACACCAACCCCCCCTGTTGGACATCACAGAAAATGGACATGAAAACAATACCCAGTTTTTAACCTACCCTCCAATAGACCACACACCCTGGACAAGACAGTCCCAGTAAGTCGGCGGGTACCATAAGGTGCACCTGTAACACCTACATGGACAATAGATGAACAGAAGCTGGGGGTAGTGGACGATGTACCACATGCGTGTGCCCACAATGTAAACACGCACCGTGCAGTCACTCACAGTGATGGATGTGAACAACAAGTAATGGAAAAAGAGTCATGCAATAAATCCAGGTGGAGATACCATACCAAAAACAACTATGAAGAACAAGTGACTTCATTGGGGTACACAGGTAAAGTCTGTCAGGGGTAAACATGAGCAAACCAGTACAACCCAAGATGCACCAAGTGTGCAAAACCTGTCCTGTGGAATCAATGGAGATAAATGGCTAGATCCGTGTTACCAGAGGCAAGGCCATGACGGGGAGCAGCTGAGGTTGCATTTACCTGAAAATGGATTTGTGTGTAAGATGTGGAATTGTAGCAGGGCAGATCATGTGAGTGAATAAGGGCGTGGAGTGGACTCTGGTACAGGTCAAAGAGTAGTGTGGACAGGGAGTAAACCTGCAGGGCCCCTGTAACTCAATGATCACTTGCACATAAAGAAAATGTGTGAAAGTGCATGCAAGTATCATGGAGAGCACCAATACAGATATCACATGATAGAGAGTGCACATCCTTACCTGCTGACAGAGATGCCCTGATGTCATTCCCTCATCGCCTCCACCAGAAACTGTACCTCCACATTTGTGAATGGAGGGCAAGTGCCTCGCAGATGGCCTGGGGACTAGGGAGCTGAAAGGGTGCAGGGTGGACCTAACATGGAGTGCAGTCATTGGATGAATCAGGATCACTGCAACAACATGGGACATTGTATGTCACCAGCCATAGTGCCATAGTAGCAAATCATGCATACTGCACATATGTGTAAAAACACATAAACCCATCATTACCTGCACATGTCATCCTGTTCATCTCAAGTCAACCATGCCAGTTCACACCACTCTGCATGGCTGTATCTCCAGTACTGCACTCATTATTCCCTTGAGAGGGCAACACCAAATCTCTTAAGGTCAGAAAGAAAAGGAAAACAGTCCATCTGGGAAAGGGTAAAAAACAACACCTGCCTCCATCCTGGACAGGGATATGAAAATAGAAGAATGTTTCCATCCCGATCAAGAGGGCAAACATAAACTAAAATCAGGCCACGCCTCTCAGGTTCCCCAGATAAATATGTCCATCCTGGACTGGGGGTAAAGAAATGTTCACCCTGGAGGGGGAGGAGGAGGTTGCATGTTTATATCCACATGAGTGTCCCACAAAAATAAAAACATATTAAAAAAATAAATCTGTCCATGTGCTCCTGGTCATCACGGCAGAGGTGGTTGAGGAGGCATAGGTGTTCTGGGCCCACCATCCTGTGGTGGATCTGCAGGTGGTTGTGGTGGTAGTGGTGGTGGATCCAGTTCACACAGTGCCAAAACGTGGTCTTCATTGGTCAGGGTCAGCCATGACATGGGTGCATTCACCAACACCCCAAAGCTGGTGAGGTCATGATGCGTTTCATTCTGAATGACCACAGAGTCTGTATGTGTGCTCTCTCGTGACGCATCAAGTTGCTGGGACAGTGTCTGTCTCAAGGAATCCATATCCTCATGGAGCTGCATTGTTGTGACAAAGGACCTGCATGCAGGGACTCCTGCAGGCATTTCAGATCAGCTCATCTACCCTTGATGTTGGCTTTCATGCCCAGTCTGTGGGAGCAGTTTGAGAATTGCATGTCTTGCAACCGTTGCAAATCCCGGGCTGCTGGTGTGGACATGTTCTCGGCCAGGCGTTCCATTCCCTCTGCAACACAACTTAACATATCGCCATGTCGGATGGCAGAATGCAACTTTTGCTGCTCCCACCCTGTCTCTCCAGCATGCACACATCCACCATGTGTGCTGGCCCATGGTGGTGTGTGCATGCTGGATGTGTTGTGATGCAAGGGACCTGGCCCGTTGCTGTGGGGCTGCCCCTGTCATTGGCTCCAGGTTTCAACCTCCATTGGACATCATCGCCAGAACATGACACCAACTCACAGGAGGGTGGTCTTGCAGCCCTAACCACTGCTGACTTGGGGCTCACCACTGACCGGCCATGTGAAGCCTGGTGCACTGCTGCAGACTCAACGGCCCCATCTGATCTGGCCATTGGGGCACTCACCATTTCCTTTTGTGATGCATCCAGTTCTGGTTCTGCATCCAAATCTGCAGAGTCAAAAGAGTCATAAGAAGCAGGACTAACAATCGTCTGTAGCACCTGTGCATTTTCTTTGTGGAAGACACCACAGCATCCACTGGTGGACTGGCATACCAGCTCCTCTTCTTCCTGCTCCTCCTCTGTATCCGCTGCATCATCACATGCACATGGACAGAGAATGACAAAGAACGACAGAGAATACAAGTTTGATTCATGTATTTCCTGACAAACAAGCACATCTGCATCAAAGTGCAGACATACAAAAAATGTCTGGACACCCATGCATTCGGCACCGTGACTTGGCACACAGTGAGCTGTAAACCACAGATGTGTGGCATTTGCTGACATGTGGCACTCCCCCACCCCCACCCCCGGTCCTGTCCCTGCTATTAGTGGACCCATAGATGTACAAAAGAGGCATACACAATTACTGATGGGCCATGCAACAAACATTTCATCACACAACCCAGGGACAAGTACTGCACACTCACCAGATGTGTCCTCATAGGTCTCCAGGCACCCAACACCTGGCACTGACTAATTGCCTCTTCAATTGTATTCAGCTCCTCCTCCTTTGCTGGCACCCCTCCAGTGGCCTGTGCAGAGTCCAGTTCAGCAGCACGCATCTCCACACCTAAGGCATTGATGAGGTCTGTGACATGCCGCCAAAGCACCATTCATAGTTTGGGTGTATAGGTGCTCCCCGCAAATGGAAACATTTCACAATGGTGATCTGTTACATAGTCAGTTGGGATCTGGCGCTCTTCCTTAGTGAAGAACCTCCTCCTTGGCAGACCCTTCTCCTGTTCCCGGTCTTGGGGTGGAGCCAGTTCCTGCTCTGCAGGGTTTGCCTTCTTGGACCGTGTAGCTCTAGGTGGTGCTGCTTCACCTGTCTGCCTCTAACCACGTCCAAGGCCAGGGGCCAGGTCATCTGTGGGCTGAGGCACACCACGTCCTCTTGGGGCTTGGGCAGATGTGTCCTCACCACGTCCCTGTCTACTCCCTTACCCGTTCCCTTTTGGGGACTTTTCACTCATGTTGCCGATGTAATGGTTGAATGAAAGCTTCCGAAAGGTCTACAAAAATGGTACGCGATACTCAGTGGCACCTCAAAATAAACAAATGCATACATGATACCCAGAAAGCTTTCAAAAGGTGAAAAAGCAGCATGTGATATGCAGAGAGACCCCGACACAAAACATTGCATACTTCGATACCTGGAAAGTTTCCAAAAGGAGAAAAAAGCAGTATGCGATACGCAGAGGCACCCCAAAACAAAACATTGCATACGCAACACACCATTGGTCTCAGAATTGACATAAATACATGCACGTATGGGCATAGGCATCCCTCGCCCCAAATAAAGTGTGGTAATCTTTACCTGAAAGAAACAGCTTGCATAGCACCCCCAAAATGTGTATTATTTACTCGTCCATCTTCATACCTTTGCACGCACAACCAGTGATACGTGTCACACCTGTTCAATATCACTGTCATTGCTGTGAGCTACGTAGGTGCACTGTGTGCAGCACGTGTCAGTTAACTTACACACTAAGTGCCCTTACTCTTTTTTGGGCTGCCTCTGATTCTAGACATGGACGACACCCATTCCCTGCCTCCGAGCCAATTCTACTGACTCCTCCTCCCCTGTGCTTCTTTCCACCTTACCATCTGCTGCCGACTGTCCAGAGTGAGGGCCTGCTGCCCACCTGCACTATTTGGGACTGCCTGTTGACCCGCAATTGCCTATGATCCTGTGTCTGGCCCTCAAACCACCTCATCTGCCGTGTCAGACTCCCATCTCTCCATTCCGCCACCACTGCTCCACAGCCCATTTCAGGACCAGTTTGCACACCCACACCTTCCCCAGGGGCCATCTTCCTCTTCATCAAGGGTCACCCCTGGGGCAGCGATGCAGAGGTCTGACAATTTCACCTCCAGAGAAGATGATATACTGGTGGATCTGGTCCTGGTGAACTATGATGCCCTCTTCAATCCAGAAACACAGCGGGGGACTGAAGGACGCAAGCAGATCTGAGTGAACATCACAGCTGCCATCAACGTGAAGGGGGTGGCAGCCCATTGCCCCAAGAGCATGCGCAAGCGATGGTGAAGACTTCAAGTCCAGGACCCAGACGAAGGCATGAGAGCATTGGAGGCCAGTGCCAACATTGAGGTTCACCGATGCAGACGGGTGCAAGGTTTCCACCACCAACATGTGGGTCCTGGCAAGATTCTACTCAGAACTATATTGCTAAATCTGCAAGTGGAAATGGTGACTGAATGCTGCTGATGAGTAGCCATGTGGTGCACTGCTCTACAGTACATGTGTTTTGTGCCTGAGCCAGCATGATTGCAGTTACTCCCTTATGTATGCAGCATGTGTTTCTCAGAGATGCACAGTGGCATGCAGCCCCCAGACAATGCTCACCATGTGTGATGTCTGACATCTGTTGATTGGACATGCACTGGTATTTGCAGTGCTTGTAGTTGTACAGTTGAGCCAACCTTGCACATGCAATGCAACTTAATGGTTAGACGTGCCAGGAAGCAACGGTGCCAGATTACAATGTTACGCCCATGCCCATGCATGATAGACATAATGTTGTGTGGACCATTACAAAGTTTGGCAATCCACACTCAACGTCTGAAGGTCACAAATGTGTAGGGATGTTGGTGGTTTCATGTTGTAGCATTGAGCTTTTGGGGACATTGATGTGATCTGTCATGCAGCTGCATGTGTAGTCTGAGTTGACATGTGATCATGCCATATGTATGTGTTTGGGACTACAGCATACTTATGTGTGTCTCTGCAATTTGTGCATGTATGTTTTGCATGCTTACAGGTCAGGCTTGTTGATGTAATTGTTTGGAAAGATTTCCTAGCAGGTGTTTGCTTAGCCATGCTGTGCGTAGTGCAATCATGAGTGTCTACTGAGATCCACCATTCCACTGGGTGTCTCACCAACAATGTGTACCCAGCAGAAGCCCTTCCCTCTGTGCTTTCACGCTTTCAGTGGTTGGCCAACCTACCAGTTGACTCCCTGCCCACCCCTGTGTCACTGTTCCATGACTCCCATGGCAATGCAGAAGGTTGCAGTTGTTTCACCTTGGCTTTGTCATTGTGCGATGTCATGTTTCTTTCACTGTGCTTACATGTGAATGTGTTGTGACCATGTTCATCATTGACCCTGGATTGGTGTGTCTGTTTTCCTGGAATTGTATGGTGTGTGTGTGTGTGTGTGTGTGTGTGTGTGTGTGTGTGTGTGCATGTGTGTGTGTGTGTGTGTGTGTGTGTGTGCGTGCGTGCGTGCGTGCGTGTGTGTGTGTGTGTGGCTGTTGCTGGTTGACCAATTGTGACTTCATGTTACTGTGAATGTTGTGTATGCCACACATGCTTTGACACTGTAGACTGATGTCAATATGCTATGTCACCTTTCCCACAGTTTCTGCAGCTGGAGAAGCAGGAAGAAGCAGTGCTGTGGAGTATGATCATAGGGACTAAAAGGCGCAGACCCCAGCTAATCACCTGTGACATCTCCTCTTTGGGAAGCATTGTGGCTGAGCGAGTGCCTGGACCATCGGCATGCCTACTGGGGGTACGTTCCAGGAGGTGAAGGAGGCAGGGGATTCCTCAGCAGTGGTGGGCCAGGGTGATACCACACATGAGCCATCATGAGGGAAGACACCCTGGAGTCATTCATGTTGATGGAGGTGGAGGTGGAAGGGGTGGCCATTGCAGTCCAGCCCACGGGGTCATGTGAGGGCATTGAGAAGGGTGTGCATGCTGCAATCCTGCCTCATGGGCATGAGGCTGTGCAGGCCACCATGGAGGTGCCTGCAGAAAATCCTGTCCCTGGGTCATCGGATGCAACAGTGCTCACCTTCTGGAATGCCCTGAGCCAGACAAGCATCCCCAGGCAAGCCAATGTGTCCGTCTCAGATCCTGTGTTGTCCCTGCTGTTTGGTCTCACGAGGTTAACTGCAATCACCCTTGATGATTTACAGGATACTCCTCGTATACTTGTGCATCATCACAATGAGCTGTGCCGCCTCATGACCTTGCTGGCAACAGCAATTTTCTCGGATAGGCTCTGTGGGCTGTTCACTGTTGTGACTCTGTCCTCCACTTCCTCCTCTGTGCACCAATTGTCCTCTAGGGTGCCTTTCAGGTCACATTCCAGCACGGCCCCTTTCAATGACAGATGATGTGGTCCACGTGCCTACCCAGGCACTGACACAGCTACAGGAAGGGGGGGGGTCAACAGGCACCTTTTAGCAGTGCAAGTGCCGTACGCCCCTGACAACAGTCATCAGGTCGGAGGGCATACCTACACTGCTTGCACTTGGCAAGGTGGCAGCAGATGGCAACTATGAGGAGGCAGACTGTGACAGGGCATACCACCTCAAAGAGGAAGCTGGCACCTATGAGGCAGAAGGAACACAGGGGGCCCATGCAGGCTGTGTCTTCTGTGGTCCGGCGATACCAGAGGCAGCTGGTAGTAGAGAGGGAGTGGGCACGGGAGACACAATTGATGGTGGCTGGGGCTGATGTGGGGCTGCAGTGGCGCTGGAGGTAACTTACAGGTTGCCTGAAGAGGCAGAACAACATATGGTGGCCACCCTGCAAGCCCCCCAGGCAACAACGCCCAACCGAGGGAGGAGGATGTTTCCTTTGACTCAGCCCTGGTCGAAAGGTTGTCAGAATGTGGAGCAGACTAGCCCACTGCCTTTGTAATCAATTATTTAGGATTAGGATTAATTTGTGAATTTTTCTTTTTCTTTTAGTCTCCGAACTTGAAAGACAATCTTTCCCTGTTTTCCATGTATATAGTAACATTTCAATACAGGTATTCCATGACTTCTGTCAATGCTTCATGCAGTCTATTTGTCTGTCTACGCATTTGATTTTTAATGTTCTCCTAGTGCATCTGTCCATTGTCGGCCATGCTTATTGTGGCCTGACTTTGTGTGTCATGTTGATGGTGCGTTGTTTGCTGGTGGAGGGTTGCCCATGTGCCTGACATGTGGGGATGTGGTCATCAGATAGTTTGAGTGTACACTGGATGATTTTCATATTCCATTCCATAAGCAGGGGCACTGTGTGTTTTCCACCAGTGTGTCAGTGTTGTTGGCGTCTAGGCCTCTGATGTGTGTGTGATAGTGTACATGTGGGTATGGTTGCGGCAATGTGTGGATGTCATATGTTGGTTTTGGTTGACTCTCATTGGGGATGGATTGCCTCCTGTTCATGTGTACTTCCACGCGTTCAACATGTTAGCGCTGTGAATAGTATCTAGTGTCATCTGTATTGCCTCTGCACATATGATACTGGTGGTGGTGTTTCTTTTGCATTGCTTTCCTTTCGAATCCACTGTGTTAAGGTGTCCCCTTGGTATATGCTTGGGATTGTGTAGGAGCCCACACTCTATTCAGTGTAGTGTATTTAGCATTGTGGATGCTGGGGTGGGAAGTGGGCTCACTGTGGATGGGTGGCCTGGACACATCACTTGTGCATTTGACGTTTCATTGCTGTGTCACTCCCATGTCATGCTGAACCACTCACCCACATCTGCAGTCACCCACTGCCTGCTCTCATGTCATGCACCACCTCTGCCACTGGAATGCAGATGTGTCCCAAGATTGGTGTTTCTGTGTGATGGAACACATTTCCTATCTCACTGAGTCTCCCAATCTCCGGCTGTCTTCCCATTACCCATGCACAGACCTGTAATGTTTTTTGTCCCTGACAAGGACTTTGCCACCCCAACCATATGTGATACAATGCTCCCAGTCATTCTCAATGGATATGCCCAATTCAGTGCTTTAAATGGATCAGACCTACCCGGCCCTCAATACTTGCGCTTCTTATTTTTGATCACTTGAGTACCTGCGTTTCTCAACTCCTGAAAGAGAGCACCACAGTACTCAACTATGTTGCGAGGTGAAAATGAAAGCTTTTCATTTCACTTTATTGCAACATAAAGGACAAAGCTTCTGCAGCTTTACTCGGGGAAGCAGCTCCCCTCCCTCCTCCTCTCTCCCTAAACCTCAGTGCCCATAATGTCTCCTTCAAGGCCCACCCTACAGAACAAAAGGAAAGACAAACATCCATCTGCTGTGCTCTCAGCACACTAGAGACGGAACACTGTTTCGATGAGTAGGCTTCACCTGTTTGGTGTCCTCTGATGCAGCAGGGATTGATTAGGAAAGCCTAGGAAATTGCGTTTGTCAGATGTTTCTCTAGTATCAGCAGTGCCAATTCTAATATCTAAATTTTTAACTAATTAGAGTTGTGATGGAACGTTTTCGACTGAAAACTTGCACACAGCTCCAGTTACCTACCGTATTTCTTATTATGCAACGAAAGCAAGCAATAATAAAGCCCCCTTCTAAAGCATAGTTTACAGCTATGATATCTGCTAGTTTGATAGGCAAAAAAGAAAGTCTCATTTAATATAGATATTACAACTTTATAACAATGCATGACAACAAACTGGAAGATTGCGTATAAGTATCTCAGATACACTGTTTTACCAATGTGTGCTCCTTGGCAGATAATGTAACCTCACTGTTCTTGCCTGCAAAAAACAGGGTGTGCCTAAAAGAGACGTGTGCCCAAGGTGCTACACCGAAACGGCCAGCGTCGAAAACGCTGCCCTGGATTATCCGGCTTTGCAGCTTGGTGAGTATCTGCACTGCTTTTTTTCCATTTAAAGCAATGGCCCAATCTATGGTTCTTTGTACTTCTACCCTCCACAGGAATTGACCTGCTGTGCTTTGAGGCCTTTGCAATGACACATGTACAATATGCACATGCCACATTGCATTGCATTCATATGTCACATGTACATGGGCTGGCAACAGTGTAGGTGGTGCGACAGTGTGATGTCCAGTTGAGGTGCTGCAGATTCAGGTCTCTCATGGAATGACAGGAGCAGCTCTGCTATTGGATTCAACAACAATGCTACCAGTTGATTGTGTTGATGGTGGACATGTGGCAGATCTGAACCATAGTGGAGGCAGACAACAGAGTTTGAGGTAAGTTGCAGCTCCACATTGGACTTGTTGGGTGGCCGACTATCAAGGTGCTGACTGGTGGTAGTGCTGGAGTTGAGGGGGGCTGGTGGGTGATGTCAGGACTTGAGGGGGCTGCCTGGTGGTAGTGTTGGAGGTGAGGGGGCTGGGAGTGGTTTGAGGGCTGCCTGGGGTAGTGTCAGAGATGAGGGACGGTTGGTTGGTGGTGTCAGGACTTGAGGGAGCTGCTTGCAGTTATTGTCAGAGGTGAGAGGGGCAGGTGGGTGGTGTCAGGAGTTGAAGGGGATAACTGGAGTTAGTGTCAGAGGTGAGGGGGGAAGATGGGTGTTGTCAGGACATGAAAGGGCTGCCTGGCAGTAGTGTCAGAAGTGAGTGGGGCTGGTGGGTAGTTTGAAGGCTGCCTGGGGTAGTGTCAGATGTGAGGGCATCTGGTGGACAGTGTTTGGACTTGAGGGTGCTGCCTCGAGGTATTGCTGGAAGTGAGGGGGGCTGGTGGGTGGTGTCAGGACTTGAGGGAGCAGCCTGAGGGTAGTGTCAGAGGTAGGTGAAGTAGGCTAGTGGGTGGTGTGAGAGAGGCCTGGATTATTGTCAGAGGTGAGAGAGGCAGGTGGGTGGTGTCAGGAGTTGAAGGGGCTGCCTGGAGTTAGTGTCAGAGGTGAGGGGGCAGATGGGTGGTGTCAGGACATGAAGGGGCTGCCTGGCAGTAGTATCAGAATTGAGGGGGGCTGGTGGGTGGTTTGAAGGCTGCCTGGGGTAGTGTCAGATGTGAGGGCCTCTGGTGGACAGTGTTTGGACTTGAGGGTGCTGCCTCGAGGTATTGCTGGAAGTGAGGGGGGCTGGTGGGTGGTGTCAGGACTTGAGGGAGCAGCCTGAGGGTAGTGTCAGAGGTAGGTGAAGCAGGCTAGTGGGTAGTGTGAGAGAGGCCTGGACTATTGTCAGAGGTGACAGGGGCTGGTGGGTGGTGACAGGACTTGAGGGGGCTGCCTGGGTGTAGAGTCAGAGGTGAGGGGGGTGGTGTGTGGGCACCCCGGAGGCTGCCCAGGGTAGTGTCGGAGGTGAGGGGGGCTGGTGGGTAGGGTCAGGACTTGAGGGAGGAGTTTGGGGTAGTGTTGGAGGTGAGGGAGCTGGTGGGTGGAGTCAGGAATTGACAGGGCAACTGGAGGGTAGTGTCAGAGGTGAAGGGGGCTGGTGGATAGTGTGAGTACTGCCTGGGAGCTGCCTGGTGCGGTGTGTGAAGTGAGGGGGGCAGGTGGGTGGTGTCAGATCTTGAGGGAGCAGCCTGAGGGTAGTATCAGAGGTGAGGGAGGCTGGTGGGTGGTGTGAGAGATGCCTGGGTTATTGTCAGAGGTGAGGGGGGCTGGAGGTTGGTGACAGGACTTGAGGGGGCTGCCTGGTCATAGAGACGGAGGTGGGGGGGTGGGTGGTATGAGGGCTGCTTGGGGTAGTGTGGGAGGTGATGGAGGGCTGGCGGGTGGTGTCAGGATTTGAGGGGTATGATTGACGTAGTGTCGGAGGTGAGGGGGGCTGGTGGATAGGGTCAGGACTTGAGGGAGATGTCTGAGGGTAGTGTCAGAGTTGAGGGGGCTGGTGGGTGTTATCAGGACTTGAGGGGGCAGCCTGAGGGTAGTATCAGAGGTGAGGGAGGTTGGTGGGTGGTGTGAGAGATGCCTGGGTTATTGTCAGAGGTGAGAGGGGCTGGAGGGTGGTGACAGGACTTGAGGGGACTACCTGGGCATAGAGACGGAGGTGAGGGGGTGGGTGGTATGAGGGCTGCCTGGGGTAGTGTGGGAGGTGATGGGGGGCTGGCGGGTGGTGTCAGGATTTGAGGGGTGTGATTGACGTAGTGTCAGAGGTGAGGGGGGCTGGTGGGTAGGGTCAGGACTTGAGGGAGATGTCGGGGTAGTGTCAGAGTTGAGGGGGCTGGTGGGTGTTACCAGGACTTGAGGGGGCAGCCTGAGGATAGTGTCAGAGGTGAGGGGGGCTGGTGGGTGGTTTGAGGGATTCCTGGGTTATTGTTGGTGGTGAGAGGGGATGGTGGGTGGTGACAGGACTTCAGGGGGTTGCCTGGACGTAGATCTGGAGGTCAGGGGGTCTGGTGGGTGGTGTGCGGGCTGCCTGGTTCTTGCCTGGGGTAGTGTAGGAGGTGAGGGGGACTGGTGGCGGGTGTCAGGACTTGAGGGGGGGTTCCAGGGGTGGTATCGGAGGTGAGGAGGGCTGGTGGGTGGTGAGAGGGCTGGCTGGGGTAGTGTCAGAGGTGAGGGGGCTGGTGGGTAGTGTCAGGACTTGGGGCTACTGGCTGGGGTAGTGTCAGTGGTGGGGGGACTGATGGGTGGTGTGAGGGCTGCCTGGGTTATTGGCAGAGGTGAGGGGGGCTGGTGGGTGATGTCAAGACTGGAAGTTGCTGCATGGGGGTAGTGTCGGAGGTGAGGGGGGCTGATGGGTTGTGTGAGGGTTGCCTCGGGTAGTGTTGGAGGTGAGGGGGGCTGGTTGGTTGTTTCAGTACTTGAGGGTGCTTCCTGGGGGTAGTGTCAGAGGTTAGCGGGACTGGGGGGTTGTTTCAGGACTTCAGGGGACTGCCTGGCAGTGGTGTCAGAGGTGAGGGGGACTTGTGGGTGGTGTGATGACTGCCTCTGGTAGTGTTGGAGATGAAGGGGGCTGGTGGATCATGTCAGGACTTGAGGGTGCTGCCTGGGGGTAGTGTCAGAGGTGCGCTGGGCTGGTGGGTGGTGTCAGTACTTGATGGGACAGCCTGGGGTAGTGTCGGAGGGGAGGAGGGGCTGGTGAGTGTGAAGGATGCCTGGGTTATTGGCAGAGGTGAGAGGGGCTGGTGGGTCATGTCAGGACATGAGGGTGATGCCTCTGGATATTGTCAGAGGTGAGGGGGGTTGGTGGGTGGTGTCAGGAATTGAGGGAACTGGCTGAGGGTAGTTTAAGAGGTGAGGGGCTGGTGAGTGGTGTGAGGGCTGCCTGAGGACTGACTGGGTAGTGCTGGAGGTGAGGGGGGCTGGTGGGTGGTGTCACGAATTGAGGGGCTTGCTGGGAGTAGTGCCAGATGTGAGGGTGGCTGGTGGGTGGTGTGAAGGCTGCCTGTGTTATTGTCAGAGGTGAGGGGGAATTGAGTAGTGGCAAGACTTGAGGGTGCTGCCTGGGCGTAGTGTCAGAGGTGATGGGGGCTGGTGGGTGGTGTCGGGACTGGAGGGGGCTGCTTGGGATTAGTGTAGGAGGTGGGGGGCTGTTGGGTGGTGTGAGGGCTGCCTGGAGTAGTGTCAGAGTTGAGGGGGGCTGCTGGGTAGTTTCAGGACTTGAGGGTGCTGCATGGGGGTAGTGTCCGAGGTGAGGGGGACTGGTGGGTGGTGTGAGGGCTTCCTGGGGTATTTACAGAGGTGAAAGGGGGCTGGTGGGTGGTGCCAGGAGTTGAGGGAGCTGCCTGGGGGTAGTGTCAGAGGTGAGGGGGGAGATTTGTGGGGGATGCTTAGGGGGTAGTGTCAGGGGTAAGTGGGGCTTGTGGGTGGTGTGAGGGATGCCTGAGTTATTTTCAGAGGAGAGAGGAGCTGGTGGGTGGTGATAGGACATGAGTGGGCTGCCTGGGCATAGAGCTGGAGGTGAGGGGGGCTAGTGGGTGGTGTCAGGACTTGAGGGAGCAGTCTGAGCATAGTGTCAGAGGTGAGGGAGGCTGGTTGGTGGTTTGAGAGATGCCTGGGTTATTGAAGGAGGTGAGAGGGGCTGGTGGGCAGTGACAGGACTTGAGGGGTCGGCCTGGGCATAAAGTCAGAGGTGAGGGGGTGGGTGGTGTGAGGACTGCCTGGGGTATTGGCAGAGGTGAGAGGGGCTGGTGGGTGGAGTCAGTACTTGAGGGCACTGCCTAGGGGTAGTGTTGGAGGTGAGGGGGGCTGGTGGGTGGTGTCAGGACTTGAGGGGTGTGATTGGCATAGTGTCAGAGGTGAGGGGGGCTTGTGGGTGGTGTCAGGATTTAAGGTTGCTGCATGAGGGTAGTGTCAGAGGCGAGGAGGTCTGGTGGGTTGAGTGAGGGCTTCCTGGGGTATTGGCAGAGGTGAGAGGGGCTGGTGGGTGGAGTCAGTACTTGAGGACACTGCCTGGGGGTAGTGTTGGAGGTGAGGGGGTCTGATGGGGGGTGTTAGGGCTGCCTGGGGAAGTGTCAGTGGTGAGGGGGGCTGGTGGGTGGTGTTGGGACTTGAGGGTGCTGCCTGGGGTAGTGTCAGAGGTGAGGGGGGCTGATGGTTTGTATCAGGACTTGCGGGGGATGCTTGGTGGTAGTGTCAGAGGTAAGGGGGCCTGGTGGGTGGTGTCATAACTTGCGAGGGCTGCCTGTGCTTAGTGTCAGAGGTGAGTGGTTGTTGGTCAGGACTTGAGAGAGCTGCCTGCAGGTAGTGGCAAAGGTAAAAGGGGCTGGCGCATGGTTTGAGGGCTGCCTGGGGTATTGGCAGAGGTGTGGGGGGCAGGTGGGTGTTGTCATGACTTGAGAGGGCTGCTGTGCAGTAGGGTGTATGCCAGCAGTTTGGGTCGCTTGGGAGTAGGGGGGGATGGCTCGCAGTCTTGCTGGGTTGCAGCTATTATTTATGGGGTGCCACTCATAGTTTTGCAAGGATGTAGCGGTTACTTATGGGGCATCCTGCGTAGTTTCGCCAGGGGTGGAGCCGTTGCATGCAGGGTACCATGCATAGTTACACAGGGGTTCATCCATGACTTACGGGGGGGACTGTGTGCAGTGTTACAGGGGTGCAGCCACTACTTACGGGGGAGCTCTCACAGTTTAGCTGGGATGCAGCCATGACATACGGGGTACTGGGTGCAGTTTCACGGGATGCAGCCATTACCTACGGGGGACCTCACGCAGTTTCGCAGAGGTGCAGCCGTTACTTACAGGGCAACTTGCACAGTTTTGCTGGGGTGCAGCCTTGACCAGCGGGGAACCGCGTGCAGTTTGGCAGGGGTCATTGATGGTAGGTCAGAGGTAGACACGAAGGTTTGCACAAAGGGTGGTCTTTGGCAATAGTTTTGGTTTGTGTGGGGGCGTGTTTTGGGCATTATTAGCGCAGGTCGGTTTTCTTTGCGGGTCATTTTGTTTTGCCCTTTGGATTCCATGAATAAGCAGAGCACGGATAGATGACTTTGCGCGTTGGGACACGCAAAGTCATTTTCGCAAGGATTTATGTGTGTTTTCTATAAATCGGGCTGTTAGTGTCCGTACCTAATATGAAGTTCATATTAATTACATAATCACTATGCACATATTACTTTGACCATGGCCAGTGTCCACATTCTAACCACTTTAAACACTTCAGTAACAACTGACACATGTATATCTATTTGTATATCCAACTAAGTGTCCATTCCGAATATGAGTTTTATTACAATTTATAATCCCAATTTCCACATTATTCAATTAACAACTTCATATGAATTGCATAATCACTATGCACAAATTACTGTACCATTGGCCAATGTCCAGATGGTTTGAGGCATAGACATCCATGCCCCCAAGAATGTGGGCACTGGCCATGGTCACAACAGGCATTACCTCTTCATGGCCACAACTACACACTGTAGCCATGGAATAACAATGTTACACACTTCATTAACAACTAACATTTTTATTTTATTTTATTGCAAACACATATTATTACTCACACTCATTACTTTCATAAAATGTATAAATATACCAACATACAGAACACCTCCAGTTCCAACGATATCTGCGGCCAACATGGTTGTGTTTGCAGCTCAGAATACGACCATGGACAGTAAAAATGACTCTGGACTTGGCAGCATCCACACAGCCATTTCCCACCTGTAAAATTGTCTCCATCTTAACGTTTTTTCATTCACCCACCCTTCTAAGACGCTCTTTCAGCCACAAAATAACCCCAAATATATTTTTCAGAATGTTTTGCTACTGCGCTGTCTGCAGACAAAGGCTGTGGCCCGCGAATCCAATATGGCGACTGCTTCAAAGTTTTTGACGCAGCTCCCGTTTTTTCAGTGACCAATCAGCATTTGAAATTGGTGTCCACGAACACCACAGTGCCCCCTGATAGATCCAGATGTGTCTGAGGACACTGAATCAGGAAATGAGTCAGCAGACCGAATGCAGATGTAACTCATTTTTTCAACCTACCTTTCATATTTTCTTTTTTTTTAAACTACAGGTCAGATTAACATCAAATTTGCAAAACCATGTTTTTGAGACCAGGACGCCAATCCTCGCACAAATTTGGTACAAATTCATCTGGCGGTTTGGGCTGGAGGCATGAGCAACTCTTTTTTCAATGTATGTCTATCCAGATTTCAAAGGTTTTGGGACCTATAATATATAATTTTCCCCCCTTGAAGAAACTGCACCAAACTTTGTGAACTCAGTGAGAGAATTCATTAACCAGCGCCAAAGTTATAAGCAGCCCAAAAACTGCTCTTCCATTGGGTTGAGCAACTTAACCATAACTACAGGCTTGCTATTATAAAATATTACAGGGCCTGCGGAGTTGCTCAACTCATAGGATGAGCACTTTTTGGGTGGCTTATAACTTTACCCCTCCTGGACGATACTGATGAAACTTTGCAAAAAAAGTATATGGCCCCATCAGATTGATAAAGTTTGATGAGTTTTCATACAGGGTGAGCAAAGTTATAGGGGTGTCCCAAAATTTGTGTTTTTTTCCCATAGACGCAATGGCAACAAAATGTTGCTCACACCTACAGCTCAAACCACTGGGCGGATTTTCACCAAATTTGGCGAAGACTGGCGGATTGGTCCCAGAAGTGTGTTTTTGTAAATTTGGTGTAAATCCGTCCAGTATTTCTTTTTTTAAATGGCCAAAAAGGAGGTAAAGAAAAATTGCGATATCTGGGGTCGGTCTGTTGACCTACTTTCCTGTTTGGTCCATGGACAGGCCTCCGAACAGTCCAGAGGGCAGCGTGGTATATGCGGACATTGGACACACCCGCTGATTGAATGGTGAAAAGCAGGATGTGCATCATATTTGTTGGAAACGCCCACCTTGTTGGATTCGCGGACAGTGTGTCCACGAACATTGCAAACATTGCAGTCAAAACATATCAAAAAACACAACTTTGCACTTTTCAAACTAATGAAACAATCTCTGGGGAGGTGAGGAGTGATGAGGATGGGATGGGATATGGCCATAAAAAGCCAAAACAAATGTTGGTATCTCATCTCTGATGTCTGTTCACAAACATCTCAGATGTTCAGAGGCATCCATACATAGTTTTGCATTACAAGGTTGGTGAAAAACAGTTTTTGGATGGCGTATAACTTCATAGCCACTCACTGAAACTGTATGATATTGTGTGATATTGTTCTAGACGTGACCTTGAATGGTTCTACAAAGTTTGGTACTTTTTGCAAAGAGGGAACAAAATTAGGGGGGGTGCCAATATATCTAAAAGGCTTATAAATGGGGTGCCATTTCAAGAAACTGCACAACTGTTTATAAAAGGATTTTAGACCCAGATTTGAATGGTTTTGCAAATTGTGGTGGGATTTTGTGAAGAGGGGGCAAAATTAGAGCGGCGGTTTCAACATTTTTAGATGGTTTATAACTTTGTTGCCATTTGAAAAATGAGCCCAACAGATTTTAGAAAGAATATAGACCCAACCTTGTATTTTTCTGCAAAGTCTGAATGGATTTTTTCATCTGGGATCAAAGTTATAAGACAATTTTATGTATCTACATTTTAGCACTTTTCAAAAAATAAAACATTGATGGATTTGCACGAAAGTTGTGCAAGGGGCAATGGCAAGGACTTGAAAGCATGGTTTTAGAAATGTGTCTGTGTATTATTTTCTGAAAAGTGTCATTATATAGGTACACAAATTAGTGATGTACCATTTCTGACTGAGGTGTAGCTGGTGGCCATGGGCAGTAGCCAGATTGTCTGAGTCATGGCCTGTGGCAATGGGCAGTGGCCAGATTCTCTGAGTCATGGCCAGTGGGATTAAAGTGGCCATGGCCACCAGGAACTGGCTATATGGTGACATTTTTAAAAACAGGGAAAGGTTTGAATGGGAAAATAAATTCTGCCTCTGGCTAAAATTCTGTCTCTGGCTACAGCCCGAAGTGCCGCATAGGTTTGAACAAACAGATCACCATGACTATCACTGCATACACTCTGAGACAATGCTGAACATCAGGATCTATGTGATCTGCCCTTAAACACTTTGTTCGCGGGAAGAGTGCCCACAGAAAAACTGCTCAGGCCCCTGTTTTGACCGTTAATTGGAGACTGGGGACCTGGCAATTTTTGTCCATGCCTCCATTGTTAAGGATGTGGTGGGGACACCCACAATCCCTGATTCCGCAGATATAGAACATGAGAAGCGAGGGACACCCCTGCAACTGCTGCTCCTCATGTTCTGTATAATCAGACCAAAGTGAAAAGGATTAAAGGACAGAAAAGGGCCTCAGACGGCAAGAGGACAAAAAGGGTATGTTTCCAAGGTGTTCAGGTAGGTTTATGTGCATGTAGGTGTTGAGAAGGAGCCACGTACCAACCCCCCTCAAGCATCTTGCCCATATTGCCTATAAGTTGGGAACCAAATTGTGAAACATGTGCAGTACCAGTCAAAATACCGATACCTAGGAGAATCCTGGCAACAAGCTTCCCATTGAGAAAGTCATACCTGCATACAAGACAGTGGCCCTCATTACGAGTTTGGCGGTAACCATGCCGCTATTGGCGGCATGGCTGCTGCCGAAATCCAGTCGGGGTCCGGGTCCTCGGAATGAGGACTTACCAGGCCATTCTGAGTTTGGAAGGCCCGGTAATTCCTCCCTACAAGGACCCGGACACGGTCCTTCCCCATTCCCATTTCAGCCCCCATAGGGCTGAATGGGAATGGGAGAGGGAGCAAACAACGGGCCATTACGAGATGGCCCGTTGTTTGCTCCCTCTTCCCCTCGCGGGACCCGGTAAGCACGCCTGGTTTGCCCAGGCGTTGCTTCCTGGGTCCCGCGAGGGGCCCTCGTAATGCGGCAGTATGGAGTGAACGGCGCCGGCACCTTTTACGGCGCCATTCACTCCGTACCACCAGGGTCGTAATGAGGCCCAGTATGTTGGCCATTTGAATGAAATCCCAGAAGAAGCATGAAACGAGTGCAAAAGAACAGATTGGTGATGTCACATGAAGTAATACTGATGCACCTAGAAGAGATGCAGAGACAAGAGAATGTAGATATTCTATAAGACATCAAGAAAGTATCAAAGATAAGCGACATCTCGGGCTCGAGATGAAGAAGCTTATGCTACAGAAACAATGAAAAATATCAAGTGTTTTACACATGCACAGATGCAAAGAAACACAAGCAGACAAAGTATTCTTGAGGCTAGCTAAGTAGTGAATAGGCTGCGGCAAGCACCAACGTATATATATAGGAGTAAATAAAGTGTGAATGATTCCATTACATGTTATAGCAGAGCAGGACCAGAAAAAGAAGGCCTTTTCCAGTGTGTCACAGTTGAAAAGAAATCGAATTACAGAAGTGAATCTCAGAAGGGCGCGGCTGGATGAGCCCCAAGAAGCCAAGGCCATGTCAGGCTGGGATGATCAGACAAGTAGTTACAATCGTGTGAAAGAATGTGAGAATCATGTTCAGAAGACGTGAACGAAAACAAGGATGATGTCATAAGGTTCATTAAATAATAGTATTTTAAATGCACCAGAGCTCAAATGTGTGGTCTTCAGTCACGTTGTGGGATGGAACTGGACGAACATGATGAACCACACCTACTCAAGGAGACAGAGTGTGCCTCCACTCCTCGCATTCTCCAGAGCAAGAAACATTTCCAAGGCCAAGTTCAAAGGCTTAATTGACGTGCAGACCACTGAGGTGATGATAGATGATATGCTAATTGGTGGGAAGCTATGGTTATGACCAATCCATCAGCACCTGGAAGTCCAGCCTGCGTGCTGCTAACATAAGTGTAAAAGTACTGACAGATGCAAGAGTGCCAACCAATTATAGGGTGCCAACTAATTAAGGTCCCTATAGTTTGTGTAACCAATGGGAAGTCATGTATTTAGTGACTTTCATAGTGACCTGTTCAAGGGGAGGGCTTAGTTGCCCCAACTGACGTTAAAGAGATTATCACTTTCTTAGACTAGTATGGAGCTTATACCTAGATGTTCCCTCTAAGCCTACCACATTTGTCAATAGGTTTTTGTAGTTTTCCATGTAGGATGATGTTAGCAAACATGTAGTTGATGTCAGCAATGACAAGTTTTTGCTATAAAAGTAACATTTTTTAGTAACTTCTTTGAGATCATGATGCGAGGCATCTGTTGATGTCCGTCGTACTCCATGTTTGAGATAATTGACATTAAAACAGTCAACTTTGCCAACTTCCAGAGTCATTTTGATTATTGATGTTTGAGTATTTTCTGCATACCCATTCATCTCAAAGTATTGCTACCTCGTCTTAAAGGCTGGGTCGGCTGTCCCGGTCCATACGTCAAAAATGAAGAAGGTAAAAAAGAACAGCAAAAAAAAGTAGGTTAAAAAGGCAAAATGATAAACAAAAAAAGAAATTGGGTAATTCCAACCAGCAGTTGACTACCAAGCATCTCGAACCAGGTGCCCATGTGGTCACCAGGCCATCCCTTGAAATCAATACCCACCGTTATTTGCGACCAGAGTGGGACAAGATATTGGGATTGGAGGCTGGGCTCATTTCCACAAACTCATAGCAATGACTGGCCCACAATCCACATGCATTGAGAAAGACTCTAGAGAGTCAAATTACGTGTCGGCTGAGTTCTAACAATAAATATAGTATCAAGAATGGTTTTGAAGACTGATTCATTAAGTTAACAGTTACTTATTGAATAACCCAGTGCCAAGGAGTACTGGGCTCACTCTCCTATTCAAAACCTAACACTTGAAGAAGGAAGGGCACCTTCAAAAAAAAATCCATCACCAGCAGCATGGTAATCTGTTTAAAGTACTAGATTACACACAGTGATCTACCCATTCTACCGCCCTGCAATTACTTGTTAATCATGTACTCTTATTTGATTATTGGGGCAGGCAGCATAGCCGAACCCTAGGTTTGAATAGTAAGAAATATTTTGCTTGTGGCTACAGCCTGAAGTGCTGTACTGAATGACAACAATCCTGCACGGGGCGCATCAGCAAGGACCTGAAAGCATGGTTTTGCAAATCTGTTTTGTGTTTTATTTTTCCAAAGTGTCCAAATGTAAAAACAAAAAAAAATGATATAAGTTTGGTGCATGGACAATGGGCCTGGCCATCAGCAAGGACAAATGCCTACTCTGAGTTACTTACTGGGGCATGCAGCATGGCTGAAACTCTAGGATGAAATGGGAAAGACAATTCTGCTTGCAGCTGCAGTTCGCAGTGCTGGACGGGGTTGCAGCAATCTTGCGGGAGGAGCATCAACAAGGACCTGATAGGATGCTTTTGCAAATCTGTCCTCTGTTTTATTTTTTTGAAAGTGTGGAAACGCAAGTTCAAAAAAATAGTGATGTCACTTTTCTGCCATGGGCAGTTGCACAAAACATAATGGTATATGTTTGTTGCATGGACAATGGGCCTGGCCCTCGGCACGGACAAATGCCTACTTTCATTTACTTATTGTGGCATGCAGCATGGCCGAAGCTCTAGGTTTAAATGGGAAAAACAAATCTGCTTGCGATTGCAGCCTAGAGTGCTGGACAGGATTGCAGAAAAGGTGTGCCAGGAGCGTCAGCAAGGAACTAAAAGGATGTTTTTGGAAATCTGTCGTGTGTATTACTTTTTTGAAATTGTTGAAATGTAAGCACAAAAAATAGTGATATAACTTTTCTGCAGAGGGCAGAGGGCCTGGCATTCGGAAAGGACAAATGTCTACTCTGATTTTTCTATTGGGGAATATGCTTTTGATAACGACTCACATAAGTATCCGTTGAACATTTTTTTTTGTTAAAGGTGGTTTATAGTTATACCATTGACAGAAAAAATACTTTGTTAAAGGGAAGTTACGGTTGAGATGTACCCCACCCGTGGGACTCTTCTGCCCCAGCAGTTAGCTAGTGGCCTCTCAACTTGGGATCCTTTGGCATTTCCCTCCTGGGCTCCCATGAGCACGTGTCTATCCGTACTGCCCCTTTTACTTATGCATGTCTCTCACTGCACAATGAATGTGTGCATTTATATGAGGACTATGTACAATTTCTTGGTATAACTATGGGAAATGTAGGTGCAAATGATTTGTAGAACATTGCTATGTGGCAGTTTGTGGGCAGAAGTTAAATATGTTGAGAGGCCATGTGTAGAGCCTTTATAAGTGATTGGTGGATATATGTGTGAATGGTTTAAAGAGGGCAATGAGGGAATGCTACCAAGATAACAGTAAAAAGAGTAGTTGGGCTGTTGTGAGTAATGGTGTGCATGTGTAATCCAGTTTTTCTAATAAGGCATGGGCTAGACGGGAATGTGTAGACTCTGGATAGTTATACAAAGCAATGGATTATGGTGTTTATTGGATAGTAGAGAGAAGAATTGTGGATATACATTTGTCTGTGTTCTTTTTTTCTTTCTCTCTAGTATACACATGTCCATTATTTCCATTAGCATAGTAGAAAATGCTAGTAGGAATGTTGGAGAACCTTATTGAATCAAACTACTTTACTGAAAAATGTAAAGTAGGTGGAGTCTACAAGCTTATTTTTTTATTCTATTTTTTAACTGTGAAAGGTAGTTCCTAAAGGAAACTTTTAAAAATTGTTTTCTTTTTTTTTCCAGGACAGGCCATAAAGTACGGAGAAGAGAAAAATGAGGGAAGGGGCACCACCCACAAATATGGAGGGGCAGGTGGACAGAGGAAGATGTTGCGTGTGTGAGATAGGGGCAGTGTTTCTCATGCTCCTTGATTACAGCTTCAAAAGCACTTTGAAATGGCTCCCCCTGCAGAGTGGTGTGCTGCAGTGTATACAGAGTACTGTTGTTTTCAAAAGATATGGATCAATAGCCTCTTTTATTGCGGGATTTTGGGTCCCACACAAGTAGGCTGTGTGGTTACAGCGTTGGATAAGGAAGATGAGTTAGAGGAAGACATCCTCCTAATTCCTAAGAAAGGAGCAGCCTTTCTGAGAGCATTGCAGTGGTTGGATTTGGTATGGCAACACATGGAGGTGGTCCCATAGGAGTATTGCCCAGGTAGTCCGTGAATGAGTACAGTGCATTTCACTTTAGTAGCTTTAGTCTTTCGTGCATTCCCAACAGTGGTAAAGACCTAAATATTAAAGGTTGGGTCTATAATATTTCTAAAATCTTTTGTACACATTTGTCCAACAGCGACAAAGTTATAAGCCATCTAAAAATGGCCAAACCCCTCATCTAATTTCACCCCATCTTCACAAAATCCCACCAAACTTTGTTAGCGGAAAACCACCTGTTTTATGGCTTTTTATGGCAGATCCCATCCCATCCTCATCATGCCTTTACTGCGCTGTCTAACATGGCGACCGTTTAAAAATATCTGACGCAGCTCACATTTTTCAACATCCAACCAGCGGATGTATTCATCGGATTTACACCAAATTTACATAAGCACACTTTCAGGAGGAAGCCGTAGCTGCTGATGAAAATTTGGTAAAAATTCTGTGCAGCGGGTTGGGCTGTTGGCATGATCACATTTTTTTTGCCATTGTGTCTACAAGGAAAACCACACATTTTGGGACCCCCATATAAATGAGCCCCCCCTGGACGTAACCTCAACAATCTTAAATCTGAGGGGGCCATATACTTTTGTTGCAAAGTTTGGTGAAGATTCATCTGAGGGGCAAAGTTATAAGCGCTTGTCCTATAGGTTGAGCAAATTAACCATAACTACACGGCCGCTACCGCAGGCCGTGTGATTAATATGTGTTTTATATATATTAATTATATATATATTTTATATATATTAATTATATATTTATATTGTTCGGTTAGCAGAGAGCCTTTTAGTAGTAACATTAGACACCCTGTAGGATTCCGGATATTTTTTCCCCCCGCCCCCCTTTTGTTGGGTATATTATGAACTATTTAGGGTTCTTAGGATATGGGCATTGGGCCCCTTAGTGGGCAACAAACTTAACAACAGTTGTGAATAAATCTGGGGACTCCAGTTCAGAGTGGGCATTAGAGAGAGCTAACACACTATGCACTTTATTTTAGACATGGAGAATAATTAGTGAAGTGATATGATAACCTTGAATATTTTTAGACTCATTGAATACCATGCAAGCAGGATATGGGGTCCCGAATTCATAAGTTCTAACTTACATGAAGAACGTTGAACTCGTCATATGTATGAGACAAGCAAGTACACGGGATATGCCACGTAATTGAATGGTCCCTGTATGTTAGCTATTGGGGACCCAGTACACATGACTGCAATTAGATGGGTCAGGGAGGACCATAGGGTATAGGAAAATACATTCTAGGACTATCACACTCTCTCCTGTCCGTGACCACCACAGATATTGCTGGACCTACTATGTCAGATTATTGTGACAACAGAGATAACCGTATTTTTCATAGACATAAGGCAGCACTATTTTTCCTCTGCAAACAGCATAATGCAGACTGGGATATTTGGTGTTGTTCTTAAACGTAAAAGAGCATGACTGATGCGTATAAAACGCTAATCTGCATTACACATTAATAATTTTTTTGGTGCAGATGAACATCATATGAGGAGAAATAGTGCTGCCCACGTAACTATAATATAGGTGGAAATACCTGAAAGCGAGTCTTGGGTAGAACGGTGTGGTCTCGAATTAGTCCCTGGTTTGTTTCTATGCTCACCACGTGGTACAAGGGGGAATCGAATAAAGGTGTGTCTAGAATGTGAACAAGACCATATGACCAAGCTACAAGGTGTAGCGAAACGCGTCATATGGGGAGCGCCTTTGCTAGGCTGGGCAAGGGTTGCAAAGTTTTTCTAACAAAATTGTTTTTAAACCTATTTTTGATAAATAAAGCTATAACTTTTTACTCCATTTGGATTACGATGCAGTTTGTGGTTTTGACCTGGGAGTCTGCATTGGGAATTCCACTCCGTGAGTGCGGCTCAACATCACTCTGTGCAGTCGGAGTGAAAGCATTGGAAATATATATATGTATATATATACACATACACACTGCTGCGTTACACATGGGTGACTATAATGCATGCCACTCACTGCATTCACAGCCCAAAAACACAAGCACTCAATCCTTAACAGTTATTTGCGGGTGTTGCTAGGATCTCAGCTCTCAGCCGGCTATTGTAGCATGGGTAAAATGTAGCAGTGAAAACGAGAATTACGTAATATGTATTTACATGGAATGAGTTTGCAAATTGCTAATATAATAAGTAATGAATTGGGAAATTCTGTTACTTGAATGATTTTGTGAATGAAATGTTCAAGAATATGTTTAAAAGGAGAACAATGCATTAAACGGCCAGAATAGACTAGATCAAGATGGCCACCTTGTTTATACCATATTGTATGGTGTTTTAAGTGAAAGTCATGACCAGAAGACAATTGGGCCTCATTACGAGTTTGGAGGTAGCCATGCAGTTGTTAGCAGCATGACTGCCTCCAAACTCGTGTCCGGGTCCCGAACAAAGGGAATTACAAGGCCATTCTGACATTTGCAGGCCCGGTAATTCCCTTTTCTCGGGACCTGGACCCGGTACATCCCAGTCCCATTCGAGCCCCCATAGGGTTCAATGGGAATGGGGAGGATGCTAACAACAGACCCGTTAATCATGGGTCTGTTGTTAGCACCCTGGTCTGCTCATGGGTGGTGGTATGCATGTCTGGTCTGGCCCAGACGTGCATACCGCCACCCGCAAGCAATCTCATAATGTGGCAGCCCGGAATGAATGGTGCCGGTACCTTACCAGCACCGTTCATTCCGCGGCCGCCAGCCTCATAATGAGGCCCAATGAATTTTCTATGTTCAGAAATAAAGGAAGCCTGTTAGCTTGAGGCTGTAAGAAAAGCCTGAGGAAGTCCCTGAGTTGGGATGGAACACGTAGCAAAACAACAGTGGTTGTACATTCTGCAACCAATTTGTATGTCTGTGCTAACTTTAAATGTTTTACTTGATGTATTTGTATCTAAAATAAAAGTTATTGTTTAGCACTGTTATTCTGGGATTGGGTTTTTGTGCTGTGAATGCAGTGAGTGGCATGCATTGTAGTAACTCATGTGTAATGCAGCAGCGTGTGTATCTAAATACAATTTCTCTCCTATAACTGGCACATTGCCACCCACTTAAGCAGACGTGAGCACCATTATGAGGAGAAGATTTTGAAATTAAATATATATATATATATATATATATATATATATATATATATATATATATATATATAAATTATAGGGCGCGGTGGTCGCCACCCTATAGTTAAGGTGAGTTGGTCTCCCATAGTAAACACAACAAAATCCTATGGTTAATAATTGTTGTGTGACATAATAGGCCCACATTTTTCAGGTCAAGCCCCCCCGCCCCCCCAGTCCGCAAAGATTGCTGGAGATTTGTTGAAAAATGGAAATGTTATTATGAATGCAAAAACAAAATAATCAAAGTAGCTGCCTACATCCCATTCATTGTCCCATAGACAAAGTTCATTTTTGCAGCCCCGCACAGCCTAAAATGCTGGACGGATTTAGAGCAGGTCCAAAACAACTTGTGCACAAAGCATTTAAAAAAGGCCTCTTTGTGGTTTGGGGTTAGTCCGTGAAGTAATTCTTGGGTAAATTACCAAAATCAGGGGTTTTAAGAAATTAAACGATCACCAATTTTGATTTTTGCTCGATGCGATAGATAGCCGAGGAGATAGCCAAGGTTATCGGAAAATGAAATGCAGGAAAATAGCCATTTGCAGGTGAATAAAATGCAAATGCCATCAGTCTAGAGGTGCAGGGTGGGGGGTGGTTAGAGGGCACAAAGTAAAATTTGGGAGTTGGGGTGGGTCTAGTGACTACTTTTGCAACACAAAGCTTTTCTGTTGTGAATGTACTCATTTCCCAACCTAGATGCCAAAATTGGAATAAATGGACACAACCCAGTAGGGAATGAGACCAGGAGAAAGATTTCAAGTTGAACAAAGTTTAATAACAGATAAAAGATGCACGCAGAGAGCTCTGTTTCTCTGAGAGCGCTCGGCTAAACATTACACAAGCAGCACATTATAAGATAGAAACGCGTCACGGCTGACGATTTGATATAGGTACATAATCCTTGAATGTCATAGGCTCAATTTGCAGAACTAGTATGGATAAATATGAGACAGTTGCACCGGATTGGCTCAATGCTTGGGTGTTCGTTGAGCAGCATGTGGGTCAGCTGGGTTCATCTCCATGGGGTGAAGGTCAGACACACACGATGAAACATAGCTAACTAATCTATTGTAGCAAAACATGAACTGAAGACATGCAACAGATAACAATTGAAAAAAGTGGACAGTCATAGGGATGCTGCGGAGTTAATTTTGTTTGATATCTGATTGATTTTGCTCTTTAAACCTTATGGATCATTAAACTCGGATGCCCAGGTGCCCACTTTTGATGTTTTGCTCTATTTGATACCTCATGATATAAGCCGACATGTGTTAGACTTACTAATGAAATACAACAGTGGGGGATTAGACCTGGGATGGGTGGTGGGTGTGTTCATAAAATGGGGGTCAGATGTGTATGTGCATCAAGAGAGGTTGGGGGACTGTGGCTTATCGAGGAGAGGTTCAAGGGGCCATAGACAGGTTTGTGGAGACGGATGGGCACCCAGGAAGAGGTTTTGCTCTGGTCACACACAGGGCAGTGAGCTCAGAGGAAGAGAAAGAATACTGTATCTGTTTGCTACAATTCGCCCCTGAGCTTCCGTGAGAAAAGAGTTTGTGCAATGCAGACAGAGGAGGAGGTGGTGGGGGCAGTTGGTCTGACTGTGTGCGGCACTGGACAGTGGGAGAGATGGCTTTTGGAAATCAGTGTGTGGCCTAGTATGAAGATGGAGTTTTGGGAAGTATGTGTCATCCAATGGCTCCCATACTTTGTCTTCAGAGGACAGAACGTGGGGATGTCTTCCGCGATTGGCTGAGCATCAGATCCATTCCATACAGAATGTACAAGGGGGTCAAAAGGACGCTTCCTCCCTAACATTCCCCCTTTTCGTTACTCCTATAGTAAGGAATACCCCTTACTGTTAGTCCATCTGCGCTCTTCTGCCTCCATTCAAGCTTCATCCCAGTCTGGGTCTCCTTTATTGGCATGCATGCCCTGCACACAGACCTTAAACTTTGACCCCTGCTTGCATATTCTTCAGGAGTGCAGGTCAGTTAGATGCACCCACCCTCCCCAGCCAGGTCAACCCACACCTCCTTATACCACTTCAACTCATGGGGTTCTTTGATAGTCGTGATTTACAAGTTATCTACCCTATCCCCTGTGTTGTACACTGCTGTCATGGGGTATTTGGGCTCATTGTTATCACCTGTTTATACTTGTCCATATTTTACATCTTGAAGCGTCTTTGTCGGATTGCCCACTTTCACCATCATCATTCCACTACCAGGCATAGACCTTGCACAGCATTGCACGCCTACCTGGCACACACAAAAAATGTATAGCAGGAAGACGATGATGGGTACCATCAATTTCATTGTAGTCCCGAACCAGGATGGAACCCAGTCGAAAACTGTGTCGAACCAGTCACTTGGCTCGATGCCACCTTCTTTTGTCATCATTTCTCCTAGGTGGTGCACTGCAGCAATTACATATGATATTGTCCCATTATCAGCGTCTGCAGAAGGTATAAATTTGCAACATGCACTCCCGATTTTTTGGCAAATACTGTCTTCCATTGTTGTGAGCAGGTCCAAGGCGTAGTGGTACTGCATGGTCATCAACTTCAGGACTCTGAGTTCTACTTTGATGACATTGAACCCCTCCTCAGTATCATTGGCCAAGTGGATCAGCTCCCACTTTACAATCTGCAATGATTTAGCATTTGCTTGGGCCTTGATACTCAGCATAAGTGACGTGAAAAATGCCTCTGCCGTGCTGAACAACTTGAACTGGTCCGGTATCTGTGCTAAGAGTGCAGAAGAGTCTTTGGAGATGTAGTTTGATGCCCTCTCTTTTGTGCGTCACTCTGTCTTGCAGCTTGTCCTCCGACAGCACATAATACATGGGGGTTCTTCGGTTGGTGACTGGGGTGGCGAGAATCGTCTGGTGGGAACCCTCTCCCTTTGGACATGGCTCTCGGGAATTAACATTAGGGCTGAATACAGCATAGCCAGGGCACAAGTAGCTCTCCATGACTGTGGGAGGTGTAAGTACACCTGTTTGCCACATACCCAGTAAGTGTCCATCAATGCAGCTGTTCCTTTTCGCATGTCGGGGAGGACACATTTTTGGTTCCAGTATTTGTTTGAACCCATGGGCACCTTCCCTTCTCCGTGAAAACAAAGTGCATATTTTACTTCACACTGGATTTTGATAGGTTTCTCGAGAGCTATTACCCACGTTAGCTTAGTAATGTGCTGAGACCAGGTTTGACTGCAAATTATTTCTATCGATTGAAATATTTCTTCCAACAGTCCTTGTAGTGCTTCCACTTTGATCATCACTGTTGCCTCTTGCCATTTGTTTTCTGCAAATATTGTCCCTTTGATGCTGAAAAACAGTTCCTTGATGTTTACAGTCGCAGGTCTTCTCGTTCTGGATTAGTTGTAAAGTTACAGTGTGTGCCTGGAAGGTATTTTGAATTATACAAAGTGTAAGATGAAAGAGACACTGGGCAACCGCTATGAGGACTTCTTGTGGTGTTAGTACCTTAGGGTTCCCTAATGCATGGGGTCAGTGCTTAATTTGTGCCGGTGTTAGCCGGTGGCCAACACCAGCACAGTTTTATCGGCACTGGCAGTTTTTCTGCAGCTGCCCTGGGCCCCTTGATCACGGCTCACTGCGCAGGAGTTCCCAGTGAATGAAGGCATTCATCAAAGAAAGTTAACTTGTAAGGGTTAACTTTCTTTCATGAATACATATTGCTCGCTGAGGCCTTGCTGACAGTGACCCAGTTACCCACAAGCGTGGCGCCAGCCAAAAGGCAGCTGTGCTCTCTTGCAATTAGATAGTTGTGGGTGGACTCTTGCACGGAAGAGAGATAGAGTTGTTTTATAGAGTTTCACCCATGACAGTATTTTAAGGATGCTTTGAAGATTTACACAGTTACATTTAGAATTTCGACTTGAACCTATGAGCACTGACTGAATAGCTGGCAGCCACTTGTCTCTAAATAAGTAAGTGAACTCTTCAAACAAGATTGTGCAGTGCGCCTTTGTATTTCTATTACAAATGTGTCCTGCTGTAAAATGGAAGAAGTGTCACTTATATAACTGTGCTCTTCGTAAAACCTAAGGTCACCCTGTCTGCATCTCCAGATAAAGGCCCTTCGGTGATGTTGCTTCATAAAGCTTGCGTTCTCACCCCATTCCATTGCAAATGCCTGGGCGTTATTGACGCTTCAGAAAAGAGATGTAGAAAAGAGGAAGGAAGCAGGCATGGCCAGAGGAGGCGAGAGGGCGGGGAAACACGCTCTGCAGTTTCAGCATGTGAGGGTGGCTGAGAAGAGTTTCACTCGCACCCTGAGCTCTCCTGTAGCAGAGAGAGGTGTGTGCGCAGGAGCCGAAGGCGCTCCGGATCTCACCACTCACGCAGCAGAAGCCCAGAGCAACAGAGTGGCATGCAATTTGGGCACCCAGCTGGATCGCTAATAGCACCCGGACCACCCACACATCTGGGCACGTCTGCGCTGCCCTGCACAGCTGAAGAACCTTCGGCAACTTCAAAGTGAACTTGCAATACAGCGCGGGAACTCAACCCTGAGTTGGTGCTAGGCCCACACGCTCATTGACAATGGCTCCCTGGCATGCAACCGGCAAGGAGAGATACGGAGTGGGTAAGTGGGCATTTTCAGTGCTGTTTTTGGTTGCTGCGTTGGTTTCATTCTCTGGTGTCATTTATTGGTAGTGGGAAAACTGACGTTTGCATTTAACGGGTGCGTAAGGGTGTATGTCCATAGAGTTGCAAACTATATTTAATAATCAGAGCATTTCCATTTATTTATTTACTCATTTATATTCTTCTAACGCGCCACAGGCATCAGGAGCCAGAGACATTTTAAAGGTATATTAGAGGTTGATAGAGCACATGTTGTAGAAAAGCAGGTTATGCCATAATAAACCTATACACCCCAGTGTATTAATTGCATGTTGTTTGCACCAGGAAATACCTGGCAAGGCAGGTAAACAAACTGCCATTACTTTTTTAATTCTATCTCACATTGGGTAATTTATAAACCAGTAGATGTTGCCACACTCTCATAACTGGCAAGTTTGTGCTGAATGATTTAAAGAACATACACAACTGTATTGCGAGAATGTAACCAAAGTGTAATGTACACCAATAGAACACTACGTTAAAGAAATACATGTATGACGTGAAGTTGCTGATACTTATCGACACAGTGAAGTAAATCTGGCCTTTAAATGGCATGTTTTTGTGATCATTATATGAATTGCAATAGACAGAACTATCGAAATTCCCCATGTGAGGCGTAAGTAGGTGACCCAGTCCCTGTTTTCGTCTTTGCATTCGGGAACTTGTAGTTTTACTTTTCCAGTTTTCATATTAGAACATATTAGAAGTCTGAGTATTCAAACAAATATACAGGACATGAAGACCTACTCATACATGGCAGTAAACTTGAGAGCTCTGTATTTAGGCCAGTAATCAACCGTCTATTTACTTAATCCATAGAATACCGGCAGCACCCATTAATGTGAGCTCCCCCTTATTTGGAGGGTCGCACCCTTTGCTGAATCACCCCCCTCCCATCTACAAGTGACACGCATACATAGACTTCAATGGTGGCAAACTCCCAACAAACCTCCATTGATTGCATTCGTATCACATTCCTAAATATTGGAGTGAACCCTCCTTTGAAAGTAAGCAGGGAGAAGGCCACCACTGCCTTGCAATACAGCAACACCATCACCATCAGGTGACTCCAGGTCACCGGGCAACTCCTAACCCCAACGTGGGGTGTATCGTAATGGTGATACGGATACAGGTTTCCTGTTTAATTCCCCCATTAGCTACCTTGGAATTACGCATCTGCTACTTACCACAGAGTTGTGACAAGGAAAGTCCCGGATTAGTAAACTACTGTCGGAGGGGACATGGAGTCATTTGGCTCGCTGAAGCTAAGCGTGTTCATTGTAAGGTGTTATCCCAGTTGCCTTCTGTGTAGCAGCAGGACCTTTGTCAGGCGGTTAAGTGTGCATGGTGCCTGTCCTGCTTTTTATGTGCAAGACAGCACTACAGTGCTGAGGCAGAAGATAAGAGGGCTAGCCTGGACATAACCTCCACTTCAATATGAACAGGAAACCCACATAAAAAAGACATGTAGTGGCCAGTGGCCATATCCCAGGTAATGGCAGGGGATGTCAAGGGGTTAAAGGGTCTGACCATGATCACAAACCTTGGCTCAAATAGTTGGATTTCAGGGTCTACACAGTAATCTTGTCTTGTAGAGTTTACTTACAAAAAACACACATTTCTAATTAAAGCCACATGACAGCATGTAAATTCTTATAGCAACATCTTAAGCCGAAAGAATATCATTGTGGTTTGAATGTTAAACTATAACTTCCAGAACGCAAGATAATGCCAACCTGAAAAATCTTGTTAATCCCACAGTACTTTCAGTGATTTAAAACATGCAATAAAATAAGTTGTGAAATAAACAAAGATAGATGTGAGTGCTCCCTCCGCATCCATCCCACTACTAGCCTGTGCCAGCAGATGCTGCAGCGCTAAACATGTGTCATGGAACAGAAGCAGTGTGATGGGAAGTTGTGGGCCGAGCGAGCACTGTGCCGGGCCACTGGCACCGCAGCGCAGCCGGGCTGGCATTAGTGTTCCAGGATTCCTTGGGCACTGGCACTTATTTTTTTTACAAATTAAGCACTGCATGGGATATCAGGGAACACACAAAGCAACTTTCATTTGTTGTCTGCTTACCCATGGTGTTCATGTCAGAGTACCATTTGTTAGACTGGTCTGGGTAGCGGGGATCTTCTACTGCATCCAGCCCTAGGCCATGTTATGCATCATATCTGTTTCGTTTTGTTTCCCTTTTTCCTTCTGTTAGTCCCCCCTAGGCCATGCCATGTCTGTACAATTCTTTGATAGAGGATAGGAAAAATACCTGTATTTAATTTTTCATTCTGTTCATAATTTTGTTGCCAATACTGTGTGTTTGGAGGAGTGTTTAGCGTGAGGGCTTGGGACGTAATGTGCATGTGCTCAACATTCGAGGTAGGATCAAAGGTTGTCTGAGAGTGGGCGAGTGGCAGTACTGAAACATTAGACATTGATTGATATTCATTATACTCATAAATTACTTTTTCACTGACATTCATTGGTATGGCTCCTAGCTGACATTCTATTATTGTGCGGTTCTTATACAAAGTGGTAAGATACACAGAGGTGTTATTGGCCCATATAAATTTTATTCCATCCCAAATCAGCTGTGTTCATTCTTCTACCAGTTTCCCCCACGGCCCCCTTCTTTTATGTCTCCAATAATAAAATAAATGCTCCAATACAGTCCTAAGCATAATAATAGTGTTGTAAATACAATGGCTGTAAAGTAAAGGCCACAATCATATGAGTACACCCTAGTGGCGCTAACATTGCTGGTACTACTATCTAATTCTGTAGTGTTCCCCTGCAGGGCCCTTCTTTCTGCCTGTGTTGCACCAACAGGGTGTAATACAATGGGTTAAGTGCACTTTCAGTTATATTTTTAAAAAAACACATAATTTCAGTTTGTCACTTTATTGTTGAGAAAGAGAAACAAAGAGAGAGTGAGAGAGAGAGAAAAAGAGAGAGCACTGCTAACATTAACACTGCTAACATTAACACACAGGACATCAAAGATGACATCACAAATTTCATCGATGACATCACTGATGACATCACATGCTGGCTCCCCCTTTTTTCCTTTATTGGCAAATCTAGGCAACATGGTTCTGTTCAGTAACAGTCAAGAACAAAAAATTGAAAATATACTATATTTGTAAACTTATCCTTCAATTAAGTTCTTACAATAATACCCTTAGGTTCAAGTCACATCATATGAAACATATATATAGCGGAAGACACAGGCTTGAAAGAAAGTAATCCTTTCTGTGCATGAAGATACTCATTAGGATTATCAGCACTTTCTCATACTGTACTTTCCTGTGTATAACCATATTTCTATACATTGTACTCACACTTCTTTCCTTAGAGTGCAGTCACATCATGTGATACACCTACATACAGTAAGTAGCAGCTATGAAACAGAGCAATCATTTCTCTGCATATACTCATATTTGTATGTGTTGTTGTCTCTTTGTGTTTTGTCTGTAACAATGCAATTATGTATTAAGTGGGTGTTATTAGCTACATATAACATATTTCACAGTACACAAAACTCTAATAAAAAGGCAGATATTAATTACACTATTCAACATGGCAAGATTATGAATATTGCACCTTCATCATGTATGCTGCACACACTGCTTATGTTTCTACATGAGTAGCTTAGTATACTGGATTGAACTTCAAAATAGAATGCTATTTATATCAATGCATTGCTTATTGCACTAATTAGCTCATGATATTTATTCCAATGATCCTTGACACTTTTTGGTCAACATTATAAGAATCCCTTGTACAGAGTTTTCATGAAAAGTAAATGCATGTATGATGTCATCAGTGATGTCATCAATGACATTTGTGATGTCATCTTTGATGTCCTGGGTGTTAATGTTAGCAGTGCGCGGTGGCACGAGTTATGGTTGCTTAGTTTACCATAACTGGCAAATTTCAGGGGTTTTTCGGTTTTACTTTGAACCATAACGTCCCTTAAAACAATTTTTTTTTACTGAATTGCATAGGTTTTTAGTAGGACAACTTAAACATAATATCCCTGACTTTATATACATATAACATAGAACATACTGAACCTCCAGCTAGTGATTTTGATGTCCGCGGACTGTGCGCATGTCCATGGACGGGCGCAGACAACACCAATACTACCCAAAAATTCAAGGGTATCTTAAATTGTTATATCATGCCATTTGAACACCGTACAAGTTGAAAAACCAACACACAAACACATTATATATAGTAATTAATAATAAGTAGAACTTATATATCTAACACATCAACCATCCATTTAAATACCATATATAGTAAAATGGAAAATACCAAAACAAGAAAGGTATGCCTCTAACATAATTACCTTACAGAAACTGCACAACTAGGAGCAGCAGCAGATCTACAGAACATTGAGAAGACAACTTGCCACAATCTAGTAGGTACACTTTTTTTCTTATATATTTCTAAAATGTCTATATTAAATACAATAAAAGTAATATATTTTTTTTTTCCTCACAGAAATGTCAAGTACTTTAGAATGGCTTGAGGAGAATTTCTCACATGGTGTTTGATCTGTCCGCGGACGGAGCGGGTGTCCGCAGGCCGGGCACCAGCACCCCTATAAAGGGCCACACCCCAGAACTCATCCTCATTGTGTTTCTGGCTACCTTACAGAACACAGTGCATTTTGCTGCCAACTTTCCAGATTTTCATCTGAAACCTGATGGCATCCATGGCTCCTCCACTGCCACCTGGAGCTACACCTGCTTCAGCAGCACCCCCACCCCCTCCACCACCACCACCTCCCCAAGGGCCTGAAGAGGGGAACAGGAGTGAGGATATAGAGGAAGATGAAGAGGATGAAGAGGATGAGGTAGTGGAAGTCCCTACTACCAGCACTCGCCGTGACTCTTGGGTGTGGCAGTTATTTACCATTCATGGTAACGTACCCAAGGCGCGTGCAAACAAAGTCACCTGCAACGAGTGCAAAATGGTGCTCAGTCGCGGGAGACCTGGTTCATACAGCTTTGGTACGACAACTATGAAGCGACACCTAAAGTCGTTCCACGGTGGGGCCATTTGCAACCTTGCAAGGTGCGTAGTAGGTTGACTTCCTCTACTACATCCTCCGTTCCCGCTCCTCTCACCACAAGGGACACTCCTGTGCGCATCCCTCCAGCTGCCTCACAGGCCATTCATAATGCTGATGACCCTTACTTTTCGAGGGTCACAGTTTTGTGTTTTTACTGCGACACAGTACTCTGCACGGGGGAGAGACTTCGTAGTGCTTTCGAGACTGCGGTCAAGGAGCACAAAAAGACCTGCTACCTACGTAAGTAAGGCCCACCCTACATCTTCCTCTCTCCACCTGCCTTTTCTTATCGCCTTGGTTGGTGTCCCCACTTACCCTCCTTTCCCCTCCTCTCCTGGTGTGTTGTGTGTAAAAAAAATAAAACACATTTCTTTAAAAAAAAGGCTCTTTTCAGATCCACCTTTTACAGTTTAAAAATAGAAGTGGCAAAAAAATGGAGCAGGGCCCTGTGTATTTTTTAGAAGTCCGTGGACAGTTCGCGGACATCTAAAATTTTGGGATGCTGCCCTATCATAACCATTGCACTTTTCTCTGGGAGGAAGTGGTGGCTCTGAAAAGAGCCTTTGGGTGGTGTTTGTTTAAATTTGAAAAAAACTTGAAGTGGTCAACACCTACTGCAAAATGGATGGCTGAAATTTCCAAAAAGTTTGCAATGCATTTTGTACATTTCTCAGAAAAATCTGATTGCCAGCATAAGTAAGATGGACTCCATCTCTGCGAAAAATGTATGTGCTACGAAACATAATATTTTCATTGTGAAAAGAGGACATGCCAACATCTCTTAGAAAGGCAGAAACAGCCTTATTGACATTGCGCCTCGCTTTCTCCATTTGTGAACCAAATGAAGAAGAACGCGGCCACATTTGTCTCTGCGCAATCCGAGAAAAAATTACTTGAGAATTTGGAAACATGTCCATGACCTTCCCAAGTCCTTCTTTCATTGCAAATTGCAAAGAAATTCCATACACATGTCCTAAGCTATTCCCTCCAAAATGAATTATCATTATGTCTGGATGATGCTCTGTCTCCAAAGTAGCACAGAGAGGTAGCAAGTCCAGCCACTTCATTCCACGCACTCCATGCCAGTGCACTTCCACATGTGGGAATCCAAGATCTACAGCTACTGCACAGCCTTCTGCATGCACCTTCAACCAATGTATCCACGAGTCTCCCAAAATCCAGACAATCTGTTTTCTGAAACACAAAGCCATAGCTATCTGTTGTTCTCTCAGGAAAAAGACTATCTGACAAACTCTCTCCTGACAAAACACACCCACTAAACTGTACTGACCAATCCCTTGCTCTGTTCATTCTCATTTGCATGCCTCCCCACCCCAAAATCCCCGTATGTAACATGCGATGTCCGCAGACTACCGCCATGTCCGCGGACATATCGTAACATGGACAGCCCTTCTACCATTTCCACTTCACTCTCTGTGCCATTCCCTCATTGGATACAGCTAAGCAGTCACACAACCATCCACCAATCACATCCAAGACCTCTACATCTAACTCCATCATCATAGATCAGCACTTCAAATGTACTTTTAATCACTCTGAGTACAAGTGTCATATCATTGGAAAGCACCTACTACAAGAACTACTTTACAAGTCTCCAAGATTTCTACTTGCAACTGCATGCATATCCATACGCATGAACACAAACTACAGGTATGCATATTTTCTGTATAGTACATGTTCAATTCTTATAAATGCAAATAAACAGATGAACTGTCTTTTAACCTGTATTAACCTGTACAACCTATAAAATGAACTTACTATCATTTTTCCCATCTGCTATAATCAACTGTCACTTCCAGACCTATCTGCTATTTTATTTCTTTTTACACACATTTGCAAAGCATGTTGAACTAACATATTTAAAGTAAAATATAAAGACTGTGCATAGTCAAATTAAATTGCATGCATACACTATGTTCAGATATCAAACAAGAATACTTGTACAAAAACATAAAAATCAATGTCTAAATTAACATCAGTGCTATAAACACACACAATTACTAATTTCTTTCCTTTACAATTGCAGTGAAGGCCACTCTCCTGAAAAGCAGCAGCAGACTCTGAAGGACAAACAACAACTCAGAAGGAACCTGCTCATTCCACAAACAAAAGTACGTTAAATACCACCATAATATGTTTACTATTACTCAAACACACTGTGGGGTTCATGCATAGTATTTCTGTGCCTAAAAGAAGAGATTGTGCACCATTCTGTCCACAAATCCCCATTTGTTAAACAGGGATTTGCAGGCAGAATGGCGCTCAAATCCCCATTTTTCGGCACACAAATAACATAACACAGCCCCTAGAATTTGAATATTATAGAACCAAGAACTGTTTTAATTCTATACCATTAGATTTACTATTTGTGCTTTTCCTCACCACTAGCTTACTTTCTACTGTCATCTGAACCCCAGTTTAGTAGCACATAAATTGAAGAATACCCATCCCAACTAGTTGTAGTTGCCCAATGCACAATCACACACCATCACATACATCTTTATCATCATACTCAAACACTCATTCACACAGCACACATACATTGCAGAACACCCCAACCCATACCTTCTTTATTTTTTCAACAGACCCTAAAGAATGCCTACCAAAAATCAAGTCCATAGAAAGCAACTCAGAAGTAGAGCAAATGAAAATAGAAGTGTCCAAAATAAGCATCTATCTCTTGCAGAATTTGTACAAGAAGTTCAAACAAAACAGCTAATACAGTCATTTAGCCAAACAAAAGAAGCTTCACATACAGAAACTTTGCCTCCTCTATCAAAATGTAAAACAAAACAGAATACGATTAACGAGAACTCAGCTACCACTACTGCTAAAACTGTTCCCATAAACCTTGATATAGTGCCAAGTAAGCATACCAAAAAAATTATTTTAGAAAAAATGTTCTGCCACAGAGACCTTCAAAATCTTGTAAAAACAGGAGAGAAATCATGCACAACCCTTAAATCCTACAGTAGAAAATTAATATTAGAAGCTTTGATAGACAGTGCAATCCTTCTCAAAAGAAAGTTATTTATTTTAGTGTTAAACAAAATGAAACCACTGACAAAACTAATGACTAAATTACAAAAAAGACTTCTCAATAAACAAAATGTCAACAATAATAACATCTCAGATATCTGTGGAGGTGAGTGGAGTCACACCACAAGCACAGAACCATATTTTAATGAAGAAGCATACAAACAAAAGCAAACAAATACAATTGCCATACATAGCAGTGGACGAGGTTATGAAAAAGTTAATAATACCATAATGAAACAAGAAAAACTGCTTACAAAAATATCCCCAGAAAACTTAGAATTACCTCTCCATTCAACTGAACCAGAACATCTAGTATACAAATGGGAATGCACGTCAATGTGTAACATTCCCAAAAAATCTTTCAAGTCTTTACGCCAATTCCTCAATCAGTATGTGAAAGGCAAAGACAAAATCAAAATGAAACTACTGCAAAATATGGATACCTGTCCAGTGTGCAATTACACAGGACTACAAGGACATTCATTAGCCTGCATTTCAGGACCTATTTCCAAAACCACCTTCCATCATATCAAAATGATATCAACACATCATTCAACTATAAGAAATCTAGTCTATAAACTGTACTATGCTAAAAGTCCTGCTTTAGCACTAGCCAATTTAAATAACATTCTTCGACATGGTACAGCCAAAGACCTACTTGAAGAAATCGACTATATCCAGAAAAAATATTTTGGAAGTGAAAGCCACTTACAAAATGCAATAGCTTCAAAACAGACTAGCAACAATTCTATGCATGGCAACCTTCTACTACACACATATAAAAAGTATACAAAGTACGAAATACTGAAATGTAAAAGTACATCTGCTGAAGTACCAAACCATGTGTGTATGTTGCCGCAGAACTTTTTATAAAAGTCCAAAAACTGTACACCTAACATACAAAATAGAAGACAATGAAGATTCTAAATGGTTTGAATTAGCTCTCTACATTATAGCAGAAAACAAATACAAAATAACTGACCCCTTAATACTTTGCAGTTACTGCACTATAAAACTTGACAACAACCAAACTCCTTCATGTGCTATCACAAATAATTTGGAATTATTACCACTACCAAAACCCCTACAACAACTCAATTTATATGAGAGCATCATAATTCAAATGGTGCACCCCTTTCAAGCAATGATATGCCTTCAACAAAAAACAGCAACATTCCCTCCCTCTGAATTGGTGAAAGGCATTTGTGGCAAAGTAGTGTATTTACCATTAGATCTAAAACAAAATGTGCACACTCTGGGAGTGCAACGTCCAATGGAGCAATCTTTAATTATCTTAGTAAATGGTGTACCTACAAAAGACAAAACAAATTGGCAACAACTGGTAGACTTACATAAAATTAGACAAGCCTTGCAATATCTAAAAGACAATAATGAATACTACAAAGAAATGAATATTGAAGAAAACTTGAAGGAAACCACTGAAATAATTCAAGAGTCACCAGAAACTGGTCAATTTGAGCTTCTAGATCCTGCTACAGTATCTAATACTTTAGACCATTATACAATTCATCCATTGCACTCTAATGACACCGTAGAAGATGCACTAGAAATGTACCAAATACGAAAAACAAAAGAATCACCAATCAGCATATGGGAAAAAAAAGTATAGAAGCATATGCTTTTCCTCTACTCTTTCCTACTGGCAAAGGAGGAAGGTACGATGATAGACCTATTCAAATAACATCAGAATACCGCTCGTTACGGATGTATTCTGAAGATCCCAGATTTAGGCAAAATTTGAAATACATATTCCACCTACTCTTTGAAAGTGAACTAGCAACTCTATGTTACGGAGTTGCACACACATTAACATCCGGAACCAACTTTCAAAATATGACAGCTAGACAATTATTACAAAAAGTACAAGAAAAAGATGAGGTTTTACAATCAAGTATTACAAATCTATTAGCAAACATGTGTGGTAATAAAGAGTACTGATTCCAACGTCATGGAGATGTACGTTGTATGATAAGAAACCTTGGCGCACCCACTTGGTTTGTTACATTAAGATGTGCAGAATATGCATGGGAAGATTTACATGATTTCCTATGCATATGAAACAAAAACAAAACAAACATAGATATACTAACACCTGGAGAACTTTGTTCTCTAGATCTTGTTAATGTTTCAAGATATTTTCATCATTGCTTCATTGCTATGATACACTTTATTTGTAATAAAAAGGTTCCTCCCCTCGGAGAAGTGCAACACTTCTTTTGGAGAAAGGAATACCAAGCCAGAGGAGCCCCACATATCCACATGTTTTTATGGATTAAAGATGCTCCTAAATTTGGTGAAGACAATGATGCCACTGTATTACAGTTTATCAAAAAATATGTCACTTTTGAAATTCCATCAGAAGCAACAAATAGTGATCTTCATGCACAAATTTTACAATTTCAAAGACACAAATGTGGCAATTATTGTCGTTGCAAATACAAAAACAAAGGGAAATACTACACCAAATGCTGCTTTGGTTTCCCTAGACCAGTTAGAAAAACAGGTCAAGTAAACAACTTCATTTCTTCAGAAGGACATAGTGTTAAAGGTAAATCACCTAAAAATACATATTACATAAAAAGAACAGAAGAAGAAAAATATATCAATGATTACAATGCAATCATTGCCCTCTTATGGAATGCAAACATAGATGTGCAGTACATTGCAGACAATTCCACTGCAGTTGCACGATATGTTACAGCATATTTAACCAAAGCTGAAAAAACAGAGCTTCAAGATCTCTGGAATGACATGTCATCAGACAAAACACTGTCTCAGAAATTGTACAGCTTTGGCATAAAAATCCTCTCCCATAGAGAATGTGGCTCCTATGAAGCAGCAGATCGTTTAACCGGTTTTGCTTTGAATGGAAAATCTGAAAATATAGTATGGCTAAGTCTTGGTCCTGCTAAATCTAGAAAAAGAGTTCTCAAATCATACGACGACATAGAAACAATAGCCAAAAATGATCCCAACAGCCTAGACATTTTGAAAAACAATATGCTGGACACATACTACCCAAAAAGAAGTACCACTTTTGAAACCATGTGTCTATAGCACATAGCCCAAAACTTCACTTACAATAATAATATAAAACCCGATGAAAAAAAAGGTAGACATAGAGTGACAAATTGTGAAGGCAGCTTAGTAAAACTCACCAAACCAAGTTTAATTAATCATATGAAATTGTCATTAAAGACTCCTCAACATAAAGAACTATATTACATGTCCCTGCTACAACTCTTTAAACCATGGAGAAAAGAAGAAGAAATACTAGATATCTATGACTCCTATGAAGATGTATTCAAAGCAAATGAAAGCACTATAACCGATGTAAACTTTACACAGTACAAAACAATGTTGCACAATGAACAGCAACATGAAGAAGAACTCCAGGCCCAACTAGATAAGGACACTCCTGACAGTAGTCAACCTTCTGTAACAGGAAGCCAAGAACCACTGGGACAGCCACTAATAGCAAATGAGGCAGAATTAGCTATGACAGAAGTAGAAAACACCATGTGTCAGTATGAAGATAAAGAAGACTTAACTATACTACAATCAAAACTAAACAAAGAGTAGCGTAGCATTTTAAAGAATTAACAAAAGAAATTGCACATGGTGTACAACATGAAAATAAAGAAAGCACCTGCCAAAATTACAGACCTATACTACTGTACGTCAGTGGTGAAGCTGTTTCTGGCAAAACATTCTTAATCAAAATCATTAGCAAATTCCTTCAACAATTGACAAACAACAAACTGTCAGCTGTTGTCACTGCCCCCACAGGTTTAGCGGCCTACAACATAGGCAGTGTCACTTTACACCGATTAATATTCCTGCCAGTAGAACACCAAAACAAATGAGACGATTACAAACTTTCTACAGAAGCTGCAATGGAACTACGCAGAGTATTGAAACAAATGAAAATGCTACTAATAGATGAAGTGAGCATGGTGTCCAACCTAATGTTGGCTTTGATTCACCTCAGATTACAAGAAGTACTCAAAACAAACTATGAAGAGCTCTTTGCAGGAAACACATTATTGTTTTCGGAGATCTTCTTCAATTGACACCAGTAAAAGGTGAGACTATTTTTAAAACATTAGGACACAAACTCTGCCATACAACTGTTGGAAGCATTGGAAATGTCAGCCTCTGGCAACATTTCCAATACAGAGAATTAACAGAAAACATGCGGCAATCTACAGATCTCAATTATGCCAACATCTTAAAAAGTATCAGAGTTGGTATACCTTCCAAAGAAGCAGAAGCAATATTGAAAACTCGACACATTCATGCACTTTATGGAGATAATGCATGTGCTACAGATGTTATGGAACAATTAGCCCACAAAAATGTCAATTGTATGGCCTTAATGCCAACTCTTGCAAGCTGTTTATAATTCAATGAAATAATGTTAAGTAAAGAAATGCAACCAATAATGGAAATTAGCGCCACAGACAAACTAGATGTACATGGTATGACACTACCCATGTGTGACCAAGCCACAACAAGACTAAATACTTTAGAAAAATCAATCTCAAACACAGCAGGCTTGGAAAAGATATTAAAATTATCCTTAAATTGCAGAGTAATGCTTAAATGTAACCTTGATGTGGACCAAGGACTAGTTAATGGAGCACTGGGTACAGTTGTTGGCTTTCAAACATACCCACGTGACTACAAAATTCAGTTTGTCAATATTCTCTTTGACAAACTTTCAGAAGTAAAAAGGATAGGACACTCAACATCTCAATTCCTTCTCTTCAAAGACATGTATGTACGCAGAGAACAATTTTCTCTAACTCTTGCATACGCAGTCACCATTCATAAATCACAAGGTCTTACCCTAGACAAAGCAATGATAGACATTGGCAACACAGTCTTTAAAGAAGGCATGAGCTATGTAGCACTATCACGTTACGTACACTTGACGGTCTATTTCTAATCAACTTTGATGCAAGTAAAGTAAACGCTGATGTGCCTTGCATTTTAGAATACAATAAACTTCGCTCACTATACACCTCCCATCTAAACACATATTCTGTACCACAAAAAGTAAAATGTTCTAAAAGAAAACTAAATCAAATAGAAATGCAATAGGATGTCACTGCAAATCCTCCAAAGAGAGTAAAAGAAACTAAAACTTCATCAAGTACCACAAACATAAAAGAACCCATTAGGGAAAGTAAACCAGGTACTTCATCAAAGAAGGAAGACAAACTAAAAAAGAATCAATCAGATAAAGAACTACCTGAACCATTTAAACTCTCAAATATATTTGGAGTAAGTTGCTACGCAAACGTAGCAATGAATATTCTATTTCAATTGCCACCAATTGTTGACAACATTTACTTACACAGTACAGACCAATTGTGTTTACAAATGTTAGTACTTCACAGAAATGCAACAAACAATCCTGATAACACATATAGTGTTTATGGAATAAGACAGCAATTGGACTACTGTGCTGGAATGGTTAAATTCACTATAAACACACAGGAAGATCAAAAAGAATTGCTAATGTAATTACTACAAGTACTGGATAATAAAAACATACATATAAATGAAATCTTCCAGATTTCATACATGTAGAAACATACATGCACTCACTGCAACAATGTGACACAAGAAGAAATCCCCAATGAATGCTTCATATATACATATCAATACCTAATTGTGAATCCTTTCCATTTCAGCAACTTGTACAAAATGCAAACAATGGTAGATTATGTACTACCTGCAATTCGGATAATCGATCCATGTTAGTAATACAAACACATAGTAAATACGTAATACTAATGCTTCTACGTTACAATGCAGATGGTACCAAAAACAACTGCAAGCTGACTGGATTCACACATGGTCAAATATCACTTGGTAAGAAAACCTTCACAACAATAGGTATAATCTACCGCGCAGGAGCCACAACCAATTCAGGGCACTACACTGCATATATAAAAAAAAATGTGGATGGTTTGAATGTAATGATAGTACCATTACTCTAAAGCAGAGATTACCAGCAAATCTTACAAACGCTTATTTAATGTTCTTAAAACCAAAGTTTGATAACTAAACTGTGCTTATACCTTAAGTAAACTTGTAGCAAAAAAATATAAACTATTCAAATATTCCAAAAACTATCTAACTGCCCAAAGATTCTACAACAACTAATCAGATAAATGAATATCACTAAATTAGAGCAAAAAATTAGACAGTTAGAATACGCCAATTGGTATCTAACTGTCCCAAAATGTAACAATATCCAAACATATCAATCAATACCACTAAAATATATAAAAAAATAAACAGTTAGAATACGCCTACTAGTATCTAACTGCTCCAAAATTTTACAATATCCAAACAACTAAATAATATGTTACTGCTTCAAAAAACTGCAACAAGCCAATGTATAAAGCATTAGCCAGAAACAACAAGTGAACACTGAAAACAAACAAACAAATAAACTGTACCATAACAGAAAAAGTTTTTTTTTTTAATCCAACATGGATTTTTTTTTTCTCCCACAGGCCCAATGATTTTATCAACAAACACAGAAACTGAGCAAATTGCACAGTACTCTGGTTTGTAATCTACTAAATATGAGGATCCACAAAAAAAGAAAATGTTAATTATACAATGTAATAAGTCATTACAAAATACTAATACTAACGTGCTATTTTCTTTTATCACAGAAATGAACAAGAAATACATGAACTCCACTTACTAAACCAAACAGTAAGTATATTATAATAAGTACAGCCATCACAGCATATCACACCCATAGTGGCTTATAAATTTGTTCCTTATAAATTTCTTTTTGACTCAAAGTTATAAGCAACTATAAGTGTGATATGCTGCGGTGGTTGTGGCCAGGGCATAGAGTCTTGGGTGCATGGCCAAATGGCCATGCACCCAAGACTCTATGCCCTGGCGACAACCATCGCAGCATATCACACGCATACAGTCAAACATTTCAACTATGGCGTATGGAAACTTTTAATGTCTGCGGACATTATGAGTGTTCTTAGAACACTTTCAACTTGCCAGCGAACGATACGAACAACGTCCTCCGAACACCCCCATTTTTTTATTTGCGAACATTTTAGGACACCGCAAGTGTTCCTAGAACACATTCAACTTGACAACGAACAATACAGACAGTGTCCTCAGAACACCCTCATTTTGCTTATTTTGAACATTTCAGGATACCGCGAGTGTTCTTAGAACACATTTAACTTGCCATCGAACAATATGGACAGCGTCCTCAGGACAGCCCGATTTTGTTTATTTTCGAACAGTTCAGGACACCGCGAGTGTTATTAGAACACATTCAACTTGCCAGAGAACAATACGGACAGCGTCTTCAGGACACCCCCTACAAACATTTCAGGACATCGCGAGTGTTCCTAGAACATTTTAAACTTGACAACGAACAATACGGACAGAGTCCTCAGGACACCCCCATTTTGTTTATTTACGAACATTTCAGGACACCGCGAGTGTTCCTAGAACATTTTAAACTTGACAACGAACAATACGGACAGCGTCCTCAGGACACCCCCATTTTGTTTATTTACGAACATTTCAGGACACCACGAGTGTTCTTAGAATACATTCAACTTGCCAGAGAACAATACGGACAGCGTCCTCAGGACACCCCCATTTTGTTTATTTACGAACATTTCAGGACACCGCAAGTGGTCTTAGAACACATTCAACTTCCCATCGAACAATACGGACAGCGTCTTCAGGACACCCCCTACGGACATTTCAGGACACCGCGACAGTTCTTAGAACACTTTCAACTTGACAACAAACAATACGGACAGTGTCCTCAGAACACCCCCATTTTGCTTATTTCCAACATTTCAGGACACTGCGAGTGTTCTTAGAACACATTCAACTTCCCATCGAACAGTACAGACAGCGTCCTCAGGACACCACCATTTTGTTTATTTACGAACATTTCAGGACACCACGAGTGTTCTTAGAACACATTCAACTTGCCAGATAACAATACGGACAGCGTCCTCAGGACACACCCATTTTGTTTATTTACGAACATTTCAGGACACCATCAGTGTTTTTAGAACACATTCAACTTGCAAGAGAACAAAACGGACAGCGTCTTCAGGACACCCCCTACAAACATTTCAAGACACCGTGAGTGTTCTTACAACACATTCAACTTGCCAGAGAACAATACGGACAGCGTCTTCAGGACACCCCCTATGAACATTTCAGGACACCGCGAGTGTTCTTAGAACGCTTTATATTTGACAGTGAACAATACGGACAGTGTCCTGAGGACACCCCATTTTGTTTATTTTCGAACATTTCAGGACACCATCAGTGTTCTTAGAACACATTCAACTTGCCAGAGAACAATATGGACAGCGTCTTCAGGACACCCCATGCAAACATTTCAGGACACCAAAAGTGTTCTTAGAACACATTCAACTTGCCAGAGAACAATACGGACAGCATCTTCAGGACGCCCCCTATGAACATTTCAGGACACCACGAGTGTTCTTAGAACACTTTATACTTGACAACGAACAATACGGACAGCATCCTGAGGACACCCCCATTTTGTTTATTTTCAAACATTTCAGGACACCGTGAGTGTTCTTAGAACACATTCAACTTGCCAGAGAACAATACGGACAGCGTCTTGAGGACACCCCCTACAAACATTTCAGGACACCGCGAGTGTTCCTAGAACATTTTAAACTTGACAACGAACAATACGGACAGCGTCCTCAGGACACCCCCATTTTGTTTATTTATGAAATTTCAGGACACCACGAGTGTTCTTAGAACACATTGAACTTGCCAGAGAACAATACAGACAGCGTCCTCAGGACACCCCCATTTTGTTTAATTACAAACATTTCAGGACACCGCAAGTGTTCTTAGAACACATTCAACTTCCCATCAAACAATACGGACAGCGTCTTCAGGACACCCCCTATGGACATTTCAGGACACCGCGACAGTTCTTAGAACACTTTCAACTTGACAACGAACAATACGGACAGCGTCCTCAGAACACCCCCATTTTGCTTATTTCGAACATTTCAGGACACTGCGAGTGTTCTTAGAACACATTCAACTTCCCATCGAACAATACAGACAGCGTCCTCAGGACACCCCCATTTTGTTTATTTACGAACATTTCAGAACACCACGAGTGTTCTTAGAACACATTCAACTTGCCAGATAACAATACGGAAAGCGTCCTCAGGACACACCCATTTTGTTTATTTACGAACATTTCAGGACACCATCAGTGTTCTTAGAACACATTCAACTTGCCAGAGAACAATACGGACAGCGTCTTCAGGACACCCCCTACAAACATTTCAGGACACCGCGAGTGTTCTTAGAACACATTCAACTTGCCAGAGAACAATACGGACAGCGTCTTCAGGACACCCCCTATGAATATTTCAGGACACCGCGAGTGTTCTTAGAACACTTTATACTTGACAATGAACAATACAGACAGCGTCCTGAGGACACCCCCATTTTGTTTATTTTTGAACATTTCAGGACACCATCAGTGTTCTTAGAACACATTCAACTTGCCAGAGAACAATACTGACAGCGTCTTCAGGACGCACCCTATGAACATTTCAGGACACTGCGAGTGTTCTTAGAACACTTTAAACTTGACATCGAACAATACGGACAGCGTCCTCAGGACACCCCCATTTTGTTTATTTACGAACATTTTAGGACACCATCAGTGTTCTTAGAACACATTCAACTTGCCAGAGAACAATACTGACAGCGTCTTCAGGACGCACCCTATGAACATTTCAAGACACTGCGAGTGTTCTTAGAACACTTTAAACTTGACATCGAACAATACGGACAGCGTCCTCAGGACACCCCCATTTTGTTTATTTACGAACATTTTAGGACACCATCAGTGTTCTTAGAACACATTCAACTTGCCAGAGAACAATACTGACAGCGTCTTCAGGACGCACCCTATGAACATTTCAGGACACTGCGAGTGTTCTTAGAACACTTTAAACTTGACATCGAACAATACGGACAGCGTCCTCAGGACACCCCCATTTTGTTTATTTACAAACATTTTAGGACACCACGAGTGTTCTTAGAACACATTCAACTTGCCAGAGAACAATACGGACAGCGTCTTCAGGAGACCCTGTACGAACATTTCAGGTCACCGCAAGAGTTATTAGAACAGTTTCAGCTTGCTTGTGAACAAAACGGACACAAATTGCGTCCTCAGAACGCCCCCCATTTAGTTTATTTAGAACATTTCAGAACAGCCGGTTTGTCCGCGTTTAACCTATCTCATACTCTCCCACCCTCCCCAAACACTCTTACATAGCAACACACTGTACTAAAAACACATTTTAAACCAAGTTTCACCGCGCTGTCTGCAGATGTCCGCGAATCCAAGATGGCGGGCGCTACCGAAAATCTGACGCGCTCCACGCTCTGCACCGTCCAATCAGCATCGCATGTCGTGGACATCAAGCAAGCCGATTGGCCAATCAGGACACTGTCTGTGGAGAGAACGGGGAAGTGTGTCCGCAGACCGAACACAGATATCACACATTTTTTATGACCTACTTTTTGGTCATTTTAAATAAATCTACTGGACGGATTTTCACCAAATGCTTTCGGGTCCAAGCCGCTACTCCTGGTCCAAATTTGGACCATCAGTGTTTTTAGAACACATTCAACTTGCAAGAGAACAAAACGGACAGCGTCTTCAGGACACCCCCTACAAACATTTCAAGACACCGTGAGTGTTCTTAGAACACATTCAACTTGCCAGAGAACAATACGGACAGTGTCTTCAGGACACCCCCTATGAACATTTCAGGACACCGCAAGTGTTCTTAGAACGCTTTATATTTGACAGTGAACAATACGGACAGTGTCCTGAGGACACCCCATTTTGTTTATTTTCGAACATTTCAGGACACCATCAGTGTTCTTAGAACACATTCAACTTGCCAGAGAACAATATGGACAGCGTCTTCAGGACACCCCATGCAAACATTTCAGGACACCAAAACTGTACTTAGAACACATTCAACTTGCCAGAGAACAATACGGACAGCATCTTCAGGACGCCCCCTATGAACATTTCAGGACACCACGAGTGCTCTTAGAACACTTTATACTTGACAACGAACAATACGGACAGCATCCTGAGGACACCCCCATTTTGTTTATTTTCAAACATTTCAGGACACCGTGAGTGTTCTTAGAACACATTCAACTTGCCAGAGAACAATACGGACAGCGTCTTGAGGACACCCCCTACAAACATTTCAGGACACCGCGAGTGTTCCTAGAACATTTTAAACTTGACAACGAACAATACGGACAGCGTCCTCAGGACACCCCCATTTTGTTTATTTATGAAATTTCAGGACACCACGAGTGTTCTTAGAACACATTGAACTTGCCAGAGAACAATACAGACAGCGTCCTCAGGACACCCCCATTTTGTTTAATTACGAACATTTCAGGACACCGCAAGTGTTCTTAGAACACATTCAACTTCCCATCAAACAATACGGACAGCGTCTTCATGACACCCCCTATGGACATTTCAGGACACCGCGACAGTTCTTAGAACACTTTCAACTTGACAACGAACAATACGGACAGCGTCCTCAGAACACCCCCATTTTGCTTATTTCGAACATTTCAGGACACCGCGACAGTTCTTAGAACACTTTCAACTTGACAACGAACAATACGGACAGCGTCCTCAGAACACCCCCATTTTGTTTATTTACGAACATTTCAGAACACCACGAGTGTTCTTAGAACACATTCAACTTGCCAGATAACAATACGGAAAGCGTCCTCAGGACACACCCATTTTGTTTATTTACGAACATTTCAGGACACCATCAGTGTTCTTAGAACACATTCAACTTGCCAGAGAACAATACGGACAGCGTCTTCAGGACACCCCCTACAAACATTTCAGGAAACCGCGAGTGTTCTTAGAACACATTCAACTTGCCAGAGAACAATACGGACAGCGTCTTCAGGACGCACCCTATGAATATTTCAGGACACCGCGAGTGTTCTTAGAACACTTTATACTTGACAATGAACAATACAGACAGCGTCCTGAGGACACCCCCATTTTGTTTATTTTTGAACATTTCAGGACACCATCAGTGTTCTTAGAACACATTCAACTTGCCAGAGAACAATACTGACAGCGTCTTCAGGACGCACCCTATGAACATTTCAGGACACTGCGAGTGTTCTTAGAACACTTTAAACTTGACATCGAACAATACGGACAGCGTCCTCAGGACACCCCCATTTTGTTTATTTACGAACATTTTAGGACACCATCAGTGTTCTTAGAACACATTCAACTTGCCAGAGAACAATACTGACAGCGTCTTCAGGACGCACCCTATGAACATTTCAGGACACTGCGAGTGTTCTTAGAACACTTTAAACTTGACATCGAACAATACGGACAGCGTCCTCAGGACACCCCCATTTTGTTTATTTACGAACATTTTAGGACACCACGAGTGTTCTTAGAACACATTCAACTTGCCAGAGAACAATACGGACATGGTCTTCAGGAGACCCTGTACGAACATTTCAGGTCACCGCAAGTGTTATTAGAACAGTTTCAGCTTGCTTGTGAACAAAACGGACACAAATTGCGTCCTCAGAACGCCCCCCATTTAGTTTATTTAGAACATTTCAGAACAGCCGGTTTGTCCGCGTTTAACCTATCTCATACTCTCCCACCCTCCCCAAACACTCTTACATAGCAACACACTGTACTAAAAACACATTTTAAACCAAGTTTCACCGCGCTGTCTGCAGATGTCCGCGAATCCAAGATGGCGGGCGCTACCGAAAATCTGACGCGCTCCACGCTCTGCACCGTCCAATCAGCGTCGCATGTCGTGGACATCAAGCAAGCCGATTGGCCAATCAGGACACTGTCTGTGGAGAGAACGGGGAAGTGTGTCCGCAGACCGAACACAGATATCACACATTTTTTATGACCTACTTTTTGGTCATTTTAAATAAATCTACTGGACGGATTTTCACCAAATGCTTTCGGGTCCAAGCCGCTACTCCTGGTCCAAATTTGGTGAAAATCCGTCCAGCGGTTTGGGCTGTAGACGCGAGCAAAGTTTTTTCCCCATTCAGTCTATGGGAAAAAAAAAAGTTTTGGGATCACCCCTATAACTTTACCCCCCCCAGACGAATCCTCACCGAACTTTGCAAAATAATTCAGAATGGGCCATATACTTATTTTGCAAAGTTTGGTGAGGATTCGTCCAGGGAGAGCGAAGTTATAAGCCGCCCAAAATGTGCTCTTCATATGGAAACAGCACCTTAACCATAACTACATGGCCACTACTGTGGCCATGTAATATATATATATATATTCAAAGAAAAAACTTTGTTAAACGGACGTTATGTTTCCAATTGAAACCGAAACCACCTGAAATTCGCCAGTTATGGTAAGCTAAGCAACCATAACTTGCAACGCCACCGTGCACTGCTAAGACTAACACCCAGGACATCAAAGATGACATCGCAAATGTCATTGATGACATCTCTGATGACATCACATATCTGGGCCACTTGTTTTTGTTCCTTGACATATATAGGCCACGTGGTTTTGTTCACTGGCAGTCAGAATAATAACATTTAAAATGGTGTTTTATATCTAGATGTTAACCTTGTCATATATTCTTTAAGTACTTTACTTAGGGTTTGGTCTCAGCTCATGGTGCACATACATGGGGAAATGAGCAGGCCTCAAACACACAATTCATTTGTATACATGAAGATAAACTTTAATGTCATTAATATTTTCTGATGATGCAGTTTATTTCTTCCTTACTTTAGTTTCCCTGTATGTCCCTCTGATTTGTATGCATTGTGGTGCTTCATATGTATTGTTTGTACCAGCACAAGTGCTGTGCTGTAAGTCTTGAATTGTTAGCTTGTTATTATATGTTTAACATTACTCAAAACTCTGATAAGGGAGCATTCATTATTGTACTATCCAACATTACAATATTATAAATAGTGTACCTCTATGGTGCATGCTGCAGTCATTGCCTATGTTTATATATGATTAGGTTTCTGTATTAACAACAACACTCCAATACAATATTAGATGAGTACATTCTTTAATAGATTAAATAGTTCATGATAGGTCTCCCTAACACTCCTGACATCTTGTTATCAACAATATAAACACAACTCCTTGTAGAGACTTTTCATCAAAATGTATTTTTCATGTGTGATGTCATCAGTGATGTCATCAATGACATTTGTGATGTCATCTTTGATGTATTGGGTGTTAGTCTTAGCAGTGCACGGTGGTGGTGTGAGTTATGGTTGCTTAGCTTACCCAAACTGGTGAATTTCAGGGGGTTTTCGGTTTTACTTGGAACCAAAACGTCCATTTAACAAAGTTTTTTCTTTGAATTTTATAGGTTTTTATTAGTGCAACTTAATCATAACGTCCGTTTAACAAAGTTTTTTCATTAAATATCATAGGTTTTTACTAGTGCATGCTATTTTCCTACAACTTACTAATATCATACTTACCAATATAGCACCTTACAACTCTGCCATTTCACACCATCTGGAAAAATGTTTAACACTTCTATACACTTCTTGCAACTATTTCAACTAGTTTTGCATCCGTAGAGGTCTACGAACATCTGACTTCATAGCGGACATTCCGGACAGTGCCACATGACCATACGCTGGCGCGCGGCATGATCACATGTCTGAGAACCCATCCGACCTTCACGATAAGATCTCTGCTTGGCAGACAGTTCGGAACTGCATTTTCTACTGATCTAGGAACTTCCAACTTAAAAATTTCCCTTGCACAGCTCTAACCCCTATTCCTACTCATTATCCATTAACAAGCTCGTACACAGTACATACTTAGAGCAAAACTGCTATTTATCTTAAAATGGCATCAGCTAGTGTCATCCCTCCTCCCCAAGAGCCACCACCACTGCTGTAATCAAGGAGCATGAGAAACAGTGCCCCCTAACTTAGAAATAAGACACACGCAACATTTTCCCTTGTCCACCTACCCCTCCATATTAGTGTTTGGTTGCCCTTCCCTCATTTCCCTCCCCACCTTTCGTTCTCAGATCTCCTGCCAAAAAAAAAATACATCCACAAACAGCAAACTACATATTCCTTGTTAACCTTTCACAGTTATAAAATAGAACTAAAAAAAAAAATGTATAGACTCCATCTACTTTATATTTCTCAGTAAAGTACATAGGGCCTCATTACACGGTAGGCGGTAGGGATTTACCGGCACCGGTAAAATACCGGTACCGGTAAATCCCTGCCGCCTTACTACGAGGTCCTTTAGCGGGTTGGAGTATTAACACCTGCTTTTTGCAGGCGTTAAATACCAACCCGCTAAGGGACCTCGGAGCTAATTACGGCACCGCAAAATTGCGGTGCCGTAATTAGCGCCTTCCCCATTCCCATAGAGCCCTATGGGGCAGAAATGGGAATGGGGAAGGGCAATGGCGGAAGGGGGATTTACCGCCCCGCCAACCTTGGGATGGGGCGGTAAATCCCCTTACCGCCAAGGCGGTGCCGGTATTTTACCGGCATGAGCCATGGCGCTAATAGCGCCATGGCTCACCGCCTACCGTGTAATGAGGCCCATAGACTAAATAAGATTTTCCAACATTTCCATTTGCATTTTCTGCAATGCCAATGGGAATATTGTGGCGTTCATCCTCTGTTCCAGGGACTGGAACAGTGGATATTGACCCAGCAGCCCAATTAATCAGCCCAAGCGATCATTATCCCCCCATTCCAGCCCCTGAAATGGGGGATGAAGGCCATTAGCACCCTAGGTTCCCAAAGTGTGCTAAAAAATAGGACTTTTCTTCCAACATTGAGACGCCTGCGGCGTCCAGTTGTAGGAAGGAAAATCCTTTTCTAGGATGGCCACCATGGAAAAGGAAGATGAGGGTTCCATACATGGCCCCTCTTTGTTTCCAAAGCAGCCTGCAGAAGGCAAAAAGAGAACCCTATGACCATATTACCATGAGCAAATTTTTCTTCCCTTTCAAATCTATCCTAATTTCGAATAACGTTACCACAAAGCCAGACCCAGGTGGACATGGCCACTTTAATCCTATGTTTTGTCCCTTGTAGTCATGGCCAGTAGCCAGATTTTCTGGATCATGATCTTATTCCATGACCCGGACCATCCGGCCACTGCCCATGGCCACAGGCTACCACTCAGTCACTAAAGGTATACCGCTATTTTTTGCAGCTACATTATGACACTTGTCAAATAATAAAACACTGGCACATTTGCAAAACCATGCTTGTAGGTCCTTGCCAACAAGTTTGCTGGAAATCCACCCATGTTTTATTTTTTCAAAAGTGTCAAATGTATGCACATACAATAATCATATAACCTAGCCCCCACTTGACAAAATCCATTCAGACTTTACAAAAACATCTAAATCTAGATCTATAAACGTTTTGCAAACCTTTGTGTAGATTTGTTGTTTGCAACCACATTTATAAGCATTTACAATATTTTGGGACCCCCACACTAATTTTGCTCCCTCTCAACAGAATCCCACCAAACTTCGCAAAAACATGTATATCTTGATCTATTATCAGTTTGCCAAATGAAGTGTAGATTTGTCAAATGGCACCTCATTTATAAGCATTTACATTATTTTGGGACGCCCCCTCTAATTTTATCCCCTCTTCACAAAATCCTACCAAATTTCAGAAAAACATTTGTATCTAAATGTATTATCAGTTTCCCAAATTAAGTGAGGATTCGTCAAATGGCACCTCATTTATAAGCCTTTACATTATTTTGGGACCCCCCTCTAATTTAGCCCCCTCATGACAGAATCCCACCAAACTTTGCATACTCACTCAGAATGAGGAATAGACATGCAGAATTTCATGCAGTTCCATTAAGTGGGGCCAAAGTTATAAGCCACCCAAGAACTGCTTTTCACCAACTCTGTAATGCTGAGGTGTTCGCAAACTTTTCAGGACTGTTCGTGAACATCTGAACTGTTTGCGGACTTTCGTGGTAAAAACCACCCGTTTTTTTTTGCTTCTTGCAGCATATTCCATCCCGTTCTCATCAGCCGCCACCCCCCAGAGATTATTTGATAAGTTTCACAAGTGCAATGTTGTGTTTTTTAATATGTTTTTACCGCAATGTCCGCGGACACTGGCCGATGTCCCAAGATGGCGGGCATTTCTAAAAATCTGACGCACCTCACACTTCACGGACATGACGCAAGTGAATAAGCCAATCGGTGTCCTGTCCGTGGAGCGAACAGGGAAGTGTGTCCGCAGAGCCAACATAGATATCACAAATTTGTTTGCTTTATGTTTTGATCAATTAAAAACAAAATACTGGACGAATTTACACCAAATTAACAAAAGCACGCTTTCGGGACCAAGCCGCCACTACTGCCGCAAATTTGGTGAAAATCCGTCCAGGGGTTTGGGCTGTAGACGTGAGCAAAGGTTTTCCCATTATGTCCATGGGTAAAAAGACATTTTGAAACCCCCGCATACCTTTGCCCCCCTGGACCAAACCTCACCAAACTTTGCAGAAAAATTCAGTGTGGGTCATATACTTTTTTTGCAAAGATTGGTGAGGATTCGTCCAGGGGGAGCAGAGTTATAAGCCACCCAAAAAGTGTTCTTCCTATGGAAACAGCAACTGAACCATAACTACACGGCCACTAATGTGGCCGTGTAATACATATATGCATGCAGCCATTGTTCTCAAACATATTCTTACTCGTCATTTTCACTGTCCTCCTCTGTACCCTGTATGTCTTTTTATACCCTTGAGGCACTGCTGCTTCTTGCTCATGTTGTTGCCCTTCTCCTTGTATTAGGCTGTCATGTGCCTTCCTAACATCGGATAGGTGGATCTAATATTTCAGGCCCTTTACTTTCACCAATGATGGTTTGCAATATATTACTTCATATGGGCTATGAAATCTTGGAGAATTTCATCTTCTTATGAAGCTCTGTACGTACACCAACTCTCCTGGCATTAGTCTGCTTGCTGGGCTGTCCATAGCTACTGTAGTTGTGTCTGTGAAGGGCGGAGCCATTTGTTTTGCTATGCTCCTCACAGCTCGTGTGAGTTGTGCCAGATACTCCTTGAATTCCTCTCCTAGTATTGTCGCTGTTCTGTGTGCATGACATACTCTTCTTACTGGTGATAAGGGAGTTTGCATGCACCTCCCTGTCACTTTCTCGTGCGGGGACAAGTGGTGGTCTTTGCTGGGTTGTGTCCGCAATTGGAACCACGCAAAAGGTAGGCCGTAAACCCAATTTTTCTTGAGAGTATGGCATAATTTTGAGAGTGTACTTTTGAAGAGGATGTTGATATTCTTCACAACTCCGTTGGCTTGCAGATGATAAATCGAGCACATTTGTGTGTAATCCCTAGTAGGGTTGTTAGTTCCTTGAACAGGTCATTAACAAAATGTGTTCTGTTCTTGGAGCGTATGACATTGCATATTCCCCAAAGAGGGAACATTTCTCTCACTAAGAACTTTGCAGCACAATTTGCATATGGGTGTGCACATGGTCTTGCTTTCACCCACCGTGAAAATGGGCATACTGTCACTATTAAGTATCACGCTCCATTACACCTTTCTCCCATATCTGCATAATCTATGTGCAGCTCACGGAAAGGTCTGATGAGGCACGGTAGTGTTACTCATACAGTTCAGAGGGTCATCCCTGAATTGTACGTTTGACATGTGACACATTTGATCATGAATTTCACTAAATGCTCATCAAGGTTTGGGACAACCCAACCTTCTTGAATGTCTGCAGCTATGTGTTGTTTGGTGACATGGGCAGGGACATGCAATTGTTGAAATGCTATTTGCAACACCTCTATGGGCATTACTACTTTCCCTGTAGCATCCTGTCTCCATAAGAGTTCTGTTGATGATTGTGTACAACCACTTTTTAACCATAGGCCTTGTTCTGTGGGGGCAGCTCTCTTTTGTAATTCTATTATTTGAGTTATCGGTAGAGTATTGTACCCTTCACCCTTCTCTGGCTCTGGACTTGCTCTTTGCACACACACTGTAGGCAATGGTTTTGAAAAATAAGCAGCTTTTTTGGAAGCAGAATCTGCTGCTGTATTTCCCAGTGATATTTCATCATGGTTGTTTGTATGAGCCTGGCATTTTACCAAAGCCACCACTGAAGGTTCTGCAAGAGCTTTCATGAGGTCATTCAAAAGCTTGGCATGCTGCATGGGGGCACCATCTGCTCTCCGGAACCCTCTTCTTCTCCACCTGGACAATCCAGCATGCACCGTAGTGGTTGCATATGCTGAGTCAGAGTAAATGGTAAATGCACATCCGTTTGCTGCGTGCAACGCTTCTATCAATGCTACTAGATCCACAGCTTGTGCTGAATAATACTCTGGCAATCTTTTCTGTATAATGATCTCATATTCTCCTTCTTCTAGTCTTACTACTGCTCTTTGTGTGGTGAGAGTATATTTCAATCGTTCAATAATAGAAAACAAGGAGTTCTCAATAAATAATGTGACAGAGCATTCCATCACTATTACTGTACTTTTCTCAATTGCAATGGCGGCCGCTGCAAGCGGCTGTTCGTACATGATGTGTCCCTGCATTACTGAGTCGAGTGCACTGCTGCAGTAAGCCAAGGGTTTGTGCCCCAGCAATGTCTTTTGTGTTAATACCATGGTCATAAGTGTCCCGTTGCAATGTGATAACAGGTAAAATTCATGTACATAGTATGGGTGGCTAAAACAGGGGCTGTAGATATCAGTGCTTTTAGCATTGTGAATGAATGCTGTGTGCATGTCAGGTGTCCAAGTGATGGCTGTGTAACCATTTTGGGCTTCTTTTAGTGCTTGTAGCAAGGGCAGTGTGTATGCTGCACAGTCCAGTATCCATGCTCGGCAGTAAGTACAGATGCCGAGGAATTTCTGCATTCGCTTCACTGTGTGCGGTTTCGCTGCTGCACATACTGTTGCTGCTCTGTCTGGAATTATCCTTTTACCATCTTTAGATATTAGTTGTTCTATGTGCAGCACCTCTTTGAGCCATATTGTAGCTTTCCATTATCTACCTTATATCCCTTGTGCGCTAGCAAGTTCAGGAGTGTTATTTAGTCTTTTCTGAACTGTTCCTCACGTTCACTGCAAATTAGGAGGTCATCTACGTATTGTATCACTGTGCTCTTTACATCAATATTGCCAAGATCTTCATGCAGTATTCTATTGAAAATGCTCGGGCTTTCAGATTACCCCTGGGGCAATCTACAATGTTCATATCTCTTACCCCCAATATGAATGCAGTCAGATATTGGGAGCTGGGATCAAGTGGTACCGACATTTTTTTTTTCAAGACCACCACAGTGAAGTGTGTTGCTTTCTTTGGAATACTACATAAAATGGAGGCAGGGTTGGGGACAAAGGGGAACTCCTTCTGAATGACGTCACTAAGTAGGCAGAGGTCCTGCACCATCCTCCATGCCCCTCCCTTCGCTTTCTTGATCTGAAGATTGCAGTATTGCAAGGGGAATGACAGGGTACATTGATGCCTTGCTGTAGTAATGCATATATTGTTTCTTTTATCCATTCCTCTGCTTCCCTTGACAGGGGGTATTGTTTTACCCAGTGCAGCACGGCACTGAGCTTCAGTTTAATTTTCACTGGGGTGACTCCTCGCAATAGCCCCACATCATAGGGGTTTGTTGTCCATAGATGGGTGGGTACTTGATGCATGTCTTTGTCAAAAAATGATGTCAGTGCACTGACAATGGCCATGAGGGGGTTGATCACTCGAACAGCTCCTCATCTGTCATTTCGTGCAGCACCATGTTTAGGTCTATGCAAAGCACTGTTTGCCACTCGCATACATGCGTGTCCAGCCCTACTGCAACAATACGTTTAGCTGAAACCTGTACTCCCTGCAGATCTAATGAGAGGATCGTGCCTGGCAATATTTCAGGGGACGCCACTTGGTGGAAAACAAAATCAGAGTGCACTCTCCATTCTTTTCGCGTTAGTTCTGGTGCAGCTTTTGCCAAAACTTGTATCCCATACACAAACATGTCTACATTAATGGGCACCCCTCGCACTGCTACTTCGTTTGTTATTGTGTTGATCAACAGCATTGCCCTAAGGGGGCATATCCCAGGGGTGGAGCACACTATTCTTCTTTCTGTAAAGGAGATTGTCATATTGAGCTTAGTGATGACATCCCTTCCCCGTAGATTGACTGGCGAGTTTTCATGATATAGAAGGGGTGCTGGCATTACCTTTCTCCCTACTTTTACCTCCAAAACTTTAGTGTATAGAACCGTGACCACAACCCCAGAGAATCCCAGTGTTTCCACATTTTTTCCAGACAGTGGAAAATTGCCTTCACATAGGCATGATTTCTCTACTCCTGATTCCACCATGAAGATGAACTGTTTTTCACCTATCTCTGCCACCACCAGTGGTTCCTCATCTGGACATAAGGTAGTTGATAGGACTGGACACGCAATTGCTCTCTGTGGGCTGGCCTAGTCCTCTCCGATCAGGGCTGTTCCTCGGAATGGTACAGGCTCACCGTTTTCAGTGGTGGCAAAAGGGTTACAGTGTGTATCTCCCATTGGGCTTTAGCGTGTTAATTGTGTCTGCACCCCTTGTGGTGGAGCTCAGGGCCCTTGCATGAACTTGTTGTCATGTTTTACCTCCTGTCCATAACCTCCCATGGATAACCCATAAGGACTGCCTGGGTGGGGATGGCCATATTGTGGTCCGTTGTCATTTCTTTGTGTGTTCTGATAATATGCCACGGGACAAATATGACATTCCCTAGCAAAATGATCCCACCTCGCACATGACCAACACGCTCCTTATCCTACTCCTCTAGGTCCTTGTCCTCCGTACCGCCCTCATTGCCCCCGGTACCCACCTCTTCCTCTCCCAGGCCTTCCTTGCCACTGGGGCAATCCATACTGCTCTTCTCCATCCCATTGTTCCTACCCGTTGGCTGTCCGTGTGGCTGCTATCCTGTCCTGTAATGCTATGTGCCCCTCCTCTCCTTCTCCCTGCTGTTCTGAGGGCGGTGCAGCTGTTACAGCCGTGACCTTTACTAAACTTTCTCTGCACGAGTTCGGTCTCGCCTGCCAATCTTTTTTGCACAATTTCTTTTTCCCTCTCTTTGATCCTCCTGCAATGGTGTACTATGATGCTTTGCATTTCGGGCCAACCCTTGGCTTCTATCCCAGTAATTTTATTAAGGGCCTTCTTTACCTCCTTCAGGAACCCTCTATTGCAAATGAAGTAGAAGAGGGAGGTAGACGGATCACAGGTCATGCCCATCTCTGCCCTCCACATATCCTGCACCCGCAGAATGAATTGCGCAGGATCTTCCAAATCCCCCATAATGCATTGCATTACAGAGTGTCGGTCAGAGGTGTGGGGGATGGTTCTCCATAGTGCATCCCACACCTGTGCCCTTACATTATTAAAGGATGATCCATCGTGTCTATCCTTGCCCATGGTTAGTCCTGGGAACCCTGCCTTCACCAACACTCCGTCAGTTTGGTCACCACTGATATTAGAAGGCTTTTGATGTCCCCTATGGCCAGTGGGACCCCTGCTGTTTTTTTCTCAAAAGCATATATCCATTTCCCCACACCCATAGAGAGTGGAGGAAGCACCTTCAGCAAATTGTTTTTATCCATTAATGCCCAGGGCACATAAGGAGGTCTTCCCACCCCCTTGTGAATGAGGGGCATCTGCAAATTTGTCTTCCCCCTATTTTTACTTACTTTTGTTCCTTTTTTCTTTGCTAATGCCATTCTTCCCAACCTATTTCGGAGCCTTTCCTGACATCCTTCCACCTCCCCTCCCACCTGTGGTGTTTTACACTTCACTTGTGGGCCCCCTGCTACAGCCCCTTCCTAGTACTCCTCAATATCACTCCAACATTCTTCTTCTCTATCAGAGGAAATGCTGTCATACCCTGTACTTACCGGGTCACCCTCTCGTTCCACCCATACTGTTCTAATCAGAGTGCAGTCTATACAATAGCGGAGGCCCCCAGACTTCCATTTATACTCGGGTATCACAGAAGAGTGTCTTAATGGGGGCTGCAATTATGACTGTCTCCCCCTGTCGACGACAGTGTATTTTCACATAGTGACCCTAATCGGGTTAATTCTGCTTCAGTACTGGTCACTATCGCTGCCAAATCCTATGTTGTGGGTCTAATGAGGATTGAGGCCATGTTTGTCGGACCAAATAGGCCCTTGGGATCATAGGGGGCAGGGGAAGCTGCTGCTGGGACAGTTGGTGCACTTGCCTGGGGCAGAAATAATGGGTCACAATATCCATCAGAAGGCTTTGTCAGTAATGGTTATAACCTTTTGGGCTCTCCTCCCGCCTTTCTTTTTCTTCCCACTCCACCTCAGTTGCGATCATATTGTTTCCTTCCTTCTCATTACCTGCTGTGGGGGGTGTTTCTTCAAACATCCTTCACAAATCCAGCACCTCTCTTTTATTTTGGAGCTGTTTCCCCTTATATTTAGCCATTAAATAGGTTGCTACAAGGTCCAACACAGTCTTATCAAAAGACCCTTCTTCTGGCCAGATCTGAGACGACCTTAATCTCTATTAACCATTGCCCATGGCATTTCTTTTTTTGTTTCGCTATAGAGGGGGAGGTGTTTGCAAATGTGGAAGAGTAGCATGTCTGCCCACATGGTGCCTCTGGGTGTACCAACACTGATAACACTTCAACCTTCTGGTAACTCAGCAACGATTTTTTTTAAATTACACTTCAAAGCATATTACTTATCTCTTGTACTGTCTTAATGATTACATAAAATATCAACCATATTAAGACATACACCAATTGACAGTTTAACAAAACAGACCAGCACACCTTACTGACAACATAAAACATGAAACATATATTTAAGATAATTCTTCAACCCCTCAAGCCTACTTCAGAACATTGGGCCTCATTCCGAGTACGGCGCTAACCAATGGCGCTATTAACGCCTTGGTTGACGCCGTACCCGGACCGGCAGCGCCTTGGTGGATGGCAGAATCACCGCCCCATTCCAAGGTTGGCGGGGCGGTAATTCCCCATTCACCAAGGCTCTTCCCCATTCCCAAATGAGCCCCCATAGGGCTCAATGGGAATGGGGAAGATGCAAATAACGGTGACCATTTATTACGGTCACCGTTATTGGCTTGGAGGCCCCTTTGCGCCCTCGACTTTAACACCTGCTCAAAGCAGGCGTTAAGGGCGAGGGCACAGAGGGAACTCGGAGTATGGTGGTAAGGGATTACCGCCACCGGTCTCGTTACCGGTGGCCGCTATCCCTTACCGCCATACTCAGAATGAGGCCCATTGTCTTTCCCATACACTCACGCTGCTCATTCACCTCACTCTGGCCCCTCCTGGGACGTTCTTCAAAGAGATGTAAAATACTAAAAAGAAGTCACCACTACTATTTTCCTGAGCCCACTAACTATATTTGGCTCCTACTTTTTCCTCTTCCTCTTATTACCTGCACTGGTCGAGACAGTACTATGCAGTGATGCCTTCCACCCGCATTCAAGCTGGGTTCCTGTATCTCCTCTTATTTCATCACCTTTACTCGTTAATATATATTAATAAAAATAGCCATGGAAAAAGAAGGGCTTTGTTTTGAACATTGACTCTATTCATTCATACTTATTTTGTCCTTCTCATGTCCCCTTATTTAGTTCTACTCCATCCCTATCCCACTTAAATGCTTCCTGCAATCAATACTCACATGTCCTTGTTCCGAGAGCCTCCGTTTGTGGTCTATTCACAATTGGGGTGCCTCCCCCAATGAAGCCGTAACCGGCTCCGGCAAGCAGGTGGGTATTCGCAAAGCCGGGACCCGCAGAACCTGCTCAGGAGCGTATGCGTTTTGAATACTGGTCAGCCGTAGATGGGGGTGGGCGTGATGGGGGCACCCCAGGTTTTGGCCGCAGTACGGGATGTCTTGGAGCAATCAAATCACATCAGGGTCACCAAATGAATGCACTCATCCCCCAACATAGATCCCACAATTGGAATAAATGGACACACCCCCTTAAGGAATGAGACCAGGAGATAGATTACAAGTTGAACACAGTTTTATAACAGATAAAAGATGCATGCAGAGACGTCTGCTGCTCTGAGAGCGCTCTGCCAAACATTACACGAGCAGCACATTACAAGATAGAAACCCATCAAGCTGATGATTTGATATTGGGACATAATACTTGAATATCATAGGCTCAATGTGCAGAACTAGTAGGTATACATATGAGACAGTTGCACTTGATTGGCTCGAGGCTTGGGTGTACGTTGAGCAGCACGTGGATCAGCTGGGCTCATCTCCGTGGGTTGACGGTCAGACACACATGATGAAACATAGCTAACTAATGTATTTTAGGAAAACAGGAACTGAAGACATGCAACAAAAACAATTGGAAAACGTGGACAGACATGGGGATGCTGTGGACTTCATTTTGTTCAATATCTGATTGATTTTGCTATTTGAACCTTAAGGACCGTTAAACTCTGATGCCCCGGCCCAGGAGCCCACTTTGGACATTTTGCTCTGTTTGATGCCTTATCATATAAGCCGACATGCATTAGTCTTACTAATAAAATACAACAGTGGGGGATTACACCTGGGATGGGTGCTGGGTCTGTTCATAAAATGGGGTCAGATGTGTATCTGCATCAAGAGAGGTTGAGGGACAGTGGCTTCTCAAGGAGGGGGGTCGAGGGGCCATATACAGGTTTGTGGAGACGGATGGGCACACAGGCGGCGGTTCTGCTTCGGTCACACACAGGGCAGTGAGTTCAGAGAAAGAGAACAAATACTGTATCTGTTTGCAAATATTCGGGAATGGGGTTCCATGAGAAAATAGTTTGTGTTATGTAGACAGAGGAGGAGGTGGTGGGGGCAGTTGGGCTGACTGTGCGTGACACTGAACAGTGGGAGAGATGGCTTTTGGAAATCATTGTGAGGACTAGTAAAAAGATGGAGTTTGGGGAAGTATAACATGGAGTCTGTATGTGTCATCCAATGGCTCTGTTCCTTTGTCTTCAAAGGATAGAACGTGGGGACGTCTCCCGCGATTGGATGAGCATCAGATTCATTCCATACAGAATGCACAGGGGGGTCAAAAGGACCCTTCCTCCCTTACATGAGCCTCATCTATATCTGCGAATAGCCGACATCTCAAAACAAACTATTTCACAGAAACATTGTGTGTTGTGGGGCAAAGCAAGAGGACAGGGGAGGTGATGAGGCTATCTGGGGAGTGGGGGGAAGTGAGCCACATGATGGGGACACTTGGTGAGGGCCTGTGGGAGGCAAGAAAGCATTTTTGTTTGGCTGTATTTACGATATTCGCGGCTATAAAAACTACAGATAGGATTATTGAGAGACCTTTGGCTGACTGTCTTGATGTCCCCAAATTAGGCATTGATAGGTTTCCGGCATTACTCTATGCTCATGATGCAATGATACTATCAACCTCGCCTATGGGCCTGAAGCACAATTTGATGCTCTTTTTTGAGAAATGTAAGGAACTCTCTATGGAGCTCAACACTGAGAAAACCAAAGTCATGGTGTTTGCCCATTAGTCTTCAAAAAAGTACAAACGGAGTGAATCACTGAGTAATTTCCTTTTATACTGTCCGGCGTATACGGACCTAAAGCAGTGTTATCTACTGCAGTTGTTTAGAAGCAGGACAGTCATAGCTACCGCATTGGCTGTTGAACTATGTAAACAATCAGCGGATATTAACGTAGTTCACTCCGTCTCGAAGTATGTTTAGGGCCTGGTCACGCAGATCTCAAATAACGGCTGTAGAATATACCCATTGCTGAAGCCTCTAGCTATTTTTATGTTTTAACCTCTTATTTTCCACCCCTGTTGCACCTTCTGACCAGGTATGACTATTGTATTTTTATTATAATATGTGTATGTATGTGTACGACAATGAAATGCTTTTATGGTTTTTTACAACCAAATAAAGTAATGTTTAAACACTAAGGGGAAGTTCAAATGAACTATATTTAAGATATATGTTCACTTAATATGCATATATTCTAGGTTGCCAGCTTTTAATTTTCGGTATCGGGGAAAAAGTACCTGGGCATATGTAGCTTGTCATTTTTCTCCCTTTTCTGTGCTGCATGAATGCAGTTAGTTGAGGTTGTGCGATATATCACAGCAGTAACAAACCAACCCGCTGTAAAACAAACCAAAATGTGTGATCCATGGCAGAATTTTAATCTCACTGCTCATTGCCTAAAAAACATTGTGATTTCTCAAAGCCTGCAATCTTTTAAACATAACAATACCACTGCCAAAACAGGTAAACATGTGTTTGTGATTGATGAATTTCTTTGAGCGATGGGTTGCACGTGTTTTAAAATATAGAGTGGCCATAGCTGAAGGTAATAGGTAGTGGTTTGATAGTGTTCAGCCGTACCCACCGGCCAAGGCCATGGCTAGTGGTCTGGTAGTGTTTTAAAATGGACAGTGAGCATGGCCGAAGTCCATGCCCACTGACCCTGGCCAAAGGCCATGGCTAGTGGTCTGGTAGTTTTCTAAAAATCAATGAAATAACAAAACCCTTGAAATTCAAGGAAAAAACTTTAGTTGCCGGGACGTTAAGGTGATTAATACATTGGCCCTCATTACGACCCTGGCGGAATTCCAAAAACGAAGGCGGAAATGAAATACCGCCATCGAATACCGCTCGTTGCGATCATGACCCGTCACCGTAAAGTACGATGCCATTAGCGACACCGTAGTGAACGCCAACGCTAACTGCACCAAGCACGCGCACGCGCGCCTTGCAAAACCGTAATTTCCGCCATGGCGCAACGGTACGCGAATTCTGACCCTTGCGGACATGTACTCAACGCCATCAAGCATGGCGGAAAGTTCCTTTCCGCCATGGTGAGAATTACGGCATCACGAACCAACCGTACATGGCCCTACTGAGTGCCTGTACTCCACTCCCTGCCCACATTGCACAACTCCTCGTAGGCAAACGCAGCCAGTACAGTACCACACAACTCCACTCAGAAGCCGGAACCCAATGCAGATCATCTCACAATACATCGCGCCACAAATCGGAATATGCAACATCACTAGTAAAGAATAAGGCCACACGGTCAATATCTGAACATAATTTTAATGCACATCCAAATCACCAATCCCATACAGCTATTCGCAAACTAACTCCCAAATGATTTCCATCACTGTGGGCTGCATCCGCAATGAATGACCAGCTTCTACTTGTGTGACGCCCTGTTCCTTCATGGTACACAGGGTCTACATTTACGACCAAAAAGGCAACACGGAAGCGCCTAGAACCGCAGGGCAGTCCCATGAAGTAGGCACTAGTCCAGCTGAAAGGTACAGATGTTGCTCCTAGCCACTCGTACTGCGTAAGGGCATGTGGCTCATTGGCGATCGTCCCATAAGATCGTAATGGTGCTCCACTGATTAACTCGAAGCTGCAGGTGTCGACTGAAAAACCCATCTGCAGGAGTGGCGTACAGATGGCAGCGGCAAAAGGGGAGGAGATACCTGTCACCCAAAAGAAAAAAATAATAGCATGGGCATCCGAACTTCATATGAATTACTCAGTTCATTCAACACACTAAATATACAACCATATGCATGCTAGCACACTCAAAAGGATTAATGTCACCAAAAAATCACTTGCGAATCATAACGACATGAATTGAGCTCAATACACTATTACTAACAAGTGTATGTGTGCATGCGTCTGTCAAAACAGAATCCATTAGATGTGATTAGTAACGTGCACAGACACAAGTGTTTGAAGGCGCGTCGAGACAGGGAGGGTTCAACAAGGGCAGACAGATGATGGACCCACTATGGCAGCTTTGCATCACATAGCGCAGGGGAAGGGGATAGATATCAAAAAGCCATGCACATGACAAACTCTCAATTAAATCATCTGTCCATGCATACATTCATCATTCCCTCATCCCGGAATAGAAATGCCTGAATATTTACTCACATTACATTTGAAATTTCCATTGAGTCTGTGCGTAATGCAGTCTGCAAAATCCACTGTGCTCCTGCCCGGTTCACTAGTGTAGTGAAGTAACATGTATTTGGGGACGTCCTGCCTCATCGTCCACTACGCTATTGCGCATCCCATTCAATTCACATCAATCATTGCATTCTCGTCATGGGCCCTGTCCCAAGGACATTCAACAATAGAACGTTACATTTCCAGTCAGACCTGTGGGCGTCTCCTCGCCGCTAGTTGAAAAGCAAAAGCGCTGTCCTTCGAATTCCTCATTTGCAACATCACGTCGAAAAGGCATCTGTGAACGCTTGGATTCACAAATACATCTATGTAGTGCGGCTGTGTGTGAAAATGGCAACTGGCTTCAATCACTAATGGGACTCCCCGCCCGTCGGTGAACGTCGGTACAGTGCTGCATGAGGGTCCACCGTTGATCGAGTACTACATTCCACTGACCCTTCACAAGTTTGTCCGCGACTGCAAAAATAGTATGTGAAACAATGGGACCATAGCAGAATCAACATATTAACCAATATTTCACTGCCATCGGGATCATATACATGATTGTAATTGCAAGATGCCATGCGTCAAATAGCAGCGTTGTGTGCGGGACGTGCTCGCCCAAAAGTAATTGCAGCTGGCACAGGTGAAATGAATCACCACAGGTGGAGGCTATACAGCCTGAAAACACATAAATTGCATACCCAAACCCCTCCCACAACCACATCCACTCCCAAATGCTACCGACAGGACTAGCGATGTTGGGCCTGGGGGACCTGATAGCACTGCAAGTACTCCAACTTCAAGAAGAAGACGAACAGCAACGACTGCAACAACCGGCCGCACAGAGGAGACGCAGGAGGAGGAGGAGGAGGAGGGCAAGGCAGGGGCAGCAAGGCCCACCAGCACAGCCACTACCACCACGCAGGCAGCCCGCAATCCCACGCCTCCGTGCCAATCCGTTCAACCTCACTGCTGAGCAGATCCACACCCTCTACCGTTTGGACCGGGACACCATAACCGCCATTGTCGACATGACACACGCTGACCTTGTCAGCATGATAGATAGCCCAACCGCCATCCCACCCCTACTGGAGGTGGTGTCTGTACTCCACTTCCTGGCCACAGGCACCTACCAGCACATAGTCGGACAGTTGCATGGCATTTCACAGCCACTATTGTCACGGACACTATTCCAAGTGCTTGATGCCCTCCTGAAGCATGCAGACGAATACATCTGTTTACCACGCTCGGAGCAGGAGCTCACAAACGCAAAAGTGGGATTCCATGCACTTGGCGGCATACCGGGTTGCATTGGTGCCATCGACTGCACCCATGTGGAATTGGTTGTCCCACATGCCATGGAGGTCCAGTACCGCAACCGGAAACAATATCATTCTATCAATGTACAAATGGTGTGTGACTCCAACAGGATCTTTACACATTGTTGTGCCCGATTTCCAGGATCAACCCATGACTCTATGGTCTTGAGGAACTCTACAGTACCACGCTACATGGAGCGACACGCAGGGCACCGATCCTGGCTACTCGGTGAGTCTCATTTAATGCATGTGAATGTGGGGTAGGTGATGGGTCAATGACGTGGCAGGAAGGGGGGAGGGATGCGTACGTAGCAATGTTATTCCACAAACATCCTTCTTTGTGCACATACAGGTGATGGCGGGTATCCACTGAAGAGATGGCTCCTTACACCAATCCGGAACCCACAGAACCAGCATGAGGAGGACTACAACCATGCCCACTCACGTACCCGTGTAGTCATAGAACAGGCATTCGGCCTACTGAAGGCTCGTTTCCGTTGCCTCAGCAGGTCTGGCGGGGCACTCCTGTACCGCCATGAGAAGGTTGCAAAGATGGTCATGGCATGTGTAATGCTACACAACATGTGCGTACGTAGAAAAGTGGCCATGCCCCCTGACGCAGAACTGCAAGCACCTGAAGATGGTCATGATGAGGGTGGGGATGTGGCAGCACCTCAAGGAGTCCGCGAGGCACAGGAGGCCCGTGAGATTCGTCAGAATATCATAGATGCATGCTTCTAGTACTCACGCCTGGTGGCTGTTACATGGACACGGGACTTGTGGCACTGTGTGTGTCGGGAACATGCACAATGTGGCCTGTACGCCAAGAAAGGCCTCGTACACAAAGATCAATGTCCACACATCTCATTGGATTAATGTGTATATATGTATTGCAAATGTGAAATGGTATTACACACCCAATCGACCCGCCACCCGGAAGAACCCTACACACCCCCTCCACCCTCCTACCTCCCCCCAGAACACCAGTGTCCAGAGATGCTCATTGTCATTGGTCAGACGCTATTGCAAGCCCCCTCTCCGGGTATCAGGGGCAGCCCTGCCTGTGGAGCGCAGGTTCCTCCCAGATCTGCGTTGGGGGCTGCCCTGGACGGAACTTGCAACGGATGATGTCTCTGCCTGCTCACGTCCATGCATGTCCCTAAGGGTTTGTGAGAGCTCAGTGAGCACACGGCGCACAGCGGCAAGTTCACCACATACATCTTTGGACGTCGCATGCAGTTCCCCCCTCAGGCTCTCGGTGCTTCTCTCCATTTGTCCCCTCAGGCTCTCGGTGCTTCCCTCAATTTGTGCCCTTAGTGTCTCTGTACTTCGCTCCATTTCTGCCCTAAGTGTCTCAGTAGATGTTTCAATGGCTGCCTTAGAACCCCCACATTCATCAGCATGCTCCTTGAGGAGCGTGGCCAGTTGCTGCTGTTGCACTATCATCTGCTCGAGGGACTGTTGCCTCTGCTGGGCCATGCCCATTTGCGGTGGTGTCACAGAGGGGCTGTTCACCTCATGTTGCCTTGCCACAGGCCTTGTGGGGGTTGGCCTGTCGTCGTCTTGTGGGTGCCCCTGCGTGGTGTCCTCATGGTGTACGGGATGAAACATACAGGGGGATTGGGACAGGTCATGGATGGATCCTACATCTACAGCACCGTTTTCTGTGTCGGAGCATGCTGGCATGAAAGCAGTGTCACCTATGGTGCTGCTCCCACCAGAAGCAGTGCCTTCTGTGGCATCCATTGGGGGGACCTGTGGTGCTGCTGTTGTGGACATGCTGGCTGCTGGGGTGCCTGTTGATGTCCCCTCCAGTGTGCTGCCACTCGATTCGTGCTGCTGACGTGTCTTGATCCGTGCAGCTGAGGTGGAGGGTCTTTGGCCGTTGGTCTTGGCCCTCTTTGCAGGTGTGCTGGTAGGGGTGTCCTGAAGCTCGTCGTTTGATTCGGACCCTGTGGTGGAGTAAAGGAGGGTAAGCGTTATTTATGGGTCTGTTGTAATTGGAATGGCAATGTATCACATGCATTGGGGTGGTACCTGAGGGTGATTTGGGTCAGTGCCTTGGGGGAGGTCTCATTTTCGTGTGGATTGAGGGTGCAGTTATTTTGCAGCCTGCAGTTAGGGTGTGCATGCTGCACATGCAGAGGGTGTTTTTAGGATTTTTACTTATTTATGTATTTAATCTGACTTTTACAGGGCGCTATCATGGCAATGTATGTGGACGTTCTCCTGGACATGTGTTTCTATTGCACTATGGGGACACATGGTGCTTCACATGATTGGACTTTGTGGATTTAGCGTTGTTTAATTTGGCCCACCTACCTGATTCTTCGGATGTCTGCACTCCTTTCTCCATCCCTCCGACTCCCTCTATGCTCTCCATTCCAATGGTGGAGGCACAGATTTCTTCCCAGGGGGTCAACTTGATGGGTGAATCAGATCCTCCCCCGGTAGCTGTGGCAATGTTGCGGTTGGCTGAAAGTATGCTCCGGACGCGTATCCGCAAGTCGTCCCATCGCTTCCTGCATTGCTGTGGGTTGCGGGGTGCGGTCCCCACCGCAGTTACCCGCTGTGCCACCAGGGCCCATATGTCCCTCTTGTTCGCAAGTGCCGTCCTGGTCATTTGCGTCGAGAAGACGACGGCAGCGTTCTCCTGGAGGGTCTCTGTGAGCACGGTGAGTTCCTCATGGGAGAAGTGGATCTGCCGCTTGCGATCGCACGCTTTTTTAGCAACTTTTCCCATTTTTCTTTTTTATTATGGGGTGGCTAATGGGTTGGGATGTGTCTCAGGGTCGGTTTTTTATGGTTGTGTTGGGATTCTGATTTTATAGGTGTACGGCGTCCTGTTTCCCGTTCCGGCCCCATGTTTTTACTTCCGTTTCCGTATATTTACGGTGACCGTAATTTGCGCTGACCGCTCATTACGGTGACCGCTAAGATGGGTGGCGGAATTGCACCTAGGGCGCCGTACGAATTGGCCGCACTTTGCTCCATCGTGCAATGGCGGAAACGCTATTTACGCTATGGCGGTCATGTCAGTTACTTTCCGCCAGGGTCGTAATGAGGGCCATTGTATCAAAACCTTTGAAATTCAAGGAACAAACCTTAGTTGAAGGGATGCAAAGGTGAGTACTTAATGCAACAAAACCCTTGAAATGCAGCTAAAGCCACCTTCACTTTAGCCCCCTGTTGCCCAGCCATCAACCACAATGATGACATCACAGATGACAACACAGGTGACATCACCGATGGCATCACTGATGACATCACTAGCGACTTTGCAAATAACATCATATATGACATCAATGATTATTAAACTAATGGCATGTAGGGTATTTTGTGTAGATTTGGGGTCTGGCGGTATTTTCTTACCGCCAAAAGAAGAGTGGTAATTTGGTGATAACTTATCCTTGCATCTAGATTGGGTTTGGCCTTACCTCCTCCTAGTGACCATATTTTATTACACTATATTGGATAATTTAGTAATATAACTATTGGTGGTATTTTCTGGTGGTAAACTACTTGGTAGTGAGCATAATTTCCTCCCCTATTTATGGCCCCATCATACACAAAACCTTCCTTATTATTATAATACTCTTGTGATCTATAGAGAGCCTTGGACCTACATTCAGGAACACCACGCTTTCATATAGAATGCCACTTGTGGTTGTTATCACTGATTTATCTACACCAGTGAACTATGCGTCCATGGCGCCATTACTGGTTCATAGACCCCCAGTAATCGACATATTGTATTAGATTTCACCCAGACAGCATGCACTGTGGAACACACGCATACAGCTATTTATTACTGCTAAGCCTTATTTAGGACAGTTTATTCTGTCTGTTATTTCATCTACATGGGAAAAATGACAAATGTACTACCTAAAAAAATATCTTCCCCGTGTCATAAATGACAAAAACTCTCTACACGTTCTGCTTTTATATTGTGTGCATTATAAACTATTGCAATTCAAATCAATATCTTAATATTCACTTTGCAACATTATCATATGACAAACTAACTGCAGGGGATTTCTTTTAGCTACTCTGCCTACATGACATTTTAGATTACTATTGTTCATTCACACAAAGTACACAACGAACCCCTCACTTAACTTTGGCTGCTTACCAAAAGATTTGTGATTTTCTTCCCCAGACAACCTCCTTCAGAAGGGCTGGCCCAGTTGACAGGGGTTGCCTCTGTAATCTCAATTTCTGATATGCACGGCGAAAATTCCAAGCCAGTCCCAAGACACCAAGATCATCCGTCTCTCGAGCCCAGCAACAAGCAAACTGCCTCTCCCTCTGTCAGACTTTTGCCAGCAAAACTCTGCACCGTCCCATTCTGCCTACGTGGCACAACTGCAGATACACTTCCTTCCAATCATTTTAGCAGAAAATGTATTCTGTTAACACCTTCATGTCCCAAACAATGGTAGCTTCAGATTATAATAACTGTATCTTTTTCGATTTCCTGCTGCCTCCTGCTTTCTGCATTCAACACAGCAAGAGAAAAGAAGAAATAAAAATCCAGTGCACGTTTAAAAACAAATTTCAAAATATGTATTTTCACCTCACTTTGTACATTGGACTACATTATAATGTTAATGAGTTAGCATTAGTGATTAGTAATTGTTAATTACATCAGTCAGATATAAATAATGTTCAATAATGGAGTCCTCTGTGCATGAGGTAATCCAGAGAAAGAAAAAAAAATGATGCACTTTTACTCTCTGTAGTTTTATATTGGGCTTTGGCTGCATTATGAATTCCATACCTTGCATGTCTCCAGCCACATATTCACCTGTTATACTGGCAACATAGGACTGGCTATATGTGTATGCCACATTATTGCTGGTAACAAAATGCCATCACATTCAGTGAGTTGCTATAAACTTCAAGGCACTATATATTATACTACAGCATCACTCATAAGATCACTTGAGGTATTTGCCTATATTTAGACCACCTTTATGTTTCTACATATGTTTTATATGCATTTCAGAATAGTTCATAACAATGAGTACATTGTTTAAAACCGTAAACAGCTACACAAGCATCAAATCACTGCTTGTTAAGCTTTGATTTTCAGTACTTAGGTAAATGATGATATCTGAATTATAAATAGTACACTGCTTAGAATGTGCCTGTTTGTGCCAAATATATATTATGACATGTTCACTATAATATAAACTGTATATATATTTACAAAGAAAATAGTTCAAATAAATAAAAAGTGACACATGTTGAACACTAATTATTTGCAAAGTTTGAAAATAATTATATTGAAATACACAATTGTTTATAGTAAGAAAAGTGTGTACACGTATCATTTTCTAAAGTAAATGAGAAGTGCTCTAAAAGAAGGCACAGCTAAATATTAGGATTGATTTTAAGATGTTCATACATGAGTATTGAACAAAAAAAGTGAGTATTACTCTAAATGTATACATGCATAGAAAAGAAATGACGTTTTAAAATTCAACATTTGCTTGATAACATGTACCTATATGTATATTTCTTTCTGTGTGTCTTTTGTAAGAGATTAACATGTACAACATTTAAATAAAACATATACTGTACAAAGTAAAAATAATCTTTAAATAGTATCCCATTTTTTATACATTGACTTTTGTGTATGTTGTAAATGATGGCATTTGTCTTGTCGCCAGTGATGTCATCAGTGATGTCATCTGTGATGGCATCATCATGGTCATGGGCTGTGCAACAGGAGGTGCAACGCTAAGATGCCTTTAGAAGAATTTCAGGGGTTTTGTTGCATTAAATTCTCACCTTAATGTTCATGCAACTAAAGAGTTTTCCTTGAATTTCAAAGGTTTTGTTACAATGTATCATTGCTCACATTAACGTCTCTGCAACTAAAGTTGTTTTTCTTGAATATATATATACATTCGGTGGATGTGGGAAATTATGACAATCTTAACTAGGATGACCCCCGAAATGTCATGCAAAATATGATGCTTGATCTCATTGCTGATCCCCCCTGTGAGCTCCTGTATGTTCTCATGGGCTGTGCAATTGGGGTGGGAAATCTCAAATCCCCCATGTTCAGATTTCATATTTTCCCACACATACTGAATTTCAGGGGGTTTGCTGGAATAAATTGGCTTATCTTAACTGTCTCTTATGTAAAGTTGTTTCATTGAAACAAAGCTTTTGTTATTCTATAGATTTTACTAGGCACACCTGCCATGGTCTTTGGCAATGGCCAGTGACCACGGCCTTTAGCCATGTACACTGTTGACTCAGCAACAATTATAGTAACAAACCATGATCCATATCCCCCTTCGTTAGTAAATAACCAGATTCCACCGGCCACAGCCTTCAATTGTATACACAGTCCATGTGCAATAATTTGGTTAAAACACCTTATCTCCTTCCCAACAATGCCTATAAACCACGGGACAGCGGCCAATGTCTCCATGTCCTTCGACAGTTTCCCCTGAAAATGTATAGGGGAAGCATAACCGTGATCACGGTGGAGCTGCCTTGTATTGCCGTGAGAATGGTCTTCCCCTTCCCCACTGTCACTTTACATGTGTACCACTCCTCCTTTTGCCATCCCTCCACCATTCCTCCTGTAAAAAGAATCTCTCCTGACCCTCCACTATTATCCACTATTATCCTATTTCACCCTGCCCCTTCACATGACAAGCTTTTCTTTCTGATCGTGTCTTGTGATTTTCCTGCTGTATTCGCCTATGTTTCCAGCAGTAAGAAAAAAATGTTCTGACACAAACAAGGCTCTCCAGCCCTACTCAAAGACGCCAACTCACCATTTGGTCTTCTTTCACCATCCCCCTGCTCTGTTGTGAAACCTTCATTTCTCTCCACCAAATATAATTTTGAATACTTTTATTTTTCACATTCCTGCATGAGTATCAGGGGAATCTCTCACATTGAGCACAACAATAAAAGTGGTGACTATTAATTTCTGAAAAGTCTCAGTGCAGCCATGCGCCCTGGGATACAAAGGGCTTCATTATGAGTTTGGAGGTACCCATGCCCGCCTCCAAACTTGGGTCCAGGTCCGTGATCCCTGAATGGGTAATACTGGGCCATTCCGACTTGGAGGGCCCAGTATTTCCTCATTCAGGGAACCCGGACCATCCTCATTCCCACTTGAGCCCGATGCTAACAACGGGCCCATTTAATGATGGGCTACTTGGTAGCATGCTGGTCCCCTCGCGGGACCTGCAAAGGACGCCTTGTCTGACCAGACATCCAGAGGAGGTCCCGCGAGGGAACCTTGTAATGAGGCGGTACAGGGTTAACAGCGCCGGCACCTTTACCGGCACCGTTAACCCCTTACCGCCTCACTTGTAATGAGGCCCATAGACACGTTCTTTGGATGAGGGCATCCACTTCTCCATCACAATGTTTAAAAACTACTTGATGGATGTACACCAAGCAAAATAAGGAATACTTGAATGCCTTGTGGCCAACTTGTTTAGAAATTGGCACACATCTGTCAAGCAATTTTTGCTGCGTGCTAGTTCAAAGGAATGGCATTTTTCTCTATTGGAAAACGAATGGGTTTAGGCTGAAAAAAGCTATTCCCTACGCTCAATAACCTTTGAGGCATTGGACGAATTGTCCCCAAAATATCCAATTTGATGGGGCCTGATCCATCCACTGAGTCAAAAAGTTATCAGAAATCGGTTCCCGAAAAAGCATTTAATAATACATGTTGATACTTGTATAAACATAAGTCTACAGCGAGTGATTTGAATAGTCCCACCTCTTATATTTACACCCAGAGAGTGAGAGCGAGCGAGTGAGAAATAGTGATAAAGATTTAGATGTAGATAAGGAGAGGCTTGTAGAAACACATTTTTGAGTGGTCATTTTGGTTTACCTAATTTTGGTAGTTCTGTTTTTTTTAAGTGAATATATTTAAAAAAAATATATGCAGTGGTAAACCTTTAGTTGCAACACAGTTAAGGTGAACCAAAGTCAATGTGTTGGAAGTGGCGACAACTTTAATTCAGAGTCCCCCATTGATGTCATCCATGATGTTATTTCTGATGTCATTGCTGTATGTTTTCATGAGCTGAGCAACAGGGGCCTCTCTAAAGGTTGACGTCACTTCCAACGTCTGGCAAATTTTGTCGGTTTTGCTGCAATAAATTGTTCCTGTTAACTGTGTATCAACTAAAGATTTGTCAGTGAATTTCAAGGGTTTTTTCATGCTATATCTTTCATCACCTTTAATACTAAAGAACTATTGACCACTGGCCATGGGCCCCCGAATAGCAATTAGGGTAAAAGACTGTGTCACCTTTGGCCATGGCCTTTGACCACATTCTCTCCCATTTTGCTCCATCTCCCACTGATCCTGACCTTCAGTCATGGCCAGCAGCACCAACCTAAGGCTGCTACCAGTCTCCCTTGTTGCAGTAAATAACCCTGTCCCACTGGCCGCGTTTGTTTTACCAATCGACACTCGTTATACTTTGCCTGTGGGATCTTGCGCCTTTCCCTCAATTATGGTATAACACTGTGTCTCTTTGGGGTAAAAGACTGGTCAGTGTTTTTGTATCCCTCAAGATTTTCCCATGGGAATTTTACATAACAATATTCACACAGGAACCCGTTTTTGGGTGTTCCATTAACTCTGGAATTACTTTATCAGCATTGCCATGTTTTTTTGGGATTCTCACAGTAAGATGAAAACATCTTCTAAATTAAATTTCAATGTATGCCTCCCTGTATATTCCACTCTTTTTTCAGTCTCCTTACATCTCCCCTAAAGTCGTACTCGCTACTAACTCTCTCCTAATATTGTTATTTCCTCACGTCTTCCCATAAAGCATTTCTGTTCCCACAATAATCTTGCCAGTTAACTGTGCTACTCAGAACAGCATGCCCTCCCTTTCTAGCCCTCCCCAAAGTGCAACACCCTCCACTGTATCCTCTTCCATCTCTCCCAACAGTGCCCTAATGTGAAGCCTCCCATTTCGAAATATCACGTGCTTTTATTTTTCACATTCTCACAGGATTATCACGGGAATCACTCACAACAAGAAAACAAAATGGCAGATTCTCATTTCTGAAAGGCCTCAATGCTGCAGTGCACCATGGGAAAAGTAGTTATTGAATAGGCACCCCCATTTCTATCACATTTAAAATAACTACAGCACAGATTTACCCCAAATGCCAAAAGGCATATCTGCACCATGTTGTGGCCAACTTGTTTCTTATTAGGCGCAAATCCACCCAGCAGTGTTTTCCGGGTATTACCCAAATTGGCCTTTTACAAATGACCTTTCACACAATTGATCTAATTATAGTGGTCCTAAGTGACCTTCTGCATCATTGACCTTTATATTATTTTAGTTATTTTATATATGTATTCGGTTGGTTTTGGATTATAAATAATATAAGGGGATTGGGTGGGGACTAACGGGGGGGTTTGGATTGGGTGGGGGGTGCGGGTGGTTTTCCCCCGCATATATGTCCTAATTGGCCTTCTAAATTAGGTAAATTCTCCTGAGGTGAATTGTGAAAAGGTCAATTAGTATACAACCATTTTCCATGGCTCTGTCAAGAGGATAACCCTTTTTCTCTATGGGAACATGAATGGGTTTAGCCCAAAAAACATTATTTTGTATCATGCTTAATAATTCAACATCTGTCTACCAGAGTTGAACTGAATCCAGTCTATGCTTTGGAGCTTTTTTGTCAACAGGCTTATGATAATGGAGAGCTGGAGAAGGGAGACACAAGGGCAGATGCAGGGCAAGAGAAAGAGGGCATAGAGAGGCAGGAAGTGGAACAGAGAGGGTGCATTCAGGACAGATGGAGGGGGAGAATATGGTGGCCCTCAAGGAGGAGCAACAGGAGGAAGCTGATTCAGGATAAGAGGGGGATTAGAAGGGGATGGATGTGGGGGAGGATGAAGAGCACCTGGGGGCAGAAGCAGGCAGATGGAGGTCAGGAGGACAAGGGGCACCAGGTGAAACATGAGGAGAAGGAGGGACAGCAAGTGGCAAAGGAGGCAGATTCGGGCCCCATGTATACACATATTCATACATACATACATACACCTATTGAAGTCTCGCCTCCCCACTCACTTAAAGCAAATCATGCAACGTAGCCACTAGGATTATTTTCTCCCTTGTACTATGAAAAGACATGTCATGTATCTTACACACCTAGTCACAGCTACTGAGTGGCTCCAATTAAGTCTGGGATGTTCAACTCTCTGTTCAATGACAACACACGTCATGTGTGTGGATCTTATGCAAGATAGCTATTGGATATCTCATGTTCATATTACTAGAACTAAGAAGATGGCACATTTGTTGAACACTCGGTTACCTACACTGAATATATGTGTACATGTATGCATTGTATTCATATAGCATACGCCCAGCGAGTAAGAAGCAGGCTACTGTGCAAAGGTAAATATAAAGTGTACTAAAACCGAAACACACCATGGATGCCTCACAGGGGAGCCATGCACAGGTTTAGGGGGTTTACTCTGAGAACTCCAGAACAACGGGGCTGTCCATTACAAGTCCATTAGATTAAAAGTGTGTCTATTGAGCGTCTGTCTGGTGTTGTGTTGTTCCTCAGTAGAAGTGCTTATTATTTCCCTGGTCTTCTTTTGCCGGCATTTACTATTTTCCAGTCTAACTATGTTGTGACTTCTGGAATTGTGCAGGATCACAGGATATGGTTAGTCTTGCAAGAAGGTACGGCAGAGGTTCAGTTAGCAGAGCCTTGAATATAATATATATTTTTTTAATTTAATTTTTAAACTACTTTACTGGATTGCAGGACTACAAGGAACAGTGACTTTTTTGAGAATGAGAGGAATCTGGCTGCATTTCATCAATGCATAATCTCCTGCCTAGAACTATCTACAACTATCTATTGGAGGTTCTGTTTCCTCATCACCGACAAGGAATGCCACATGGGCGAATGCCATGCATGGTGGTCGCTGGGATTCTCTCCTTCCTAGTAATAGCTACACAAATATGGCACACGCCAGAAAGGTGACACATGTGTCAGACACTCAAATATAGCCACTTTGTGTGAGGGATTCTATTCCCTCTGGTTGGCACAAACATATGTTATGCTAAGCTACAGCCACAGAATAATAATAATCTCCTGGCTCTGTGACATGGTCTGGGGCTTCCCCATGTCAGGAGAGAACAGGGATTCCTCCTTTTGTCACCTACTGTCACCCAACCTCGATTTCAGCACATGTTCTGTTTTTGTCACAGGACATCAAGGACCAGCAAGCTCTGCCATATAGATCAAGCGCACCAGACCGTGTAAGGAGTACAACGATACCTACACTCATGTGGACTCTCTGGTGCTGCATAATATAGCACTGCACTTATCACTACTCCCTAGATTAATGGGAGCATTTACACAGCTACCACAAGAAACTGTACTGAAGGCTTTTTTTAACTGTGGTGCACACAAAAGTGGCAGGACTAAAGAGTAATATCTCATGGACTGACTGCAGCTGTGAGTGTCAGAGTTCCTGATAGAGTGAATGGTAGTGGAGGGGAGTGTACAGGTGTAGTAGAAGTGGGTAGTGTGAGAGGGTAGACAGTGAAGGCAGCAAGTGTGTGAAAGTAGAAGGAGAGTGCTTGAGTGGAATAGTGACAGGTATTAAGTGGAGTGAGGTCAGTGGAAGGTGATATAAATAGTAAGGTAGAAAAGTTGGAGAATATTTAATGGACAGAGGAGACAGAAGGTGGGAGGACACACAGAGAATGTGAGAGAGAAGAGGGAGTAAGAGTTGATAAGAGAAGGAGAAAGAGTAAAAGCAGGATAATCGAGGGAGGCAGGGGGAAGTGGGAGGAGGGAGGAGAAGGTGCAGATCTCGGAAGAGAGGGAGACAAGGGAGATAGGGAGAAGAAAGGGGAATAGGGAATTAGGGAGATAAAAGATTGGGGATATTAGTCAGTGTGAGCGAGAGAGTGGAGAGTGAGATTGTGAGAGAGAGAGGGGTAGAGAGAGAGAGAGAGAGTACCAGACAAAATGCTGGCACTTCATGTTTAAAGACCATTATTTGCAGAATATTAAAGACCATTATCTGCGGAATACTAGAATAGTTCAACCCTTAGGAAGTTCTTGAGAGAGAGCAAGAATGTTAGATCTTTTCATTTAAGGCCTCCCACATTAGAGAGTCTACGTTACACAGTAGGGATTACTAATTTCTAGTATTCCAGATGATTTGGGTGGCAGTGATGCCTGGACAAGAGTGAAGCAGGCCCCGGCGAGGCAGAGGAACCAGCTAGAAGAACCATTTATTGACTTCCCCTGGCAGGTGGCACAACCTCCTAACAGCTTCTCCATTAAGTTGTAAATATACACTATGCCTGCACTATTTCGACTCATGAGTTTCTTAAGGCCATTTGTGACAAGTGTTGTCATTGCAGGATTGTTTATGCCCCACTAGAGGAAGATGAAAGGAACATCGGAAGCAAGAGACTCCTGGGAAACTCACAGCCACTGAGTGATCTAAGAGTTGGGAGTGGAGCTCGAGTTTCTTGCCCTGGATTCTGCAGGGAAAGGCTCAGACGACTTCTGGCAGTCCTCTGGATTGGACCATACCCTGATTGAACGAGAGGACCAGGAGAAATTAGGTGTTCTGTCCCAAAGAAAAAAAAGGACTGTTTGAGGTAGAAACTTTGAGATGTCTAGGAGAAAGTAATTCAAGGTAGAAGAGCCAAAGCATGTGGAATTCTTTCAGAAGACATTAAATCCTGAGTCGAGTCTCAATAAAAGTCTGTCTCTGGTGAAGAGAAATACAGCATCAGGTATGCGTTATTAATATCCTTGGTCAAAGGACAGCTAGCAACCAATAAACAACACCCATTCAGTGAAGTCACAAGTGGAATCTTGGAACAAATGGTTATGACCAGGAACATTACCATATTAGACTACATCACCTTTGATTACAATAGGAGAACACCAAGACAGCTGTCATATCATATGAGGGACCCATGAAGAAGTGTTTGTTATAGAAGAATTAAAAGGAATACAAAAAAGTATTACTCCTGGAACAAATATCTGACTCACTGCCTCCCTATTTATAGAAAAACAGTTATCAACTTTACAAGCCCTCTCTGGAAGAAGCCATCCAGTTGGCCAATGGTTGTAAAAGAGTAGTGTATTGTAGGGAACCACAGATGGGTGGAAAGAAACCCATTCAGGGAAACCCTCTGCGGGTGAGACAAGGAGTTTCTATAGGAAATCAGATTTATCTGATCAAGGCTAATAGAGATAAAAAGGCAGAAATCACAGCCCTAGATGGTTGGACTCAATCATAATACCTGGGTGTATATTTGGTACTATTCATGTGGATATCCAGAACACACCACCATGTTGTGTCCAAAGAAAGGAGGAGCCTATGAACATTGAGTTTTATTGATCGTGGAACTCCGGTTTGCGCTCCCATATAAGACCCAGAGGAACAAGAGGAAAATCTTGATTTTCTGGAATTTTACACAGATGTGTACTCTGATTAACAAGAGACCACAGGATCCACCTCTTGTATAGTAATTTCTACAGGAGAGGCAGATCATTTGTTCCATCTCTTTCCACTTGGTACAAGTAAGAGCTGCTAGCGCTTTATTAGACTCAGAGAGGGAAAAACATCCATCCAACCCAATTGTATCACCCATAAAGAGCTAAGTCCAGGACCCCTATCAAAAATAATAATTTTCCATGAAGATTTGTACCTCCACTCACAAGCCAAAGTAAATGTCAACGTGTTTGGAAGGGCTTTTTTAGTCCCTATGATAATGATGCCCAGACTGTGTGAAGAAGAACTCTTTGCCACAGACTTCCCATTCTTCAATTCATGCCTGAAGACCCAAACCACTTGGCAAAAGCAAGCAGTTGTACCTCTCTACCATCATATAGATAGTCCATTCTTAAAGGAGCAAGACTTAAAAGAAGGGAGTGGAGTTATATGACATGTCTGGGGCTTCACCGTCTCAGGGAGGTATCGGAGCATCTCTCAACCTGGGGTGGAAGGCCTACCAGGGCAATGCCTGACCTGGTCCTACCCCAGGGACAAGGTAATGGAGTTGAGGGAGCCCCATGCCTAAATCCCCCCTCAGTGGGCCCAATTCATGGAATTAATTGTGCCGAAAAAGGGGGATTTGCATGCAAAAATATGCACAAGTGCCCGTTTGTCTATTCATGGTACACACTGCGCGGGGATTACCAGAGACTTGCAAGGAATCAGCGCAGGTCCAAAACGTCACTGCGACACTACGAATGCCTTGCGCGAGACTCCTAGAGAAGGGGCGCACCGTCTTGAGCAGTCACCTAAAAAGGGGGGGGCAGAACACATGGAATGGGGAACAACAAGCACAAATATGGGCATTACGAGGGAAGTACCACAGTAAAATCCTTGCAACGCCAATACGCGCGCTAACAACCCATATTTATGGAATTGAACAGGGTTCTCTGGCGTGTGGAAAAAGACACACAAATCCAGAAACACGTCCATCATGCGAAAGCTGGTGTAAGCATCACTGTGCATAAAAAGCCACGCAAACAACAAATGCACGTATACAGCTATGATGAATGTACCATTTCTCGCAGCAGTGATTGTGGGACACCGCAGGAGCCGGAGGATGGCCATGGCCCGCAATTTTCTACCCAGGACCAGCTTTTTTGGGATGCCTGATGACCAGGTCTGTGCCAGGTATAGGTTTCCCCCACATATCATATTAGACCTTGTCACGGAGTGGGAAGATGACCTTAAATCACCCACCCTATGCTACCAAGCACTGAGCCCCTTGGAAAAGGTGTTCAAGGTACTGCATTTTTTGGCCACTGGCTCATTTCAGCAGACAACTGCCATAGTTGAGGGCATTTCACAGCCCACACAGTCACGCTGCCTACATCAGGTGTTGGCAATAATTACTGCACGCCCCCCAGTCCGCAGGCACATCTACATGCCCAGAACAATGGCAGACAGCAGACGGCAGACATCAGCATAGAGCCCACTCCTCCCAGAGTTGTCTGTAACTTGGTTTACACAAACAAAATGTGGTAATTGATATGTGTTCAAGAGTAATCACCTTGGAACATTTACGCTGTTTTTGGTTCTTAAAATATTGTTAACTAGGCATTTGAGCAAATAAGGCACAATATCCAAATAGATGGGGTGTTCTGATTTACAGAACAGAATCATCAAGATTGCGATTTTTGCACAAGTACGAGTGGTGTTTTGTATGAAAGGGGATGAAAGAGTATGTGAGTAATGATGTATGAGATGTGAGCTTTCTGTTGGTGTGATAATATGTGTCTTTGGATAATTGGTTTTTAATAGATGTGATATTAATGTATTTGATGTGTTTCTTTGCAAATGTTTTTCATGATCATATTGTGATTAAATGAATAAAATAAATGAATTCTGACACATACTGCTTCTTGTTTAGAATATGTACCCTTTAAATAGGGTTGTTCTTTGGAAGGGATTATGTGAATTGGTTGAATTGGTTGAATTAACAATAGGAGGGTATGCACTTATCTACAGATAACTGCAGTTTTGAATGGGAGAAGATGGCAGAAAGGTAGGCCGTGGTCCAGGACTTTTACCAGGTGGCACACTTCCTTAAAGTGCTTGGTGCCATCGATTACACCCCTGTGGCTCTACGTCCACCTAGGACCACAGAGTACATCTATCACAATCGCAAGCACTGGCATTCCACCAACGTGCAGGTTGTTTGTGATGCCAAGGGAACCATCACTTCTGTATATGTAAACTATCCAGGGTCCACCCATGATAGTTTCATATTCAGAATGTCACCCCTACATTGGGCCCTGGAAGCTGGGAGGCATGGCAACACATGGCTCATTGGTGAGTATAAATGCCCCTGCACATACATGCCTGTCACGCACACCACTTACAAATATTCTCACCTCTACAAGGGACAGTTCCTACCCTCTGAGCACCTACATGATGATGCCAATATGGAACCCTGCCCCACCACCCAAGGTAAGATACAATGCAGCCCATATTGCAACTTGGGCCACAGTGGAGCGCACATTCAGAGTGCTCAAGTCACGCTTCTGCACCTTTGACCACTCTGGTGGTGAGTTGCTATATGCACCACCAGTAGTGTGCAGGTTATTGTGGCAGCATGTGTCCTGCACAATGTTGCAACACAGCTTGGCGTACCTGTGGACAAAGTGGTTCCCCCACATCCCCAAACACATGCTGGTCACCTGCGCATGGCAGGGGAAAGGGCACGTGGCGAGATTGCCCGTACCCAGCTTGTGGCTACATTTTTCACAGGACTGAAATATTTGCACTGTGCCCAGTGGCTGAGAGGATCAAGTTCAAAACCCTCTGCATTGTCCACAAAGCCTTCTGGTGCCTGGGCCCAAAATACCTTCAACTCTATCTTCCTAAATATCTTCCTTCTCAAGCTCTTTACTCATCCACCTCCAACTCCCTCAGGGTCAGTCGCTTCTCCAAGCAACGAGTTGGCGGTAGATGTCTTTCTTCGGCTTGGGCTTCCCTCTGGAACAGCGTCCCTGCCTTCCTGAAACTTGAGGTGAACCATCTCCAGTTCCGGAAGCACCTCAAAACCTTTCTCTTTGCATCTGCATTTCTCCTCCTCTCCCCTGCTAACCTCCTGGCGGATTCGGAATCTGCACTGGTGACCTGGCACCCTCTGATCCCGGGCTCAGGTCCACGCCCCACAATCACACACTGTTGCACTGACTGCCTGGCATCCCTTGTACTTTGGGACTGTTCGGTATGCCTTCAGTCCCACCACCAGCACTTGACACCTGATGTCTGCACTCACCTTTGCACTTGCCACCTGCTGGCCGTTACTTTACTATTGTTATTTTATTCCCATGTACTGCACTGTCCTTCCCCCCACCCCCTGCACTTTCCCCCTTCCCCTTTATCATGCACTTGCGTGATCTGAATGTCACTTGGCCTAGTATAATTGTTGTCTGTCTTCTCTTTGTTCCCCCACCCTTGCCTCGTCGCGCCTTTAAACACTTGTGTATAGGCACGTTATAATTTTCATATCATATATCATATCATACCTAAAATCCAACCCCGCTGGAGTGCACACAGCCCTGGCACATTCCAGGTACCATTCAATGATGACAAAAGGACAATCATCTGTGTCCACCAAACCACCCTGAGAATGTGTCCTTGGAAGTGCTGCACTTAAACTGATTCAATAAGGTGTGTACAAAGGGAACACATAGAAGAGGGAGTATGCCACTAACACCATGTCAAAGTACACATCTAATTTCTGGTGTGTCACATAAACCCTCCCACATGTCATGTAAAATTATTGCCATACTGTGCCATGGCATGCAATGTCAAATGAGATACATAAATAGCCAACACATAACACTACTGTCACAAAGTGCTCAACAATGCATGGTACAAGTTGAGAAATTACACACGCTCATACAATTCCATAATAATGTTGACAGGAACAGTAATTTCCTAGTACAACATACCATAAACACTGGACCTACCAGTGAATCTGTCTGACTCATCATATTTCCACAAGTGCCTCAATGTGTCGTAACTTGCACAGGGCACCCAAGTAGGTTTTGCGTGCCTCTGCTAATTTAAGGGGGCAGGTAAGAGCATGCAGCAGGAGGTCAAACAAGAATGGAGATAGGCAAGGTAATTCATAATGACGGAACAGGAACAAAGGATGGATCTCAATGTTCACCCAAAAAGAGATGGGAACCATGCACTAGACAAACAATGAGGAATCCCACTAGGGGTATATACACAGGTTGGACTCGAGACTGGCCAAGATATAAGGGAAACCCAATGCCTCTGTGTAAATTACTTTTACAAGCACCACTCTTTGCAAGCCCATGGAAAGGGGAAGCAGGAGTGGTTTCTTTGTCTAGACCCTAAGGCACAAACAAGGAGTCTACTAACACGAAATAAGTGGACATGGGTCCAGCTGGAACCTACAGTGGATGCCCTTGGAGGCAACAGAACACAACACACTGTAACATAAATTTACAATAGACCACAGGTAAGACAAGGGAAGGGAAGGTGTGAAGATTACCTGCTGGGAACCCCAGCAGCCTAATTCTAAACAAGGTAATAACAGATGCACAAGTGAGGACAAGAACGGCATCAAAAATAACTAGGGGAAAATAGGCAGTAAAGTAAGCACGGTTCAGAAGGGGAAAAACAAGTAAATAAAAATCGGAAATGTCCATGTTGGAAGGGGGAAGGGTGGGCATGTCAACACCCACATGTGTGGATGTTGAGAAAAAAAATACCCCTCCATGGGTTCATGGGTTCATGGGCCGCACGGCTATCATGGATTGGGAGGGCTTTCGCTGCTGTCGCCACCTTCCTGTGTAGCATCTGAAGGTGGTAGTGGTAAGGGAGGTTCACCATGTATAGCCCTGGCCAGGTCCGCCATGGCAGCAGCCAGGCGGGACAGAGATGAATGCATCTGCAACATGAAGCCTCAGAGGTCCACATGCAACACCTCACGGGATGCACCGAGTTCCTCCGAGATGGTACGAGTCAACAGTTGCATCTGCTGTTCAAACTGTGTACTGCGGGCTGTCTCTAGCACTGCCAGTGTAGCTCTGAGGGACAGAAACTCTTACCTCAGGGCTTCCCTGTGGGCACGATCCATTGCAAGCAGGGATGCCTGCAGAGACCTCAGTTCCACCCGTCGGCTTCTGTTGCTGGCCTCCATGTGCAGCCTCTGTGAGAGGCATTTGGACCGCAATGCCTGCAGCTGGTTCTCTACCTGTGTTGCTGGTGGGATCATGGAATTGGCCACCATATCCATGTCCTGAGCCAACATCTCATAGGAAGCACATTGTTGTTGTGCAACAGTATACATAGACTGCTCCCACACAGTATTGCCCTCTGCAACACGGCCACCGTGTGTGCGGGCCCTATACCTGCCTGACCCAAGGAAGCATGGCCCTTGATGTGATGCCACCGTCTGTGGCTGCAGGACTGCATCCCTCCCTTGCTCAGCTGTCCCAGGATCAGGAACCAATACTGTGTAGCATGACCCCGCAGCCGTAACCACCACAGACGGACGTGACAAAACTGACTGGCCCTGTGAGGGGACATGACCCCCTGCATATACATGGGCTATAACAGTACCAAAACTTGATGCACTCAGCTGTGACAGCATAGAGGAATTCACATCTGGTTCACCACCAGCGCAACTGGTTTCATAGGAGTTGGACTCATACTCATTCATGCCCCGGATGGTCTGTAGAACTAGTGGATTTTCATGGGCTGCCATAAAACGTCCTCCACTGGTGCTCTGTTGCGGCTGAGTATCCTGTTACTCCTCAACCTCCTCCTCTGCATCCAGTGCATCATCACCTGCACATGGACAGAACCATACATAAAGAGCTATGTGAATAGCATAGCCCACACACATAAGTATCACAATGGTATCCTACAACAAATTAACAAGCTATGTCACGCATTGCACAATGTCCCACCCATTGCCAGTGTCAATGGAAGGTATGGATATAATGAAACCACCCATGGACATGTGTGGATGGACTTAACACCACATGCAGTGCATGGTGTATAGTACCTGCTTCAGACACAAGCACTTGACTGGCATAGTTGAGTCACTAACATCACTGATGTAAATATCCAGAGGCCACATTGTATAGGCATGCCAGAACTGTCTATTAGCATGAGACGGTTTGATGACTACTGTCCCAGAGCCATGTACAATGTATGTGACATGATATGATATGGTATTCATAAAGTGCATACACACAAGTATTACAAGGTGCGGCGAGGAAAGGGTGGGGGAATAGAGTGAAGCCAGACACACCGATCTTATGAGGCCAGGTGACATTGAGATTGCGCAAGTGCAGGGGAAGGGGGTAGGGATAACTGGGGGATGGCAGGGGGCAGTGCAGTACATGGAAACAGCAGCAAAAAAAATATGACAACATAAGCACTAAGTAAAATGCGTCCAGCTGGTGGCAGTGGAAGGGTAGATGCAGACATCAGGTGTTAAGTGCTCCTAGGGGGCTGTAGGGTTACAGTAAACAGTCCCCAAGTGCGGGGGATGCCAGGGAGGCAGTGCATGGGTGCAACTGCCAGGCTAGCGTACCCGGCCGGAGATCACATGGTGGCCAGGTGACCAGTGCAGTTTCATATTTAGCCATGAGTTCAGCAAGGGAGAGGAGGAGAGAAAGCACAACCCAAGAAGAAGTATCAGATGTGCTTCCAGAACCGGAGAAGGTTCCCCTCAAGTTTCAGGGAGGCATGGAGGCTGTTCCAGAAGAAGGCCCCAGCCGAAGAAAGACATCAACCATCAACTCTTTTCTACGAGAAGCAACTGACCCAGAGGTAGTAGGAGAGGGATGATTGAAGAGCTTGAGAAAGCAAATATTTAGGAAGATACAGATGAAGGTATTGATTGTGGCCCCAGGACCCAGAAGGCCTTGTGGACAATGAAAAGTGTTTTAAACTTAATAATTGTAGCAACTCGGAGCCAGTTCCATGATTACAGTCCTGGAGAGATACGATACCTGGGCTGGAGAACAGGGACAATTTTCGCAGTCCTGTTCTGGATGTGTTGCAGAGGGCAGAGAGTTGAAGCAGTCAAATTAAGAACAAGGCTGTTTCAGTAGCCCAGCCTAGAGAGAACCAGTGCTCTGTAGACAGTGAGCTTCTGGGTGAAGGAGAGGAAAGGTAGAATACCTCTGAGGAGGTGAAGCTGACATCAGTGATGTGAGGAGAGAAAGAGAGTGTGGAGTTGAAGATTAACCCAAGGTATCCACCGTCACAGGTGGGAGCAGGAACAGGGCCAAGAGAGGCCCGCCAGAGAGTGACAGGAAAGGAGGGAGCAGGTGTGGTGGTGAGGAGAATCTCGGTGTGCAGCACATCGTTTGTATGCAGTCTGCAATACACCAAGCATGGGTCAGTACACCATGATAAGGTTCACACATGGCAGTCATGGGAATGCAGGCAGAAGTGCTACACAATCAGAACAATTCATTCAATCGACATACACATGTTCTGGATGCACATTCTTCATCACTCACCGGACATTTCCTCGTAATCTGGCAGGCCTCCCATGCCTTGGACCTGCTCCATATTAATGAACTCACTAATTGCCTCTTCATGTGGTGTGAAATCCTCGTCCTATATGTGCTCCCTGCCTGCGTGAGCATATCACGTCAGTGTTCACCCACGTAGTCCATGAGGATCTGGATTTCTTCACCATTCAAGCTCCTCTTCCTCGACGTTGCAGTCTCCTGTACCGTGTATTGGGATTGCGTCTGTTTTGCTACTGCACGCTTTACCTTCTTGGAAGATTGTGCAGACTCTGTGTGCTGGGGCCACTCGGGTCAGTAAGGGCTGGAGCACTGGTGGATTGGGCCATGGTATGACCTGCTGATGCTGGGACACTAGGGGAACCTGCAGATTTCTGTAATTGGGTGCCGTTGCCAGGTCCTTTCACTGCACGTCCCTTCCCCTTGGACGCATGGACAACATATGCACGTACGTCTCTGTGGACATGGTCCATGACCACAACAGCCATGGCTGGTGGTCCCTGAGCCTGGGTTGTGGGGACTGCGGCTTCATGACCATAGCTGGTGGGGACAGCAGCTGGCCATGCAGCTCCCAGAACCCTAGACGCAGGGACAATATCTATCTCTGCATTTCTGTGGACCTGGGCCATGACCACTAAAGCTATGGCTGGTCGTCCCCGAGCCTGGGTGGTTGGGACTGCAGCTGTTCGTGCAGCTTCATGACCCTGGACGGTGGGAATTGCAGTTGCCCCTGCAGCTTCCTGACCCTGGCTGATGGCGACTGTAGTTGCCTCTGCATCTCCCTGACCCTGCTGAGTAGGGGGCATAGCTCTCCCGGCACAACCCTGGCCCTGGACACCATGGCCACCTCGGACACCTCGGCCACCCTTCCTCTTGTGCCTTCCCACTCATGGCAGAGATTGATCTGTGTAATGGGATGAGCAGCAAGCAATTGTCCTGGGCAATTGGAGTGAGGGGGCAGGGTGTGTTATGTAAAACATACTAGATGCCTTGGTAGCTCACGTGAAAAATAAAAGCATTACACAGTACGCTGGGGCACCCAGCAACACAAAAAATGAGTAAGCCCACAAAAGCCACTGTGATGTTAACAATGGGGGTACATGATACACAGGGGCACCCAGAGCATGAATAATGCATACACGACTCACGGTTAGCCTCTGAAAATAGGGAAAAGTACACGCGCGTGTGCGCAGAGGCAATTCCCCCACCAAAATAAGAAGATTGCACTTGCAAAGTAGTGAACAAAATGTGTGGCATCCCAAAAACTCTGAAGTCCACATGTCCATTCGCTCCAACTTGCACAAGCATGTGATGTTCTCCTATGCACTCCTTTATTCCGAATCTGAACGGCAATGCCCAATGGCCAACCCGTGTCATGTAACTTACGCAATTACACCCTTTCCTCTGATTTCACATGTAAGCGCTAATTTTGCAAGCGCAAAGTAACTTTCACTCTGTTTCCTGCTGCCCACGCGAGTAACACGGAAGACCCACGCGCTGTTGCCTATGACCCATTTTACCTGCCTCCTACTGCCCTGAGCTGCCTCCTACGAGCCATCTGCTGCTGCCTGCCCACTGTGTGTGCCTGCTGCTCACTTGCCTGCATTTTGAGTGCCTGCAGTTAAGCCATTACCAGGGCTGCTGTCCTCGGTCCTGTGAACACCTCAGCTGATTCAGAAGACTCCCAAAGTGCTAGAACATCACCACAGCTCCACAGCCCAGCCTGAGGACCACCTTGCCCATCCACAACTGCCTCTAGGGTTGCCATGTCTGAGCAAACATCTCCAGAGGCAAGTGGCAACCCCACGGCAGCGAGGCAGGGGCTGTCAACTTTGCAACCAGGGAAGTTGACATCCTTTCGGAGCATGTCCTGGGGCATTATGATGCCCTCTACCACCCCGCAATGCAAGTCGGCAAGGAAGGACGGAAGCTGATCTGGGACAAGATTCTGATCTGGTTGTCATCAAGGTGGAGGATGTGGCACCCCATGACTACCACCATGTGCACAAGCGCTGGGAGTACCTGAAGTCCAGGACCCACAACAGCCCGGCACTTCCTCCTGGCTGGTGACAACCAAGGAGGGCGCCGGGGCCTGTTGAACAACACGGACATGCACACCCAGGTCAGCGATTTGCAGCACCGTCTGGAGTCGTCAGGTGAGTGTCCACGTGGTGTTGTCCTCCACTGTGCATGTGCATGTTTATGTATGGTGGGAGTGTGCACCTTGGCCTTAAGCAAGTATGCCTCTGGTACAGATGTCTGTTTTCATGTCCCAGACAGTGCTGCACATGTTTTCAATGAACGATGTGTTATTCCAATGGTGTTACTTTTGCAATGTGTGTTGTACTGCAGAATATAACAACATGTGCGTGGTTTCTTACATGTGTCTGAGACGTGCCCGTGTGGGAGGTGTGACACATGGGTGTTGTCTTCAACATCATGAACAGGCATGGTGTACATGTGTATGTGTCTGAGATGTGACTGTGTGACTGGCCATTACTTCTGGATGGATGTAACTGGTGCATTTCAATGGGTGCCCTACTCTTGCTGCCTGATTGACATTGATGTGATAGCTCAGTGTACTGCTTCAGGACTGTCAGGTGATGTGTGTGCATGATACATGTGTGTGTAGCATGCCCAGTTTGTAGGTAGTGACCAAGGATGTGATTGTCTGTTGTGAAGGACAGACATGTACGTGCATGTATGTACATTCCATGTACGTGTGTGTTGTGGAGGGTGATGATGGTTGTGACCTTTGGCAGTGTGCTTCAGGAGCATATGTTTTGTGCCAGACACACATAGGTATAGTACCATGATGTTTGTGTTCTATGTCTCCTTATCCACAGCGGCGTTGGAAGAAGAGGGTAGAGAAAGTACTGTGGAGCATGGCAGCAGGGATGCCTCCACCGGGCAGAGACGCACGGCCCAGTCACGCCCCTGGATTCAACGTCATCGGGGAGCAAGGAGACTGCTGCCATGTCTCAAACTTCGGCCATAGCTGCTGAGGGGAGGTCAAAGAGGGTGAGGGTGGACGTGGCTCCTCGGCAGTGGGGAGACAGGTGAGCTCACACTGAGGCAATCCACTGTGGAAGACGCTGGGGAGGCATCCAGGTTGGTGGGGGATGAGGAGGAGGAGGAGGCCGTATCAGCCCAGTCCATGGAGCACAGCGGGGGTGATGAGGTGGGTGTGCCTGCTGTAGTCCAGACTCAGGGGCAGGAAGCTGTGCAGGTCGCTGTGGAGGTACCTGTGCCAAATAAATCCCCTGGCCAGCACTTGCACCAGTATGCACTTGCCGGTATGCCCCCTGCTAGACCCATCTGCAGGTGTTGATGTTGCCACACAAATGGACACCCAAATGCCTGTGGGTCTGTCCATTCGAGACAGAGTGGAACCCCTGCTAGCTGGTATTGTGAGGCATACAGGCACCATTTGTTATGATGTGCAGGATTACAATCGTCGGCTTGCACATCATTACAATGAGGTCTGGCGTCTCCTGAAATGGCTATCAATATTCCGGGTCTCGAATTGGCTGCGTGCGTTGGCCACTTATGCGACCCCCTCCAGGTCTTGCTCCTCTTGCGCCAATTGTCCCCCCAGGTGACTTCTGGCACAGATACCACCAGGGCACCCTGTGTACCTGTCCCAACCACGTCAGCTCGTCTGGTGGAGATGACATCCCTGCCTGAGTTGGGAGTCAACATTGGATCAGTCAAGGTGGTCAACACGCCGACCCAGGCTATGACAGGAGCTATTACAATGGAGGGAGAGCAGGCACCCAGGAGCAAGGCACGTTCCAGATGCCCTTGGGTAATTTCATCAGCCCGGAGGGTGGCCATGCAATGCAGGCACCAGACAATTATGCAGAAGCAGGCTCTGAGTAGGAGGCTTTGGGGGCAGGTATCTGGCTTCAGGCAGGATGCAAATGTGGACCTTCGCACAAGGATGTCTTCCGTGTTGGTGCAGTATGGGCAGCAAATCGGGGCAGAGAGGCAGCAGACTAGGGAGGTGAGACTCACCGTAACCAGGGCCGAGATTGCACAGCGTCGGGCAGAGAGGCTGGCTGATGCCCTTGAAGATACTTGCAGGGAGTGGGAGGTGATGGAGAGGACCATGCTGGAGTCCCTGCAAGCCGTTGAGGAGAGAGCGAAGGCCCGCCTAGGGGAATTGGACGCAGTGTTCGATGATGCCCTTGTCGAGACATTGAGTGAGATTGGTGATGAGAAGGACTAGTCCGCTGCCTTTGTAAATAATTTTTTAGGGATACGTTTCTGTTGATTTTATTCATTATTTGGAGCTTTGGGACATTACTCTGTTTTTTGTACATAGTTTTTCATGTGTGGGTTTCCTTTTAATTATTTCATTATTTGGAGTAGACTTGGACATTACTCCATCTTTATTGTGTAAATTGTTTTGTCTTTTTTTGTGTTCACCATGCGGTAATGGTTATTTTTTTTATTTTTGATAGTATTGTAAATAATTTAGTGACATGGACATTTTGCATTCTTTTATTTTTTTCATGTACATATTTTGAACCTTCATTTACAGTGTGTATGAGCACAATACCGCTGTTCAATATAATGTATTTTCTTAACTCACAGTCATTGTTTCTCACAGTTTTTTTTTTGGCAGCATGATGGTTTGTAAGTTTGTTTAGGGTACCTGGTTCTGATCATTGTTGGTCATGTCTGTAGTTACTTGGAGACATGTGTCATGTTTGGTATCCATTTGCGTGGTGAATATACACATGTGGCTGACCGGTGGAGGAGTGTGAAGGGGGAGTTTGGGTGTGCATGGTAAAATGGCATTTGCTTTCACATGTGCAGTATCACTGTGTATTGGCCCTGACTGTGTTTGTGAGGGAGGTGGGTGGGGTGACTGTTGGAATGTTACATGTTCAGGATATTAGCACATGATTTGCTTGATGCTGTGTAACACGCATGCTTTCACCTTCACCAGCATGTGTTTGTGCTGTTATCATTGTCTCTGGTGTTGCTCTACCTTTTGCACTGCCATGCAATGTTGGCATTACTTTGGATTTACACATCAGCAGACCAGTTCAGCTGTCTCAGGGTGTGTCACACTGTCTGATTGACATGTACTCAATCAGAACTCAAGTCATTGCTCTTTGTTTGTGCTTTCGGTCCTCCTCTCCCCTGCTGAACTCCTATCTGAATCTGCACTGGTCACCTGGCTACCCTCTGACCTCGGGCCAAGGCCCCCTCACCAGCCACTTGCACCCCCTCACTGCCTCCTTGGCATCCCCCACACTTGGACTGTTTTTTTCTGTATTCCTACAGCACCCTACCTGCAATTGACATCTGATGTCTGCACTTAGCCTTGCACTTGCCACCAGATGGCCACACTTTGATGATTTTCAATGTTATTGTATGTCTCATGATGTCCTTCCCATGTACTGCACTGCCCCTTCCCCCTTGCCCCGACACTTTTCACCTTCCCCACTTCCCATGCACTTGTGCCATCTCAATGTAACCTAACGTAGCAAGATCACTGTCTCTCTCTTCACTCTGTTCCCCTTCCCCTGACTTGTTGCACCTTCAAAACACTTGATTATAGGTGCATTATGAATGCCATATCATTTGTATATGATGTCATATCATGTACTTCACACATGGGAGGAACAGTTATGTGTTTATTAAGAAATCTGTTCTGGTAATAGCAGTTCATTGAGTGTCAGGCTGTGACACTCCTGGCCAGTTCTGTTCATGTGGCACACATTGAGACTGCTTTTTATTCTGTCATTGTCTGACTATTTCTCCATGGGCATTTGTGACATGACATTGTCACATGGACAGCAGGGCCTCACTTTACCATTAACTTGTTACATGTGTATGTTGTGAGATGGTTGCGGACAGCTATTGTGTTTCAGCAGCTGCCACACACATGGATATGGGACAGGTGTATGCATTTATTTGTGTTTGCATGATACATTTTCCAGTGGATATTCAGGGTGGTGTCAAAACACGGCATTTAAGGTGCACTACACACCATCGATGGAGTGATGAGTGATGATGTGTCTCTATGTAAGCGACCACCATGCGGATCTGGAGGGGGCTGCCTGCAGGGTGGGGTTACGGGTGATGGAGGCTGGAGTGGGGATGTCCCATGTGGAGAGGGCTGCCTGCAGGGTGGGGTCACAGGTGATGGGGGCTGGGGTGTCCCATGTGGTGGGGGCTGCAATCAGGGTGGGGTCACGGGTGATGGGGCTGGTGTGTGGGTGTCCCATGTGGAGAGGGCTGTCTGCAGGGTGGGGTCATGGGTGATGGGGGTTGGGGCGGGGGTGTCCAATGTGGAGAGAGCTGCCTACAGGGTGGGGTCATGGGTGATGAGGGCTAGGGTGGGGGTGTCCCATGTGGAGGGGGCTGCCTGCAGGGTGGGGTGATGGGGGCTGGGGTGGGGGTGTCCCATGTGGAGAGGGCTGCCTGCAGGGTGGGGTCACAGGTGATGGGGGCTCAGGTGGGGGTGTCCCATGTGGAGAGAGCTGCCTGCAGGGTGGGGTCATGGGTGATGAGGGCTGGGGTGTCCCATGTGGAGGGAGCTGGCTGCAGTGTGGGGTCAGGCATGATGGGGGCTGGGGTGTCCCATGTGGAGAGGGCTGCCTGCAGAGTGGGGTCACGGGTGAAGGGGGCTAGTGTGTCCCATGAGGAGGGGGCTGCCTGCAGGGTGGGATCATGGGTGATGGGGGCTGGGGTGTCTCATGGGGAGGGGCTGCCTGAGGTTTGGGTCACAGGTGATGGCAGATGGGGTTTCCCATGAGGAGGGGTCGGCCTGCAGGATGGCATCACGGGTGATGGGGGCTCGGATGGGGGTATCCCATGTGGAGAGGCCTGCCCACAGGGTGGGGTCACGGGTGATGAGTGCTGGGGTGGGTGTGTCCAATGTCGAGAGGGCTGCCTGCAGGGTGGGGTCACAGGTGATGGGGGCTGGGTTGGGGGTGTCCCATGTGGAGAGGGCTGCCTGCATGGTGGGGTCAGAGGTGATGGTACTGGGGTGTCTCATGTGGAGAGGGCTGCCTGCAGGGTGGGGTCACAGATGATAGGGGCTGGGGTGTCCCATGTGGAGAGGGCTGCCTGCACGGTGGGGTCACAGGTGATGGGGGCTGGGCTGGGGGTGTCCCGTCAGGAGGGGTCTGCTTCCTGCGGATTGCAAGGTGCAGATGCACAATTTAGCTGGGGTTCATCCGGGGATCGTGGGGTGTTTTCAGGTGATTACACTGGGGTGCAGCCAGGGATTGCGAGGTGTTTGCACGATTACGCTGGGGTGCGGCCGGGGATTGTGAGGTGTTTTCACTTGTTCACGATGGGGTGCTGCCAGGGATCGTGCAGAGTTTTCACGCAATTTGGCTGTAGTGCAACCGTGGATTGGGAGTGGTTTTTGCGCAATTACGCTGGGGTGTGTTAGGTGGAAACCTGTGCAGTTCCCTCTGGCACCACTGCAAAAGATTTAGGACTACAGGTGGTTAGCAGTAAACCCTCTTGGTAGCAGTCTGTACCACACAGATTCACTTGGTAGCTGTGGCTGAGCAGTCAGACTTCCCTCAAGAAGAGTTAGGCAGTATGTGGAGTATACAAAATAGGGCAATTTACACAGTAGAACAAGCAAACACGGAACAAGGATTCAGTGTAAAGATATATAATTATTTATTTATAAAAACACATCTATGGAAAACACTGGCAATAATACGGCAAACAACTTCAATCACAATTACTATAAGTAAATCAATCCCCCTAACAATTGTTCGACAAGTCTAGGTTCAACGCACCACTTATTTGCAGACAGAGGTGAATCCTTTAACCTAGATGGCACTCTAGTATTCGTAAGGACGAGAGAGAAAAGGCAGGGTATGAAATCAACTTGGTACCAACACTTTTACGAACAAATGCAATGCAAGTAAGGCAGGGTCCACTGTAGATCGCAAAGTTCAGAGACCAGGCCCACTCGGAGAGAGGCAAGGCGATATGTCCCAAAAAGTATCACAGTGGAAATGCACTTCGAGTCTTTGTCGCAAATTGTTATAGAAAGATTGGACCAGTTCAGAACAGAAAGTTAAGACGGCTTGGAGGCGACACAATGGATAGGTGAGGATTAAGACACCTCACGCTAACCGACACAAGGGAAGCCAAGTGGACACAGTACCTTGTTTGTGGAGAGACAGCTCCGGCAGGGGCAGTAGTTCCTGGTGGTGGATGCACGTCGGGGCTTTGCCAAGAGAAGAGATGATCTCGTCGTCGAAGGAAAGTTGAAGATCGTTGCACCACCAGGGAAGAGACCAGCCGCGGAGTGCTCCGTCACAAGGCACCACCTTTTGGTCGCGGTACAGGGGTTAGTGGCTATCCGGTTGCCGGGGTGCTCTGCATGGGCAATTCGACCACTACGTCCTGGAACGAAGAAAAATCAAAGGGGACTGGTTGTTCCCACCAGTCAGGGGAAGAGACTCTCCGGCGGGGAGATCTCCTCTTTCGTCGGGAAGTGGTGAGTCGGTTCAGCAGGGCTCCACCGGAGGTGTCGTCGTTGCAGGTCAGCTCAGCTTTACCCTCGTCGGATTCTTAGGTCCTGTGGCGACTTCTGAAGATCCAGTCCCAAAAGCCCTGCTTTTATGCAGAAAACCCCCATTCATTCAGCCTAGCTGTCAATCAAAACACACTAAGTGGTGAGCGGGGTGGCTCACCACTTGGGCCAATCACACCAGAGTGCGACTTGAGTTGGCAAGGCAACTCAGTCCAGGGTGCCTAAAACCCTCCGACACCCCCTGAGGTACCCAGACAGAATGGAACCACTTTGGAGGGCCTCTGTGCAGAAGCCCGCCAAAAGTGGAACAAAGGGCTCAACCTTTGGTTTAGGAGTCACAGAGACGAACACAGAGGCCATTTTAAAAACCGAGTTCTGGCAGAAAATACCAACCGATAGATTTATTTAAGATAAATAAACCGGTGGTATGTTAGAGATTAACGAGAAAAAGTATTAACCTCCAACAATGGGAAGAATCCCACAGGGTTATATTCGGGGTCGAATATAACAAGTAGTTTCCACTGCCACCAGCCAAAACTCGACGAGGGGGGGCGGGACAGTGCCCCCTCGAATAACAGACCCAGGAGTAATCGAATTACCCCTACTAGTACGTCCACAATAGGATGGTTTGTACTAGTTCTGTTAATAAATTTAGGTCTAGTAAAGCCAATGGTGACTTTACATGCCCGGGGAGACAGTAGTTAGTCCCCGGGTATGGAGTCTATGGTGGGGATCCTCTAGGACGCCCCAGTGTTATGGCACGGAGGGTGCGTTGTAACACACATAGCAAAACATATGAGACCCTATGGAGTAAAAGACCCCATAGCCCATAGAACACATTGACATTCAAAGGAATTAACCACATTCATGTCCAAGAGTGGGAGAAAAGAGTCTCACTCTTGGTCAGGATGGAAAAAACAAACTCCAGAAATCCAGCAAAGCTGCTGGGGGACTCACTAGGTTAGGAATGTCAGCCTAAACAGAGAATTCTCCCTAACAGGGTGCGGCCAGAGATCGTGCAGAGTTTTCACGCAATTTGGCAAGGGTGCGGCCGGGGATTGTGAGGTGTTTTAGCTTGTTTACAATGGGGTGCTGCCAGGGATCGCGCTGTATGCTGGCCCACGGATCGCGTGGAGGCTTGTGCTTTGTTAGGCATTTCACTTGCTTTTTACTGTGTGTGGGGGCATGTTGGCGAAGTTACTGGCACAGCTTGCTGTTCCTTGCGCCACAGCTACTGATGCCTCGGGAAATCCATGAATACGCATGCCACACAATCATTTCTCTGCCCCACGGCTGGCGTATGATCCTTCTTGGCACGCAGCGCTTGTGCCTTTTCTGCGCCAGATTCTCTTTTATTACTGGACTTAAAGGACCAGTATATCCTGCTGTGTTGAGCGGACACGGTAGACCAGCAGCCACACCCATGCAGATGCACTAACACAGGTTAAATAAGAGCCATAGTACTCACCCCCACCTGGATTGAAAGGGGTTCAGGCACAGCATCGAAACTGTGCTAGAGACTGGTGTAATTGACATGCTGCAAAGAGGGTGAGGGGTTAAAGACAGGGTTTTTGGACCCTTGCAAAGTAGTGGTCCACCCCAAAAGAGAGACCAGAAATAGATTGAGCCCAAGAGTTATTTGGAACACACAACCAATGGGGAAGGAGAGGGGGAGAGATGCAGGATACCAAAGGTTTGAGTATAAATGACCCATGAGTGTGGGGTGTTTGAGTGACGTGTGGAGGTGGACAGAGACCAGAAATTCAATATAAGGTGGAGGTGAGTGCTGATGATTCTGTGGAGCAATTTGATAGGAGTGCATGTGAGATATTGTGTGTGAGAAAGAGTGGTACCTGGTGGACAGACTACAGCTGTGATTGTGAGATTGCCTGAGAGAGTGAATGTTAGTGGAGAGGGAGTGTTGTGGTGTAGCATCAGATGATAGTATGAGAATGTAGAAGGTGACAGGAGAGGGATTGTGTAATAGTAAAAGGGGACCGCAGGAATGAGGGAGAGAGTTTAATAGTTTCTAGTGATGAGGGAGGTATGAATGTGGAAGGTGAAACAGGGCATTAAGGGGAAGAGGAGTGGTAGCGGTAGATGGAAGAAGACTGTGAGAAGATTGGGAGGACAGAGGAGACCAAAGGTGGAAGGAGAGGAGAGTGAGAAAGAAAAGAAGAGATAGAAATGAGTAGGATGCGAGAAGGGAAGGTGGCAGAGTAAAAGATGAAGAATGGATTGAGACAAGAGGAAATGGGAGGAGAGATGAGGAGTTTTGAACGCAGGAAGACAGGGTGAGAAAGGAGAGAGGGAGAGGAGGCAAATGAGTATGGAAATATGGAGATGTAAGATCAGGGAGAGGAGTGAGTGTCAATGAGAGAAAGAAGAGAGTGAGTGAGTCTCTGAAAAAAACACACACTGTTAAGATCATTATTTTGGGAACTGGAGAATATGGAAGCTGTTAGGAAGTCCCTGAAGTAGTAAGTAAGATAAGGCTTTGACCGTTAGGTCCTCCCACTTCAGAGTTATTTGACAGGGTAAGCTAATCACTAGTGTCAAAGGTGACTTTGGATGCTAGTGAAGCCTGGACTATGGAGGACAGGGCCTCTGGGAGACTGGGGCACCAGCTAGAAGAACCGTTTAATCACATCCCCCGGCAGCCAAAAAAACACCTCCCAACTCCATTTCAAATAAGTTGTTAATAAGAACCCTTGAACCCTTTTCTGGACTTGTGAGCTTCTTAAGATCATCTTGGACACCTCAAAACAACAGCATAGTTCTCATCCCTTTAGCTTTAAATGGCACATGGTGTTATGTCATGTCATGCAAGGTGGTTATTGGGATTCTTCAATACTACATATTAGAAGATGGAAAACCTTATTGACCTCCTCTCAACCAATCCAAACGTTTAGAGTGCAGTCAATAACTACTGGAATTGCCTTCATTCTGAACATTCTGTATTCATAAGCCGACAGAGAAACAACAATGGAATGCCCAAGCAAGATTGCGTTTCAACAAGACATTTCCTCTGTGGAAGGACCCTTTTTTTGCTGCAACATACTAATTAACACAGGAAAAGCAAGATACAAATATTGAAAAAGGGCTTCACTTTCTTCGAGAGAAACCCTTTAGTTTTACAAGTCACTTCATGCATGCTCATGTTAAACCTGCCAGTTTAACAATGTTGTGATTAACATGCTTAACTTGAAGACAGCCAGGTTATGTTCATTTTACAAAACAAACTACATGTAATTCACTAACTCAGTTTGTCTATTTTCTTTACTCACACCTAAAGCACCAAGTTTTACTTCAGTAAGAAAACAAAAAAAAACATGTATCGCTACTACCAATAGCCTTATAGACCTCGGGAGGGATCAGTATCGCTTGGGATGTGACCCTTTCCCAACTTAACTTGGTGATGGGTCATTATCCCGCAATAATGACCCCTCCCTCAATCTATAAGGCTATAATAGTAGTCACAAAACTAAGGGAAACTACTCTCACTAAATGGAACTCTCCTGTCTGCCTAAACCAACTCGAGTGTTTCCAAAAATAACCAACTGATCCAATGTTATTCTTCTACCCCTTCCTTGAATACATTTGGTTTCAGTTTTCTCCCTCTCCTTCAACTAAATTCTATTTTAAATGACTGCTTCTGCTTCAATTACCCTAGCAACCTCCTGCTTCTTTGACTGATCATAAATGACAATTCTGTGTGCCTTATCAATTTTTTTAGGCTTAACTGTCCCAATCCACTCTGCCCGAACTTCAAAGAAAGGGAGTTATCCCAAACACGCTCACCCAGATGATCCAAATAACAGCAGCTTTTTCCCATTGTACCACCACTTCATTCCATGTCTAAACACCGACATCAAATGGACAAATCCAATGGAATCATTCGCCATGCCTGGCTGGCAGGGCAGAAATCCTTGCTCAGCTGTGTGCCAATGGAGAGACTCAGCCTGCGAGAGGCGGTGTGAGGGGGTGGACATGAGTGTGTTTCACCTGCTCTGGCCCGCTCTCGGCCTCTCAAGGAATCTGTTACAGAAAGGTAGCTGGGATAATTAAGGCTGAAGGGGGAGGGGAAACCAGCTCAAGCCTGTGAGTCTTGCAATTAATACGCAGTTCTGGCGGGCCATGATTTATATGAAACTGAATCAATATACTGACGAATGGAATCTCTGGTCCGAGCTGACAAGTCATTTTTTATGTTGCAGTGTTCAGCAACAGGCACGGGGACGGTGCCAGAAGGAATGCATTCAATGGGGGTTTTCGGCACTTTAAATTCTAGGGAGGCTGCCCTTAAGATTCACTTCCACCCTGGCCAAAAGTCTGGACAGAGTTTAGGGCACATTTAGCTTCTTGGACCTGAAAAACAAGCACATGGCCCAGGCATACGACCTTGAGTAAGGGAGTACATTTAAATAAGATCAAAGGAACAGATGTCAATTGTGGCCTAAGTACCAAACCAGAAATATAACGGGAAGGAGGTTGTCATTTCGTGCCTAAATCATCAATTTCACAATGTACAGAAACGGCCCTAGATTTGAGCCATTGCTAATAGTCAGGACGGAGCTTGGGGCAACTTCTAGGTTTCACAAAGTGTGTCACAAAACAAGCGAGAGGAGTGGGGAGATGGGGAGAGAGGTCATACCGACAGTGAAGAATGCATAGGCTTGGAAACTGCTCTTTTTTATAATGGAATAAATCATTCCACCTCATATTCTGACCTGTCTATCACCCACATCACAATAGACAGGAGAAAGCAGAACTAAAGAAGCCCACAATAAAAGTGCTTCAGGTTTACACTCATTTTGACGATCTGCAGAATCACAGCTCTCAGGTTGTCAGGTTTTAGATGTTTTGCAAGTCCTCAAACTTTATACTCGCATAATTTTATATTCTTGTGCACTATTTGCTGTTGTATTTCCCCCTATAAGTGCTAGTTGAACCCTGTGAAGGCCCCTAGGCAGTCGAAATTTCGGTGCCCTCATTTTCAATTTTACCAACCAACAATTTTAATAAACTAATTTTGTTACACAAAACTAAACATTAACAAGTAGTATGTTATTGTTATTTGTAAAGTTGTAAAAAAACAAAAACTCTAAATATTTACTTTCCTCGATTTGTTTGCAGTGACATCTTTCAGGGTGCAAAGGAACGACAAACAATATGTATGCTTTGTTCAATAAAATGAATCAATTCCTAAGTCAAACATGAGTAAAAGTGACTGAACAAGATAGATGTGTTCTGTTACGGTGAAGTTAATGAAACTTCATTATAACTCAGAAAAGAAAACTTTTCTTAGCAACGCAAACGTCGGGAATTGGTATATACACTTGCCAGTGTTCTCGAAGCATCTACTCGTGAATATTATACTAGGTTCTGGAGTCGGTGGGAACTAGTGACAGACTAACTTGCAGAAAGCTTAATTTCTGGAGGTCTCTCGTGCGCACGCTAGTGTGATAACATTGAACTAAGTAGTGTCTACGTTGGCCGCTAGATGGAGATGACCATCGCTACTGTACATTACATGTACGTAGTTGGCACCAGCTTTTTTTTTTTTACAAACTGGCAGCTGCCAGAAAATGGGATTTTAAGAGACAAACCGTTATGTGAATTTGAAGTCTATGCTTTATGTCCTTTAAATTGTTAATGAGAACATTACATTAATACACTATTTTCTCTATTGAGTCCTTAATGTAACGTTTTCGTGTCTTTGAGTTAATTCATTTTGTTCTACCTTTTGGGAAACATGTAAAAAAGCTTGACTGTAATTTTATTTCAAGATCAAATCAATATTATTTTGATCCATTTTCGGGGGTCCCCTAAAAGCGGTGGGGCCCAAAGGCCGGTGCCTACTTTGCCTAATTGGTAATCTGGGCCTGCTCTGAATGGAGAACCTGAATGAAGTTCCTGCATGTGAAATGATGGGAGCCTAAACGCTAGGACTGGCTGAACATTTTTCAGATGATGTGGGACAAATTTGATCTCTATTACATCTGCATTGGCTCAAACCCATGTTCCAAAGTCACTGCTCGTGATAATTATTTTATAAGGTCATACTGCTTTTTATATACACATGATGCAGATAAAAAACACACTTCCACAAAACACCATAACAGATGTCTTGGATATTGACTAGATAGCTTTGTACAATTTAAGGAAAGGGTTTGGCTTTGCAAATCATTCTAATTATGTTGTTTACTTGGAAGGAGTGAAACACACCTTAAGTGAACGAAGATCACTAGACAGCATGATATGATATGATATGGCATTTGTAACGCGCCTATACACAAGGCGCGACGAGGCAGGGAGGGGGGAACAAGGGGAAGACAGACAACGATCCTACTAGGCCAGGTGACATTCAGACCGCACAAGTGCAGAGGTATGGGGAAGGGAAAAAGTGCAAGGGGAAGGGGAGGAGGAAGTGCAGTACAAAGTAAGTAGAATAAAAAATAAATAAATAGGGCCAGCTGGTGGCAAGTGCAAGCTAAGTGCAGACAAGTGCTGGGAAGGAGGGGCTGTAGGGATACAGAGACAGTCCCACAGTGCAGGGGTTGCCAGGGAGGCAGTGCAAGTGGAGAGTGGCTGGGCCCAGGACCGAGGTCGGTGAGGGTGGCCCAGTTGCAGATTCAGTGCAGTTTCAGTGAAGAATTTAGCAGGGGAGAGGTAGAGAGAAAGCAGAAGCAAAGAGGAAGGTTTTGAGGTGCTTCGGAACGGAGATGGTTCTCCTCAAGTTTCAGGGAGGCAGGAAGGCTGTTCCAGAGGGAGGCCCCTGCCGCGGAGAGAGATCTACCCCCAGCTCGTTGCTTCGAGAAGCGGCTGACCCTGAGGGAGTTGGAGACGGATGAGCGAAGGGCTCGGGAAGGAAGATATTTAGGAAGAGAGAGTTGAAGGTATTTAGGCCCCAGGCCCCAGAAGGCCTTGTGGACAATGCAGAGGGTTTTGAACTTAATCCTCGCAGCCACTGGGAGCCAATGTAGATATTTCAGTCCTGGAGAGATACGGTCCCTGGGCTTGAGGCCAAGGACAAGTCTTGCAGTTCTGTTCTGGATGAGTTGCAGAGGGCGGAGAGTGGAGGCAGGCAGATTTAGATAGAGGCTGTTACAGTAGTCCAGCTTCGAGAGACCCAGGGCTCGGGAGACAGTGAGCTTCTGGGGGAAGGAGAGGAAGGGAAGAATACCTCTGAGGAGGTGCAGCTTGTAGTGTGACTTCTTAGAGACGTCAGATATATGAGGAGAGAAGGAGAGTGTGGAGTCGAAGATGACCCCAAGGTTTTTTGCCTTGCAGGTAGGAGCAGGAAGAGGGCCAAGAGAGGCTGGCCAGAGAGCTGCAGGGAAGGTGGGAGTGGGTGTGCCGATGAGTAGAATCTCAGTCTTACTGGCATTAAGGCAGAGGTCATTGGCGGCACACCATTCCTGGATAGCAGACAGACAGTCAGAGATGAGGGAAGGAGAGGAGGAGGCCGAGGGTAGCCTGAAAATGAGCTGGGTATCGTCCGCATAGCACTGAAAGTTGGGGCAGAGGCCGGCGATGCGGTGGGCAAGGAGTGCCAGATACTGGTTGAACAGCCAGGGAGAGAGATTAGATCCCTGGGGAAAACCACAGGTGGAGAAAAAGATGTCAGAGAGGAAGGACCCAAGTTTGACCTGGGAGGGTCGATTGGAAAGGAAAGAGGTCAGCCACGCCAGAGCCTGACCAGTGATACCCAGGTTATCACAGAGAAAGTTGAGCAGGATGGCATGGTTGACAGTGTCAAAGGCAGAAGAGAGATCGAGCAGAATGAGAACACACAGAGTGTTGGAGTCGAGGTTCAAGAGCAGGTCCTCACGGATGTTCAGGAGAGCAGTTTCCGTGCTTCTGGCCGCTCTGAAGCCAGATTGATGGCCATGAAGACTACCAACAGATTCAGCATGGAGGATACGCTGGGAGATGGCCAGTTTCTCCAGGAGCTTGCCCAGGAAGGGAGTGCTGGAGATTGGGCGATAGTTAGCCGGGCAGGAGGGGTTCATGTTCATGTTAAAAGCAGATATGCCTGCCCACTTTCAATAACTCAAACATCAACGATGTGATTGAGACAGTCTTTGATGGAATATAACAATGAAGGGAATACTCTTCAACTAGATGGGTACCTGGACATGCAACTAAATATAGACAAAAAACGGGATGATACCCGAAAATAAGAGGTTACATTTTAAAAGTTACCTACTTCATTTGAAAATATTAACTCTGGCTCAATTAATGATTTGTATTTTCAAGTGAACAGTATTCATGAATGGCAGGGCCTTATGAAGACAAGACTCGATTCTCAAATTAATTAGAACATGTTTTGCATATGCAGAAAAAATATATATATGAAGCAATATATGTCACATCATATACAAAAACACATTTAACAACAATTCATTTACCTCAATAAGGAGGACAGTCAACAAAGAGAGGGGTGATTCAAAACCAAAAAAAAACATACATTCATAGCAATTTGTGTCACATGAACACATAACAATCATGATAACTCTAGTAGGTTGATGTGCACGTTTTGTCATAGAACATGGTTGCTGCCATGCCTTTAGCATCCCTGAATGCACTCATAATGACATCAAGAGAAATCATGACCTTATCTCTAAAGTATCATATGTACTCCGACTCCTCTAAGTCTTGCACACCAAGGGTGCATTGTTCTGTTATCTGATGCTCGTGATAGACCTTGATGTTACACAGGCACCAGCTATTTGTGATTTATCTCTAGTGTGAGGCTCAAACATCTTCCATCATGTTGCCAAAAAACTGTTTTGCGTAAAGCTATTGCTGTTTATCCAGCTTTTGCAAGGTTACTTGTGTTCTTGTTGCGAGACATAGGGCATATTCATGCCTCACATCTTGAATTGCTCCCTGAAATGAGGCTGAAGACACCTCAGCATGCAGATCAAAGCTTCTTCAAATCAGGCCTTCAACAGATGGCGTACGGTAAACGACACATATCTTGATAGATTCAGTTCAAGCCATTGTCCTTGAGTAAAGTTGTTTTAAAAGTTGCTTTGGGGGCAAACCCCAATCAAGGTATGCTCCTAATATGCAAAGAGAAAGTGAAAGTAAACATAATTGGCAATCCACTGTATGGCCAGGTTGGACTTTAGAACCTGATGTCCTGATGATGGCTATGAGGTTTCTGAGTAGAGATTAGAGCACCCCAATACTTTTTGAGGTGAAGAACGAAGGTGGAGAAACTGTACGCCCACAGAGTTGGTGTCAATGGGGAGAGTTTTTGGTCTAGCGTCAATGCAGAGATATTTTCTAGCAATTAAATGTGGCTATGGTTGTATTTCATAATTGTTCATTGCAGATTTACGAGACACAAGTTGAAATCCTGTTTTCTAACTTGACCATATTTGTTTGATTTTGGGCATACCATGTTTTCACTATTTGTTTGAATTTCCCGATCTGTCCAATGCAGGCTTGCCTATAAAATGCATGGGAACCATGTAAATCAAACATTGATTAAGTCAATAGGTCAGCTTTATGTAATGCCACTTGCAGTCTCAGATGTTCAGGTGTGCTCCTCATATGCAAAGGTCACCCTAGCATCTCAGTTGCCATCAGTTGCTAGGTGCAGCCTCACATGGTGATGCACTCCCATCATATGCAGATATAACATCAATATCCAGGTTAACCAAAATTCACTAATTTATAGGCAGCCTATGACTAGTTTTAATCTTGTGCGACAGGTATTTCAATTATGTTGGTACAAACTCATATGCACAGGTACCCCAATACTCCAATTGCATGTACAGTTACTGGTCAGGCGTACATATAACAATTGCATGTGTCAGAATGCTTGCTCCTTCACAAAGCACATCTCCACCATAAAACTACATTTCCATGCATGCACTCTGCTCATTCAACACAGAAGTTGTAAAGTGTCCTAGAATACACTCTGCCTCATTCTGTAGAAGTATCTAACTTCAAAGAGTGCACTCTGCAACACTTGGTACTGATATCAGAACATGACTATGGGGGTCATTACGACCCTGGCGCTAAGGGGTTAACAGCGCCGTAAAAGGCTGTGGTGCCGTTAACCCCTTAGCGCCTAATTACAAGGTCCCTTTGGGGGACCCGACCTGAACGGCTGGTTTGGACCAGCCGTTAAAGTAGGGACCCGCAAAGGGACCTTCAAGGTAATTACGGTACCGCAATTTGCGGTACCGTAATTACCGCCTTCCCCAGTCCCATTGAGCCCTATGGGGAAAACATGGGAATGGGGAAGGACCAATGTTCAAAGGGGTTTTTACGGCCCCGCCAACCTTGGAATGGGGTGGTAATTCCCCATTGAACATTGGCAGACTCGTTACAACACCGGCAGCAACCATGGTGCTAATAGCGCCATGGGTTACTGCCAGTGTTGTAATGAGGGCCTATGTGTCCCAGAATGCAATATGTCCCGCTCATTACTACTAATAATAATACTACTAATAATAATAATAATAATAATAATAATAATAATACTCATAATACTCATATTTTTAATAATAATGTGGTATTTATATAGCACTTTGATCCAAAGCACTTTGCATTGCACATATTTACAAACATTAATACATTACTAATGTCGCCATAGTTATTCACTTACTTCACACACATTTTTACACATCAGCTTATGCATCATTCTGTTCAAATTCCACGCAGGACTGTATATCCCAGAATCGATGAACTCTAGCAGGTAAGATGCCCACAAGTCACAGAATGCACTCTGCCTCGGTATTGCTGTCCCTGCCGAACAGCATATGTTTGAGCTCACTCAGCTTTTTCTACTGTGCCAAATTACCACTATGCTGAGATATGTCTGAAAGTTGATGTATTTTGGATTTACCAGGGGTGTCCAGACAATAGACTTCTGAAAGAAGCAAATGGACAAGGGCGTATTGGTGATGGGAAAGAAGGCAAGTTCAGGAATTCACTGAATCTCATAAGGCATATAATCACATCAGAACATTTATCCCAATGTGTACTGTCGCTCACTTAATAAAAATGCGTTCACACTATGATTCCCGTAAACCAGCTGGCCGCCCTCAAATCAGATGCCTCAACAGTCCTATAGTTCAAAAGAGTCATTCTTGCTTCAATTAGTTCAGCAACCTCCCCCTCCACTCCCCCAACCACAACAAACACATACAGGACTACATATTAAGGAATTACCAATGCCCCATCCAGTACAAAAGTGACCACATGAGTACGTTTGTATTAGTTCACTCGATCACACACAGTACATAGCCTCCAGAGGAGGACATGTCAATGAATACACGTTGCAACACTAAATACAGGTAATACCAAACGACTGCCTGTACACAAAGAAACATCTGACTCAGTTCAGAGCACTCCCCAAGTGGGCTACATGTCCCAGCATGTACCCTGCCCTGTACATTGCAGAGATTCCTACTGGACTACACATATCAGAAAACACTTTGCCTCCCAGCAGAAGCCTGAGCAGAAGACGCCCTGGCCCAGTATGTAAGAACAGCCCTGCCAACAGAACTATATGGTTGAGGATACATACTGTAGGGAGGATGCCACAAAGCACTACATGTTTTAGAATATATGCTGCCCCAGAAAAGAAGGACAATCGCAACATAAGATGTCTCAAATCTCACTAAAGTTCTCAACATATCTTGCCATGTGCTTGCGCTGTGAATACATGGTATTCAATTGTATCAAGCTCTAGTAGAGGACATGTAAAGAAGTGTGCTATAAGGATTCCTACCTGTGGTCATACACTTAGAGAAAAACACACACACACACAAACAAAGAAACATGCAAAGAAACACACAAACACGCACATATGCACGCGTGCACACAAACATGCATGAGCACACACACACTGATATGTTCACACACTCTCATTTCATCATCTAGCTTTCAACTCTGAAAATCTTCTGGGGGTGCACACAGATCCATATTCCTATGTCAAAGCAAAGGAGGCAATGGCTGGAAGGTTTAAAATGAAGCTCAACATCTGGCAATTGTTCTGGGAAGCCCTCGAGACCATCATTCTTTAGCCTGCCAAACCATTACATAAAGGGGACAGACCATATACAAATAAGATTTTGTCCCACCCCAAAAGGAGCAGTATAGCCTGGACTGCTTCTTTACATCCATTCTGCACAATACCACAAGCAACCGCAAACATGTTTCAGCTAATATTTGCTTTAGTTACCCCAAGTGGGACAGATATGGCCAGAGGTGGTTACTGAGTCAGCTGGTCCTAGAAGTCCAAGCTACATCTCACTGATGACTCTAAATGAGGCCACGACATATCTGAGGTTTTTTGTGGCCTCATTAGAGAACGATTAATGATGTTTTTTTTAAGGTTAATGAATTGGTTTAAAAGAAAGGGTCCTTTACAAGGAATTGATTAGATTAGGTTACAAAGCTATGACTATGACAATAGGAATACTGTAACACTTTGCCAGGAAGGTGGCTACACGGTGTATATGCCACACCGATGTTGTCACACATCACAGTACGTGAGGCCATTTTGAATTTCATTTAAGTGGTACTTTGAAGTTACCACTGTTTGTATCTGGCAACATGTATCTATGTTACATAATTGTGGCACCTTAACCTGCCGGGTGAATAGATTTGAGATGTATCTATCTCCAGGGACAGTTCAATAAATAAGATAGAAGTCATTCCAATACTGATCGGTAAATTGAATAAATCATACCAGCATTTGGAACAAGAGGAACAGTATATACAACATTGTGACCCTCAGGTTTCACTTATATTCATTTACAGTATTTTGTTGCATGAAAAGAAGAGAACTTGATAAACACATAAGAGGATTAGTGAATGTTTATTATGGTTAATAATTTGATCAATACCCATAAGACTGGTATTCAATAATAGCGTCATGTTAAAAATCATATATAGGAAGACAGACCTAAGGAATTCCTGGTGAAAGACATACATATTCCAAGATGCCTAGATAATATGTGGTAACTGGAGCAGTTTAGAATTACAATTAATTTGGATTGAGTTTTTGATTAAATTAAACAACAGCCAATTGAGTGTTCATTTATCTGTGAATCATCCATGAAGACAATACTAAATGTTGTAATCTGTTTGCTTTGGAATGTTTTGACCCTTATTATATCTTTTATTTTTATTTTTTATTTATTGATATGTATAACGCGCACTACTGCCCTTAGACATCGAGGCGCAATTGCAGAGAGTGTCTTAGTTACAGGTGGAGGGCATTGCTCATGGTTACAGGGAGCGTGGCCGACCAAAGTGCAGTAGTCAGTGCATTGGTGAAAGGGCTTACATACCCAATAGAGGAGAAAGTCACAGGCAGAAGTGAGCACAGCTCGCTTACAGTGGCACAATGTATAAGTATATAAGACAATGTTTTAGAGTATTTGGTTACATACAGAATGCTTGGCTCAGTGTTACAAGGAGCGAAGGAAAAAATAAGGTGCAGAATATAAGTACAGGTAAAGTGCTCACACGCTTAGGTAAGGTAACTAGAGACCATTCTGACTGAAGTGGGCAGTTTATACAAAAAGTAGTGTTTTGACAGCTTTCCTGAAGGCAGTGTGTGAGTCAATGCATCTTAAATGTGGGTTAAGGAAGTTCCAATTGGTGGTTTCTGCACGGGGACTAAGGGTCTTAGTAATGGAGATAATGTTTGCGTAGGTGTTGTAGTAGGCTGGTCCTTGTAGTGTCTGGCAATCCTCTGGGAGTGGTACAGTGGGGCATTGTTGTGGAGACATTTGTGGGTAAGGGCGAGAGTTTGAAAGATGATGCGTTCCTAGATTGGGAGTCAATGGACCTTTTTCCTGGTCGCTGAAATGTGGTTCCTCTTAGAAATGTCAGTTGGTACCCTCAGGGCATTGTTTTGGATGGTCTGCATTTTTCTGATTTTTTTACCGACGTACCAGCCAGAAGGGCGTTACAATAATCTAGCCGAGACCCAGTTATGGCTCTAGCGATGGTAAGGCAATTTTGTTCTGTGAGGAACAGTCTAGCTGCGGTGAACAATTTAGCGTGGTAGGCCGCCGCAGACGCTATTGCGCTGACCTGCCTGACCATGGAAAGGTTGGAGTCTGAATAGACACCTAAGGTTTTTACTGTTTGGGAGACTGTGATGGGGTGTCATCAATTGAGAAGGATTTGTATTTTTCATCAAGTTTCTGGATAATTGCTGGAGAGCCAATGAGAAGAAGCTTGTTTTTTTCACCATTCAGGCATAACCAGTTTTCTGCCATCCAGGTTTGAATCATGGCAAAAATGGAGTTTAAGGTTCCCCTATCAGCATCATAGTCACCAGTAAGGGTTATGAGGACCTGAGTATCATCCGTGTAATTTGTATATGGGATTCCCAGTGCATCGAGTAGTTTTAATAGCGGCTTCATGAACAAGTTGTAGAGGGTGGGTGAGTTGCAGGATCCTTGTGGAACTCCGCATTTGATAAGTTTCGGGCTTGCGCATGCTTTATCAGAAAAATTTGTTATGACCCTGTCCTGGAGAAAGGAGGTAATCCAGGCTGTGGTGCTGGGCAAGAAGTTGGCAGTGGTGGCAAGGTGGTGGCAGAGTGTGTTATAGTCCACAAGTCGAAAGCTGCATAAAGGTCGAGGAGCAACAGGAGGGCAGGTTTGCCTGCATACCTGAAGTCATCAATTTGGTTTATGAGGTCCAGCAATGTGGTTTCAGTCCCGTGGCCCTGACAGAAGCAGACTGCTGGAGACCAGGATCTCATTATTTTCTAGGAAACTGTCAACCTGCAGGTAAGCTGCTGTGTCGAGGATTTTCAATAAGAACCAGACCATGGTGATGGGCTTGTAATTTGCAGGGATGGTAGGGTCGAGAGGGGGTTTCTTCAGAAGTGGCCTAACCCAAGCTTCTTTAAGGCAGGCTGGTACATGGCCTGAGGTGAAGGAGACGCTGATGAAGGCCGTGATGAAGGGTGCGAGGGAGGAGGCACTTTCTTTAATGATCTTTCAAGGGCAAACATCTCCCCTACAGTTGGAGGGTCTAACCATTTTGCAGGGGGCAGTGACTTCCTGTATGTTCATTTCTTTGAAGGAGAAGGACGGAGCGTCACAGGAGGTGCTGCAGTTGAGGTTGGCTAACTGATGTTGTAAGGCCTTTTGGTGTTCAATGATTTTCTTTTGAAGGATGTTCTATAAAGTCTGTATTGCATATTATAATTGTGATACATGCTTTTATTTGGTTGATAAAATAATTGTACATTAACACTGGAAGTTTTTCTTAAATTGTGGAATTGGGTCAAATCTGTTTGCGCTCTGTATTCTCATTAAGACAGATGTGGAACATTGATGTGTTATGATTGGTGCATGGTTTCATTGACTTGAGTAGCCAATAGGTCTGAAAAAAGGGCAAATGAAATAGTGCAATTCATTATAAAATACCATTATTTTGGTTGAAACTAAGTAATTGTGCACCCTATTTGATTTAGATAGAATTCAAGCTGCGCTCATGGGACATTGTTCAGGTTTTTACAATCTTCCTAGAAGTGGCAATCATTTTACAACTTTTTACTATTGTTTGAAAATGATTGAACAATTAAAATCTGCTAATATGACCCTACCATTTGCCATTTCATAGAGAGAAGAATGTTTTTGAAGAACTGTTGTACCAATACAAATGATCATTGTATTCAGCAGGTTTTAATAAAGATGTCTTCATCCAGGAAATGTTCTGTAAGGAAAGATTTTAATATCCTGAGCTGTAAAGTTCCATTATGCATTATGGGCCTTGATGGTAGTGTTTGATATTAGCCATGAGTAAATACTAATCTCTTATTTGGCTTTGTAATCCTAAATTCTTGTTTGTTTCATCCATGGCGGTAATTTTCTCATATATTTTAATATTTGTCAGTGACTTGACTTAATGTATTGTTTAAAAGCAATGTAATCTTTGATCAATTAATTGTCTGACAAAATATTTATTGGAATTTTACAGTTCAGAGTTCAGGATATTAAAATCTTTCTTTACAGAACATTTCATCCTGATGAGACACGCTAGTGGTGAAACACGTGCCAAGGATTTGGGGATTTACACTCATACGTATTCAGGATTTTAGATAATGTTACGAGGAGCAGAAGAGTTCTTATCATAATGGCAGAAATTGAAGCGTTTTCATAAAGATGATCCTTTAAAATAAATGCTCACTTACAGGCTGGTAAACTTCCATTAAAGTATCATCCCCAAAGCAATGGATGGATTGCAGAGCCATTCTGAATTTCTTTGACAAACGGTTTTTAATGAAGATTTACCTTTGAAATTGATGTTTACAAGCTGATAACGTTTCATTAAATTGTTATAACTAATGCAGGGACATGATTTGCCCATTTAAGGAGTTAACAAAGTTTCCTTGAACCAAAAACAAGATTTGCTAACTTTTCAAAAAGTTAACAAAACATTTATCTGGAGGAAGACATCTTCCTTGAAACCTGTTGAATACATTTATCATGTTTTATCGGTGCAGAAGTTCTTCAAGAACATTGTTCTCTATGGATCTTTTAGACTGGGAAAGTGCAATATATTTTTGAAGTGCATATATGAGACAATATTCTGTATCAATACAAACTCTTACGGATGTAAGCTTCATAAGACAATGAATATCTGCTTATGATGATTTACAATGTGTAATTTCATAGCTTTTAAAACAAGCTTCAAATATACGTATGCACTGACACAACTTTAACAAGGTTAACTTTTTTTGGCTTCTTTGATCTAAACATTTATCTAACAGGAAATTTCACGATCAAATCCCAATCACACATAGACCCCAGCATGTAGCTATGCAAATATGAGATTCTAAGGGATGATCCATGTATCCAGTTCCTATTCCCCTCTTTAGCCACTACATTTGCCTTGCAGCGAGTCCATGTTGGGCTCTTCGATGTCTGACAGATGGCTCAGCGATGCCAGACTTTCTGTCTTGTCTCTGACACACAATGGTAACAACTAACAGATAAATAAGACACCCTACTTCAAGGGTGTCCTGGAGCCCAACCCAAACCTGTCATTCTATCACTTACTTACAAACTTCAATACTCCTTTAAACTACTACAAACTGTCTAAACAGGTTATACACTCATACATTTTTCTGATAAGTGGTATAGTTTTATAATTTTTCACTGCCACTACAGGGATGGAAACTATCCCAGTCTTCCTCCCTACCTTCCATTCTCCCTCTTACCTGAAGAAAACATCCATGGCTGTTTTACTCTGCCTTCCATCCTCTCCGCTGATGCCCATTACCATGCCTCTGAAGGCTATGTTCTGGAAACCCCTTATAGGGGTCCAATACATCACTTTTCAGGCAAGCTAAAGCACTGTTAGACTGAGAGAACAGCATGGAACCCACAACAGCTTTTCAGACCCTACCAGGCTACATTCTGCTTCACAACACTATGCGAGAGAGGTTGGGTGTCCTAGGAACCAAGGGACAGGATCATGGTGGGTCTGGAAATAATAGAAGCTGCAGAGAGTGAAACATAAATAGAGAGAAATCTATCCTTTTCAACCCTTCCTTTTCCATCAGTTACTTCCCACTAGCAACTCACCTGTAAAGATAAAGCAACTCATTTTATAATGTTCCAAGCAGTACTGCTTATAAATAAAAGAAGATAAGAACATGTAAAAGCCGAGTTGGGTAGATGTTTAATAGTTACGTAATGACCACTGAAGTTATTCTACATCCTACTGAAATACTACAGTGTCTACCTACATTTCCAAGTACTATACAAGGTTCCACATTAAGAGACCTGCTCTTTTTTCTGTTTACCTTATTGTACTTTGCTTTATGATATGATATGATATGATATGATATGGCATTTATAACGTGCCTATACACAAGGGTTTCAATGCGCGACGAGGCAAGGGAGGGGAAACAGCGGGACGACAGAGACAACAATCCTACTAGGCCAGGTGACATTGAGATTGCATGAGTGCTGGGGTGGGGAGAAGGGGAAAAGTACAGGGGGAAAAGGGCAGGGGCAGTGCAGTACATATGTTAACAGTAAAATGAATAAAGACGACAAATAAAAGTGCAGACATCAGGTGTCAAGTGCTAGTAGGGGCTATAGGGATACAGAAACAGTCCCTGAGTGCAAAGGTTGCCAGGGGGGCAGTGCAGGTGTGCAACTGGTGAGGAGAGGACCGGGCCCGAGATCAGAGGGTAGCTGTGTAACCAGTGTAGTCTCAGAATCAGCCAGGAGATCATCAGGGATGAGGACAAGAGAAAGCAGAAGCAATGAGGAAGGTCTTGAGGTGCTTCCGGAACTGGAGATGGTTTTCTCAAGTTTCAGAGAGGCAGGGAGGCTGTTCCAGAGGGAGGCCACAGCAGAGGAAACAGATCTACCACCAACTCGCTGCTTGGAGAAGTGACTGACCCTGAGGGAGTTGGAGGCAGATGAGTGAAGAGCTTCAGAAGGAAGATATTTAGGAAGAGAGAGTTGAAGTTATTGCGGTCCCATTGAATGCCCCAAACCTGTCCTGCAAAAGAATCTATCTTAAGATAATAATCACTGACTGGACACACCACAGTCACTAAATGGAACAGTTTGCCCCCTAGATTTCTGAAATCACTTTCCTATGCCCAACACACCACGTACAACATTTTTGCCTTCATATCACAGAATCAAGGTTATTGTACACAAAATCCAAGAAGAAGCTAGTGTCATCTTCTCTGCGCACTGTGCAATCCTACATTCATGTTCACTTGGTGAACAAGTACTGATTTGCACTCGGGGAAGGGTGTTCAGCTAATCATATGGCTGGAAATATGGGCAAAAACTACCAGTTACCTGCCCCCATTACACAAACCACCTGAGCCCCTTCCCCAGGTGCCACCATTAATTTCGAGGTGCCTAAGCACCATGGTCCTGGCCACTCAATACCCACTCCTCCCTCTGTCAATACCCACCCCTCTCTTGGCCACACATCATTCCCCAAACCCCCTACCCCACTTACTTGCTGAGGTTCCCAGCTACACCACTCCTTCACATCGGCCTGCCGTGACGTTTTTCTAAGGGACTTCGTCTATGTATATGGTGGCTGCATTCTTGTGTTTTATTTTTAACAAGAGTTGGGCTTGTGCTTTGTGTGAGTTGCCCATCTCCTTGTGGGGTTCATAGAGGGGCTGGTAACAGCCCTGAGCCCCCTCTGAGCCCCTTGCTTCACTTGGGCCTCCCCAGGCTTGGGCTTGTGGGTCATTACCAGCAATGTGCACCTGTTTTCTACCCCAGATTTCTATTTGTATGTATGCATGTGTTTGGCAGTTCCCAACTTTATTATTTTGTTTCTTTCCCTGGAAGACTGTGAGTGCCGAAGTGCAAACAGATGATACCACAAGGACAGTCTGTCTGGCAATAGATCATCTGTAAATTGAGGTCTTAGACCTCTCATTTTACCTGGTGTCGCCACACTACTAAAAGTTAATGGCAGAGCTGTAGCCCATGGATGTTGCATATTTGTAAGACCATGAGAGGGTCTGTGGCAGCACGTATTTGCTTTAAATCTGAACATTCATCTAAAGACCATTAACCTATCTCATAGAATGAGCAAAATTCCATTCCAGCCTCTGCAATCTTTACACGTCCATAACACCAGCTACACACCCAGCCACCTTCCTAGATCACACCTTTTGCTTTATTTCCATATTAATTGTTCCAATGAATCCATTACCTCGCCTAAACCATTCATCCTTTTGCCAGACTCATTTTTTCATCCACATTTATTTAGTGTTTTTTTCTGTCATGTTTTAACCCACCTCTCTCCCATGGTCTCTTTTGTGCACTATCCACCTTAACATACCTTCTATATTGTGCACCTTCACACTGAATTCCTTTCCATTGCTCAATTTTCATCACTTGTATCCTAACAGCCCAAGGTCATTCTTCCCATTTTAACTATGTAGTCTAGCATTTTCGCGTTCCCCTTTGCCATGATGTGGAACTGGATGCTTCATTGCTGAAAACACCCTTCCCTATTTCACTCTTTCTCTCCCACCACGTGGTATGGTTGCTGCATTCCTGGATTCAGTTAATTTCACACAAGAAGCAGGATACAGTGACCTTTGCTCATATCGAGTCTACCCTAGCCCCACACTCATGGTAGGAAACATCTGTACCATTCCACACATTGTTTAGATTTTAATCTTTCATTTTAGTGCATCACTTTATTCTCCATAATCTCCATTTATTTTAAAGGGTGTATCTCAAGTAGGAACATATGCAAATGGCTGGACTGTGGAAATGCGGCTGAACCTCTGTGTTGGCCCAAATTGAACTTCATCCAGATAAAGAACCAATTCTGCCCTAGATTTCTGTATGTATACATATATGAATGTTAGTAGTTATGAATGAGTTTGGAATTTCACAACTGTAATTATATCATACATTCAGGGAATACACAGTGTTAAAGAGACACTATGGTTACATTGCATTCATAAAAACCTATAAAAGTCAGTGGCCCTCATTACGACCCTGGCGGAATTCGGAAAACGATGGCGGAAATGCAATACCGCCATCGAATAGCGCTCGGTGCGACTATGACCCGTCACCGCAAAGTACGAAGCCATTAGCGACACCGTAGTGAACGCCAACGCTAACTGCACCAAGCACGCGCGCTCGCGCCATGCCAAACCGTAAACACCACCATGGCGCAAGGGTACGCCAATTCCGACCCTAGCGGACATGTACCTAACGCCATCAAGCATGGCGGAATGTACCATTCCGCCATGGTGAGAAGTACGGCATCGCGAATCAACCGTAAACGGCCCCACTGAGTGCCTGTACACCGCTCCCTGCCCACAAAGTACAACTCCCCGTAGGTGCAATGAAGTCACAATGCAACCAGTGAAATGTACAAGTCACCCATGCATGCCAACGAACAAAAGAAACACAAGAGGGGCCAATGGGAGCTGCAGGGCACAGATGGCACGAATACAGAAGCCATTCCAATGGACATGACCACAGTCCCCCCCCCCCGAAACGCACGCAAACACAGGCACCTGTGACCAGCAACATTCCGAAAATCACATCATTCCACCAGTCCACCTGGCTGACCGGCATCTGTTACACAAAACCCAATCCCCCGCCCCTGAGCATGACAACATTCAAACAGTCATATTGGCAGCCCCCATCCCTGACCTCACTGGGCTTCGTAGGCAAACGCGCCCAGTACAGTACCACGCAACTAAACTCCGAAGCTGGAACCCAATGCAGATCTCCTCACAATACATCGCTCCCCAAATAGGAATATGCCACATCACTTGCAAAGAAGAACGCTACACGGGCCAAATCAGAATAGAAATTTAATGCACAACAAAATCACCAAGCCCATACAGCCATTAGGCCATGAACTCCAAAACACATTTCACCATTGTGGGCTGCATCCGCAAGAAATGACCAGCCACTACTTGTGTGACGCCCTGTTCCATCATGGTACACAGAGCCACATTCACGTACGAAAAGGCAACATGGAAGCGCACAGAACCGCAGGGCCGTCCCAATGGGGAGGCACTAGTCCAGCTGAAAGGCCGAAATGTTGCTCCGAGCCACTAGTACTGCGTAAGGGCATGTGGCCCATTGGCGATCGTCCCATAAGATCGTAATGCTGCTCCACTGATTAACACGAAGCAGCAGGTGTCGGGAGTAAAAGCCATCTGCAGGAGTGGCATACAGATGGCAGTTGCAAAAGGGGAGGAGATACCTGTCAACCAAAAGAAAAGAAAAAGAATAGAATGCCCATCAGAACTACATTCGAACAACTCACTTCAATGATCACACTAAATCCACAGCCATATGCATGCTAGCCCACTCCAAAGGATCATCACCACCCAAAAACCACTTGCGACTCATAACTATCTATATCGAGGTGTAAACACCATCACAAACGAGTGTACCTGTGCATGCGTCTGTCAAAACAGAATCCATCAGATGGGATTGGTAACGTGCATGGACACAAGTGTCTGAGGGCGCGTCGAGACAGGGAGGGCTCAACAAGGCCAGATAGACGATGGTCCCACTATGGCAGCCCTGCATCACATAGCGCAGGGGAGGCGGATAGATTCCAAGAAGCCCTGTACATGGCAAACTCTGTATCAAATCACCTGCCCATGCATCCATTCATCATTCCCTCATCCCGGGATTAAAACGCCTGAATATTTACTCACATAACATTAGAAATATCCATTGAGTCTGTGCGTTATGCAGCCTGCAAAATCCACAGTGCCCCAGCCCGTAATTCCAGTGTAGTGAAGTAACATGTATTTGGGAACGTCCGGCCTCATCGCCCACGTCGCTATTGCGCATCCCAAACCATTCATATCAATCATTGCATCCTCGCCATGGCCCCTGTCTCAAGGACATTGAACAATAGAACGTTATATTTGCAGTCAGACCTGTGGGCATTTCCTCGCCGCTAGCTGAAAACCGAAAGCGCCGCCCTTCGAATTCCTCATTTGCAACATCACGTCGAAGAGGCATCTGTGGCCGTTTGAAATCACTAATTAATCCATCTAGTGCGGCTGTGTGTGAAAATGGCAACTGCCTTCACCCACAAATGGGACGCCCCGCCCGTCGTTGCAACTCGGTACAGTGATGCATGAGGGCCCACCGTTACTCGAGTACTACGTACCACTGACCCTTCACAAGTCTGTTCGCGACTGCACAGATAGTATGTGAAACAATGGGACCACAGCAGAATGAACATATCAACCAATGTTACACGGCCATCGGGTACAAATACATGATTGCAATAGCAAGATGCCATTCCTCGAATTGCAGCGTTGTGTGCGGGACGTGCTCGGCCAAAGGGGAGAGCAGTTTGCACAGGTGGAATGAATCACCACAGGTGGAGGCCATACAGCCTGAAAACACATAAATTGCACACCCAGTCTCCTCCCACAACCACACCGAAATGCTACCGGCAGGACTCGCGATGTTGGCCCTGGGGGACCTGATAGCACTGCAAGTACTCCAACTCCAAGAAGAAGACGAACACCAACTACAACCGGCCGCACGGAGGAGACGCAGGAGGAGGAGGAGGCCAAGGCAGGGCCAGCAAGGGCCGCCAGCACAGCCACTACCACCACGCAGGCAGCCCGCAATCCCACGCCTCCGAGCACATCCGTTCAACCTCACTGATGAGCAGATCCACACCCTCTACCGTTTGGACCGGGACACCATAGCCGCCATTGTGGACATGACACAGGCTGACCTTGTCAGCATGATAGATAGCCCAACCGCCATCCCACCCCTACTGAAGGTGGTGTCTGTACTCCACTTCCTGGCCACAGGCACCTACCAGCACACAGTCGGACAGTTGCATGGCATTTCTCAGCCACTGTTCTCACGGACACTATTGCAAGTGCTCGATGCCCTCCTGCAGCACGCAGACGACTACATCTCTCTACCACGCTCGGAGCAGGAAATTACCAACACAAAAGTGGGATTCCATGCACTTGCCGGCATACCGGGTTGCATTGGTGCCATCGACTGCACCCATGTGGAATTGGTCGTCCCACATGCCATGGAGGCCCAGTACCGCAACCAAAAACAATTTCATTCCCTGAATGTACAAATGGTGTGTGACTCCAACAGGATCATTACACATTGTTGTGCCCGATTCCCTGGATCAACCCATGATTCTATGGTCTTGAGGAACTCTACAATACCATGCTACATGGAGCGACACGCAGGGAACAGATCCTGGCTACTCGGTGAGTCTCATTACATGCATGATAATGTGGGGTATGTGATTCGGCAATGACCTGGCAGGAAGGGGGGGGGGTGTGCGTACGTAGCAATGGCATTCCACATCATACGTTTATCGTCCACATACAGGTGATGCTGGATATCCACTGAAGAGATGGCTCCTCACACCAGTCCGGAACCCACGGGACCAGCATGAGGAGGACTACAACCATGCCCACTCACGTACCCGTGTAGTCATTGAACAGGCATTCGGCCTACTGAAGGGTCGTTTCCGCTGCCTCAGCAGGTCTGGCGGGGCACTCCTGTACCGCCATGAGAAGGTTGCAAAGATGGTGATGGCATGTGTCATGCTCCACAACATGTGCGTACGTAGAAATGTGCCCATGCCCCCTGACGCAGAACTGCAAGCACCTGATGATGGTCATGATGAGGGTGGGGATGTGGCAGCACCTCAAGGAGTCTGCGAGGCACCGGAGGGCCGTGACATTCGTCAGCATCTCATTGATGCATGCTTCTAGCACTCACGCCTGGTGGCTGATACATGGACACGGGACTCGTGGCACTGTGTGTGTCTGGGACATGCACAATATGGACTGTACGCCTATGATGGCCTAGTACACAAAGATCAATGTCCACACATCTCATTGGTTGATCGTGCACTGTTTATGGCATATGTGATATCATGTTGTACACCCTATCGATCCGCCGCCCAAGTGAGCCCAACACACCCCCTCCACCCTCCTACCTCCCCCCCGAACACCAGTGTCCAAAGATGCTCATTGTCAGTGGGCAGTCGCTATTGCAAGCCCCCTCTGCGGGTATCAGGGGCACCCCTGCCTGTGGAGCGCAGGTTCCTCCCAGATCTACGTTGGGGGCTGCCCTGGACGGAACTTGCAACGGATGATGTCTCGGCCTGCTCACGTCCATGCATGTCCCTAAGGGTTTGCGAGAGCTCAGTGAGCACACGGCGCACTGCGGCAAGTTCGGCACATACGTCCTTGGACGTCGCATGCAGTTCCCCCCTCAGGCTCTCGGTGCTTCTCTCCATTTGTGCCCTTAGTGTCTCTGTACCTCTCTCCATTTCTGCCCTGAGTGTCTCAGTTGATGTTTCTATGTCTGCCTTAGTGCCCCCACATTCATCGGCATGGTCCTTGAGGAGCGTGGCCAGTTGCTGCTGTTGCACGATTAACTGGTCGAGGGACTGTTGCCTCTGCTGGGCCATGGCCATTTGCGGGGGTGTCACAGAGGGGCTGTTGACCTCATGTTGCCTTGCCACAGGGCTTGTGGGGGATGGCCAGTCGTCGTCTTGTGGGTGCCCCTGCGTGGTATCCTCATGTTGTACGGGATGGGACAGACAGGGGGATTGGGACAGGTCATGGATGGATCTGACTTCGACATCCCCGTCTTCTGTGTCGGAGCATGCTGCCATCAATGGGGTGTCACCTATGGTGCTGCTGCCACCAGAGGCAGTGCCTTCTGTGGCATCCGTTGGGGGGACCTGTGGTGGTGGTGGTGTGGGCATGCTGGCTGCTGGGGTGCCTGTTGATGTTCCCTCCTCTGTGCTGCCACCTGATTTGTGCTGCTGCCGTGTCTTGATGCGTGCAGCTGAGGTGGAGGGTCTTTGGCCGTTGGTCTTGGCCCTCTTTGCAGGTGTGCTGGTAGGGGTGTCCTGATGCTCGTCGTTTGGATCGGACCCTGTGGTGGAGTAAAGGAGGGCGAGGGTTATTGATGGGTCTGTGGGAATTGGAATGGCATTGTATCACATGCATTGGGGTGGTACCTGAGGGTGCTTTGGGTCGGGGCCTTGGAGGTGCTTTCATTTGTGTGTGGAGTGAGGGTGCAGTTGTTTGGCAGCCTGCAGTTAGGGTGTGCCTGCTGCACGTGTAGTGCGTGTTTTAGGGGTTTTTAATTAATTATGTATTTATTGTGGGTTTTAACGTGCGCTATCAGGCCGATGTGTGTGGACGTTCTCCTGGACATGTGTTTCTGTTGCACTATGTGGACACATGGTACTTCACATGGATGGACTTTGTGGATTTGGCATTGTTTTATCTGGCCCACCTACCTGAATCTTCGGATGTCTGCACTCCTTTCTCCATCCCTCCGACTCCCTCTATGCTCTCCATTCCGATGGTGGAGGCACAGATTTCTTCCCAGGGGGTCAACTTGATGGGTGATTCAGGACCTCCCCCGGTGGCTGTGGCAATGTTGCGGTTGGCAGAGAGCATGCTGCGGACGCGTATCCGCAGGTCGTCCCATCGCTTTCGGCATTGCTGTGGGTTGCGGGGTGCGGTCCCCACCGCACTTACCCGCTGTGCCACCAGAGCCCATATGGCCTTCTTGTTTGCAAGTGCCGTCCTGGTCATTTGCGTGGAGAAGACGACGGCAGCATTCTCCTGGAGGGTCTCTGTTAGCACGGTGAGTTCCTCACGGGAGAAGTGGACCTGCCGCTTGCGGTCGCACGCTTTCTTCGCTACTTTTCCCATTTTTCTTGGTTTCGCTAGGGTGGATGACGGGTTGGGGTGTGTCTCAGGGTAGTGTTTTTGGTGGTTGTGTGGTTTTAGTGGTTTTATAGGTGTACGGCGGGATGTTTCCCGTTCCGGGCCCATGTTTTTACTTCCGTTTCCGTATATTTACGGTCACCGTACTTTCCGGTAGGCGCACACTGCGGTGTCCGCTGTGATGGGTGGCGGTATTGCACCTAGGGCGCCGTACGGCGGCGGTGTGGGCCGTTTTGGGGTCATTTCCGCCATCGCGGACTTTGCACTTCCGCCATGCCGTGGTGCTCGTGCCCGATGGGTCGGAATGGGCCGCACTTTGCTCCTTCATGCAATGGCGGAAACGCTATTTACGCTGTGGCGGTCCGGTCAGTCACTTTCCGCCAGGGTCGTAATGAGGGCCAGTGAAAAAAAAGTTGCTAAAGGGAAGATAAGGTTGCAAGATAAAATCTGAAAACCAAAGAAATGTGCTATTCATAGTAACATGTACCACTGCTATACACTGTTCACACTAACACACAGGACATCAAAGGTGACATCACAAAGGGTATCATCAAAGGCTCATGATGTCTGTGTGTGCTGCACTGTGTATGGTGTCACACTCAGTTGTGGATGGAAGGGGGAAATACTCCTTCAGCAGCACCTCCATGCATCACTGCACCCATACTTTCCAACAGACTCGCCTGAGGAAGACAATTTCATTCTCAGGACTTAGAAGTGCCTTTTCAACTATGCCATCACCTTCTTCTCCTGCTCTTCTCCTGCTCACACTTGTTACACCGCAGTTGGGCAGAGGATTACTCTGCTGCATCACAGTCGATACTAGAGGCAGTTGATCCCTACCTTCGGAGTACAACTGTCCTCTGTGTATACTGCAATGCACTCATCTGCAGGGGGAGCAATTCTGCAGAACCTTTGAGGCTACTGTGAAGGCCCACAAAAAGAATTGCCCCACCTTAATTTTATCAACAGTGCTCAATATCCTCCATTCTTTACCAGTCCACCCTTCATAGTGATTGGTGCCCCTCCCCTCTCCCACACTCCTTCTGCCAAAATAAGAATGAAAATAAAGGTTAAGTTCCATGGGGAACCACCTTTCAAAGATGAAAAATTGAATGAAAAAAATGTCTACAATAGATCCTTAAGGACTCCACCTGCTTTTTGTTGATGCATAAAGAAGGCAGACTCCATAAGAATCTCCAGTATCTCCAGTATTTACATTGGCATTAAATGTGATGCAAATACCTTAATCATTTGTATAGTACAGAGGGAACACGTTGACAGGAATAACGTTCTATTCCACCCTTCTTCTCTGCAATACAAACAATTGAAAATGAAGTCTGGCGTGTATCAAAGGTGTTAAAGCCTTTCTCAAGGCTTTTACACCTTACTTTCACTTTACACTGCCAAAGAACTGGAGCACCCTTTTCTGTAAATTTCCACCCACCTTGATATCCGTAAACAGTTGACTTGACTCCTTTTTGTTGATACTCTTTAATGTTGGCTCTTTAAATAGCGTTTTTGTTCTTGTAAGACTGTGATCTTAATATATACAGATTCAATGTGTACTCATATACTTTATCATTACAAGTTCTTCTTCAAATTTAATTTCTTTCACACGAAAATGTTCACTGCATTCCAAATATTGCAAAAGAAATTGTCATTTACAACACTTGTAGGATGTACTTCATCTTTTTCTAAGAATGTTCACTCCATCGTGCTGTATATTATAATTTTCAATATATAGCATTCAAACATTTCACAGAAAAGCACATATGTATTTATTCACATGTTGGGCCTCATTACGACCCAGGCGGTAAGTTACCGCCTGGGTTGTACCTTTACCACCATGGCGTAAACTAAGTTTACGCCATGGTGGTTGGCGGACTTACCGCCCCATTCCGAGGTTGGCGGGGCGGTAAGTCCCCATTACCCCATTTACCCTTCCCCATTCCCATTTTTGCCCCATAGGGCATAATGGGAGTGGGGAAGGCGTTAATTACGCCACCGTAAATTACGGTGGCGTAATTAACAACAAGGTCCCTTAGCGGGTGTTAAATCCTCCATGGCGCTAAGGGACCTCGGAATCAGGCGGTAAGGGTCGGCCGTAAACCCCTTACCGCCTGGGTCGTAATGAGGCCCGTTGTCTTGCTTTTTCTATTTGTAGACAACACAGCTAGGATCTTTTCCACACTTGTCTCTATGTAATTCATGAAAAATTAAACATTGTTTGTGTAAACCAAGATTATGTGAGATACTAAGCTTCTCTGCATATATCTGCAGCCAATTAACCCACAAATCTCCTATAATCCAGAGAGCCTTCTTGTTGAGTTAAATGCTTTCAGCAATGCAAACAAGAAATGAAACACTTGCTGCCCTATCCTCCTCTGTAGTTCAACTCCTCCTCAAAGAGAAAGCCTGATAGCTCCCGACATCTGCAGACATCTGTGGTGTCCACGGTCTCTGCGGTCCTCTTTTCCTGCAGGGCCTGGGAAAAGAGCCCGGATAGCACATGAGGTGCATCCGCGAACAGTCGCGCATCTCTGCAGACGGCATAGCACGGGGGAGCCCATCTTCCCTTTTTAGCCTTATTGCTGCAACACTGCCTGATTGTCCATATTTAGTCACACAACCATCTAACAATCACATCCAAAAACCCTACATCTAACCTTCCCATCTTAGTTCAACAGGTAAGATGTATCTTTAAACTCTGAGAGTACATTTCTGCTGTGATTCAGAGCCTGCTCTCCCACAATCAACTGTACACACTTTTACAGATTTCGATTTCCAGAATCTACAGTATCTACATTCCAGAATCTACATCTAAGAAGACATAGTACATGTAAGTTTTAATTATCAAAAGCAATATTCCCTACCACCATTTTTATAATATGATTTCAAGAACACCTGCCTTGCTATGCTGCAAAACATGCTTCACTGCAGCACAACCCATTCCAATAATTAATTAATGCTTTTAAAGGTAGTTTTACTTACATAGTGACTAACAGGGTCTACTACTCATAGTACTGCAAAATCCCATAGTTATAAATACCTCTATTATCAAGCTACAGTACAACAAATAATACATGACCTGTCTTTTGTCTAAACTATAGCAGAACTTCATATTGCAATGTATTATACAACTTTTTCTTTAACTACACTTCAACTATAAGTATTTTTCTGTAATACACAACATGTGTCAATGCAGCACCTCTCCCAATATTTCATTAGTGTTTTTAAAACTAGTTCTGCTTGCATAGTGACTGCTACACAAGCTACTACTTATGCCATGGCACAATTCCATAATTAAAAATACCTCGATTTTCAACCTAGAGTACAACAAAGAATGACATTTTGTTTAAAACATGACCTACCTTCTCAAAGTTACAGCACACATTCCTAGAAGTCGTTTTCTATGCTACAAAGTGTGCTTCACTACAGCAGCCATTGCAATAGTTTAATAGTGATTTCAAAATTACTTCTGCATCTATAGTGAATGTCATGTCCAACTACTTATAGCAGTGCACCATTTTTAGACTTGTCAATAATCCGTACTTTAGATTTGCAGAAGAAGGTTATCAAAGAATCCTACTGAATAAATAAAAAAATTCTTCCATTTCTACAATGTATGTTTATTAATGCAGTATGTATGTAATAACACTTTTAATAACAAAACTAAATTGTGTAAATCATAAACTATACTCATGCAATATATTCCCCACTTCATCATTCTTTTGTGGCAATCACACTATATTCCATTAGAGCAAACCATTCCTCCTTATCCTATAACACCACCACTCTCCAACCCATACCTCCACAAACATGTGATCACATAACCCTTATGAACTATATATACTTCTTCCACAAACCATGTTCAATTATAATGCATATAATTTACCCAACACCCCACAGTTCTACATCCTCTCACTCTACAAATATTTTCTACTACAACTCCTTTCACCTATACATCTCACTGCCTCATGTTACTTCCAAATCACATGTATATTATATCCACAACAACCTTCTTCCTCGTCCCAGTAACCAACAGTAATGTATATCTTTATGCTTACACCACTCCCTCGTGTGAGTGCACTTACAACAAAAGTAACCAAAAACATAGTAAAAACTAAATACAACTGAAGATAAACCTCAAACTATATCCAGCAATGTCAATGTAGTCACATTACAACATTCAAACATTTCAATGTTACAAAAAATGTTCTGGACAATCATTTGCTCTCCCCCATCTTGCCCCGTAATGCCCTATTTTGTCTGTGCCTTGCCTGCTGCTCTGCCTTGTTGTCTGAGTATCTTAATGTTGTAGCTTGCCTGTTTCACCTCCTCCACTGATCTATAATATTCCACCCATGAATCCAGCTACCATTTACCAGGGCAGTTACATGGGATGTGAAGGTTGTATGACAATGGGAACTGCACAGACTTTGGCCGGCATTGTGCTTTATTACATAGTAAGCCCAGCATACAATCTCTCCATGTATGCTGGTTTCGCACCAAAGCAGCTTTAACTCAGTGGCACAGCTGCTGTTGCCATCTCAACAGTTGTGTATCCAAAGATGGAACGTTCAATGCAGCAAATTAAAGCTGGGCATGATCATAGGAAAAGCCATTCACGAAGCAACACAGCCAGGACACATCTCCACAAGTCTGATCACATAGCCAGAATCTCGGCCATGGCCATAAAATGGCTAGAATTCCTTCCTGTATGACCTTAAAACGAGCATTGGACTTGGAGACTTCACAGCTAGTTTAGTTTAGTTTATTGTATTTATTTGTGACACACACCTAACCCTGAAGTAACTCGGCGCTTAAACCTATGACATAGTTACAGATGCATACATATAATACAGAGAGCAATTCTAGCCTACCAAGGGTCACATGTTTAGTAGGCTAGCAAATGAATATAGATAAGTGCAGGAAATTCTCGCTGGTGGTTACAGTTTGGATGTCAGTGCCGGCAGAAGGAAGACATGAAAACAGTGTGATTGGATTGTGTCTGGTAAGGGTCGAGAGGCTAGCTCCTGTGGAATTTGGAGTCTCCATCTACATTAAACCCCTGATGGATTTATTTGGTGTACACAATCTACAATTCGATTCATATACAGACAATCTACGAATATACCTGAGTTACACAGGCCACAAAGACTAGTTAAAAAAAGCAAAAAATGGAACCATGGCCCTTGACCATGGATAGGGAAAAACCAGCCAAGGAAAAATTGATTGAAGTTGGAAATTCTAGTCTTCATGTAACCCCTTGCTCAACTACAGCCCTCTCAGGATGGGATTACGGATCTTTTGGAAGGTGTGGGCTTGGAAAAAAGACACTCACACAACACTGGTTGTTTAAAAACTGTTTTAAATGTGAAAATGTAAATGTGCTTTGTGCTCAGGATTCAGACTGTTCCATTAGCAATGGAGAATTTGCATGATATGTGAGGGGAAATTAGACATTTACAGATCGGACAGGGTCAGCAACAGCTGAACACGAGGAAAACCATTGAAAAAGAAGATGAAAACAAGGAGAGGGACAGTGGGCCTCTGGCAACCCCGCAGAGTTGTCATGGTAGAGACCTGATCTGCAATATCATAGCGGTGGCCCGGGTTAGGATGGAAACCACAGAACAGGTTAAAGAGGTATCTTGGGGCAGAGGCTAGTTTCAAGATGAAATCCTTGGCTACATATGCCAGGCGCAACCTGAGTAAAAATTAGGCCGCAGGGCTTGCGTGAAGGGAACCGATGGACCTAAGCCACATGTTTAGTTTAATGTGGCCTGGGGAGTGTGGAAGGGTCCTGGCAATGTTCTGGGCCCTGTATTGCTGTAGTGGTGGTGGCAGCCTTGGTGGAGCATGTTTCTGAGTCTGCCCTTGTTAGGCAGAATTAAATGCAGTACCCTTTGGGAACACTACACACAATTAAGACTAAAGGTGTAAGCACAACTTCACCTTTGGTACACGCCTGTACTACATAGTTATATGGTAGCAGTAGCTGAGCAACCAGACTTATCTCAAGAAGGATGTGAGTAGTACAAGATGTTACACAAACGAATTGCAATCACAGTAGTTCAAACAAACGCTATTCAAGGTTTCTTGGTAAAAGAATATACATTTATTTACACAGTCATTTAAAAAAATATTCCACTAGTAAGAAGCAGCTCAATATCACACTATAACACACTACAGTACCCAACCAATATGTTTGTGAACAAGTTAGGCTCCCCTGAAGTGGGTGCAAAATGGCACTTCAGTAACTTTCAAAACGGGTAGAAAGGCAAAGTTTAAAAGAATTAAAGCACAATTACTTTCACAGGCAGGGCAAATAGTTTCAGTTCACTACAATAAGCAATTCAATTCAATTGGCCTGGGCCAAAGTCAATGCTTCAGTGTCTTGGATAGGATAGCACACTTCTGGTAGTAAACGGTTAAGTCTTTGCCAATGTTCTTAGAAGTAGTTTGCCAGAAAAAGAGTTATATGTCGGATTAGGAGCGAAAAAGACTCCAAAGTTGGGAAAGTTTCACAAACTTTCACCGCGGCAGAAAGGATTTCCACACTGCATTTGCACAGTACCTTAAGTATGAAGAAAAGATGTAGCTGAGGCAGTTGTTCCTGACAGTTGCTGCAGATCTCGCTGTTCCTGAGCTTCAGTCGTGGGGACAAGAAGGAGGATGCCGGGAGGTCCCTGCACTGCCCAGGGAAGAGGCTGCAAGCTTGGCAAGGCGTCGGTTTTAAGGTGTGAATGCCTTAAAGTCCACAAATTGGTATCCTTCTCACTGGCTATCCGGTTTTCAACAGCACGCCGATAAAAATTCGACCACTATGGAGACGGTGTCCAGGTGGTTTACGAGGTGGTTGTTCCCAGCAGCTCAAGGGAAGAAGTCGTCCTTGAAGGGGCTTTTATGTCGATGGAGTTTCAGGCAATTCAGACCAACAGCAGGGTTTCACCGGGCAAACCAATGTTCCAGGAGTGCAGCAGTCATCTTCCTTCAGCTCGTCTTCAGTTCTTTCATTCCAATTGTCGACTCTGCCTTCCAGTCCTGGAGACTCACCTTTTAAACAGTTTTCTCTCATTCATTCCAGCTTAGCTGTCATTCACCCAGCAAGGTGTCTGTCCTTGCTGGACAGTCAGCCAGCAGTTCACACCAGAGTGCATTTAGGTCTCCTAGGAGACTAAGCACAGGGAGTTCTGGCCACCTCCCTCACATCCTGTCCACCCCAGACACTCAGGTGCTAGAGGAGGGCTTCAGCACTGAAGCCCGCCAAAGGGCATCGAACAAAGGGACCAAACCTGGTTTGGCGTGCAGAGTTAAACACAAGAAGAACCGTTCCTAAATAAAACAGCCAAAAAAGAAGAACAGAGTCTGTTTTTACAGATAGGTCTTGTGTGCCATATTGGAAAACATGGCTAACCCGATTTTTAGCTACCGGTGTTCACCGTTGGGAAAAATCATGGTAGTTCGTTCTAAAGCCACTGCCATCAGACATTTCAAGAGGAAAGCGTAACGTTTGACTGTTATATGAGTATTTAGACAAAGGGGATGCTCGGCAACCCCTCCAGCCCTCTATAGGACGATAGTGTGGGCTGGGTCTATGAATTTAAAAAGACTAGCAAGGTCAATTTTAACTTTTCATGCTCTGGGAGACAGTAGTCAGTCCCAGAGAAGGTATTTAAACAATGGGGAGTCTGAAAGACAGCCCTGTGCCACTGCACTGAAGGTGCTGTGTGACACACAAGAAAATGATGATGCCTATGGAGTTGTTTAAAACTCCATATCCAAAGAACACAAAAGTAAAACACATCAAAAAATACATGAAAGAGTGGGGGGAAAAAGTCTCACACTCTTTTAAGGTAAAAATTAAAATCCTAGAAATTCAGCAAAGCTGCTGGGGTTCTCAAAAGGTAAGGGAAGTTAGCACATTCTTGAGAATTTTCCCTAACACTCGACCGCCCCAGACTTAGGGGCAGGAGGATTTAATCCACTCCTGGATGAATCTCCTTACTCCAGTCGGTCAAACATCCTGGAGAGACCATCAGCATTTTGGTGGTGACACCCAGACCTGTGTTCAATGGTAACATCAAACCCTTGCAGGCTGATTGACCATCTCAGTAGTTTAGGGTTTTCCCGTTTCATTTGTATCAACCATCTCAAGGGTTGGTGGTCAGTCTGAATCACAAAGTAGATCCATAAAAGTATGGTACAAACTTCTTCAGTGACCACACAATGGCAAAACATTCTCTTTCAGTGGTTGCCCACCTTGTTTCAGACTCCTTCAGCTTCCTGGTGATGAAGCAAATTGGGTGTTCCCTGCCTTTCTCATCCAGCTGACTCAGAACTGCACCTATACCTGTATTGGAAGCATCTGTTTGCACATTGAAGGTTTGGTTGTAGTCAGGGGCTCTTAAGACTGGAGCTTGACAAAGGGCTTTCTTAAGTCCTTCAAATGCGTGAGTGCACTCCTCATTCCACCTGAACCTTTTAGGAAATTTGGGTGAGGAGATCACATTCAAGTGAGAAGCTATGGTCCCATAGTTCTCTATGAAGTTCCTATAGTAACCAGTGAGGCCTAGGAAGGCTCTCGCTTGGGTTTGAGTAGTAGGGGTGGCCCAGTTTTGTACAGCTTGTACCTTGCTAGGTAATGGCCTGATTTTGCCTCCTCCTACCTCATGTCCAAGGTAGACCAATTTACTTTGACCAATTTGACACTTACTCGCCTTTATGGTCAGATGTGCCTGCTCAAGAGCCTGCAAAACATATCCTAAGTGGTCAACATGTTCTTTTAAGTAGGGCTGAACACTGCAATGTCATCAAAATATGCCTTGCAGAAGTCCTCCATCCCATTCAGAACTTGATTAACCATCCTTTGGAATGTTGCAGGTGCATTCTTTAGTCCAAACGGCATTACCTTAAACTGTAGAGGCCTGCTGGGGTTGAGGAAGCAGTTTTCTCCTTGGCATGGTCTGTCAGTGCTATTTTCCAATAGCCTGAAGTGGGATCAAATGTACTGAGGTACTTCGCTGAACCACGTTTGTCCACCAGTTCATCTGTCCTTGGTTAAGGATAGGCATCAGTCTTTGTGACTGCATTAAGAGCTCTATAGTCCACACAGAATCTCAACTCCTTGGATCCTGCCTTTGGCACTAGTACAACTGGACTAGACCATGGACTTGTAGATGGCTCTATTACCCTGAGATCAAGCATCTTGTTGACCTCTTCCTTTATGTGGGTTCTGACATAATCTGACATCCTGTAACCTATGCTTTTGACAGGTAAACAGTGACCAGGGAGAATATCATGTTGGCCGCAAGGGGTCAAGCCTGGTGATAGTGAAAACAGGGAGGCAAACTGATTTAACAGAAACTTGCACTCCTCCTGTCGTTCCAGTGTCAGATTATAATAGAAATTGACTCCTTCTATCTTCTCATCTAAAGACTGTCCTCTGAGTAGGTCAGGTAGAGCTTCACTCTCCTCCTCCTCTTGAGCTGAAGCTAGAAGCAAAGCTCCTATGTCTGGTCTTGGGACATAAGCTTTTAGACGGTTGGTGTGAAAGACTCTGGGAGCCTCCTTAGGATTGCCTAAGTCCACCAGATAGTTGACCTCCCCAGGTTTCCCCACAACCTTGAAGGGTCCTATCCACTTGTCCTGTAAGGCCATCTGCCTTATAGGTACCATAACTAGAACTTGCTGGTCTTGAGTAAACTTAACCATGTTGGCCTTCTGGTCCTGCCAATGCTTCACCAGAGCCTGACCTGCTTTCAAATTATCTGATGCTTCTGCCATCATGTGTGACATTCCCCTCCGTTGACCTATCACATAGTCAGTGACTCTCACTGGCTTGGGGAAGGAACGCTCTCCAACCCCTCCTTAATTAGGGCCAAGGGACCTCTAACTGGATGGCCACAGAGAAGCTCAAAGGGACTAAATCCAACTCCCTCCTGAGGGACTTCTCTATATGTGAATAGAAGGCATGGCAGTAGAAGATCCCACTTTCTTCTAAGGGGTTCTTCTAAAGCACCTATCATGCTCTTCATTGGATGGTCAAACCTCTCTACCAATCCATTTGTCTGTGGATGGTAGTTAGTTGAGAACTTGTAAGTCACCCCACAGTTCTTCCACATGGCCTGCATATAGTGGGACATAAAATTGGATCCCTGTCAGAGATGACTTCCTTAGGAAAACCTACCCTGGTAAAAATACAAAGTATGGCCTTAGCAACAGCCTGAGCTGTAATGTTCCTCATCGGTATTCCTTTAGTGTACCTAGTAGCATGGTCTACTACAACCAGGATAAACCTGTTGCCTGAAGAAGTTGGAGGGTCTAAGGGACCAACAATGCCGATTCCTACCCTCTCAAAAGGGACTCCCACCATTGGGAGAGGCACCAAGGGTGCCACATTCTTAGCTCCACTCTTGCCAGAGGTTTGACAAGTGTGACAGCTTCTACAGAATGTACCTAAATCAGACCCCAACTTAGGCCAGTAGAAATACAGAGAAAGCCTTTCCTTGTCTTCTTGAAGCTCAAGTGACCAGCCAAAGGAATCTCATGGGCTAACTGTAGGAACTTTTGTCTGCTTTCCAGAGGCACAACAAGTCTTCTGTAGTCCCCTGGAAAGGACTCAGTAGGTTCACTGTAGAAGAGGCCATCATCCCATGAAAACTTATGCTTCCTTGGCTCTTGCCCTTCCAGATGGGAAGCTGCCTGTTGGTGAAGACGTTCAAGAGTAGGACAGTCTCTTTGACCTATGCTGAAGTCTGCCCTGCAGGGTCCACCTTCTACCAGTAACACTGCAGCTCAGGATGGTCTGCAGGATCCAGATCTCCAACAGGAGCAAGGTCCTCTTCCAGCTCTGATTCCTCTGCAGCTGATTCGACCACACTAGTTTGTTCCTCACACTCAGCCTCTGCTGATGGAGGAGTCATATGTGTGACTTTGGACAGTCCTCTCTGGGATGTCCTTGTTGGTAGCACGGGAGTGCTGGCTGATTTCTTCTTTGAGGCTTTAGGTTTCCCTATTTCCTCTTTCTTTTTAGAAAGGCCGTCAGTAAGTCCTGTGGACTGGGGGTTATAGTTCCTCTATAAGTTCTCCTGGAGAACCTCTCAAGATACTCTCTCTGGCCTTCCTTGTCTGCTCCTGTTTCCTTTTGCTGGGAGGCCTGGGGGTGCTTGATACAAGTCCAAGCGTTTTAAGTCATTCCCCAACAGGACTCTCCCAAGTACTTCACTCTGCACACTAACTGGTAAATTGACAGTCATGTCATTGCACTAAATGAGAAGTGGTGACTGTGGAAGCATTTGGACAGGTCCACCAGCAAGCTTAGTGAGGTATTTGGTTGCCTTACCAACATCCTCTACCTTGAAAGAATATTCATCCACTACATTAATGCTGGCCCCAGTGTCTCTGATGGCAGGGGTCTCCTGACCATTCACAAAAACACTGTCTTTGTAATACTCTTTAGTATTGTCTGGAATAGAATTGTAGACATCTACATTCTGTTGTTCTCACAGACCCGGGGACACTAAAGAACACTGGCTGAGACTTTCATGGGTTCCACAGCCAGTATGTGAAAGTTTCCACTGCCATTTGAACTTCTTCCTCTAGGGAGAAAGCTAAGGAGACAGTGTGGACCCATGAAGGTTTACCCTTACATCTGGGATCCCCTTTCACATGGCCAGTTGCCCCACAAGCATAACATTTTCCAAATGTCTTTATGAATGGATGTTTGGCCGGACCCACCTCTGGTTTAGCACCAGTGGTTCCACTAGCCTGATTTGGTTTCCCTTGGGGCTTACCCTTGTTATGTTTGTGGCCCTCTTTTGGATTGGAGGTATTGGAATTTTCCTTGTTATCTTTCTTGTGCTGCTTTCTCTCATCCTTCTTCTGAGTTGCCCCAGAATTCTTATGAGTAGCCCTGTTGTCAACTCACAAGTTAGCACCCTTTGCCAACTTCTTTGGATCAATATCCTTAGAGTCAGCCAAGTGCTGTCTCAGCTCAGGAGAGCATAGACAGACTCCAACATAAACAGATTTCTCATACCTTCATAAGTGTTAACTCTGTTACCCTTAACCCAACCATCTAAGTTGTACTAACATTCACACACAAAGGTAGCCCAAGGGGTACCATCATGCTTTTTGAGTGTTCTAACCCTCTTAAGATACTGGGAAGGAGTTTTCCCAAACCTAGTTATCAAAGCTAGTTTCACACTTTCATACTCAATTCTGTCTACTTCTGCCATCTCCATTACAACATCAGATGCAATTGGGGGTAGCCTAGACGAAAGCTAAGGAATCAGCTTATTCCCTGTAATGTTCTGAATCCCATGGTTACATTCAAAAGTTGCCAACCAATCCAAAATATCAAGCCTAACCTCATACATACTTACTGCATCTTTGGGTATGTGAGGCCTCTTAGGATTGGAAGACCTAGAAGACTCTGGGAGAGAACCATTCTCAAGAGACAATTTCTTCATTTCAAGAGCATGTTGTAATTCCATTTCCCTTAGTTTAAGTTCTTGATGTTTGCTTTCAGTTTGGGCTTGGATTCTTTTGAATTCTAACTCAAGTGTCATCTTCTCAAGAGAGACAAACACCGGACTCAGCATTGGACCTGGTAGGGCCCCTGTGGCAAAAGATTGAGGCCTAAGAGCAGGTAGAGATAAAGTGAGGCCTACATCTTGAGACTCCTCTGCCTCATCTAACTCATCAATAACACTGTTGAGACTCTGAAATAACACATCTTGAGACTCTGAAACATTATCATCCTCATCATCATTTTCCACATTTTCATCAGAAGTAGGTACAGCAGACCTATTTCTATGACTTTGACATTCCAACGACTTTTCTATCAATTCATTCTTTTTTCCTTTAACAGTGATTTTCCTAGCCTTACACATTTCTCTCAGCTGATCAACTTTTATAATGACTAGGGTCTCCTGGCTGTAACTATCCATATCAGGCATGATAAAACAATTGCTTTTCTAGTGGTACTTAGCGTTGTGAGGGTTATTTGAACAAAGGTAAGAACAGCACTCTCAATGTAATACCTATACTTTATCCTCACCACCTGCTACCAGTGTTAGGCAGAATTATACACAGTACCCTTTGGGAACACTACGCACAATTTAGACTACAGGTGTAAGCACAATCTCACCTTTGGTACAAGCCTGTACTACACAGTTATGTGGTAGCAGTGGCTGAGCAGCCAAACTTATCTCAAGAGGGATGTGAGTAGTACAAGATGTTACACAAAGGACTTGCAATCACAGTAGTTCAAACAAACACTATTCAAGGTTTCTTGGTAAAAGAATATACATTTATTTATACAGTCAGTTGGAAAACATTCCACTAGTAAGAAGCAGCTTAATATCACACTATAATACACTACAGTACACAACCAATACATTTATGAACAAGTTAGGGTTCCCTGAAGTGGGAGCAAAATGGCACTTCAGTAACTTTCAAAAGGGGTAGAAAGACAAAGTTTAAAAGAATTAAAGCACAATTACTTTCATAGGCAGGGCAAATAGTTTCAGTTTCCTACAACAGGCAATTCAATTCAATAGGCCTGAGCCAATGTGAATGGTTCAGTGTCTTGGATAGGATAGAACAGTTCTGGTAGTAAATGGTGACGTCTTTGCCAATGTTCTTAGAAGTAGTTTGCCAGAAAAGGAGTTATATGTAGGATTAGGAAAGAACAAGACCCCAAAGTTGGGAAAGTTTCACAAACTTTCATTGTGGCAGAAAAGATTTCCACACCGCGTTTGCACGGTACCTTAAGTATGAAGAAAAGCTGTAGCAGAGGCAGTTGTTCCTGGCAGTTCCTGCAGATCTCGCTGTTCCTGAGCTTCAGTCATGGGGACAAGAAGGAGGACATCGGGAGGTTCCTGCACTGCCTAGGGAAGAGGCCACAAGCTTGTCAAAACATCGGTTTTAAGGTGTGAGTGCCTTAAAATCCATAAACTAGTATCCTTCTTACTGGCTATCCGGTTTTCAACAGCACTCTGATGAAAAATTGACCAGCATGGGGACGGTATCCAGGTGGCTTACGAGTTGGTGGTTCCCACCAGCTCAAGGAAAGAAGTCGTCCTTGAAGGGGCTTCTCTGTCGATGGAGTTTCAGGCAATTCGGGCCTGCAGTAGGGCTTCACCGGGCAAACCAACGGTCCAGGAGTTGCAGCAGTCGTCTTCCTTCAGCTTGTCTTCTGTTCTGTCGTTCCAGTGGTCGACTCTGCCTTCTTGTCCTGGAAACTCACCTTTTAAATAGTTTTCTCCCATTCATTCCAGCCTAGCTGTCACTCACCCAGCAGGGTGGCTGTCCTTGCCAGACAGTCAGCCAGCCAATCACACCAGAGTGCATTTTCGGTCTCCTAGGAGGCTAAGCACAGGGAGTTTCGGGCACCTCACTCACATCCTGTCCACCCCAGACACTCAGGTGCCAGAGGAGGGCTTCAGCACTGAAGCCCTCCAAAGGGCATCGAACAAAGGGAGCAAACCTGGTTTGGCGCACAGAGTTCAACACAAGAAGGACCTTTCCTAAAAGAAACAGCAAAAAAAGATGACCGGAGTCTATTTTTATAGAGGGGACATGAGCGCCATATTGAAACACTTGGCCGACCCGATTTTTAGCTACTGGTGTTCGTGGTCGGGAAAAATCATGGTAGTTCATTCTAAAAAAACTGCCACCAGCCATTTCAAGAGGAAAGGGTAACATTTGACTGTAATATGAGTGTTTAGACACAGGGGATGATAGGCAACCCCTCCAGCACTCTATAGGAAGATAGTGTGTGCTGGGTCTATGAATTTAAAACTCCATATCCAAAGTAGAACACACTTCAAAATACATGGAAGATTGGGAAAAAAGAGGCTCACACTCTTTCCAGGTAAACATTTAAATCCTAGAAATCCAGCAAAGTTGATGGGGGTCTCAAAAGGTAAGCGAAAGTAGCACATTCTTGAGAATTCTCCCTAGCAGCCCTCCTGTGGCTGGCAGAGCACATGAGGGTGTGGACCTGATCTTAACAGTACATATCATGCTGGTGCCACAGGTGGTGGAGGACGCGGGCACTCTGCCAGATGCAGTGGTGTACCACACTGCCCGAGGGATGAAATAAAAGTAGAGCACCAGAAGCCGGAAAATTCCAGGTGCCAGCGGTGAAGCTATGGGCATAATTGGATAGAGGAGACACAAGGATTGTGTTGTGTCATGGCTGCCAAAAGCAGCATAGGGCATGAATGAGTGGAACCATCTGGCATCACCCACTAATCTCTGGAAGGGGAGAAGTGGATAGGGGCAGAGGACTGCCGCTCACCTGGAAACCCTTTGTCTTTACGGTGGGGTGCACACACAATTCCAGACCACAGGGATTGACTCTGAATCATATTTAGTGTGGCCCCTGAATGATTCAGAGAGTTGGTGGCCCTGGGGGCTGGAGGTGGCTGGAAACACACTTCCTGGGTACATGTTTTCTGTAAAGCAACAATTATGGGCTGTTATCCTTTTATCCACTTCACAATTAGTTTTCTCACCAGAGTAAGGAAAAGGTTTGAAGCTGGCATTTGCTGCTGTGTTGTATGATAAGTATGATGTGTAGCTCCTGCACATCCAGCCTGGTGTATAGTTAGTTATAACATTCTGAGGAGATGTTGTTGAATATTGTAGAACGTGTTGCCATAATTTGATTATTTTATGTATGGAAATTTATGAATACAATTTTAAAGAAAATGTGCAATTGATTCCAAGAAATTATTTGAGCACAGATGTTATAAGTGAATAGTCTGCTTTCTGAAATCACTAGATCAACGGACACCTGTCCTGCTCAATTGATTAACTATTGTTTGTCATTAGACAAAACCCAGAATGCGCAGGGGACACGAGTGTTCCACAGACCCTGGACACCATTTCTTTCTGTGTTTGTGACTCATGTCACCTGGAAATATGCTCCACGGTGGGAAGCCACGGATGGGAAAGGCCACCTCCCTGGATTGTGCAACTAGTTTTGGAAACGGCCAGTCAGTTGGCAGTTTCTTGACATAAGGTTGCATTCGGGAACTCGGGCCTGAATTTTTTCGGGAAAGTAAGAGGGTGCTGTTTTGGATATGTATTTCTAGGTAAGGCACACAATTAAGGCATACACTGATGACAGCAAGGCAAGCTTTACACTGGAGATGACTAGAATGTCATGGCATGTTTCCCAAGGTAAAGCAATGCATAGAACACTGTTATTAAGGACACGTGCAGGGATGGCACTATGCATAGGAATACGTTTTTTAAAGTATGAGAGAACTTGAGGTCGATTATATGGAGATAAAGAAGTAGCTCTTGATGGTATAGATTGATATCTATCTGATCTGCAATTCACTACTGAAAGTTTTTTACAGAAGGACCTCTTAGCTGTCCCAGTGAGCTGCAAGAGGGTCGCTCGGGCTATTCAATTGTTTCCAGACCTCAAGGCATCAGGAGATGATGATATATCAATTAAAGGTTATAAATACTTCTCCTCACTATGATTCTTTCTGTCTGAAGTATGGCACTCTCGGAATTACCCTGCTTCATTGAAAAGGGCCAGGATTATAGCTTTTACCGTTTTTTTTTTTTTTAAATGTGAAGGATCCCACCTCAGCCTTTTCCTATCAAACAATACCATTGATGAATTATGATAGCAATATCTGTACACAGATCATTGCTACTCGGTTAGCTGGGGTGATATGTTCCATTGGGGTCATATGCTCCATTATACATGAGGACCAGCATGTTTTCATTGCCGAGTGCGGCGCAGCCCACATACTGATTTGGCCTATTTTGGTACTTCATGTTACAGCAGGTTGCAATATCATTTTATCAGCTATGCTTGTTGATGCAGAGAACTTCTTCAGCAGGGTGAGGTGGGTGTTCAACTATACTATACAAGCCACATATTGTAAGAAGCGCATATATTGTTCACAGGAGAAGAGATAAAGGGATAATTCTCCATGATATTTTAATTGCATGAAGGAGACCACCAACATTACCACTAAACATGCCGTTGGGTCCCCTGCATGCAATTTTCAATTTTTGCAAGGCAAAGTGTAAAACTAAAGAGTAAAACCAGCCATGATTGCCTTTACTCTTCACTTTTAACGTCCGTCTTGTGAAAGAGTAAATGATACCTGAAAATTAGGCACTGCAGATGAAATTTGCCAATGAAGTAGGTGGTAAATTGAGAAGGATTCCATAGGAATCCATTATTTTATACCTGCATGAAAATTTCTTTTTAAAAGTTTTTTACTTTCAAGACAGAGGAGGAAAGCACATGAGGCAGAGAGGTAAATGAAGGCACAAAAACACTATGGGCCTCATTACAAGTCTGCTGATGTGGAATTAAGAGTGCCGATAGCATTATAGACCGGCAGACTAAGACTGTGCCTGCTGGGGCATCTGCAAGCAACAGGGTCGATCTGCGGGTGCATCAGCTCCGGTAGGTATAGTTTTCCCAAAGCACCGGCACTGTCAGCAAAATTGCAGGTGCTTACATCTCCCCACTCCCATAGAGACCTATTGGACTCTATGGGAATGGGTACTTATGATTTTTGCCACCTGAAATCCCGGGTCACCGGGACTTGTAATGTCCCGGTGGCACCGGGATCTCAGGAGGCGGAAACAGTGTTATGGGGTTGCCGCCAACCTTGTAATGAGGCCCTATGACCTATTTTTACACATTATTTCCAGCACCGTCCGATGTAAAATCCCCCTACATGTGTTTTTCCCATATATCATGCTATCCGGCAGCAATACCAGTTCACTATTAATGCTGAAACTTTTGCCCAAGCAATACAGCAGGGTTTCTTTATCAAACCGTTCACTGATTCCAAAGTATTTGTATGTATGCTGATGATATAATTATTCTGCTGTATCATTCCCTATGATTTCGAACTTGCTCTGCATTTTTTCTCTGCTTCTGGCATCAAGATTGCTGAGCAAAAGAGAAATTCTTTAATATCAAATTGTCTGGAATAGTCAGGTTCTGTTTCTAACCAAGTTATATGTTTAGATTTTGCATTATTGTCTAATATACAATACATTATTCGATATAGCTGTGAGCAGGTTTATAAAGAGGTGGGCGGCATGTTGAGGTAATGGATGTGTGTGCGCTCACATGGTTTTAAAATTTGTTTTTAAATGAAATTGAATGATTGTAGATCAAACTCTGGAAAATGTAGGGGGCTAATCCGCACACATTTTCCTATGCTCACCGCACAACATACTTACAATTAGGCCACTTTAATCACTCGACTAAAATCCCTTATCAGTTCAGGCACTGGTTTTCTTCTGTGTCTGAGGATTTTGGGAATTGGAATTGAAAGGGTGAGGGTTACTAATGTTGGAAGCCCATAGTTCTTCTAAAGGGTGAGCTATAATACTATAAAGTATGTATGATCATAGCTGAGATTAAATTTTCAAACAAAACTATAAAATACCACATTTTTATTATTATAACAATCTTGGCCTTACACTAATGGTGCAGTATTAAAAAGCTGGACTATTCTTGCTCTGTTACTTGATGGTATTATTCTTAATACATGTATGTAGTTGCTAGAGTAATTTGGGGTTCCCTAAAGTGTTTTTAATAATATGTTTTATTTATATTTACAGATATATCACCTTCTCCTGTCCCTAAGAAGGCAGACGTTATATTTAGTTTATTGGATGCAATTTTTTCACCGTGGTGCTGCCACTGAGAGCTTTAAATCGAGTTCCATGTTGAGCAAAAATTGCGTCATCATACATTGAGCCTCATTTCGAGCCGGGCGGTCTGGTAAACAGACAAACTTTACCAAACTGCCCCAATACAGGAGTGCAGATGGGGCACCTGGTTTGCCTCTAGCTAAATGCTGGAGGTAGGTCAGGTGCCCTACTGGACAAAAAAGCCCTGTTACCACCACCGGCATTGCCGCTGGCGGTAATGATGGCAAATCCCTTCGTGGAGCCCTATGGGACTCCATGAATGGGGACTTGCACCGCTCTGCATGCACCTGTAATCCGGTGGCAATGCCGCCAGACCTGGTGCCGATAGAAGTAAGTCCCAAATGCCGGTATCCTGGCAGGATACTGTCATAGTCAGAATGAGGCCCATTATTCTTTTCTTATTAGTACACTCTAAAGAGGATAGGGACATTTTTTCCAAATGATAAAGGTTGGTGCCTTAGGTGTCAAGAGGTTGATGCCAACTTGCAACTTGTCAAAGCTGGAAGACTTTTGGGAATTCATATATATATTTTTTTTTTATTGAGTCAGATAATAGTTTTCATTTAGAAATTGGTCATTTCTTGTTACTTTCGTTTTTGCTTGAGTGTCCAATGACAGCTTGGGTCAGAAGGCTTCCCCCAGACATGTTATCTCAATGCCATTACCCTGGCTAGGTTTTTAATGTCATGCCATTGTAAGGAACATGAGACCCCTGACATCACTGAATGGCTATCTCAGCAGATTTATTTTCAAATGAATACTCTAGTGAGGCAGGTTTTGTTATATGAAGGTAGATTAAACAGTATTTACTGTACTAGAATATCTTAGTCAACTTTGTGGGGAATGATATTTTAATACTTGACTCTTAAATGACCTGTAAGATATTTTGAATGGTGTTAATGTATCAGGATATTGTAACAACGTAGTGTCATTGTTGGTTTAATTAAAGCTTTGATGGTAATCACACCTTGAATTTCGTACAAAATGGCACTTTATGGTCTGTCTTCCCTTACGATTGTAACCGGCTATGATGTACAGGCACTATTTATTGACTCTATGATTTTTCAGAATGTATTTGTCAATTTGATTTATTTGTGTGATTTGTTATATTTCTTTTCTTTTTTCAATTCTGCATCTCAGTTGACTCGTATAATGCTTATTTTGTTCTCAATTACAATGAAGAAAGGATTAGGGAGAGTGTGTGGGCCCGATTCATGGAATAAATTGTGCATAAAATCGGGGTCTTATGCACAAAATCACGTGCAAGTCCCCATTCGTCGATTCATGGAACACAATGCGCGGGGCTTACCTGGGACTTTTGGGGAATTTGCGCCGATCCAACATGTCACTGCACACCATAAAGGCCTTGCTCGAGACTCCAAGCGAAGGGCCGGCTCGCCCTGGCAGGCACTGAAAAAAGGGGCAGAACACGTGGAGTGGGGAAGAACAAGCAAAAATGTTGGCGTTACAAGGGACGTTCCACAGTGAAACAATAACACTGCCATACGTGCACCAAACAACCGCATTCATGGAATTGAACAGGGATTTCTGGTGCACGAAAAAACACACGCAAATCACAAAACACCTATGCCACGCAACAGCAGGCGTAAACATCAAAGCACACACAAACAATGCATAAAAAGCCCACGCGATCAACAAACACACATATACAGCTACAATGAATGTACCATTATTTGCAGCAGTCATCGTGGGATACCGCAGGAGTAGGATGGCCAGGGCCCGGATATTCCACCCAAGGACCATCCTTTTTTGGGATGGCTGACGACCTGTCCTATGCCAGGTAAAGGTTCCCCCCTCATATCATCTTAGACCTGGTCATGGAGTGGAAAGATGACCTCAGTTCACACACCCTGTGCTCCAAGCACTGAGCCCCTTGCAAAAGGTGCTCAGTGTACTGCGTTTTTTGGCAAGTGGCTCATTCCAGAGGACCACCACTATGGTTGGGGGCATTTCACAGACTGCTCAGTCATGCTGCCTTCACCAGGTGCTGGCCATAATAACTGCACCTTCCTCTGTCCGTCGGCATTTACTTATGCCCAGAACACCTGCAGAAAGGCAGGCCGATGTGCAGGATTTTTATGGGGTGGCGCACTTTCCAAAAGTTCATGGTGCCATTGATTGCACCCATGTTGCTCTGCATCCACCTAGAGCAACCGAACATATATACCTCAACAGAAAACACTGGCATTCTATCAACGTGCAAGTTGTGTGGGAGGCGAAGGGCATCATTAACTCTGTCTATGCCAACTATCCTGGCAGCACCCATGACAGTTACATCTACAGGATGTCCCCCTTACACAGGGCCCTGGAAGCTGGGAAGCATGGCAACACATGGCTCATTGGTGAGTAGGAATGGTCATCCACATGCACGCATCTTGCACATCTAAAAATATACACTGTCAGGAAATGACAAACATTCTCACCTCTACAGGGGACAGTGCAGCAAACATGCACACCAATGATGCATGCTCAACATGCAAGACAGTGCTAAAGCTCACCCGCTGACTGTGCCGGCATGGTGTCAATCCGGCATCAACTTCACCTGGAATTGTGTTTCCTAATCAGGTACAGGAAGGACAGTGCCTGATGGAGGGCATGGGGAGCATGGACGTGAAAGGGTGCAGGGTATTTCCCCCGGGACAGCAGTCACCGCCACATCATAGATTACTGAAACAACATGGGAGAAGACATTAAAACAGCCATTGTGAAGTACCATTGCAACAGAACACATGTGCAATGGAACAAAAAACCCATAATTACCTGCACATGCCATCCTGTGCACCACCATGCAAACATGCTAGTTGACTTCACTAGGCATGCCTGCATGTACACTACAGCACATGTGTTGGCCTTGAGGTATTAATGATACACCTCAAGGGGAATACATTTAAAAAAATGAACAACAATTACAACCAGGAAAGAGCACAACCAAATATGCAATGCCAACATCCATGCCAGGGGGGGTGTAAAAAAAAAGGAAACATGGATTGTGGGGTGGGAGGGGAGTGGGGTGGCATGGGCGCATGTCAACTCCCACATGGGTGGATTTTGAAAAGAAAACTATTCCCTCCATGGGCTCATGGATCGCATGGCTATCTTGGACCGGGCATGTCTCTTCTGTGACCACTTTACTGGGCAGAATCAGAAGGTGGTAGTAGTGTGGGAGACTCACCACATAGTGCCCTGGCCTGGTCCTCTGTGGCAGCGGCCAGGCTTGACACTGATGAATGAATCGGCAATAGGAGGTTTAGGAGATCACCTCACGGGATGCATGGATTTCCTCCGTGATGGTGTTCCTCAACAGTTGCATCTCATGTTGGTACTGTGTCCTGCGGGCTGCCTCTTCCACTTCAACTGAAGCTCTGTGGGCCAACAACTCTTGCCTCAGGGCTTCCCTGTGGACCTGACCCTCTGCAAGCAGGGATGCCTGCAGAGACCTCAGATAGGCCCGCCGGCTCCTGCTGTTGGCCTCCATTTGCAGCCTGTGTGATCGACATGTGGACCACAATGCCTGCAGCTCATGCTCTACCTGTGTTTCTGGTGGGATCATGGAACTGGCCACCCTTTCCATGCCCTCAGCCAAGCTCTCATAGGCAGCACCCTGCTGTTGCACAACACGCAACATTGACTGCTTCCACACTATCTCCCCAGCGTGCGTACGTCCACCACCTGTGCGGGGCCCTCACCTGCCTGGCCCAAGGGAGCATGGCCCTTTCTGTGATGCCACTGTCTCTGGCTGCAGGATTGCATCCCTCCCTTGGACATCTGGCTCAGGACGAGAACCCAATACTTGGGAGCGTGCCTTGCAGTCGTAACCACCAAAGATGGCTGTGACACCACTGACTGGTCTTGATTGATTGATTTATTTATTTATATAGTGCCTTACACCAAGGCGCTGTACAGTGGAACAACATAATACAAGATAAAAACAACAAAATGACAGTGGGAGAAAAATTACATCATTAATCATTCGACAAAACAGTGCAAAGAGCAATTAACTGAAGGTGGGGGGGGGTGAGTGGGATTAGGTGTGGGGGGTGGAGATGAGTTGGACGAGGGTAATGGAAGGGTGAGAGAGGAGGAGGAGAGGGGAGAGAGAAAATCAGAGGGAAGGGAGATGGGGGGAGTAACGAGGGCAGAGGGGGAGTTTTCAAGGAGGAGAGTGGAGGAGGAGGGATTTAAGGGAAGTGCGAAATGAGGCGAAGGTTGTGGTAGAGCGGATTGTGAGAGGGAGTGAGTTCCAGTGCAGAGGTGCAAGGAGTTGGAAGGAACGGAAACACGAGGAAGCGCAGGGGGACGGAGGTACAGTGAGAAGGAAATGATCAGCAGAACAAAGGGAATGGGAGGGGGAGTAGAAGGAGAGAAGGGAGGAGAGATAAGGAGGAGCAAGACCATGAAGGGATTTGAATACAAGGCAGAGAAAGTAAAATTTTAGCTGTAAGTGAAATGGTAGCCAGCCAAGGTAAGAGAGTGAGGAAGAGATGGAGTCACGGGAGGTAAGCAGACAAAGGGTACGAACAGCAGAGTGGTAGATGGATTTAAGAGGGGCAAGATGAGATGCTGGAAGTCCAAAGAGTAGTGAAGAGCAGTAGAAGAGGCGGGAACAGATGAAAGAGGAAATTAGGAGTTTGGTAGAGTGGAATGTGAGGGAGTGACGGATTTTTCAAATATTGTAGCGGTGGTATCGGCAGGTGCGAGAGGTGAGTGAAATGTGTTGGGAGAAGGTGAGAGAGGAGTCAAAGAGAATGCCTAAATTACGAGCTTGGGAAGAGATAGGGAGATTGGTGGGAGGAAAGTGAATGAAAGGGGTGGAGAGGGAGGAGGAAGAGAGTTAGAGGGGAAGAAAAGGACTTCAGTTTTATCGCTGGTAAGAGAGAGAAAGCAGGAGGACATCCAGTTCTTGATAGCAGTGAGGCAGGAGGAGAGTTTGAGGTGAAGGTCAGTTGAGAAGGAGGAGAAAGAGAGAAAGAGTTGAGTATTGTCAGCATAGCAATTGTTTGAGATGCCAAACGAGGAGATAACAGGGGCAATGAGGGAGGTGTAAAGAGAGAAGAGGAAATGACCAAGTACAGAACCTTGAGGAACACCGTAAATAAGAGGGAAGGAAGGAGAGGTCTGGCCACCCCATGATACAGTGAAGGAACGGGAGGAGAGGTAAGAGGATAGCCATTTTAGAACAGGGCATTTAAACCCTAAGGAGGAAAGATTGTGGAGCAAGAGTGGATGATCGACAGTGTCAAAAGCTGCAGAAAGATCAAGGAGAATAAGGATAGAGGATTGCTTGGCATGTCGAGCAGAGAGGAGGGAGTTAAGGATAGAGGTGAGAGCAGTTTCTGTGGAATGTTTGGGACGGAAGCCAGATTGGAAGGGAGGAAGGAGTGAGGAAGTAGTGACAAAGGATGAGAGCTGAGAGTAGGCAAGGTGCTCAAGAAGCTTAGAAAGGAATGGTAGAAGAGAGATAGGTCTGTAGTTAGCAGTGAAAAGTGGATCGGCAGAGGGTTTCTTTAGAATAGGAATAATCGTTACATGTTTGAAAGCAGAGGGAAAGGTTGATGAGGAGAGGCAGGTGTTGAAGAAAGTGGTAAGGTAAGGGATAAGAAGAGGGTAGATCTTGGGGATAAGAACAGAGGGAAGAGGGTCAGAAGGGGCAGACGTTGGGTGGGCTTTGGATAGAAGGGAGGAGACTTCGGATGGGGAAACAGGTGAGAAGATGGGCATAAAGGAAGAGGGAGGAGAGGGGGAAGATGAGAGGGGGAGTCAGAGACGGAGTTGATTTGTTGCCGGAGGGTGAGGATTTTGGAGGAGAAAAGTCAGAGGGAGAAAGTGTGGAGTTGGATGAGGGATCAGGAGTAGGAGGAGAGAGAAGACGAGAGAGAGTTTGAAAAATACGATGAGGGTGGGAGGCTTGAGACTGGAGAAGGTTAGAGTAGTAGGAGGATTTGGCCGCTGCAAGACAAGAGTTGTATAGTGCATGGTAAGAGAAGTAAGAGGTTTGATTAGAAAGCGAGGGAGTTTTTAGCCAGAGTATACCCAGCCGTCGGAGAAGGCGCCGCATAGAGAGGAGATGGGAAGTAAGCCAGGGTTGAGAAGGCTTCCTTGTTGGACGGAAGAGAGAAAGGGGGTAAAGTTGATCAAGGGCAGTGGAGATAGAGGAGGAAAGGGAGGATAGAGCATCGTCCGCAGAGAATAAAACAAAGTCATGGAGAGATGGAAGAGAAGAAGAGCAGGTGTCGTAAAAGAGGGTAGTGTCGAAGTCAGAAAAGTCACTACGTGAGTAGATTGGAGGGGAGGGATTAGCAGTAGGGGATTGCGAGAGAGGAGAAAGGGAGAATGAGAGTAAGGCATGGTCAGAGAGATAAACAGGAAGAGAAGAGACAGGGGAAGAGATACAGGAAGAGTTGAAGATGAGGTCAAGAGTGGAGCCAGAGGAGTGAGTAGGGGATGAAGGAAGGGGGGAGGGGGGGTGGGAGTCAAGGATGGAGAAGAGGGGAGAAGATTGAAGGGGAGAAGGAAGATGAATATTAAAGTCGCCAAGTACTGAAAGAGGAGAGTGGAGGGAGAGATAAGCGAGAGGAGATGATCAAAGTCTTCATATAAGGAAGAGAGAGGGCCAGGGGGACGATAGATGATCAGGAAGGAAATAGGGTGGGGAGGGGAAAAAGACTTATAGAGGAATTCAAAGGAAGGGAAAGAAGGGAGAGTTGGAGAGGAAGGGGAGGAGATGTATTTGGGGTAGTAGAGGAGTCCAACGCCTCCACCACGGCCAGAGGAGCAGGGGATGTGGATGAAGAAGGAAGAGGAGGTCATTAAGGAGGCGGGGACAGAGGTGTTATGAGGGGTAAACCAGGTTTCAGTTAGACAGAGGAAATGAAGGTTAAGGCGAAAGAATAAGTCAAGAATAGCTGTGGTTTTATTACAGATGGATCTGGTGTTCCAGAGAGCAGTGTTCATGATGGCAGAGTGGCTGGCGGTAGGGGGGTAAAGAAGGTTAGGGCGGTGAGAGAAGGAAGGAGCGTGACTGGAGGAGTGGGGATGAGGATAGTGAAAAGGACTAGGCATTAGGAGGAGAGAGGAGAATAGGAGGGAAAGGAGAAGGTGGAAACACTTGTGTACGAGCGCAATAGAAATAAAATATCAACCAATCAATCAAAAAAAGGGTGGAGAGAGGGGGGAGAGGGAGGTGGAAAGGAGATGTGGAAGATCACATAACAAAGGACTCAGAGAAAGGACGAGTAGAGAAGGGCAGTAGTTGTAGGAGTTAGAGATGGAGGGGGTAGAGACCAGTGTGATTGTTACAGAAAGGGGGCAGTGTGCAATGGAGGACCAGAGTGTGGTATGGGGAGTGGATAGCTCAAGAGTAGGTATAGGATAAAGCCAAAGGTGGTCTCAGGTCTAGTGAAGAGAGATGGCCAGCAGGAAGCAATTAGAGACAGAGGGAGCAGACACTCGACACAGTAGTTGGAGGAGACCAGGTGCCTGAGGCAGGAAAAATGAGGTTGCAATTATGGGCTGCTGCACCTGAATGGTAAGGTGCAGGAGGCGTAGGTAGCTGCATCCACAATAAGAAGGGGAGAGCAGTGACACCAGGTACCGTTTGGAGGTGCCAAGGGAAGAAATCACGCAACCAAGGAATGCAGAGAGGTACAGGGATACAAGGAGACTGGACAAGGGGGGCAGCAGGGAACGGATCCGGGATTAGAGTGGTGGTATCACGAGAAAAGTAAGAGAGTCAAGTAAGATGGCTGGTGCAGCGATGGTCTGTAACCTCATCCACCCTTGGGCGGGGAGGATGCCAGCAGTCGTAGAAGATGGAAAGTAGGCACCGGCGGGAGGACTTGCAGCAGCAGAGGAAGATGGTTGTAGTAGGGGGTCCCAGTCAACCATGTGGTCAATGACAGGGAGACCGCAAGCAGTGCACCAGGTGACAAAGGGTGATGAAACACCGCTGAATCAGCTCGTTAGGACTTCAGGCAGGTCACCAGGCAGAATGGACAGTCAGGTAGTGGTGAGGATGCCGATCTAACACACTGGGCAGAGGCAGGGAGGGTAGCAAGGAGTGTGTCAGGAAGATAGGCGAGATGTGAAAGCCGCAGTCTCAGTTGTTGTTACGGCCACAAGGCGGAAGGAATGCAGGAGGGGTAGGACTGAAGAAGGCGTACCTGGATGTGAGTAATCGAGTTCAGGCGGGGAGGACCGCTGTAGGTGGAGTACAGGAGGAGCCAGGCTGGAAAAGGCGTACCTGTCTATGAGCAAAGAAGTTCAGGCAGGTAGGGCCGCTGTAGGTGGCACTAGGGTAGAAAGGAGGTACCCCAGGCAGCCACAACCCCACAGGGACTGCAGGTGCCTGGATGTGAGTAATCGAGCTCAGGCGGGCAGGACCGCTATAGGAGGAATGCAGGAGGAACCAGGCTGGAGAAGGTATACCATGGGTGTGAGCAATCAACAAGTGCACCAGTTGACAAGGTGGCCCAAAGCAGGAGGACAAGCGAGGGTGAAGCCATGTTCAGGAGGAGCCTGGCTGGAGAAGGCATACCTGGGTGTGAGCAATCAAGCTCAGGCAGGCAGGACCGCTGTAGGTGGCACCAGGGTAGAATGGAGGTACCCCAGGCAGCCACAACCCCACCGGGACTGCAAGTTCACCAGTTGACAAGACAAGGTGGTCCAAAGCAGGACGAAAAGCAAGGGTGAAGAATGTTCAGAAAACATCCGGTGCCGAGTGAGCTGAGGACTGTAGGAGCAGGGTTGGAGCAGGCTGGATCCACACTTGCGCGAGGAGGAGTGGAGAAGGCAGCAAAATGAAAATGGTGGGAATCGGGGCCGCTGTGATCCAGCCAGGACTCGGAGAGTCGGTGAAGAGGCGGAGTGTTCAGGAGCCGATGTGGAGGCAAATGGAGGCTCCAAGGGCTGCAGTAGAGGAGCAAGGATGCCGACACTCCGGGCTGCCACAGACACACCAAGACACCAAAAGCCGCAGTCTGGGGGGAGCACTGTAGGAACAGGGCCCGTGCCGGAGAGAGAGGAAGGCCGGACTCGCTCCCGAATGGAGGAGGCGGGTCAACGTCAAGATGGCGGCACCTCAGAGCCGATGCAGAAGCGGAGTCTTGTGAGGGCACCTAACCCCTTGCAGACTCACGGGCAACAACAGCTCCAAAACTTACTTGGTGCACTCACCTCCGCCAGCGTTGAGCACCAGAGCTACTGGATTCATCAGAGTCTGTGTCATACTTAGACATTCCCAGGATGGTTTGCAGCAACAGTGGATTCTCATGGGCTGCCAGACCACGTCCTTCACTGGTGGTCTGGACCGGCACAGACTCTCCTTCCTCCTGTACCTCCTCCACTGTATCTAGTGCCTCATCACCTGCACAAGGACTTATAAAGACATGAAGATTCATGATAATTTAGTCAACAATAAACATCTGTATCATATTGCTGTCCTGTAACACATTGCTGAGGATGTTACCATGCGAGAAATCACATACACACACTATGAACAAGAAGCCATCTGTTAAAATGCAATGTGCAACGGATGTATGACACATGGGTTGTATCTACTCGAGAGCACACTATGCACGAGTCAGTAAACCATGGCATGGATCACCCAGGGCAGTTATTCAAATGCAAACATTGGTGCAACAAAATCATGCTTCTTGTTTTTTGTTTTTTTTTCCTCCGTACCAGGCCTTGTAATCTGGGAGGCCTCCCACACCTTGCACTTGATCCGTATGAATAAACTGGCTTATAGACAGTTCATGCAGGGTGAGTTCCTGCTCCTCTGGTGGCTCCCCTCCAGTTGCTAGAGCAGAGGTAAGGTTGTCACCCATCTTGGATTTGGTGGGATGGTTGAGGTCATTCCAACGCTTCAAGACCTGAGAAGCAGTGTGCTTCTCATACCCTGAGGCATTTATCTCATCCATGACTTGCTGCCAATGAACCATACACTGAGCAAGTGTATGTGTGCTCACTGGTTTCAGGCACATGTCACGGTGGTGTGCACTAACGTAGTCCATGAGGATTTGGAGTTCGTCATCATTGAAGCTCCTCTTCCTCAATGTGGCGGTGTCCTGTGCCGTGCCATGGGGTTGAGCCTCTTCCAGCAGTGCAGGCTTTGCATTCTTGGCAGGCGGTACAGACCTTGTGTGGCTGGGACCACTCAGGGCACAAGATGCTGGACCACTAGTGGCCTGGGCAATGGCATCACCCACTGATGCTGGGAAAGTAGCTTTCCCTGTACGTCCCTTACACTTTGAGCCACGGACATCAGCTGCCACTGCAGGTCTGTGAACCTCATGGGTGGCAGCAGCAGGACCACAGCTTTCCCTGCACATCCCTTACATCCCTTACCTTTCAGGCCACAGACAGAAGCTGCCACTGCAGGTCCGTTACCCTGAGGGGGGACAGCAGCTAACACTGCAGGTTCTGGATTCTGGGGGGGAGGGGCAGCAGCTTCCACTGCGGATCCATGACCCTTGGGGTGTGCAGCAGCTTCCACTGCAGGTGCCTGACCCCTGGAGGGAGGAGGAGGAGGGGGCAGCAGCTTCCGCTGCACGTCTGATCCTGGCCACCTCTGCCACCTTTTCCATTTGGGGCCTTACCTCTCATGGTTCAGGTGGACACCAAGCAATTGTCCTGGGAAATCTGAGTGAGGGGGCAGTCTAGGTGATGGAAAACATACTTCTATGGTCCACCAAGGCTCAAAAGTATCCTTGGTTACATAAAAACGGGACGAGTAATGCACAGGCACCCAAAGAAAAAATAAAAGAAATGTGTAACTCAGACCTTGATAGCTTCCATAAAAAGAAAAAGCGTTATGTGATATGCTGCGGCACCCAGCAACACAAAAATGCGTACGCAAAGCTAGGAAAGCTACTGTGATGGTAAGAATGGAGGTACACGACACACAGGGGCGCCCATGGTATGAAAAATGCATATGTGACTCACCGTTAGCCTCTGAAAAAAGATAAGTACACGTGCGAATGTGCGGCGGCAAATACCACAAAAAAAAAGGAAGTTCATACTGTCGCAGAAGTAAAAAATTGTGTGGCATCCCAAAAATCGCAGTAATCCACTCGTTCATCTACTCCGAATTGCACGTACTGTCTGATTTGCTTCTACGCGTACTTCTATATCCCCGTTTAAGGCGTACTGAATGCCAGTGCGCAGCGTGTGTCATGTAACCTACGCACTGAGGGCCTTTCCTCAGAGATCACATGCCTGCACACATTTTGAACGTGCAAAGTAACCGTCACTCTGTTTCCGGCTGCCCACGCATTAGACACGGAAGATCCACGCTCCTGCCTACGAGCCTTGAAACCTGCCTCCTACTGCACTGAGCTGCCTCCTACCGAGCCAGCCGCTGCTGCCTGCCCAGTGTGTGTGGCTGCTGCCCACCTGCCATGCATTTTGAGTGCCTGTTGTCCAGCCATTGCCAGAGCTCCTGTCCTAGGTCCTGTGACCACCTCAGGTGATTCACCAGAGTCCCAACGTGCCATACCATCACCACTGCAGCACAGCCGATCTCCAGGCCCACCTTGTCAATGCACACCTGCCACTGGGATTGCCATGCCAGCACCATCTTCTACTGACCAGAGTGGAAACACCATGGCAGCGAGGCAGAGGGCTGTCAACTTCACTGCCGGGAAAGTTGACATCTTGGTGGAGCAGATCCTGGTGAATTTTGGTGCCCTCTTTAAACCAGTGATGCAACGCAGCAAGGATTGATGTAAGCTGATCTGGGACGGGATAGTGATGCCATCAACACCGAGGAGGTGGCATCCCGGACCTTCAAGCATGTGTCCAAGGGCGGGGAGGACCTTAAATCAGGACCCACAGCAAGGCCCTGCGCTTCCTTGATGCCGGGTGAACATCACCAACATGCGGGTCCTGGAGAAGTTTTACCCGGCACTGCACACCCAGGTGAGCAAGTTGCGCCAACGTCTGGAGTCGTCAGATGAGCATCCATGTGTTGCCAGGCTCCACAGTGCATGTTCCTGCATGTTGTGAGTGAGCACCTTAGGCTTACAGGAAGTATGCCTCTGATACAGATGTATATGTGCATGCCCCAGACAGTGCTCTCCATGTGTGCAGTGAACATTTGTGATTTTAATGAGATGTTATTTGCATTGTGTGTTGTACTGCTGCCTTTCAGACCATGCACATGTTTTGATACTTGTGTCTGAGACGGGCTGGTGTGACAAGAATGGCAGCTGAGGTAGTGTTGGCCATGTCATGTACATGCATGGTGTCCATGTGTATGTGTTAAAGATGGGAATGTGCGACTGGCCATCAATCATGGCTGGATGCAACACGTGCATTTCAATGTGTGACGTAGGCATGTTTCAGGATTACTGCTGGTGGGACACTGATGTGATTGCTCATCACACTGCTTGTGGACTCTCAGTTGATGTGTGTGCATGACATGTGTATGAGCACATGATGCATGTTTTTGTAGCATACACAATTGGTTGGTTGTGAGAGTGGCATGTACCCTGATGTGATTGCCTGTTGTGATGGACAAGCATGTATGTGAACTGCTTGTACATGTGTGCGGTGGTGGCGGTTGATGGTTGTTCCCATGACTAGTGAACTTCATGTGAATGTTTGTGTCCTGAGTCTCCTTTTCCACAGTTGCGTCGGAAGAAGAAGGCAGAAGCAGTGCTGTGGAGCATGGCAGCAGGGATACCTCCACCAGGCAGAGTCTTAAAAGGCCCAATCACGCCCCCATGAAAGCACATCGTCAGGGAACAAGGTGGCTGGGGCCGTGCCGGGAACATTGGGCAATGCTGATGGGGGTAAGTCAGGGAGGGGAAAGGTGGGAGTTGACTCCTCAGCAGCGGGGGGGGGGGGTGAGGCAACACAGAGGTCAGCCAGTGTAGAAGACGCTCCAGAGTCATCCAGGTTTGGGAGGTGGAGGGGGAGAACACGGTTGTAGGAACAAAGCCCATGGAGTCAGGCGGGGGTGATGAGGTGGGTGTGAATATTACAGTCCTGCCCTGGGGTATGAGGCTGTGCAGGCCACCCTTGTGGCACCTGTGCAAATTCCTGTCCCTGGGCCAGCGGATGCAGCTATATGCACCGGCATGCATGCTTCAACCCGGACCCAGCCCCAGGTGACAGATGTTTTCACACAGGCTGACACCCCAATGCCATTGGCTGTGGCCATTCAGGATATTGCGGTACCCCTGCAGGTCGGTGTGGCGAGGTGTACCGGCATCATACGTGATGATGTGCGGGCTTGTGTAGCGTAGACTATTTTCACATCATCACAATTGAAACAATCCTGGTCCAATTTGTGCTGCATTGGCTGCTCAGTAATGCAACCTCTTCCTCCTCTTCCTCCTCTATGCACCAGTCATTTTTCAGAGCGCCTTCGGGCCCACATACAACCATGGCCCCCTATGCACCAGTCCCATCCAGATTGCCCCGTCTGGTGGAGGCAACATCCCTGCCTGAGTTGGGAGTTGACAGTCAATCGGCTCAGGTGGCCACCGTGCCGATCCAGTCACCAACAGGAACAATGGCAATGGAGGGACAGCAGGCACCAACGAGCAGGGCACGGGTCGTAAACCCCCAGGTAACATCATCAGCCCCGAGGGTATACACACGAAGCAGGCACCGGGTGCTATGGCAGCAGCAGGCTCTAAGGAGGAGACTCTTTTTCTCAGGGCATAACATCACAATGGGGAAGGTACGCAGCGTCAGGCAGGATGCTAATGTGGACCTACGATCAAGGATGTCTTCCGTGTTCATGCGCTATGGTCAAGGTATAGGAGCAGAGAGGCAGCTGGCTCGGGAGGAGAGGGTGATGATGGCCAGAGCGGAAGTTGTGCTGCATCGGGCAAGGAGGCTGGCTGCCATCCAGGATGCAACATGCAGGGAGGTAGAGGGGTTGGAAAGACATATGCTGGTGGCCCTGCAACCCCTCCAGGAAACAACGGATTCCCACCTAGGGATGTGGATGTAGCGCTGGATGATGCCCTGGTGGAGAGTTTGAGTGACATTGGAGAGGAGGAGATGTACTAGCCTGCTGCCTGTGTATATAGTTCTTTAGGTGTAGGTTTCCTTTTTATTTATTTTTTAAATTTGGAGCAGACTATTTGAACATGACTCCCCTTTTTCATGTAAGTAGTTCTTTAGGTGTAGGTTTCCTTTTTATTGTTTTAATTTGGAGCGGAATATTTGAACATTACTCCCCTTTTTTTCATGTATATAGTTCTTTAGGTGTAGGTTTCCTTTTTTTACACCACAGTGTTCGTATATTACTTTCCATTGTACATTGTATATAGTGATTTAGGCACGATGATTGTTCTTTTTTGGAATATTTACATGGACAGCTTGATATTCTTTTAGTAAATGTATGATGTTAATACTTCTTGGTAATATATATATTTGTTAGCTCATTTCATCACTTCTTGATGATCATTTGGGTGTGGGCCTGTTTGCTAGTTCTATTTTGAGGCTGTGTTTCTCTCCCTTGGTAGTCATGTGTCTGGTTGTGTACATGCTTGTGTTTTGTTGTTGCTGGAATGGTTGGCGAGGGCAGGATCTGCCGACAGCTGACAGGTGGTGGATTGTCAACTAGACGGATGGGTGTGCATTGTCAAATGGTATTTCCTTTCACATGTGCTGTATCACTCTGTGTTTGGCTTCACTGTGTTTAGGGTGGAAGGAGGTAGGCTGAATGTGGGAGTGTTCCATGGTCACCAGCATGGCACAGGACTTTGTTAATGGTGTGTAACACACATGTTGTGCATTTACCTTCAGTAGCATGTGGTATCACAGAATCCCTTCTCTCAGGTGTTTGGAAACCTCTACCACTGGGATACAGTAGTGGCATTTTTCGATTATTCCACAGTGTGTGCACAATTCACCAATCTCTGTGAGTCGTGCACTCTCTGACTGCCCTATCCTTCACCCATTCCTAGACCGGTCATGTGATAGTTCACGTACTGTTTTCTTTCGAACCAGCTCACTCATGATCAGGCTGTGACACACCTGCCCATCGTTTGTGGATGTCGCATACATTGCTGGTATGTTTGCTTCTGTCGTGGGCACACATTTGGTGACTGTGCTTTGATGACATGCCATTGTCGCATTGGCAGCATGAGCCAGTTTTACAAATCACTTGTCACAAGTGTATGTTGGGGGGTGATTGATGCCAGGGACGGGTGTGTGAGCACTGCTCCACTCATGGATGTAGCTCCGGTGAATGCATTTATTTTGATTTGCAGGATACATGTTCATGATGATAATCATACTGCAGTCACACCACCGAGGTTCAGGTGAGCTACAGACGATCATTGCAGTAGTGATGTGTGACACTGTCACGGTACTGCCTGTAGAGGTTGTCACAGATGAGTGGGTCTGGTGGTGCTGTCCCTTCTGGAGGGGGCTGCATGGGGGTTGGTGTCCCTTCATGAGTGGGCTGTCTGCAGGGCGGTGTCACAGGTGAAGGACCCTAGGGGTGGTGTCCCTTCTGGTGGGGGCTGCATGGAGGTGGTGTCCCTTCATGAGTGGGCTGCCTGCAGGGGGTGACACAGGTGAGGGGGCCTGGGGGTGGTGTCTCTACTGGAGGGTGCTTCCTGGGGGTGGTGTCCCTTCATGAGTGGGCTGCCTGCAGGGGGTGCCACAGGTGAGGGGCCCTGGGGGTGGTGTCCCTTCTGGAGGGTGCTGCCTAGGGGTGGTGTCAATTCATGAGTGGACTGCCTATAGGGGGTGTCACAGGTGAAGAGGCTTGGGGGTAGTGTGTGCACTACAGTGGTTCATGTGCAGTGGGGGTATGTGGACAGGGTGGGTGCTGAGGGTGTAGGGGGGACTTCGGTTTTTGTAATGGTTGTAGTCTACACTGAGGGGGTGTGCGATTTCACTGGGGTGCGGCCTAGGTTTGCGTTGGACCGCATGCATTTTGGCTGGGGTGCGGCCGGGGATTACAAGGTGTTATTGTGCAATTTTGCAGGGGTATGACCTGGGCTTGCGTGGGAGGGCATGCATTTTGTCTGGGGGGCGGCCGGGGATTGCAAGGTGTTGTCAAGCGATTTCGGTAGGGTGCGGCCTTGGCTTGCATGTGAGGGCACACATTTTACCTGGTGTATGGCTGGGGATTGCGAGGTGTTGTCTCTTGATTTCGCTCGGGTCCTGGATGCTGGGCTAGGGATGGTGCGGAGGCTTGCACTGTGTTCGTCCTTTCACTTAATTTTTGGTGTGCGTGGAGGCATGTTGGGGCTGTTCCTCGCGCAGCTTGCTAAAACTTGCGTGACAGCTACTAATGCCTCTTGGAATCCATGAATATGCGTGCCGCACAACATTTTATCAGCACCATGGCTCGTGCAAAGTCCTTCTCAGGGCTCGGCCCTTGCGCCATTTCTTTGCCCGGTTCCTTGAACCGGGCCCTATGCATCATGCATTTCAGGAGGCCCACAATTAAAGCATTTTGATGAGTAAAGCTATGGATGTGGGCAGGACCACAAGCAAAGGCAAATCACTACAAGTCAGGTCGTGCACTTAATAAGGAAAGGGGAGGAGTGGGAGCCCAAAGTCATTATGGAAATGTTTTTCAAATTGGCACCATATTACACCATGCACGCACGACCAAAATAGAGTTTTCTAAATAGATTTTGGGGGATTGTCCCAGAAGAAAATCTGGAAACAATTGGCCCAAAAATTGAATTTTAAAACACATTTGCCGATGTACGTGGAAGCAAAAGGTAGTTAAACATAACAAAAACCTGACACATAAGATTTCTTAAGAGGGCTTTAAAACATACCAGAAAATGTACAGCATAATCAGTATCTATAAAAATAGGTGAAGGTTAAGGAGAGATGGAAGAGAGAGGATGGAGGTATTACAGAGAGGGGACGATGGGCAGAAAAGCAGGGCAGGCACAACAAAGATGGCCATGTTACAGAGGTCAACCAGGAAGTCTTCAGAATTCCCTCTAGGCCAGTTCACCCCTGAGGAAAGGTACAGGTCGGCTGAAGGATCAGAAGCAGTTCTCCAGGGGCAGCAGTCCAATTAAACCTTTGTAGTGAAACCACACTAAATGTTAAATTACATATTGGGGCAGGACTGCAAGTAAACAAATTCAGTGGGGCAAAACTATATATGAAGTAAAGCACTAGGGATTAATAACAAGGAAAAGGATGTGGCGGGGCACAACTACCAACTACAAATAAAAGCATTCGCTCATACACATATGTACTGGCACGGTAATAAACATGCACATGTGCTCTTGCTTAAGACTACAAATGGAGTAATGCATGGTAGTCATACTACATACAAAGCAATGCACTCTGGTACGGCTGATGGCAATATGACTACATCGCGGCATGAGTGCAGTGATGAGTAATGGATTAAACTCCTACTAAGACTCACTTTGATAACAGGTCAGCAGGGATCCCAATTGTAAAGGTGAAAAAGGCACAGGTCAACGGGTATACCCCCCTCTCTCCTTTGAGTTCCCATGGCCACGGAAAGGCTATACCCTTCTGGAAGAATGCGACCTAGCACATAAGCAACACAAAGAACAGTATTATTGTTGTACCAAAATAAAAGAATATCCAACCAGGTTTTATAGAAAAGGGTAATTTTAATTAAATTAAAAATAGAAAGACACTCATTAAAAACACTATAACCCACATCTGCAAGAGACACATAATATTCAAATTTTAGCATAACAGGGGAAGCTCTGGGTCTAGAGACAAAGGTGCACAGGAAATCCTTTCAGTAGCAATTCCAAGGTCTCTGGAAATGTTGTTTAAAAAGGTTGAGTTGGGTCTTATTTGTCACTAACGCCCTTTTAAGGCTGGCCAGGGGAATATAACCACGTCAACTATCTTTAAAGTGTGTTCTTAATGCTCAGCTTTGTCAGGCCAGGCTTCTAGGTGTTCTAATTGGGTCAAGTCAACGTGGAGCAGTTTTGTGATGGTTGCTCCCAACGGGTCATGCGTATGGCAATTATCAAGTTGGCTCGAGATGGTCCAATGTTGTGATGTAGCCCATAGCAGTGATTGTCTCGAATCAGGTAAAGAAGAGGCCAGAGATGGGCTCAATTGGTGTTTTGAATGAGTTTAGTCAGTCAGAAGTGGTCCAGCAATGCAATGTATTTCTTCAGTGGTGATTCGCAAAAAAATGTCTCGAGTGCAGATAGGCGATGAGTCGCGTCACTGGGTCCATGGCTTAAGAGTGGAACGAAAAGCAGTGGTAGTGAAAAGCATCTCTGGATTGCTTGTAATGGCTTCAAAAGCACCTCAAGATGGTCAAGCTGGATCAATGTTGGAACACAGGATCAGAACTGTTTCCTGACTTATACTTGCTGGGGGACCCTGTCCAGGTTCTCCAGAGGCAGGGTATGTCCTTTGTTCTGCATTTCCCAGTCAGGAAGACTCTTAGATAGCAATTGGTGTATTCTGTTACATCCAATGAACAGGTTCCTGAGTACAGTGTTCTCAGCTTGCATTAGACTATGTCTAGCTAGCAGACTACCAGAAATATTCCCATAATGCTTTGTCTGTTGGAAGTGGGGGAGGGGAACACCCAGTTTTAGAGTCCTAGGAATTCCCAAGATGGTGGGACCCTTCTCTTACTGGAAAGTTCTCTCCTGGCTGTTCTACTCTGACCTGTTCTCCAGTTTGACCACATCAATAGTTAACTGGTGTAATTTCCTTTGAACCACTGGAGTTCCCTGTGCCCTCTTGGGGCAGTTCCAGTCTCCCTATGAGGTGACAAACCTTTGCATATGAAGACAACAGGCTTTGCCGGGGCTGAGCCCACATGGCATGTCTTGGGTGTAACTCAGTTTCAGACTATGAATATGCAGAAGGCCCTAACAAAACGGTCAGTAGACAGCAAGCTGATAATAAAATAACATCAAAGATTGCTAGTCAGTATAATGAGGATTCCCAGAGAGCATTTTGTTTTCCATCTGTCATCAGCCTCCTGGGGCACACAACTATGCAATTTCATTGACAAAAAGGGGGCCTACGGCTGATGAAACTGTGGGTACTAGCAGGCCATCCATTGGAATGCACACGTCATTCTGTAACTATCATGTTGCCAGAGTGAGGCGGGAGGTAGGAGTGTTTTGCCGTGTTGTCACCCTGAATCACGGCGTGTGAGCCACATTGTGTTTACTGTTTCTGTTGCTGAGGAGGCATTCCATAAAGACCCCAACCTCTCGCTGAGCGATTGCGGTGTGAGGCAGGAGTGTTTTGTCTTGTTGTCACCCTGAATAACAGTGTGTGTACCACAGTATGTTTACTGTTGCTATTGCTGTTGCTGAGGAGGCATTCCATAAAGACCCCAACCTCTCACAGAGCGAGCGTGAAGTAAGGAGGGAGTGTTTTGCTGTGTTTCGTGGGGAGCAGCGGGTGAGCAGATTTAGAGTGGAAGTCCGGAATCATAACACGGGCCGCATTCACTCTACAGCTGACACTGTGGTAGCTGACTGTGCCTGTGCCTATAATCTGCTTGCCGGAGACTGCCTGTCCCTCCGACCATAACGCAAGTCCTGAGTGAGTCCCTTATGAATCAAGTCTGACTAAAGGAGATTTGAGTACTGTGCCAAGCAAACCTAGTTGTCTAGTTGCACCTGATAAAGATGGCACTGAAATTGGCGGGCATAGTGAGAAGGGGGAAATAGTGAGAAGGGGGAAACAACTAGTGACATCAATAAATTGCTTGATCTCCAACAGTCACCATATACCCTGGCTCCTACACCATTTGACATAACAGTGGAGATAACAGAGTCCACAGCAGGATTCATAAACCTGCAAAAAGAGGTGGTTGCATCAATACCGATGGAAAAAAACTCTAAAGGAGTCCTGTTTAACAACAAATAGGAACCAGAGGGTGCAGAAACCGGAAGCCCTTCTTCCCAAAATGAAGTATACATATGCAAAAAAACAACAAATCAAAACTGGACTGTAAACCGCTGACTTTGGGCTCTGATGAGTAACTAAAAAACCAATGATTTTCTATCAAAAATCTTCAATTAAAGAAAGCCTTAATTTCCAAGTGGCTCAGACCCTGCACAGGGATCTACCTGTTGGGAGAACAGACATAAATGACGAGGATTCGTTGGAAAACTCCAGATCGGTGGATGCCTTGTTACTCCCGTCACTTGAGGCATCTCTAACTCCCGACAGGGGTGTGGGCCCTGCTAGCATGTTCTGTGAATCCGTGAGTGAATCTTGGGCCTGGATCGAGAGGCATAAAGCATAGCAGGACACAGGGATGGGTCTCTTAGCTTGTAGCCTTCTAGCATTTGAAGCTGCGCCTTTCAAGGAAACATCTATAAGGGAGCCAGAGCCCACCCTCCCAGTCGGTGGAAGTAGGACCAAGCTTCCACCTACAAATCCGGTAGCTGAACCAGCTGAACCGATAAGAGGGGGAAAGGCTGACAATCTGACTTTGGGTAAATCAACTAACCAGAGCAAGGTTGACCCCCGGCCTGGTTTGTTAAGAAAAGCAAAAAGACTGCTATGTTGAATTTGATTTTTAGGGAGGGGAGTGATCAAAACCCTTGCTGCCCCTCCATGTGTCCTTCTAGGCTTGAGGAAGAACCATTGCTTCTGGGTGCAAAGCCAGTAGGAATTGATACCAACACTGTGGCGGCCTTGGCTGTAACCATAGCACCCTTTACTAAGCTATATGAAAGGTTAAACAACCAACTGAAAGACCACACTACGATGTTGGCAATAGTTCATACCAAGATGCTGTTTTTAGAGGGCTTTGTGGTGTCTATACAGGACTGTCTTGATAGAAATTCAGCACAGACCACTAACATACTGCAAAGTATCCTGGAGCCGATCATTGAGGATAAAAATGATAGAAGAGCTTGGAGGCAGCTAGTGGAAACCTCAACTCAGACGGAAGAGGTCACGGTTCTGCCAGAGCAAATGAGGACAGAAACACCAAGGGTGAACTCTGAGGCCCTTGATCTACAAGTGGCTGAACCAGGAGCAAGTCGAGAGGCCATCATTGTGAAAGAATCAGCAGAAGAGGGTGACTCAATCGTGGAAGGCCATCTTATTTGTTCCTCTATCGAGAAGGACAGTGTTTTGTGGGTGGAGAAGCGAGAGAACCAAGTTCAAAAGGCTGTGAAGGAATATGACATTTCCAAGGCAATCTTGGAGGGGAATAAAACGCTCAGTAATACCAAGTCACAAAAGGAAACTCAGGGAAAAAAATAAAAAAAACAATGCAGAAACAGCATTCAAATGGACCCTGGCAATTTGTTAGAAATCTGAGTCTTCTGCGAATCCTAGGTTGGCGGCATCTCACAAAGCGACCATAGCCAAGGATGAATTACAGCAGCGATAAAATGTGGACCATTGTCCGACCAGATGACTCTTGGTAGCCCGAACCTAGGAAAATATTCCTTTTTTTTTTTTTTTTTTTAAATATATTTTATTGGCATTTCTTAAACATTAACATTGGACTCAACATAGTCCCAAACTTCCCTTTCCCACCCCCCTCCCTCCCCTCCGGTATTAGTGTCTCTGCGGTTCTTCGAGTCCCATGTGTATTTCTGATTCAGCTTGTAAACATGTCTAGAATTCTGATGTTATGTGGGCACCATTGGAGCATGTAGTCACTTTGCAGGAATTCTATGGTGTCTCCCCAGTCTGTAGCGAATCTCTGTCTGTCCCCTTGGAGGTTATATGTTATCCTTTCCATCGCCACGTATGTCCATATCCTGTGGAGCCATTCTTGCGTGGTTGGGGGGGTCTTTTGTTTCCAATGTTGTGCTATTGCCAGCCAGGCGGCTATTAGGAGTCCCATAAAGTTACGTTTTTGTGTCCTGTTAAGTGTTTTGTCTGTGGGAGCCCACATGCCGCACATCCAAATCTCTTCTTCTAGGTTAGCCGTATCTTTGAATATTTCTTGCATCTTTTTTTTGACTTCTACCCAGAACTGTTGTAGCTCTCGACATTCCCACCAGATATGTCTCCAGGTGCCTACTGAGTCACATCCCCTCCAGCAGTTATTTTGGGTTGTCGGGAACATTTTATGTAACCTTTCCGGGGTGTAGTGCCATTGGATCATCACTTTTGTCCATGCTTCCCTTGTTTGAATTGCTCGCGTCCACTTGGGTATTATATACCACAGATATGTCCACTGCGTTCTCGGGATTTGTTTTCCTAGCGTTGTTTCCCATTTTTTCATGTAGTACCATGTGATGTGTTCTTCTTGGACGTTGATGAATTTGTAAAGGGAGGAGACAAATTTATTTTCTCCCGTTTGGGTTAGTATGTAGCTCTCAAACGGGGTTGGATCTCTGGTCAGTGCCTTCGTGATTCTGGGTGACATGAGCCAGTGGTGGATTTGCTCGTACTGATATCTGTCTTTCTCCGTGAGGCCTAGTATATCCTGGCAGTCTGTGAATGATCTTATCTGTCCACCCTCAAACATGTCGCCCACTTTCGTGCACCCTGCGTTTCTCCATTTCTGGAATGTGCCTTTTTCTACCCCTGGGGGGAAGTCTGGATTGTCGAACATCGGGATGAATGGAGCTGGGTCAATCGTGAGGGTTTCTCTTTTGGTGGCTCTGTCCCAGATGTCCATTGTGGTGCTCAGGATTTCGCTTCTCTCGATGTTTTGATGCCTGTGTGTGGGTCTCTTCCATAATAGATGTTGCAGGTTGGATCTCGCCACTGCTCTGTCCTGAGCCATCCACCATTTATCTGATGTGTCTGTGATCCATTCGTGTAACACCCACAGCTGGGCCGCTTCGTAATATTTCCTGAAGTGTGGGAGCGCCATCCCTCCGTCTGGTTTTTGGGCGGTTAGCGCTTGTTGTGAGAGTCTTGGTGTCTTGTTTTGCCATATGTATTTAGTGATTAGTTTTGTGAGTGACTTGAAAAATGATGTTGGGACTCTTATGGGGAGTGCTTGGAAGTAATAGAGCAGTCTGGGTAGTATCGTCATCTTAATGACCGTTATTCTGCCCCACCAGGACACTTTCAGGGGGTTCCATCTGTTCAGGTCTGATTTGACTTGTTCCAGGAGTTTCGTGTAGTTCCCGGGGTATAGGTCTCTTATCGTGGGTGTGAGGGTTACTCCCAGGTATCTCACTCCTTCCTCTGCCATTTGGAGACCTAGATCTTCCGTTATCTTGCGTGTCTCCACTTTGTCTCCGGCCAACGTCATTACCGACGATTTCTGCTTGTTTATTTTGAGGCCTGATATTTCTCCGTAATCATCAATCAGTTGGATAAGATGCGGGAGCGTCGTACTGGGTTCTGTGATGGTCATCATCATGTCGTCTGCGTAAGCTGCTGTCTTATGAATTAGACCTCCCATTTCCATTCCCTTGACTTCTGGCGTTACTCTGATTTTTTCCAATAGTGGTTCGAGGAATATTGCATAGAGAAGGGGCGACAGGGGGCATCCCTGCTTCGTACCCCTTCCTATTTTGATGGGGTTTGAGAGTTCCTGATTGACTGCAATCCTAGCGGTCGGTGTGTTGTAGATGGCTCGGATCATGTTTATGAATTCGTTCCCCATTCCCATTTTCTTGAGGGTTGCCATCAGCATCGTCCATTCGACTCGGTCAAATGCTTTTTCTGCATCTAACGATATTATTGCTGATGGGAGTTTCATAATGCCTGCCTTCTCTATGAGATGTATAATCCTTCTTATGTTGTCGTGTGTTTTCCTGGTGGGGATGAAACCGGCTTGTTCCTGGTGGATTAGCGTGGGGAGCAGCGGCGCCAGCCGATTCGCTAGTGTGTTGGTATAGAGTTTGGCATCTATATTGATTAGGGCTATCGGGCGGTAGGAGCTTGGGCTCTCTGGGTCTTTCCCCTTTTTATGAAAGATCAGGATCTTTGCTTCGTTCATCGATGGGGTAATGTTATTTTGTAATTTGAAGGTGTTGAATAAGGTGGTCAGATGTGGGATTAGGGTTTCCGCATATGTTTTGTAAAATGCCGCGGTGAAGCCGTCCGGCCCCGGGGCTTTATTCTTTGGCAGGTCTCTGATTGCCTTCCTCACCTCTTCTGGCGTTATTGGCGCATCCAGGGCTTCTTTCTCTGACGGGGATATTGTTGGCAAGGAGATGTCCTTGAGGAAGGCCTCTTGTTCTTGCTCGTTCGGGTGTTGCGAGGAGTATAGGTTCTGATAGTAGATTCGGAATACTTCTTTGATGTCTGTTGTTTGTGTTTTCTTTGTTCCTTGTTCGTCTTTTATGGTTTGTATCGTTTGTTCCTGCCTTTTGCCTTTCAATTGTCTTGCCAATAGTTTGTCCGCTTTATTGGATTTCATTGCATACCAGTGTTTCGTATATAACAGCTGTGTTTCTGCTCTTTTAGTTCTGATAAGGTCTATTTGGCTCTGTATGTGTCTGTATGCTCTTTTGGTCTTTCTGGAGGGGTTCTTAAACATTTCTTCTCTTGTTTCTTCCAATTTTGCTTCAAGTTCTTCTTCCCATTTGTGTGTGATCCTGTCTTTTTGCGCTTTTATAGCTATTATGTGTCCCCTCGTCACCGCTTTGAAGGCTTCCCATGTCGTGCTTGGGGAGATTTCCGGGGTGATGTTGTCCTCGAAGTATTCCTCTATTTTCTCTCTGATGGTTTCTTTCGCTACTGGGTCTTGTATCACTTCCACAGGTAATGTCCATCTCCATAGGTTCGATCTTTTCGCAAATTTTGGGAGTGAGATCCACAACGGAGCGTGATCTGATAGCGAGGTATTGCCTTTTTCGATGTCTTGTATTTCCCCTACTAGTGTTCCCGTTGTCCAGATATAGTCTATCCTGGAGCTTGTATTATGTACATGCGAGTGGTAGGTATATCCTTCTGTCGTTCCTTTGAGTCTTCTCCAGATGTCTTCTAGAGCTAGGTTTTGCATTGCCTCCTTTAGCACCTGCTTGGGGGATCCTTGCTGGGAGCCTTTGGGGTTCGAGCGATCTTCTATGCGGTTCCATGCCAGGTTAAAGTCTCCGGTCAGGATTATCTCTCCCTCTGCGAATGGTTCTAGTTTGTTTATTGTGTCTTTGATGAAGCCTTCCTGGCCTGTGTTAGGCGCGTACAGGGTGGCTATTGTAAGTATGCGGTTATGTATCTGGGCCTTCGTGAATATATATTGGCCTTCCTTATCCGTTAGTGTCTCTTTGATCTTTACTTGCAAGTGGTTTGCAAAGGCAAGGAGTACACCTTTCTTTTTCCCTTCATTGTTTGATTGTAGGATTTGCTTGTAGCCTCTTAACCGGAAGTGGCCTCTCTTATTTTTCTGTATGTGAGTTTCTTGGAGGGTGATTATGTCGAATTTTTCTCTGTGTAGGAAATGTTCTATTTTCTTTCGTTTCACTGGTGAGTTCAGTCCTCTGACATTGTACGTTAGGATTTTCAGCCCCATTCTTTTTGGTTGGTTTGTTGTTTCGTAATATTTCCACCTCGTGGGACTCGACTGCGTTCGTTGATACCGGTTTTGGGGTCCCTTCCCCTTTGAACTTTCCCTACTATTTTCTCCCTCTCCCACCTCCCCCCCCCCCCAACTTTGTCCCTGAGGAGGGCACTGGGCCCTATGGTTGCTCTGGCGTTGTGCCTTTGCTCCATGCCCTCTAACTTCTCAGGGGTAACGGTTTGCAGGGAGTCCTAAACCCTGCTTGTGGAGTGGATTCCATGGCCGTCCTCCGGCCCGGCCGCGCTTGTGGTCGCCTCCTGCTCTGGCTGTCTTAATTTGCGGATAATGCCTTCCCCTCCGGGTGGTTCTCTCTCGTGTAGAGGGGTTCTAATGTCTCAGCATTTTTCTGGTTTGCGTGATTGGAGTCTCGTTTTCCGTTTCTCCGTTTGCCAGCCCTTCGGTTGTCTCTTTTGCCTTCGGGGTTCACTATCGTTTGTGGTCTCTGGTTCCTGGTCTCCCAGGATCTTAAGGCCGTCCTCGCAATTCGTTACTCGGTGTTGTCTTTCTTCCCAAGTGAATAGGAGGCCGAATGGGAATGTCCATTTGTATCGTATTTGTTTTTCTGAGAGGATTTTTGTTACCTGACTCATTTCTCTTCTTTTTCTAAGCGTTGATTGGGCTAGATCTTGGAATAGCTGGATTTCTTTCCCGTTCATTCTTATTTGCCCCATTGTTCTGGCCTTCCTAAGGATTTGTTCTTTCTGTGTATATCTTGTCATGGCCACAAGTACGTCCCTTGGGCGGGATCCGGGTTCACTTGTTCTGCGGGGCCCTACTCTGTGTATCCTGTCTATTTGGATATCTTCCTCTGATCCCTCCTGTATGATTTCTTGGAACACTTGTTGTACTGCCGTTAGGAGGTCTTTGTCTTCTATTGTTTCCGGCATGTTTTTAATTCTGATGTTCGATCTTCTAGACCTGTTCTCCAAATCCTCGCATTGGGATTCTAGTTCCTGTGCCAAGCGGGCGAGTCTGTCTTGCGCTTCTGCTTGTTGGAGTGCCTCCTCATCCATGTTCTGGACCGTCTTTTCCAGATTGTCTGTTCTCTCTCCGAGATTTTCTATATCCTTTTTTAGTTCCTGTACTGCTTGCTTCATTTCGTCCTTCATGTTGTCAATTTGAGCCTGGGTGGATGCGATGAACTGGTCCTGAAAATCCCTGAACCAGGATTTCATATCGTCCCTCGAGGCCATATCTGCGTTTTCTACTTGTTCCGGTGTGTCGCCTCCTTTATGTTTTTGTTTGATTGGACGTTTGGGTAACGAGTGTCCCAGTCCCCAGATTTGGGTCAGATCTTGGTCTCGTCTGGGTTTGCCTTTTTCTGCCACCGTTGCTTGTGATCCACTCTTCGTTCTGGGCTTTGACATGTGTTTGGGCCTCGCTTCTGAGATTCCTTTAGCGGGGTTCTCCTTAGCGGTTATTCGTTTGTGTTGGGTGCTTGTGGTGTCCTGCTTTCTCGTATTTCCCCCGTGGTCTCTGCTTCGTTTTTTCTTTCTCGGCTTTTTGTTACTTGCCGTGACCCGGGTTGGTCCCTGCCTGATGGCCTCCCCTTTTCGCGTTTACGTTGCGCTTCTGCTGACTTTTGCCAGCCCGCTTTTCTGCCTTGTGCCGGGGGGGGAGGGTCTGCCGTGGAGGTTCCCTATCTCCCTCCCGCTTTGGGTGTTGCCCGTGGATTAGTCTCCCCGTCTTCCCCTGCCTCCACGTGTCTTTCTTTTTCCTTTGTAGTGGATGGGGGGGGGGTCCTCGTTGCCGACAACCTTTGTGGGGGATATCTCCTTCCCGCTTATCCCTCTGCCTTCCCCCCGCCTCGTACCTTTGATCCGTTAGTTGCTCCGGGGGCTCGAGGGCCTGCCGTTCTCCTCTTGGCCGCCGCGGGCTCCTCGCTCACTTCACTTCTCTGGGTTCGCTCAATTCCTGATGTGGGGGTGGGTCTCGTTGTCTGGTCCCGTCCTTATCGGTGTGCTTCCCGGCGTCGGGTCGGGGGCCGATCTTGCGCTTGCGGGGTGCGCCGGTTGAGGGAGTTGGGGAGCTTGCTTCGCTCCGCTCCGTCTGGCTGTGACTCGGCAGGTCTCCCTCTTTCCGCCCGGACTGGTTTTTTCGGCGGGAGTCGTGCCCCTTGATGTGGGACGATTCCTTGCTTCGTGCGGGGGAGGGGCAGGTCCGGGCCGGCGTTTGAACACTTTTGATGTTCCCCTACGTTCCGCAGCTTGTCGGAGGGAGGTTGTTCCCCCTTCCTCCCTATCTGGGGGGGGAAGTCTCCTCTCTGGTGTCTCGGTAGGCTCTCGAAGTGAGGTGCTTAATGTTGCGGCCCGAGCCGGGGGACGGAGCTACGCTCACGCACGTCCGCTCCGCTCGGCCGCCATCTTGGAATCCTGGAAAATATTCCTTTAACATTGTCTTTGCAGTAGTCATGGCTGTACCATCTTTAACAGGAAAAGCCTCAACCCATTTGCTAAAAGCACAAATGAAAACTAGTACATATTTCAAGTTATTGCATCGTTCCATTTCAATAAAATCAAAGTGTATGACCTCGAAGGGGACAGAAGGTGGACCAAAACATCCCCTGGGAGTTGATGTTCCTTTTCCCACATTATGCTGTAGAAGATCATGCAGTTCTGGATGAAACGTTCGGCTACTTTAGAGATTTTGTCATTCAACCAAACATTTTCCAGCATGTTTGTAATCTTGCGGGCACATATATGTGTAGGGCCATGAGCCATAACGACCATCATCATGATGTACGCATCGGGAAGTAGCCATTTTCCATCAACTCTGTCCACACAACACCCATCATCATCAAGTTTCCCCAAGCCCTCATCCCACTTTTTAGACACTGCCAATGTGGCATCGGCTTGGATATCCCTCACAGAATCGACACCCTCATCCATTGCATAGGCCTTTACGGTCTCCCTTGAAGTGTACATGACTGCAGAGAGATCGGTGGTAGTCTGTTTAGCTATCTGATCAGCGAAAGCGTTCCCTTTTCCTATATCATCTACAATCTTTTGATGCGCTGCGCATTTCACAATAGCTAGCTGAGTAGGGAGTGCAAGCGCTGAGAGTAGCCGTACTATCAAGGAGCCATGCTGGATCTTTGTACCGTGTGAAGTTAAGAACCCTCTTTCTGACCAAAGTCTCCCAAAGTTGTGAACCACCCCAAAGGCATAAAGACTGTCATTGTATATATTCATGGTAAGCCCTTCGGAAAAATTGCAAGCTCGAGTCAATGCTATAATCTCTGTGGCCTGCGCTGAGTTATGTGTGATTTTCTTGGTCTCTACAACCATGCTCAATGTAGTGATTGCGTAAGCGGCTGTGGATGTACCATCTGGAAGTTTGAAGCAGGAGCCATTGCAAAACAGCTCCCCTTGTAGATTGTTCAAAGGAGTATCTTTTAGATCAATTCTACCCTTTGTCTCTTGTTCGGTACTGTAACGAGAGTCATGTGACTCTTCGTCACGGCAAGCCGTACCTTGCGGGAAAGGTAAGAGTTCAGCCGGATTAAGAACACAACACCTCTTCATTTGTATGTGTGGTGCAAACAAGATCAATTCATATCTTGTCAACCGTGCGGAAGTGAGGTGTTGCGTTTGAGTTCTATTCAGTAGAACATCTACAGAGTGAGGCACCATCAGGGTTAGATCATGGCCTAGGACCATTCCCTCACTCTGTTTTACAGACGCAGCAGCAGCAGTGACAGCTCGCAAACATCTTGGCAAAGCGCATGCTACAGGATCAAGGGCGGAAGAGAAGTAACCGCATGGCCTATTCTTCCCTCCATGTTCCTGCGTTAACACAGCCAAAGCACATCCATCACATTCATGCACAAACAACACAAAGGCCTTTTCATAGTTTGGTGTGCCCAAAACCGGTGCTGAGCACAATGCAGTCTTGAGCAAATCAAATGCACGCTGGTGCTCCATGTTCCACGGCAATGGCGAAGAAAAGTCCTTCTTCGTCAGAGCCAATATCGGCTTAATCGTTAACAAAAAGTTGGGGATCCACTGCCTACAGTAAGAAGCCATTCCTAAAGGCTCTAACTTCCTTCTGTGTATTTGGGACAGACATGCTAGAAATGAGTTTTATCCATTCAGGTGTCAATCTTCTTCCCTCCTTTGACAGGAGATAGCCGTAATAGGCGACCTCCTGGCAACAATATTGAATCTTTTTAAGCAAAGCTTTGTGGCCATGTTTAGCCAGGTGAATAAGCAACAACACAGTGCCCTCCTTACAAGCGCTCTCTGAGTCAGCAGCTAGAAGCAGGTCATCAACATATTGAAGCAGTGTACAAGTAGAGGGCAATTCAAGAGTATCAAGCTGTTCTTTCAAAGCCCTACTATAGATGCTAGGACTTTCTGTGTAACCCTGTGGTGCACGGGTAAATGTATACGAGTGTCCCCCTAAGGTGTGTATAGGAATACTAAAGAAAGCATTCTTCAGATCCACAACACTAAAGTAATTAGCTGAAGCCGGGATCATGGTTAATATTCTCGTCACATCAGGCACAATTGGAAATTGTGGAGCGACGATCTTAATGATGGCACATAAATCAATTATGAAACAAAAAGGAGCGCTCTCAGAAGACATAATTTGTGACTGGATGTCAGGGAACAATCCATGCACAAATTTGTCTACGAATAACCTTTTCCCAGACTTTGTGCCCAAGTCGTGTCCACTGAAATCCGAGAATACCTGTTCGAACCGATTAAAGAACTCGGTAGCACCCTCATACTTCCCTTGGACACAGGCCGTAAGCTTGTCCCAAATAATTCTCTTTTCGGGAATTATAGTTTTCAATTTCGGAATGATTCTATCAGGTAAAGTTAATATCACCTTCGTCGGTCTCTCACCAGCTGGCCTTTCTCCATCAAGTCTAATTATGTTAGCCCATGTATCTCCTAACCCTGCTACATCATCTATAGTCCTAAACTGTTTCCACAAATCTACGGGCGGGAGTACAAGAAACAACAAACAATATCACTTAAGGTGAATACTGAGGATTGCAAAACAGACTCTATTTATTTATATTTTTCCTAATATCGGGAATAGATTGCCTAATGGTGTATTTCATAGGCTGGCGCACCTGATCCAACATCCGCCGGAACCTCGACTTTTGGGACAAGTGTCGAAGGAACCTCTCTCATAGTCAACTGAGAAATAGGCAACTCTGAACGCTTACTAAGCAACAGAGCCAAATCGAGTGCTAAGGCAGCCGAAGAAGTGTCAAGTGAAAAAGCTCTCTTATAAATACTCAATAACTCTGCGGGACAACAAATCTTTCTTTTTACACACTCATCCTGTAGATACTCTACCTGTATGACATTCCTCTGCATTGCTGGTGTAGACTGACTATATGTGTCATATACTTCAACTGGAGTTATCGACATGTCTGAGATCCATCTAATCGCGTCTTTCGTGCAAATTCGCGTTTCCTCAGATATCGATTTACGACAAGGGAGGAATCGCTTCTGCACACACATAATGCCCGAACTATCTTCATCCTCATTCTGTAACATTTCCAACTCCTTTCTATACTCAAATACCCTCTCAACATGCTCTTGTATTTTTTCCACAGTGTCTCTAGAAAGCGCTAAAGTGTTCAGATCCCTCAACCCTTGTGGGAGATCTGTATCGGCTAATCTGTCCTACATTACACACAAGTGGCGACCTAATCCCTCAATAAAAATATTTTTCTCAGCAAAATTGTCCATATTAGAAAGTGTGGCGAAAACATTAGCTCGATCACCCCCCTCCATACAATGCTTAGCCCATGCAATTAACTCACGTTTCTTTTCTGGAGGTACAGTATTGCAAGTGACAACCCTCGATCCCACTCCCTGATCGACTACAAGTGGTACAGGTCCACTTGGAAGAGGGAGAGTAGGCAAGTTCAATGGAGGTGTTATCACTGGTACAACAGGAAAGAGCAGAGGAGCAGGTGGAGGAGCAGGCGGAGGAGCAGCAACAAAAGGAGGAACAACGACTGGAGGAAGAGGAACAACTGAAGGGATGGTAGGAACAGCAGAAGGAGCAGGAAGAGCAGGAAGAGCAGGAATAACAGCAGGAAGAGGCAAACCAGCAGGAAGAGGAACATACGGAGGTGGCGCAGTGGCACCAGGGCTTCGTTCATTTAACAATTTATCGATTAGTTCGTCGTATACATGAAAAGGATAGGTTTTCTGAAAGCCAAGTGAAAAAGCCCTATCCATAATCCTAGCTGACTCAGACTGTCTATCTTGGTCATATAACAACGCTTTTTTGGCGTTCGTCTTATGACGGCACGTATGTTTTTCCCTACTCTTAAACTGCTGTAAATCTTCTTTTTTCCAATTCTGTAATACATCGAATGTTGCAGGTCTAGCCTTTTTCTTTAATAAAATTGACTCAATACGTGGGATTTCAAAAGTATCATTGATCGGCCACTGAAGTTCGGAAGCATTTCTAGTTTGTCTGTGCCAAATATCATTAAACACTATACTACCAATGCCATGCTTACAGTACATAGTACAAGCCGGCGACCCCTCCTGTGGTGCCGGATGGCTAAATTCCAAAGATTGTCTATCGCTGCGGAATAACGCCCTGAAGAGGGTAGACAATTTCCCAGGCATATCAGAATACTGGTGTTACCTGGTCAGTAATTGTATTTGCAGATACAATGCGCCAAAACAAATTATCAGGATACTTAAGAATCGGGTCACGACTCACCTGATCAATCCTAAGGAGGTCCGATCGGATTTACAAAATTCTTCTCTAACAAATTTGACCTCGTGTTTGGTGATTTCGGCAAATCTGCCCGCCTCGATAAGTGGACCCTCGTCAAGATGCCGACTCGGACCGCGAGCTCACCGTCCAGGCATCGGGCCATGCAGCGCTGTTGAGGTGTCGCGTCTCATTCAGAAAGGGGCCCCTTTTTATTTACACCGTCCAATCCCGGTCCGATAGCCTACGTCGACCTTCAACGAGCTGGCATCAATCTTGAGGGTCCCTATTCTGGTGCGATCTGTGAAATCAAAAAGAAGATATCGAGGCTGAGTACCCCAAAAGGAAATACACCAAACGCGGGTTACAAAGAAAGATACAGAGATCTTTATTTTTGTACTGAACAGTTTCAAAGGACAAATCAACAGATAGCTATCGGGCCCTCAGTACAACATAGCAAACTCCAGCCCTGTTCGGTGTGCACGTGCAGACCACAGACCACAGAACGTAGCACACTACCCCTTCCCACAGAACTCAGAAACTACAGACTGAGCTCCCGCACCAACTCAACACGTAGCCCCCACACAGGATACCCACTCTCTCACAGTCCACCACCTCCTAACCTTGCCACACCCCGCAATTCCACCTCATATAACATATCAGATACGACCACCACTCGCACTTCCACAAACAAGCCACACACACCCCACATCAAATGTGCACTCCTCAATGTCCGATCACTCCCAGCTCATGCATCTGATATTCATGACCTCATAACCAACAATAACATTGAACTATTAGCCATCACTGAAACATGGTTACATGAAGCATCAGGCCCAGCTGTTACACTTGCACTACCACCTGGCTTCTCCATACTCAGACAGGATAGGCCAGATCGAACAGGAGGCGGAGTAGCACTCATCTACAAAGAGAACCTCCAACTCCGACCTGTCAGTCACCCCCCGACCAATAACTCTGACCTCTTATCGGCCAAACTCACACTGTCACCCAACAGCACCATCAACATTCACCTACTATACCGCCCCCCAGGCAACACCCTAGACTCCCAGGACAACATCATTCACATCATCAGCAACAATATCAAAAGCTCCACCAAAACCCTTCTACTAGGTGACTTCAATCTCGGTCTCAACGACTCCAAGGACAAATCGGCAGCCTCCCTCACCAAGGAACTCATTGACCTGGGCTTCACCCAAAAAATAGAAAGTCCTACTCACATCAAAGGCCGCATCCTTGACTGGATTGCAGACCTTAACTGCCTCTCCACTATCACCTCCAACTTCTCACTGCCATGGACGGACCACAACTGCATCGAGTTCTCTATTCCTATCACCAAAAACCACAAAACTTTGACCCCTGCTAATGCTGGACAAGTCAGAAGCTCTAAAAAACTCATAGAGGAGAACCTGCGCCCATACCTCAATACCCCTGAGTTAGCTCCTCCATTCGCTAATGACCCCAACATCCTAGCAGACATCTACAAAGATGTCCTCACCAAAGCTATCAATGAAATAGCACCACTTGAATGGAAAAAAGAGAAGAAATCCCTACACACCAACTCATGGTTTACAGAAGAGCTGCATTCTATGCGGTCCCACAAAAGAGCAGCACTAAAAAACTGGCAATCTGACCCCTGCACCAATACCAAAAACAAATTCAATTTAATCTCCCACCAATACAAGACAGCTATCACCGATGCCAAAGCCAAAGCTTTCAACACACGAATCTCCAATGCCAAATCACACTCCAAAGAGATCTTCGCCATTTTTAATGAGCTCATCTCCCCCCCTAATACACCGGACGAAATAATCAAAAATGAAGCTTGGTGTACCAGCATTCAAGCTGCCATGCTACACAAAATTGACCTTCTCCAAAACAAAATCAAAGACCAATGCAAAGCACTTCCTCAACAGACAGGATCTAAACCTAGCAACACCCCACCCACCTCTTCCAAGCGCACCATACCTGATTTCTCCTTCAGAGACATCACTGAATCAGAAGTTATTAACCTACGAAAAAACCTCAAACCCTCCCCCTGTAAAGGCGACATCTGCCCACCCAAACTAGTCAAGGACTGCGCAGACTGCTTTGCGCCGCTCTTCACGGCATTCATCAATGCGTCCTTTAAAACAGGCATCATCCCAGCTAACCTCAAAGAGGCATGGGTCCGGCCTCTCCTAAAAAAACCTACTCTCGACCCCCTACAACCTAACAACTACAGACCAATAACCACAGTGCCTTTTTTGCTTAAATTACTGGACAAAGCCGCACACTGCCAAATCCAACACTTTCTGGAAACCCACTCCATCCTCGGGACTAGGCAATCAGGCTTCCGGAAAGGACATGGCACAGAAACAGCCCTGGTAGATCTGAAGAATCAGATCACCCAAATCATGGACAAAGGCAAGCCTGCTCTTCTGCTCCTTTTAGATCTCTCAGCCGCCTTCGATCTGGTTGATCACAAGACCCTCACCTCACACCTCACACACTCAGCCAACTTCTCCAAAGAAGCAGCCCTCTGGATCTCTTCCTTCCTAGAAGGAAGAGCCATGAAAGTCTTCTCAGGCATCGCCAACGCCACTCCCACGACAATACACTGCCGGGTCCCTCAAGGATCCTGCACTGCACCCACACTCTATAACTTGTTCACCAAGCCCCTCTTTGACAAACTTGACTCATACGGCATTACATACACGAACTACGCGGACGACACACAAGTACTTCTACCCCTTTCAGGATCATACAACGAAGACGCAAAGGCACTCCACACAATCTACTCCGTCATAAAGGCATGGATGGCAATTAATGGCCTCTGCCTCAATGGTGACAAGACTGAAATCATGATACTAGGTCAACAGAACACCCTAGACAAACTTGACAAACTATACGCCAACTTCTCCATTGACAACTCCATCATCCCCGTATCCACAGCCGTAAAGACCTTGGGAGTATACCTTGACTCCTCTCTATCCATGACCAGACAAGTCAGCGCAATCACTTCTGCTTCCGCACACACCATCAAGCTCATAAATGCCATCAAGCCCTACCTCTCCAGACCTAATTGCCTCTCTGTAGCTAGAGCAACCATTGGAGCCAAATTGGACTACTGCAATGCACTCCTAGCCGGCACATCTGCCAAAAACATAAACAGACTACAAGTCACGCAGAACAATGCTCTTCGGGCCGCTCTTAGTATCCCAAGAAGAGAGCATATCACACAGGCCAGGCACTCAGCCCAATGGCTCCCGGTCAAAGAACGGATCACTCTCAAAATCCTCACCCTCACTCACAAATGCCTCTCTCTCTCCGCCCCGTCCTATCTATCAGAAACCATCCTCAAACCTTCCTCCTCCCGTCCTACCAGGACGCAATACTCTAACCTAATCTGCATCCCACTCATCAAAAAAGCCAAAGCCGGAGGACTAAGTTTCCCCTACATTGCAGCCAAGACCTGGAACGCCCTCCCTGCAGACATTAGAGCGGAAAACTCTCTTCCCATTTTTCGCAAGAAGTTGAAAACTTCATACCTTGCAAAATAACTAAAACGCTCAGGAATCCATGTAAATATACTGCATCTCTATTGTATACATGTCCACTGTAATTTTTGTATTATATGTAATTACTGTACCCTATGTAACTAAGATTTTGCCTGTAACAAGCGCCGCGATGCCTCCGGGCTGACGCGCGCTCTACAAATTTGAATAAAATAAATAAAAATAAACAGTTTGAAACATGATGTCCAGCCCACCTACAAGTTAATACATCACAGATCTAGGGTTCATGCCGAGTTCATGCATCTATACATTTAGGGTTTACCATTAATACATTCACCAACAAGTTACAATGGCAACAGTGTGTCTTCGGATTTCTCATTGAGCCTTCTCATACATCTTTATACAATGCATTTAAACAAGTGTTCACATTTCAGTATTTGAATATATTATGTTTAACATGTGCTTGGCGCGTTGGCGCAGTAATCCTCTATACACAAGTCAACGAAGAACAAGGTCTCAGTTCATGACCCCAACATGTGGCCTGCAGGCAAGTTACATATTAGTTTGTTCACAGAGGAGAGGTCAAGACAGCCATGTTATATTCAAAATGACACTATCCACCATCTTAGAACACAGGGTGACTTTAGAGAGAGAATCCAAAATGGCGGGTGAACCTAAAATGGCAGCTTACACTGATCTAAGGTCAAGACCTTGTAACACGGATTTCTTCGCAAAGCGGCTTGGCTTAGGCCAATATACATATATTCATACTGTATAGGAGGCACAATATGATTTCCCGTTCGACAAGGAGACCCAAAATAAATCCATTGATGGGAAAGGTATTGGTGATGCAGTGGAAACAGAGGCATTCCATCCAAACTACTTTGAAGAACTGATGAATGTGTCAATATACTCAATCTCTGATTAGGGTTTCCCTGAGTTGAAAAAGGTGCTTCCCAATTTGGTCACTAGAAGACGCTCGAGTCGGGAGTGGATATTCTCCCAAACCAGCATGTGTAGTTATGGATCTAATAGAACGTAGGAGTTCAACTTGCCATTGAAGGACCAGCACCTGGACAATGGAATCGATAATCTGGTGTTCCAGAACCCTTCAAATTAGCTAGTGTTGGGAAAACTAAGAGGGAGGTTAGATTTTACAAAGACAAACTCGTTAATGACTGCTTTACTGACTGGTGAGGGTTGGGTAAGCAGCAAGAAAGTGCAGTTTGTGGTTACAGTACCACAGAAGAAGGACTGGGACTTTCTGGAAATGTCCTCAACATTATCTCCAGCACCTCATTCCCTGGAGGACAAGCGGGACCTCTTAAGGTCCTGGTATTGAAAATCTGTGGTTACATCATCCGAAGGGCCCCAACAGAAGTGCCCAATCAGTCAAGAGTGTGCGATGGACATTGAGTGAGTAGCCTGCCGTCCTTTGGATGTGGGAGGTGCGCTCTCAAAGAAAAAGAGCTTTAGTACAGTTGCCAAAGGTCACTCCCAAATTAAAAAAGAGATCTGCTGACCCACTCTCCCCTGCCTTTATGACCATGTAAGATCGGCAAAAGGGTCTGCCATTTACTTCCACTAACAGAAAGAGGGTTAGGGAAGAGAAGGAGATTGTCAGTAATAAGGGGGATTGTAAGACGCCTACCTGTCTCTCCCTTTAATGTCTCTATTAGACTATAACTGGAAAGAACATGGCAAGTCAACAACGGCATAATTCTAAATAGAGAAAATGTACTTATACTGCTGCATCACATTCCCAAATTACAGGTGATATCAAAGCATATACCAATCATCGAATTCAGTGATGAACAGTGGCTAGAAAGGGTAGCAATCCACCTCTCATCCAACCTTGTCAAGCAGGTTTTATTGACAGAGGCTCCCTCCCTTCTATGATTGCGTTTTGATCTAATGGAGTTGCCAGAATTGCATGATATCATTGAACACGAAAATTAGCAGAAGTGGAGTAAGTCCCGGCGAGCCCTTAGTTAGCTCCAGAGGCCATTTGCATATGTTTGGTAGAGTGGATCTCAAATTTGATCCATATGATGTGATTTGTTAACAAGAGACTTGGCAAAGCAAGCCACCAATTTTGGATGGCTTTTCGGTGTATTTGAATTGTGCCGTGGAGGGCTTGAAAGGAAGGACAATGTCGGGGGTTGCTGACTGCAGTAACAAACTGCAGAGGTTTGACAGTGTTTGAGACAATTAGCCCAACGTCATACATAGAAATGTGGGTTTTTAATGTGGAAGTGGGGTGTTTGGGTGGCCACAGATGGTTGCTGCTGTTAAACCTGCATTTCATTACGAATGCTGAGCGGTGTAAAGCTTTTCAATCATTGGTCATAGACTTGTTGGCTGGTTTGTCGCAGATGTGGGGTGACTCAGTGATAATGCTTTGTGGTGATCTAAATACGCATTGTTTTGAAGGATTCAAAAGAAGCATTCACCATGATTGAGGAGGCCTCTACTCCCTCTGAAATGTGAGGGAAAACTTGGTGCAAAGAATTGACAAGTAGGAACATACACATGGTGAACAGGCATCTACGGGGGGAATTTCCAGCTACGGCTGCCTGGCAACGGAGCAATGAAAAGAGCATATTAGACTACATTTTTGTTTCTGATAATATCCATCCTAGATGCTCAAGACTAGTGGTAGTTTGCGCCACTCAGAGCGACCATAACATTGTGAAGCTCACATGTGTTAGGTGGGAGTGCAAAACGAATAAGATCTACCAATTTAGGAAGTGAATTGTTTTATACAGGTTTTTATTGACGTTATGGAAAGAGAAGAGCTGTTGTACAGAGGTTTTTTTTTTATCAACACTTAAATGAAATGTATGTGCTTTCGTTTATGTTCTTTCCTAAATGAGCTTTTTTTTTGTTTTAATTTTATGTGGGATTGGGTTTTGTAAATGTAAAGATTAGTAAACGTTTTTAATTGTTAACCAAATGCCAAATACATTTTAAAAAAACATAACAAACTATCATGCTGCCAATTACAGGGCAGCTGCGGTTTCTGCACATTTACATGTTTCCACAGCAAGTAAAGCACTAGTACAAGAGTGCACATTAAATCAGATACTCGAAAGTACTCGAGCAAGAGGACAGCCATTTACTGAGGAATATTTACAGTGACATCATTTTGAATGAGCAGGACCACAAGCACATCATTTTCTACTACAGGCTACATTGCAGCTAAAGTGTTGTAAGATTGTCAAAACTGCATGTCAAGCAATGGTTAAGGCCACACGCAAAGACAATTATCAGATGTGAAGTGCAAGTAATTAATTGATGCCAGCATGCAAGGAATGGTTAAACTGGGGATGCACGTTTTTATTAAAACTGCACTGTGGGAGATGTATTTTAAGCATCTGGGTCGAACTCTTAAGCACCACCTTGCTATAGTAAAAACAATATGTTTTCCTCCCCGTGGTGCTTGTTTCTGCCATTATGTACTAGGCCTGCTAGCACGTAGGCACTGACCCTCGATTACGTAAGCCCATGGTTATGCATTAAAAGGTATGTGTATCTAATTCCCTCATGGCAGCATCAACATATACCTCAAAGTGAAGGCACATGCAAGCTCATTTTGAAACACTTACACTGGCTAAATGATTGCGGTGAGGGAGAGATGTTTTATTTGTAGATTTACATAACGTTAATCCTGCTCCAATAAACAAAGTGCTGTGGGAGACAAGGCGTGTTCTGTGCTGGTGATGTTGCCTGAGAAGGCCATGACTGGTTCCATCTCAGGAAAGCCACATTTCATCTCCTTGGTGGACGCAAATGCTGTGAAAATCAGGAGATCCAGATGTTGTCTACATCTCTCCATTCGGATTGCCAGTGCCATTAGAAATCCCACATACAATAAGCAATATCACACTTTGACTGGGTGAACAATATTTATTATTTAACTATATTAGTACCCGGCGGGAGGGGCAGGTGTTGGTCTCAAAGTGTTACACTTCAGGCTTCCCCGCGGGCCTCCTTGCAGAGTACGAATTCTTTACAAGCTCCTCTATGGACCAGATACAGGCTACCATGGCGTCTGTACAAACTTCGACGGACTCCGGGTCAGTTGACGCGTCTTGTACGTGGAAGACGTATGGCAAGACACGCCCCTTTTACGACTATAAAACCACCATCTTCCAAGGGGCTTGTTGCTGCTAATTAGCGTTACAAGCTACACGCGGTTTCGTCCGTTACTTCTTCGTGTCTTCCTACACGATTCCTCATCTGAACTCCTGGTTTTGACCTTTGCTTGCCTACTGGATTGCCTCGTCTCCTCCTTTATTCCTGTCGTGCTCGTCTGGTTGTTTGACTCAGAACGGTACTGGATCCGGCTCCCTTCTGTTTCTTGCGATACTTCATTCCAGGTTGCTGCTTCTGCACTCAGAACCAAATTGCTGTCGACTATCTGGAACTTTTCTACAGCTACTCTGGATACATGTGTGCTCAGGTACATACTTAATTGGCTATCCCCATCTCTGCTACTATTTATCTCCACGACTTGTTTGGATATTTGTCTTCTCTTGGATTCTGGGACATTGAGTGACTTTCCTGTGAGATTGTCCTTAAGTGCATATAAACGCTTTCCTGAAAACTGCACCAACCCGGCACTAGTGCGACCCTCGTGCCGTCCGGGGCTACTTCCCTATACAAACATCCCTGTTTGTTATTTTCTCCTGTCGTTGTCTTCTGTTTCCTGGATTCCTTTCCTCAATATATCCTTGTTCAGGTTAGTTGTTATCAATTCTATATATAGTTGGGACCAATATTGAATTAGACCATTTCCACTCATTTTGTGTTATTCCTTGTAGATCCACCCTGGGGAAGCTCCACTCCAATACCTATCTAGGTAGTTGCCCATTAAATTCAACTGTTCTAATCACTTGCATTAACCTCAACACTGTCTAATATCTGTGTATTCCTTTGCAGCATTGGTATTGGTGGTGTGTGTTCTGCCCGCTCTTTTATTCAATTGACACCTCTGTCTGTCCCAACTGAAATAGCAGAGAGGTACATTGTGGAAAAGAGCCCCTCTTTGAGGAAGCCTGAGTCTTGTACTCAGGGGAGCTGGGATGGAAGGCTGAATATTGGTTCTTGTACCACCATCATCTCCAAGGTCACTTCTCTGCATCTTCGGCCTATTTCGGAGTGGTGAGTAACAGAATTAGCAGCCAACGAAAATGCCCACGGAGGCCAGTGATGCTTTGAATCAAATCGTGCAAATGGTCACGGATCTACGTACCGACTTGACCAATGCACAAGAGGCACTACGCCAACGTATGGACGCCATTCAGGCTTTGGTTACCACACCAGCGCCACAGATGGCCGGTGCTGGTGCTACAGCATCAGGTTCAGGGTTTCCACCTCCACAGCAGGAATCAAACCCGATCATGCTCACAACCCAGTTCCCTCTAGCTCCTCCTGAACGCTTCCTAGGCGACCCTAAACAATACCGAACATTCATTAACCAATGCAAACTGGATTTTTTGTTTTGCCCCGCTTCATTTCCAACCTCTACAACTAAAGCGGCTTTTGTCTTGTCTCATTTAGGAGGCACTGCAGCCGCATGGGCTAATCCATTGTTGGAATCCAATAGTCATGTTCTCTACAATTGTAATGCCCTTCTTGCTATGATGAGTAAAGTATTTGATACTCGTTATACTACTCAAGCTACTGACCTGAAACTCTTAAAGCATCGACAAGGGAACAATTTTTTCTTGGTCTATTTGGCCCAGTTCAATCAGTTAGCAGCAGAAACTGACTGGCCTGAGGAAAAGAAGACAGCCGTCTTCTATCAAGGTCTCTCAGATGAATTAAAGGACATCCTCTCCACTGTTCCTGTAGTCCCCTCGGCATTCGGGGAACTGCTAGATTTAGTCCTTCAGATTGATGCCCGTAAATCTGAAAGACGTGGTGAAAAGAAACCAGCATTGTTCAGCACGGTTTCAGTAGAGGCCTCGTCTTACTCACTTCCTGCGCCAGAACCTATGCAGATTGGTGTGGTTAGGGGACCACTTACCCCTGCTCAACGAGAATATCGTAGATCACACAATCTCTGCATGTACTGTGGGGCCTCTGATCACTTATTGCCTGAATGTCCCAAAAAGCCCAAAAGAAAGGCAGGAAACGCCAGCCCCCGACAGTAGACACAGTCCCTATGTCGGGAAACTCACCGTTGGACTCTAAATTACAGAATCTGAGTCATTTAGTCCGCCTACCTGTTACATTTTTTCTTAGATCACGGTGTTTCATTCAAGACAACAGCCTTGATTGATTCAGGTGCAACAGTTTATTATGTTGATCAATGCTTTGCCTCTATGTCAAGAATACCACTGGTTCGCAAAACTATACCTGAAACAGTGAATGCAGTGGATGGTTCAATTCTTGTCTCAGGAATGGCAACTCACCAAACGGTTCCACTACATATGAGTACCGATGAAGGCCATACTGAAGACATATCATTCGATATCATCAAAGCACCAGCCTACAAAGTCATTCTGGGCATTTCATGGTAGAAGCTTCATAATCCTGCCATCGACTGGTCGACATCTCAGATTCAGTTCCCTTCCAATATATGCAATACTCGATGTACTACATTACTCGGTATTACCCAGGATAGTCCGGTCAGGGCGCTGGTTTCACCTACTATGCATATTGGATCTGTCTCTAAAAATGTTGTCTCTGTGATACCTTCTCAATATGCAGATTACACAGATGTTTTTGACAAAGGGATGGTGGAGACTCTACCCCCACATAGAGGCTATGATTGCCCAATAGACCTAATACCGGGAGTAAAGATACCATCCGGCAGAGTGTACTCCCTCACTCTCAAAGAAGATGAAGTCCTTAAAGATTACATAGACAAGGCCTTGGCCATGGGATTCATTTGTCCTTCCAAATCACCAATTTCATCACCACTTTTCTTTGTTCCTAAGAAGGAAGGGGATTTACGTCCCCGTATTGATTATCATGCTTTGAATGCAGCAACCATAAAAAAACAGTACCCTCTTCCTCTGATTTCTGTCCTCCTTGATCAATTGGGATCTTCCAAAATATTTACTAAGCTTGATCTCAGAGGAGCTTACAATCTCGTCCGTATGAGAGAGGGGGACGAATGGAAGACCGCATTCGAAACACGTTACGGTCTATTTGAGTATCTTGTCATGCCCTTTGGGTTATGTAATGCCCCGGCCACCTTTCAGGCATTCATGAACGATATGTTTTATGACATTCTTGATCAATTTGTTGTTGTCTACCTGGATGACATTTTGATTGATTCACAAAGCCAGTAAGACCACGAAAAACATGTCAAAACAGTACTCCAACGCCTGAGAGAACATAGATTGTTTGTAAAAGCCGAAAAGTGCATATTTCATGCCTCAGAGGTGGAATTTTTGGGATATGATCTTACTAACAATGGAGTGCGCATGAGTCAGTCCAAAATTAGTGCAATCCTGGAATGGCCTGTGCCCAATTCAGTCAAATCTTTACAATCATTCCTGGGATTTGCACACTTTTATAGACGCTTCTTCAATGGATTTTCTGAAATCTCCGCACCTCTTACCTCTCTGACAAGTGCCAAGGTGCCATTTGTATGGTCTTCAGAAGCTCAGAAAGCTTTTGATCAATTAAAATCAGCCTTCACTTCCACCCCTGTCCTCAAACATCCTGATCCCGAGCTTCCTTTTTTTGTTGAAGCTGACGCTTCAGGTTATGCTCTTGGGGCGGTGTTGTCTCAAACCTGTCCTCAGTCGGTAGAGATTCATCCTGTTGCCTACTTCTCTCGTAAATTGACACCTTACGAAAGAAATTATTCCATCACAGAACGCGAACTTTTAGCCATCAGAGACGCATTCTTGGAATGGAGACATCACCTTCTGGGGGCCAAACACCTTGTAACAGTATACTCGGATCACCGCAGTCTGTTATCCTTCAAATCTATGAAATGTCTTACAGCTAGACAGGCGCGGTGGCATTTATTCTTTTCACAATATCAATTTGTTATCACTTACCGTCCTGCTAAAGCTCAGGTTTCGGCTGATACTCTCTCTCGCTTACATGCGGATGGCCAGTCTCAACAGATCGAAGCACTTCTGTCATGATCTCTGCTTCCAAAAGGTCAGGGTTTTCCCAACTCCCTTGGAAGCAGATCCATAACCCAGGTTCCGAGTGCCAACCAGTCCCAATTGGGACCTTTTGGACCCAGTCCTGGCGCCAGTGGCACCAGGCTCATAAATATGCCCAGTCCCAGCGCTGGAAGCGCAGGGCTCATAATGCTTGGGTGGACTTACCTGCAGCAGACCATGCTGCTTACTTGCCTGCCAGTTGAGCCTCTGATCCTCTTCTGTTTGGAACTACTTTTCCTGTTGGGTGGGGCAGGAGCCACTCCCTAGATTCAGAACACTGGAACTCTTCTGGAAAGCAGGAACTCTTTTCTTACCTAGGCGTGGCTGTGGAAGGAGACACCTAAGCACTACAGGAGGCTATTTAAACCACACCCGAAGGATGAATCTTGCTTTGCGTTATTCTGCATCCTCTGCAGCAGAACGCTCATCGTGTCTTCTGCATCTGATCCTGGGCCTAAGGAAAAAGGCTTACCATCCTGAATCCAGTCTTCAGCAACACCTATAAAGACAAGAAAGAACAGGTTAGCATTACGGTCTTCAGTGACAGCTCTTCACTTACCTGGTCCATCGGCTGTCACCAACGCCTCGCGCTCCGGAGGTCTTCACACTGCATTCCGGCATCTGAAAGACAAAAGCTTACCAACTCTTCGCACGCTCCGGAGGCCTTCGGCGCTGCATCCCGCATCTGAAAGACAAAACAAGGTGCGTTTAAAGACATTGGGGAACTTTAATACTCACGTGCCATTACTCCTTTCCACATCTAACCCAGTGGGTATTCCGGCACCCTGCAGCCGCTCCGAACTTGTACCTGCAAAATAAAAAGACAGTTAGAGCGCATCGTGAAGCAGGCAACAAGCGCTTACTTACGTGCTTCCAGGCGCTTCTATTCATCACACGGGCTCCATCTTCAACTCACTTCAGCCCGTCATCCGCCATCGCCGGAACCCTGCAAAACAAGAAACATCATTACTAAAGACTTTAAAGACATTAGAATTACTCGAAACTTACCGTTCGTGCAGTAAACGACGGACAGCAGTCCTTTGAAGTCAAGAGGCCTGCTCCCCTTATCCAGTGAAGAAACTGGTTACAGCACCCTGCCCCGAGGCAGATGGAGAGCACGGCGTTCACTTACCTAAGGTGAGAGCGTTAACCTTTGGGGTTCTACAGGAGAAGAGAAAGGGAAGAAGAGAGAGACATTCAATAACCCAGTTCCTTAATCCCATATTTTCTATCTGCAGACATCTTACCCTTCGAGTCAGACATACAGTGCACAGAGGTCCAGCCCAAAGAGCCAGCCGTGTGTTACACATCACCTTTGAAGATACGGTATACGCCCAGTCAAGACCGGCGCCTCTACGGGAATCAGGTGAGCGTTACAGAACGCAAAGCCTACCACAAAACTCCCGTCCAGGCGCTATGGAAACCTCGGATACCGACCAGCTAGCCCAGTTACTTGGGGAACAAAGGGCAGAAGTGCAAGCAGCCCGTCAGGAAACGAACGCTCTAAGAAGGGAACTGATTATTTCCAAGGAGCGAACAGATGATCTCGCTAGACAATTGCTACAGTCACAAGCCGGACAGACCCCGTTACCAGCATCTGGGGGAAATCTTCCTTCTACATCCTCTACGAATCCAGTGCAGATCAACCTACCTGGGAATGTACCTCTGGCTCCGCCCGAACGATTTTCTGGTGACCCAAAGAGGTTTGCAGTATTTATCAATCAGTGCCGGTTGCATTTCTTATGCCGGCCAGCAGCCTTTCCAACTGATCAAGCTAAAGTAGCTTTCGTACTTTCGTACCTTAGTGGCAATGCGGCAGACTGGTCGATCCCTCTAGTAAATCAAGATGATCCGGTCCTCCTTGATTTTCAAGCTTTTCAGCTCAGTATGGAAAAACTGTTCGCAAGACATTCACAGGGGCAGGCCTTGGACAATGAGCTTCTTTCGTTGCGACAAGGTAATCAAGACCTTTTGGCTTATATTGCGTCTTTCAACAGACTGATAGTGGAAACACAATGGCCTGAGGACAAAAGGATTACGCTGTTTTATAGAGGTCTACGTGGAGAGCTCAAAGATGTGTTAGCCCAAGTAGTGAATCCCCCACAAGATTGTTCGGACTATATAGACTTAGTCGTTCAAATAGATCACAGACTGCAGAACAGGAAGGCCGATCGTTCCAAGTTTGATGCTCGAGTATTTTCCAAACCGCCAACTCCTTCCAAAGGAGTAGACTCTGGGGAACCCATGCAAATAGGGGGTCTGAAAGGTCCTCTAACACAAAAGGAGCGGGAAAGGAGAAAACAGTTGCAATTATGCCTCTATTGCGGAAACTCAGGGCACTTTCTTCGAGACTGTCCGGTGAAACCTGCCAAGAAGGCAGTAGGAGCTGCAGTTACCAAAGTTACAAACTCTGAGCAGGGAAACAACCTCGCCCGACAAGAATAGAGGTCCTCTTGCCGAGCGTGAAAACCAGTTCCGTGACCTCGCATTTCGTGATACCTATGGTCCTCATTAGCCCTGATAATCCGGATCGATTACGTGCAATTGAAGCTTACGTCGACAGCGGTGCCATCGGCAATTATGTGGATCATGAAATGGTTTTGAGGATGAATCTAACTCTTTGTCCCAAGGCTGTAAAGGACGTCATTACTACGGTGGATGGTACGGAGATAGCCTCCGGGCCAGTAACGCATACCACTCAAGAGGTGACGCTAGTAAGTCAAGATGGACACCATGAGAAGATCGTGTTCGATGTGATCAAGGCCCCTCAGTTTCAGATTATTCTAGGAATACCTTGGTTAGAGAAACACAATCCTCTGATCGATTGGCGAGCAAGAACGGTCCAGTTTCCAGAATGTGTCTCTACTTGTCACCATCCACCTGGTGTTGCACTGGCAGCAATTTCTTCAGAGACTCCCCAGTTACCTCCCGAATACCTAGAATACCAAGATGTTTTCCGGAAGGATCAGGCTAACTCTCTACCTCCTCATAGGTCTTATGACTGCCAGATAGACCTGATACCTGGATCTACTCCTCCTTGTAGTAGAATTTATGCCCTCACCGAGCCTGAGAACCTTCACCTTCGACAATACCTGGATCAATACCTGGCAAATGGGTTTATTCGTCCTTCCAAGTCCCCTGCTTCTTCAGCTTTGTTCTTCGTTCCAAAAAAGGAAGGAGACCTTAGAACTTGTATAGATTATCGCTCCCTGAACCAGATCACCGTTAAGAATAGATATCCGTTACCTTTGATCCCTGAACTCCTGGACCAAGTCAGAAAAGCATGCATATATACAAAGCTGGATCTTAGAGGAGCTTACCACTTGGTACGAGTAAAAGAGGGCGATGAATGGAAGACGGCCTTCCGCACCAAGTATGGGCTATTTGAATATCAGGTCATGCCCTTCGGACTTTGCAATGCCCCGGCCGCCTTTCAATATTTTATGAACGATGTCCTCAGAGAGCTCATAGATGTGTGTGTTGTTGTTTACATTGACGACATCCTCGTTTATTCTTCATCGGAATCTGAACATCGGAAACACGTGAAAATGGTCCTCGAAAGATTGCGTCAACACAAACTTTTCGCTAAGTTGGAAAAATGTGTTTTCAACGTGACTGAAGTTGAATTCTTGGGATTCATATTATCACCTGGCGGAGTGCGTATGGATTCAAAGAAGGTCGATGCAGTTCTCAAATGGCCATCACCATCCTCCGTAAAAGGTGTGCAAAGCATGTTAGGCTTCGCTAACTTTTACCGCAGGTTTATCCCCGAATTCTCTCGAATAGTCCAGCCCATCACTGCCTTGTTAAAGAAAAACAAACGTTTTGAATGGTCTACCGAGGCGGAACAAGCTTTCCAGGATTTGAAGACTAAATTTATCTCTGCACCAATCTTAAAACACCCTCGCCCCGAACTCCCCTACATCGTGGAAACTGATGCTTCAAGCCTTGCCATGGGGGCAGTTCTATCACAAAAGGACCCGGTAACCAATCAGTTGCATCCCGTGGCATTTTGGTCCCGCAAATTCTCGCCTCCTGAAATCAATTACACAATTACTGACAAGGAACTTCTGGCTATCAAGTCTGCCTTTAAGGCTTGGCGGCATTATCTGCTGGGGGCCCGACACACCGTTACTGTGATTACGGATCACCGAAACCTGCAATATTTGAAAACCGCAAAAGCCCAATCCTCTAGACAACTCCGTTGGGCATTATTCTTTGCCGAGTTTGACTTCATAATTACCTATCGACCTGGTACAAAGAACGGTAAAGCTGATGCCCTTTCTCGGATGGGAGTGGAAGAACACTTGATCAACCCTAAACCTGTACCAATCATTCCCGAACAAAGAATTCTGGGTGTAATCGCCACAGAATCCATAGAGGAAGTTAAGGATAAAGCCAGGCAACTTGTAACTCCAGCAGACATACAGAATTGGCATCTGCAGGGAAAGGACTTTGCAGTAAAGGACAACTTATTGTATTTCCAAGAACGATTATACCTACCCAGCACAGATTTACAGAAAAAAGTAATCTCTTGTTATCACGATTCTTTAATGGAAGGACATCCCGGTATGGCCAAGACCTCAGAAAAGATCAAGCGCTACTTCTGGTGGCCGTCTTGGAAAAAAGATATCAGAGACTTTATAATGTCCTGTGGAGTATGCGCCCAAAACAAGAGTCAAAAGGAAAGACCAGCAGGCCTCTTACGCCCTATTGACATCCCACCTCGCCCTTGGCATACGCTTTCTATGGACTTCATCACCGATCTACCTCCATGCTCCGGATACAATACGATTCTAGTAATCGTGGACTTATTCTCCAAGATGGCGCATTTCATTCCGCTCAAAGGCTTGCCAACAGCAGCAACTCTGGCCCGAGAATTTCTCGAAAACATCGTCCGACTGCACGGTTTTCCTTCGGTTTTAATTTCGGATCGAGGTAGTCAATTTATTTCTCATTTTTGGCGAAGTTGCTGTCGGTCGGCTCAAATTGATGTGAGACTATCGACCAGTCACCACCCTCAGACCGACGGACAAACCGAGAGGACCAATCAAACTCTGGAACAGTATTTACGCTGCATGCTGCAACAAACTGAAAAAACTTGGAAAGACATCCTTTGGATAGCCGAATATGCCTACAATAACTCTGTCTATTCGGGAACTGGGAAAACCCCGTTTTTTCTTTTGTACGGCAGTCACCCTCGAACCTCGGAGTTGGATCCCCTCCAAGATCTTGAAACACCAGCAGTAGACTACCTGCATTCTACAATCACCCAAGCCTTTAAGGAAGCTGTTTCTCACCTTCAAAGGGCTAAAGAACAATACAAGAAAGGAGCAGATCAACATCGGAAGGAAGCCCCTCAATATCAAGTAGGGGATCAAGTCTGGTTATCCACCAAATATCTACCTCTAAAAGGGCCACGCACATTCAACCCAAGATACCTTGGTCCCTATTCCATCACTACCATAGTAAACCCAGTAGCGGTCAAGTTGGACTTGCCCCCGCACATGAAGATACATCCGGTCTTCCACATCTCTCTATTAAAACCCGTGCAACCTCAAACCCGACTAACTAAATCTCCAAAACCTATCCTAGTTGATGGAGAACTCGAGTTTGAAGTCAAAAGCATTCTGGACTCCAAGATCTCCAAATCTAAACTATTTTACCTAATTGACTGGAAAGGCTACGGCCCCCAAGAGAGATCCTGGGAACCTGCTGAATATGTCCACGCTCCTCGCCTAATCAAAAGATTTCACCGAACATTTCCTGACAAGCCAAAACCCCCGGAGAAGCCCGGTTTGGGAGGGGCCTTGAGGGGGGTACTGTCATGATCTCTGCTTCCAAAAGGTCAGGGTTTTCCCAACTCCCTTGGAAGCAGATCCATAACCCAGGTTCCGAGTGCCAACCAGTCCCAATTGGGACCTTTTGGACCCAGTCCTGGCGCCAGTGGCACCAGGCTCATAAATATGCCCAGTCCCAGCGCTGGAAGCGCCGGGCTCATAATGCTTGGGTGGACTTACCTGCAGCAGACCATGCTGCTTACTTGCCTGCCAGTTGAGCCTCTGATCCTCTTCTGTTTGGAACTACTTTTCCTGTTGGGTGGGGCAGGAGCCACTCCATAGATTCAGAACACTGGAACTCTTCTGGAAAGCAGGAACTCTTTTCTTACCTAGGCGTGGCTGTGGAAGGAGACACCTAAGCACTAAAGGAGGCTATTTAAACCACACCTGATGGATGAATCTTGCTTTGCGTTATTCTGCATCCTCTGCAGCAGAACGCTCATCGTGTCTTCTGCATCTGATCCTGGGCCTAAGGAAAAAGGCTTACCATCCTGAATCCAGTCTTCAGCAACACCTATAAAGACAAGAAAGAACAGGTTAGCATTACGGTCTTCAGTGACAGCTCTTCACTTACCTGGTCCATCGGCTGTCACCAACGCCTCGCGCTCCGGAGGTCTTCACACTGCATTCCGGCATCTGAAAGACAAAAGCTTACCAACTCTTCGCACGCTCCGGAGGCCTTCGGCGCTGCATCCCGCATCTGAAAGACAAAACAAGGTGCGTTTAAAGACATTTGGGAACTTTAATACTCACGTGCCATTACTCCTTTCCACATCTAACCCAGTGGGTATTCCGGCACCCTGCAGCCGCTCCGAACTTGTACCTGCAAAATAAAAAGACAGTTAGAGCGCATCGTGAAGCAGGCAACAAGCGCTTACTTACGTGCTTCCAGGCGCTTCTATTCATCACACGGGCTCCATCTTCAACTCACTTCAGCCCGTCATCCGCCATCGCCGGAACCCTGCAAAACAAGAAACATCATTACTAAAGACTTTAAAGACATTAGAATTACTCGAAACTTACCGTTCGTGCAGTAAACGACGGACAGCAGTCCTTTGAAGTCAAGAGGCCTGCTCCCCTTATCCAGTGAAGAAACTGGTTACAGCACCCTGCCCCGAGGCAGATGGAGAGCACGGCGTTCACTTACCTAAGGTGAGAGCGTTAACCTTTGGGGTTCTACAGGAGAAGAGAAAGGGAAGAAGAGAGAGACATTCAATAACCCAGTTCCTTAATCCCATATTTTCTATCTGCAGACATCTTACCCTTCGAGTCAGACATACAGTGCACAGAGGTCCAGCCCAAAGAGCCAGCCGTGTGTTACACATCACCTTTGAAGATACGGTATACGCCCAGTCAAGACCGGCGCCTCTACGGGAATCAGGTGAACGTTACAACTTCCTCTTCTACCGAACAAAGTTGTTTGTGGTTGTTCGGTTCAGCCCTCTTTGTATTCAATCATCCTTGATTGGGTCTCAACCCATCCAAAAAGAGATCACTGTCTTCAACCTGGAAATAATTCAGGGCATGCCATTCATTCAAGGGCGCGTCTATTTACCCTCAGGTCAAGCTAGAGATTTAGCGCTTCAGTGGTCTCACGATTCTTTGATTGCTGCACATCCAGGAAGTCAAAAAACTCTTGAAGCCTTACGGCGTTGGGCTTGGTGGCCTTCCATGGTTCGTGATGTAAAGGACTACATTTTGACTTGTTCCATATGCACTCAGTGTAAAACTTCTAGAGCCAAACCAGTCGGTTTGTTGCAACCTCTTCCTGTTCCGTACAAACCTTGGCAGATGCTATCAATGGATTTCATTGTGGAACTTCCTGACGTTCAGGGCCATGACACTATTTGGGTAATCGTTGATTATTTCACAAAATATGCATTGTTCATACCTTGCTCTGGTTTGCATGTGGCTCCAGAATTTGCGAGACTGTTCTTGATCAATGTGTTTCGTTTCTTTGGATTACCCTCAGTTATTGTTTCCGATCGTGGTACACAATTTACGTTACGATTCTGGAAGGCTCTTACAGCTTCTCTGGGTATTGAGGACAGGTACTCCTCGGCTTACCATCCTCAAACGGATGGGCAGACTGAGAGAACTAACGCTACTATCAGACAGTACCTACGCTGTTTATGCCTTCAGTTCCAACAGTCTTGGTTTACTTCTCTGCCTTATGCAGAATTTGCATATAACAACTCTTTGCATACATCAACTGGAGTTTCTCCCTTTTTTGCTCTGTATGGTGGTCATCCTAGGGCACTCCCACTTGATCCAGTATTACCAGCCATTAATCCTGCAGCAAGAGATTGTATGAGAGATCTCAATAAGATTCATCGGGATGTACACTGTCATTTACTCCGAGCTCAAGATCGTGCCAAGAAGTATGCTGATGTGCATCGATCACCTTCTCCAGTCTATCGCAGTGGCATGAAGGTGTGGTTGTCGTCCCGTAATTTGCGAATTGCGGGCAAACGCTCGCTTCTGCCCAAATATGTGGGACCCTTTGTCATTACTGATGTTATCAATCCTGTGGCGGTTAAGCTTTTTCTGCCGCGATCATGGCGCATACATCCAGTCTTTCACATCTCCCTGATCAAGCCTTTCATCCAGGGGACCCGTCTGCCTACTCGTCCTTCGCCAATCTTGGTGGATGGTGAGGAGGAATATGAGGTCTCGCGTATCCTGGACTGCAGGGTGTCTAGGGGTACGTTGTTCTACCTCGTGGATTGGAAGGGGTATGGGCCTGAGGACGGATCTTCTGAGGAGTTTCCATTCTGCCAAGGGGTTGCTGGAGTCTTTGGGGGAGGATGCTGTTACACCTCAGGCTTCCCCGCGGGCCTCCTTGCAGAGTACGACTTCTTTACAAGCTCCACTATGGACCAGATACAGGCTACCATGGCGTCAAACTTTGACAGACTCCGGGTCAGCTGACACGTCTTGTATGTGGAAGACGTATGGCAAGACACGCCCCTCTTACGACTATAAAACCACCGTCTTCCAAGGGGCTCGTTGCTGCTAATTAGCGTTACAAGCTACACGCGGTTTCGTCCGTTACTTCTTGTGTCTTCCTACACGATTCCTCATCTGAACTCCTGGTTTTGACATTTGCTTGACTACGGGATTGCCTCGTCTCCTCCTTTATTCCTGTCGTGCTCGTCTGGTTGTTTGACTCGGAACGGTACTGGATCCGGCTCCCTTCTGTTTCTTGTGGTACTTCATTCCAGGTTGCCGTTTCTGCACTCGGAACCAAATTGCTGTCGACTATCTGGAACTTTTCTACAGCTACTCTGGATACATGTGTGCTCAGGTACATACTTAATTGGCTATCCCCATCTCTGCTACTATTTATCTCCACGACTTGTTTGGATATTTGTCTTCTCTTGGATTCTGGGACATTGAGTGACTTTCCTGTGAGATTGTCCTTAAGCGCATATAAACGCTTTCCTGAAAACTGCACCAACCCGGCACAAGTGCGACCCTCGTGCCGTCCGGGGCTACTTCCCTATACTAACATCCCTGTTTGTTATTTTCTCCTGTCGTTGTCTTCTGTTTCCTGGACTCCTTTCCTCAATATATCCTTATTCAGGTTAGTTGTTATCAATTCTATATATAGTTGAGACCAATACTGAATTAGACCATTTCCACTCATTTTGTGTTATTCCTTGTAGATCCACCCCGGGGAAGCTCCACTCCAATACCTACCTAGGTAGTTGCCCATTTAATTCAACTGTTCTAATCACTTGCATTAACCTCAACACTGTCTAATATCTTTGTATTCCTTTGCAGCATTGGTATTGGCGGTGTGTGTTCTCCCCGCTCTTTTTTACAATTGACACCTCTGTCTGTCCCAACTGAAACAGCAGAGAGGTACATTGTGGAAAAGAGCCCCTCTTTGAAGAAGCCTGAGTCTTGTACTCGGGGGAGTTGGGATGGAAGGCTGAATATCGATTCTTGTACCACCATCATCTCCAAGGTCACTTCTCTGCATCTTTAGCCTATTTCGGAGTGGTGAGTAACACACAGCCGAACAGGAGGCTCAGAGCGGAAGCACTTCCGAACCTCCTCAGAAGAGGGAGGCCGCCATCTTCCCCGATGGGACTCGGGTAGGTGTGTCCCCACTGCCCCTTCTGCCCACCCACGACGGATTTTTTCCACATATTCTATCCCCACCACCCCCACCCCACTTATCTGGTAATTCCTTGTCCCCTGCTGTTCAGAGCATCCCAGTCACGGCAATTACCACCATGGAACGGGAGAAGGGACTATGTGTAGTTCTCTTCTTTGCCTTCCAATGTGGCCATCTTGGATTGTAGTTGTTTTCAAGTTGAGAAAAGACACAGTCTTTCTCAACTAAAAAAAAAAAAAACTATTAGAATGTGGGTACATCATGTCAATATACTAATAGCAATACACCCCACACTGGGGGCACGGTGGGCATTACCAGTCAGATAATGACCCGGGAATAACATTAAAGCTCTCGCTTCGCTCGGGCTTCTAACTTACACCGCTGGGCATTACTTGGCTGCTAATGCTCCACCTACTCAGGATTAATTCTTAATTAATGTTCAGTGATTGTTCTGTCTTTGCATGCGCCGGCATCACACTCAGAGTGACCTTTCATCTCCACCCACAATACACAAGAGTGAGAAGATGATTGTTTTAAGATGTTCTAATTACACCTCTGACCAGACTGTTTTCGGAAGCATTGGCACTGCGTGTTGTATGGTATTTGGACACTCTTCACCTTTTATCAGATATGTGGCTCCCTGAAAACGACAGGCAACCCATAAAGCTAAGCATGCAAGCATGTGCACATGCAATGGGTACATTTTACAACACTGGGTCTAGAGGTATGCACAGAGACAGGTCCACACATAATGTCGTGTCTTAGGTAAGGACTACACGTTAAGCCGTGCACTAGAACAGAAGTGGGGTAAGAACACAAGAGCGACCACACACTGCAGTAGGATTGGAAGCAGCCCATTCATTGGGGTAGAGCTACAGCAGGAGCCACGCAACTGTGCAGGACTGTAAATGAAAGCATGGACAAAGTCTGAAATTCAATCGAAGCAACGCACTGCAGAAGAACGTCCCCGATATCAATGCACTAGTTCAAGACGACCAATGAAGCCATGCACTAAGGCACGCGTACACACACAGAAATCACTTTGGGTGAAAAGACAAGTAGCCCCATGCACTGCGACGGATCTGCTACTTAGTGAGTGTCCGTTCAGGCTTACACGTACTGATATACTCTGGTGCAGATCTACACATACCTCTCTGCACTGTGGGTGGGAGCGCAAGTGAATCCATGCACAGGGAGGGAAAGGCTACAACTAACCCTGTGCACTGCGACAGGTCTGCTACTTACTGAGTGCCAGTGTAGGTGTAAAAGTACTGCTCTACTATGGTGCAGCACTACGAATAACTGTACATTGTGGGTGTGACTAAAGGTACATCCATGCACAGGGAGGGAAAGGCTACAAATAACCCCATGCACTGTGACAGGCATGCTACTTAGTTAGTGTCAGTGCAGGCATAAAAGTACCACTGTATTCTGGTGCAGGACTACGAATAACCATGCAATTGAGCAGGATTCTTAAAAAATTCCATCTACTGCTTAAGACAGAAAAAGTATATGTTTAATATAAGTAAAGGACATGGAATGTGGTGGAATTGCAATTAAAGTCACAATCTTGAGCCAGTATGGGGGTAACGCAATGTACGGGAAGGGTCTACCAATTAAGCCTGCGTGTGGCCAGACTAAACATACAGCTTTATTCTCGGGAACAAATGCATGTAAAAACATACACCCATAGCTGGTCCTACAAGTGAACCCACGCCCCCAACCAGTAGATCACACTAAGCCGTGCACTATGTAAGTGTACATGATGTTATGTTATGTAATTACGCATGTGTACATCACCCTTCATCACTCGACTGGTCTTACTGCCCCTTGTCTGAAAATTAGGTGTATTGTGACCCCACCCAGTTGTGAGCAGAATTTCAGCTGTCAGCAGAGAGAGCAAAGCATTTGAAAAGACAAAAACAAAGAGAATAAACATGGATTGGGGAAAAAGAGGAGCAATGAGGGAAGGGGATAGTATGAAGCTGGAACATATAGAAAGTTCACAGAGGGAAGATGGAAGAGGTCTGTGGTTGTGGAGTGTATGGGTGCATGTGTGATAACTGATGGTTGTTATTGTTGGGGAGTGAAACGATTATGAGTAGTTTGATTCATGGTGATGGCGTAATCTGGGCTTGATAATTCTGAACGTTAGAGCAGGTTGGCGATTGGGTGTGATCGACTTCAGAGATGCTCAAGCGGACCCTGGTATTGTGGGCGCTTTCACCTGGTCAGTTTGTAGTAAGCAGCCATGTTGCCGGGAGACCACTGTTTTTTGCCAAATCAGACTAATAAGAAGTCATGCAAAGTTTTTCTCATGTTAGAGATCAATGCGTTTTGAAAACGCATTGAAAGCAGGGGTCAGCGGTGATAAAATAGAGTTCTGTTTGGTGTTATAGGGTGTTCCGCCTATCTCTAAATTAAGGATTTGATGCGAGTTGATGCAGTGCAAATTAATTTAATATTGAAGAAGATGGTGAGTTCTGAAATAGGGAGAGCCCGTTTGGGAAGTGGGGATGGTGGGAGCCGCAGACCAATCCACTAATTCTGGCTCCCAATCCATGCAGTGGATTAAGATAGGCTATCTAACTGTAGCACATGATGTCATTAGTAGGTGCCTGTTCCGTGTGTTAGCAGCGGCCTAACATGCAATAAGTACCAATGATGTACAGAGGCCAGTCGGTATATTAACAGTGGAGTATTATTACAAGTAAGTGCTGAGGGGGCGATGGATGGTAGAAGAGGTTACATGTTGAGAAGGTGATCATCTGATTTGTTCTTATTGTTCTGCAATAAGTCAGGAGCATTATTTGTAGGTGACAACAGATGATAATGTAAAGCTAGAATATGACTTGTAATCTGGTTGATTGAAATTAAATTACTACCTGTGGTTCTTACTGATTCTAATTATTAAAAAGGTGGAGTGGATTCTTGAAAATAATTAAAAGCAATTCTGGATAGTTCTCGAGAGTCCCGCATAAGTGGGCAATCTGGACGCATGCCTGTCAGAACTGTGGGTCTCAACTCGATGACATGTACATGTATGTGCTTTCACATAACTTCATGCAGAAACATGTCATAGTGGAAATCTACACATAAAAGCGTGCACTGATGTCGTGCTACAACTAAATCAATGCGCCAAGTGCAGAACTAATATTAATGACTTCGTATTCCTTTAATATTTGTTTTAATAAAACATGCATCAAGAATCCCTGTACAGGGGACACATTGTTGGCTCAAGTAGTTCCGGTTTTGGATGGGTTGCATAGTCCTGCTATAGGCAAGGCGTTAATGCATAAGGCCATGTGTTGCCCGGGAAGGAAACAGAGAACGGGAACAGAACAAAACAGACATTAAGTACAACTTCAGTAATTGCTGTGTTTACAGTTCTATACCCGTATGCACTCCAGTGGTGATATTAGTTGTGGATCACGATACACACCGAGGGTGCGGGGGTTGCACTTCAGTGCTCAAAGGCTACTTATAGAATGCAGCGAATAAGGATGATTTTGGAGCCAGACAGTGTGAGGGAATCTGAACATTTTAATCAATCAGGAGTATTAGTGATGGGGAGCCCGGAAGTGAAGATGCAGAAGTGGAAGGCAGCATTGAAAGGTCAGGGATGGTTAGTTTGCACAGATCTTGAGAGAAGACAGTGAGAGGCGGTGAGTAGTGGGAGATGAGAGATAGAGGAGTAGACCATGGATGGATTTCCACATAAGAAAAATAACTATGAAAAGAGAGAAATGTTGCAAGATTATCCAATTGCATGCAGGTAGTTTATGGAGGCGGGCCAGAACCATGGTAGATTGTAGTGGGTATGGGTGGCAAAGTTCAATACTTTGTTGATAGGAGTACAGAAGTAGAGGGAGTCTGGAGAGGCAGCTGGAGTAGTACTCCAGCCTGCTGTGAACCAGGTGGTGATTAACATTTGTGTAGAGTGGAACGTGAGATGGGGTGGATTCTTATGGGTTTTCAGGAGGTTGTGATGAAGTGCTGATTTTTCAGGTCATGGCAAAAGAGAACCCCTGGGGATGGGGCGTCAGTGCCAAAGGATTCCCATGCAGCAGGCATAATCCATGTTGAACTGGCCCATGAATCTTATCCTTTGAGGATCAGATGATAGGTCAGAGGAGGAGGAAAGCTTAGTGGTGGATTGCATCCTGAAGGCACAGGGCACATGCAGAAAGGCCTACATATCTGGTACATGCCCCTTCACTGTGGAATGTGTTAGAAATTGTGCAGCCCAGGAGCTGGGGCATGCATGGAGGATCAATACGTGTAATTAGGAGCATAGATTCTCAGCTGGTGCAAAGTGCCCGCAGGCTTAGGTTCTTGCGAATTAAGCTGATCCTGTGACAGCAAGGCCTCAAGTGGTAAATACTTTCCAGAAACAAACTGATTGAATCGGAGTTGTTTTGTGCTACATAGACCAAGCAGTCCATTCATTCATCCATGCATTCTTTCAGATGCCTGGATAGGTTTTGTAATATCCATTATCAGGGTGTCTGGTTGGGTCAACTAGTGTTGAGATAAAACACAGGTTTTCCTTTGGTTTAGCTCCTGCTGGTCTCAACATTATTTTATGAAGAGCAGTGTTGGGATATTTGTGTCTGAGTAGAGATGCATGTGATCAACGCATATGAATCTCTTTTGTTCTGACAATTAAAGGATATTTGCGTTCCCAAGCATATACTTCTTGGTTTTTAGTGTGATGTGTAGTGCATCAGTACAGTCAACAAAACCCAGCATGTTTTGGAACCCTCTTACCCCCTAGAATTCCTCCTATGCAAACTCGGCTAAGGTTATTGTAAGCAAGCTGGCCGTGAAATGTCTTCTCTCTCTATCCCAGTGCTATCTAAGGAGGCAAAGGAGTTAACTTGTAATGCTTGTATGCATTTTTCAATGGGTTTGTTGCCCTTCTTCCCTGATTTCCTAAATCAAAATATTATTAAATGTTGTGTGTGTGTGAGAGTAGCTTTACCTTGAATCTGTCACACGTGCCCATACGTGTCCTATAAGAGTGAGGCCAATCCCTGCCCTTCCCACTATGCAATGATGTGAATTGATATTATAGTTTATTCATATAGCGCCTATACACAATGTGTTTCAAAGTGCTTCAAGGCAAGGGAGGGAACAAGGGAAAATACAATGACATTTTTACAGGCCATGAGCAGTACGGATGTGAAATTAACAATCGTACTGGGCCTGATGACATTTCAGATAGTTCAAGAGCTAAGACATAGATAAGGAAGGGAGGGGGAGAGTGGGAAGGAGATGGAAATAGACAGGCGACTACCTACTAGGCCTGACGACATTTCTGGTAGAGCCGGAGAAAACGAAAGGTGTAGACTAAACATTTGGCCACATTAGTTCAATGGTTCAAGTGCATGACTCTTTGTTTTTTTGTTCCTTTGCTCAGGTTCATGCCTGCCTGTGTGTCTGATGTGTGTCTTTTTATGTGGCAGTATTCTACACTTTATTTAACACTCAGCATGGGCAGAAGCCACAGCTTCAGAATGAACAATTGAATGGCTCACCTTTAGTGCTTGATGCACAAAAAGAATGTAGTGGAGAGGCAGCACAGACTGCTTACAATGGTGGCTTACTTTTGCAGTTTCCTCTTCTGATGGGAATACATGACAACATGCCATATGTGTGATTCAAAGGGATGAACAGTAGTGTTTTTTTATGCAGTCTCTAGCCTGTAGGTTTGCTTTTCCTGTTGTAAATCCAGGACTATAAGTCCCAGAGTGCAGCAAAAATCAAAACAAGGTGAGCATCTCCCGAATGACATGCTCCTGCAAATATTACTGTCTTACAGGAGTGCAAGGCCCAATCACACATACATTGAGAAAGCTGCCTACCCCTCAAATTTCCTTAACCGTGGCCGTTTGGAGTCTCAATGCGAGCAATGAATTCACAAACTGCATCTCCAAATTGTTTCAAAAAAGGTAGCAGGCGCTCCTCTCCAGAAAGAACATGGCATGCTAACCTGTTCCGAGATGAGAGTTTGCAGCACACGCTTTTTGCTCACTGTACCTTTCATAGATGGGAAATATCCATTTGCATATCAGTCTTTTTCCCGCCCACATGGGCAGTCCAGCACCGAAATGCTATGGTAATTCCTCTCTGAACAAGAGTACCAACAGCAACCCCATACACGTGTTTCAGCCTTGTTGGGCCTCATCAGTGAAGTGAAGCTGTGCCTCTCTGAGCACAGTGAGCATGGAGTCCACGTCTGGTTGCCCCCAGGTAACTCAGGGTGACCAACCCCAAGTTCCTTGCAAATATTTCAAAGAAGGTAGCAGGCGCTCCTCTCCAGAAAGAACATGACATGATAACCTGTTCCGAGATGAGAGTTTGCAGCACACGCTTTTTGCTCACTGTACCTTTCACGGATGGGAAATATCCATTTGCATGTCAGTCTTTGTCCCGCCCACAAGGGCAGGCCAGCACCGAAATGCTATGGCAATTCCTCTCTGAACAAGAGTACCAACAGCAACCCCATACACGTGTTTCAGCCTTGTTGGGCCTCATCAGTGAGGTGAAGCTGTGCCTCTCTGCATCTCCAAATTGTCCTTTGTTCAACAGTACAGCCCAAACGCAAACAAGGCAGCAGCCCAAATCTGTATATATGTCTTATGTGTTGCACACATTGTTTTGTAAAGGTGACTGAAATTAGCATCATACCAAGTGTGCATTGCATGCCCAAAAGGAATGCACATTTGAATTACTGTCAGAGACATGTTTGAAAAATTGGTGGTCATTCTTATGTACCCAATATGCACTTTGTTTTTTATGCAAAGCAGCTAGCAATCTTTATTTAGGGCGCCCACTTTATTTGACACCTAGCTGCACCACACAGTCCCACCTACACCACTGACAATCCCCCCAAACCTGTTACCCCTCCCCACGCACGCTTGGATGGGGGACCGCAGGGGCAGAGTTCTCCCAGTAAATAATGTCAATTTCGTGCACTTCATGCAACCATAAGACAAGCCATGTTCTTCTGCAGCATGGCCAAGGGAAACACGAAAGACCTGGTATGGTACAGCATGCAGTGCTTTAAGTGGCCCATAAAATCGAGCTAGGTAACCGAAAGGGGTGTGGTCGAAAAGGGCAGTCCTAGCAAGGGGTTGGAGCTTCAATTAAGAGGCTTTAATTAATTAATTGTGAATTATAATGTGCATATTTAAATGAGTGCAGATGTTGAAGTTGCCTTGCAACTATATGGTTAGTTGATGTAAATATGGAACGAGATCATATTTGTGAAATGATCATGCCAATCTGATGTTGTGGATGAATGAGTGCATGCTAATCAGGAATATGCTTAATAAGACCACTGAAGATTAATATTGATGATGAATTTACACTGTGGATGAATAATGCAATCATAGTGATGATGTTATGTAAAATATTTGTACTTTTGTAGAAGTTCTCGTGAACTAAACAAAACAATAAATAAATAAAAAAAATAGAGGCAACACTTGTCTCACCTGAATGCCACCTGTTAGGCCGTGCCCCCATGAGAGCCCTGGCTTGATTTTGCAAAAGGTCTGTGGCCTATGTGTGGCATTCAGATTAGGTCAATGTTGCCGGCACCACTTTGCATCGATCATCACTCTCGCACAGGGGACTCGAAGTTGAGGATCCCTGCATTTCAAATGAAAGGGGTGTCTGGCGGGGCGTCGGCGACAAAATGAAAAGGCAGGCGAGCCTTTTTTTTCTAAAACCTGAAGTGCTCGCTAATACTTGAGCGCTTCAGGCTTTAGAAAAAAAGGCCTTGCCTTCTAGAGGGCTGGGGTTAGCAGGGGACTTTAGGGAGCCCCGGCAGGGCCCTGTCTCAGACACAATTCATGTCACCAGTTACACCCATTTATATACTTACTCCAGTCAGCAAATAATCAAGGGGAACGAAAAAAAAACAATCCACAGAGACAGACGCACGTTGTTTTTCTTAAGGGACAGTTTTTTTCTACTTCGTAGAACCGTGCATATCGGTCTCGAAGTGTATAAAGCGAGAGACCCCACTGACATAAATGCCGCAGTGAAGATTCTTGCTGCATGCAGACTTCCCCTACCGTTCAATTACGCACCGGAATCTGAAACAACAGCTCTGCAAAGGGCAACACGGAAATCAATGATTACTTCTGTAGCGTCCCCGCGGGCTGCGCGCTGGCTGACGAACATAAAACATAGGCCACGCCACGTGCGCGCGAGGACGCGGAAGCAGTCGGTACACCGTCTGGGGTGCAGACTGCGTATTCTGAGCCTGACCCTGGTTAATGGTGCCCGCCCCAGTAGCAGCTGGATGTTATTCTGAGTTGGCGGAGGTCAGCTGCATAATGTGTGTTTCTTCCAGCTTCCAGTACATGCCTGTTTCCCTGTGTTGTGTTCAGTCAGCGGGAGTCCTCTGGAGCCACTGAGTGTATTGTTTATGTGCCAACTTGCTGAACAAGAAGGCAGTACTACACGAAGTGTGTGGTTGTGTCTCAAGAAAAAAAAAAAAAAAAAAAAAAAACCTGAAACGCGGGATCCCCTTTTCCAGATTTGCTACTTTACCAATTAACCACTTTTCCTAGTCCAAGTCCTCAACATAAGGGGTGTCACCCTATAAACAGGTGCCCTAGTAGCGTAAGTAAAACAATAAAACATGTACAACATCTTTTAAAATCCCCTGCTCTCTTGGGAAGAAACTACACATTTCTCACACACCTCAGCACTTCCAGTTTTTTCCCGCCTTACGTTGGTGACTGCATGTGTTCACTCCCCTGATTTCAGATACGATTTGGATGACTCACTTTGGCTAGTAGGTGGCTAAAAGTCGAAACAATTGCATTAGAGTACAGCTAGGGAGAAATGGTGTATGAGTGGGGACATCAGAGGCGTTGCTAGAGGGTGGGCCTAGTGGGCTATAGGCCCAGGCTTTTGGTTGTAGCCCCAGATATAATCTCAGGGGCTACAACCAAAAGGCTATAACTAGACCCGAGTCCCGACAGTCCCGACATTAGCCTAGCCCCAGATCTTTTCCAGACCTAGCAACACCCCTAGGGGACTCTAAACTCCTTGGTGTTGTTTGGTTATTTACGCACACATTGACTGGCTATGGCCATGCTAATCCGTATGACCGTATGACATACCCCCCCCTTTGTGCCACTCCCTGCCCAAAGCACATCCCCCTGCGATCTCTTGCAGCTAACTTTCTCAAGCCACAGCATCAAAACATTGTGCTCAAAGTGCCTGCCAGTGTTTTTTCAAAGAAGTCTTCTGGCAGTTGATGACTTGGCTGGAGGTGTAAATATGCTACAGGTGTAATAAAAATGTTCTAACCAGGTCTACCTTCAGCCACCTCCATTTATAAGCACTGAGTGTGTCCTTCGCTGATGTCCAGTTAAAAATAAGCATTGGCAAAGCCGACTGTTTTGCTGTGTGTGTAAGTATTAGGAATTTGCCAGGCACTGCTTTATATGCCCAGATACTCACACCACTTTGCAGCTCCTACTATCTATGGGCCGGCAAAACCACTACGGCAGTGCCCGGCAAATGCCTTTCCCATGACTACACAAAAGACAAAACTGTTGGCATTGACAATGCTTGTTTTATATTTGTTTCATTTAAAGGTACATGCCTTTGACATTTTTTTAAATGTTTTTTATCAATAATGTGGTACATTCATTTGACTTTTCACATATTACAAAATAAAACATCAATTTAGATAAAACATACTTTACAAACACATTTCAAAACCACATATTCTAAACAGTCTCCAGGTTCGAACATGATATTACAGCTTTGTACAGGTCAAGTAATGTCAACAATTTTAAAAATTCAGTTGACATAGATGTTTCATGCCTTGAGGACCATCTATACCAGGACTTTTGAGTCTGTGGCCACTCCTGGTCATGTATAAAGCGAATAAACAAGGACATAATCAGATCTCTTGTTCCTGGACACTCAATCATATTATGTCACAATGATTGCCTTATCTCAGCTTGACATGAGGGGCATATCTCCTTGAGGGCCTTCACTGTGCTTTCGACTAGACAGAATTTCCACTGTTGGTCACAGATTTAATCGAAATCACAGCAGACCATTTCTCCCACTGAGATTGGGTAACTTCGTCAAATAGGCTGGCAAAAACCCTCTTGGTTTATCTAAGATGGAGAAACTACAATGAAGCCTTAGTGAACACATTACATCTATCGTAACCAGTCCATCTCCATTATTGCCTTCTTGACACTCATGGGATTCGTTTTTAAACTCTCCACTGATCTTGTTATGGTAGAGAGAACAAGAATCACCCTCTTAGTCAATTTCTTAATAAAGGCGTTGGACTGCCTAATTTCTTCGTTAACATCTGTAAATAGAGAGTTGGACTGGGGAACCTTGATCATAGATATAACTGCAACAATATCCAATCCATGCTTGCTGTTAATGAGTTCAGGTCTATCTTATAACAGAGTAAGGCTATGGGGAGAGATTGAGGGAGACCCAAAATCTCTTCTCCCTTCCAACCATTCCCAAACGCAATTCAAGGCCTGGGATTCAACACTGATGCCGTAAGTCTGAGTTGGAACAGTTTTACCTTCATAACATTTTAACAGTGGGATCACTGAGAATTTACAGTATGCACCATTGATACTCTTCATCTGAATGGCTAGTTGATCTATACTGATTTTTATCTTACTCTCCACCATCATCACATTGGGATGAGCTGAGAGTCTGAAGACCAGATAGATAGTTTCCAAAACTGGAGAGGTGGATTGTGAGTCGTTAGACCATCTAGCATCAGTCCTCTTCCTGGACGGATTACAGAACCTCATAATGTTTGTTTTTCTAGGTTTGACCACCAGCTCAATGTCTGATGCATAGCTCCTCATCACCGTCAGCAGTTGTAGGATTCCACAAGGAGCTAAATCTAGGAGTAAAATATCAGCATACGTGATCCAACTGATCTTGTGCGTACTGATCTTAGGGCTGTCAAAGGCACAACTACACAACGCCTCATTCAGGTTGGGCAGATATAAATTAAAGAGGCAGGGAGCAAGAATACATTGCTGCCTTGCTTCCATTTTTGTTCTTATTGGTCTCAAGAGATGTCCCAAAGCATTGAATCTAACCTGAACAGTTGTATTTTGGTGCAGATATACCAGGATTGTTAAGACGCCAGCTGAGATACACCATGCTCTCAATTTTCCTGGAAGATGATTTCTATTTATAGGGTCAAAGGCTTTTTGGGAGGTCAATCAAGGCCAAATAGAGAGGTAGATTACCCGACTTCCAAGAGTTACCTCTCAACATATTCACTATTAGACCATTTAGGGTGGTTGACATACCTCTTCTAAAACCAATTTGTGCTTTTGTCAAAAATACCATTGGTCTCTCCCAACACTCCAACTCTATCAGTACGGCTCAGGTGAAAATCTTACTGTCTGCATCCAAAAAGGCAATCGACAATAGTTGTTCAAATCATTCCGATCGCCCTTCTTATAAATTGGAATAATTACAGCCATTTTCCAACTATAAGCATATTGCCTTGATTCAATAATATTTTTGAAGCGAAGATGTAAAGTCCTGGTCCAGACGGCCTTGTCTGCTTTTAAAATAGAATTAGACAGTCCATTTATCTGGATGTCCTCGAAGAAGACAATGTTTAAATAAGATTTCCCACTACTTCCAGAGAGGAGCATTGGAAGCAAGGGACATTTGGATATTTGCTGGTCAGTTCATCATTAGTATTAAAGAAAAGAGTCCTAAAATGTGTGCACCACAGATCTTCCAACACACATTTTCTCTGGCAATGGGATTAATGACGGGTGTTATTTGTGATAAGGCTATCAAGCATAAGCTCCCATTGGCATTGTAGTTTTAAGTATCTATTTGACCTGTTCCAGTTCTGATAGTCTGCCAATGTACTTTTCTTCTGCTTTAAGTATGCAGAGATATTCATATTTCTCTTCAAATCCCTATGATTATTTCGGAGTTCTCTTTTCCGTTGTCAAGTCGCCTGATCAAATTGATATTTATGACTTAATGAAAACTTTTTTCCTTCCCATCTGACATGTATCTAGTTCACTACTTCAGCAATACACTTCAAAAACTCATCCAAGGTGGACAAACCAGGGCTATAGATGAGATTTATAGCAACCATACTTTTCAGTAAGCTATTAGAATAATAATAAAGCCGGGATGTGGGAATGCCATAATGGGAATTTGCAAATTTTAAGTTTTTTGTTATTTTTTGCATTTCGCACAGCAAATATTAGACCACCAGGAGGGCGTCCTCCATTGTTTGTGGCTGCCGATTGATCCAATATGGTGAACCCATTTATTTTTTATTGGGTTTTCAGCCAAGTCTCTTGCAGTAATAGCAGATCGAATGAGCCAAAAATGTTTTGCCACTAGTAATCTCATTAATGAAGATTCTATAACCCCTTGTGTTCCAGCTTAGTACATTGAGCTCCCTATTCACTAAAGCAAAGCATTGCTATCTTCAAGCCTCTGTAAATTCTGGGTCAAAATCTCTGGCAACAGAGAGCAAACATTGCTCTTATGGTTTGTGGCTCCTCCATACTCAATACAGGATGCCCAACCAACTCCTGCCCTTGGGTCAATGTACTGGTCTCATTCTGCTTGTTATAACAGTTGTCCAATACCACACCTCTTCTCTCTTTCGGTTTATTAGTTGAGATTTTGAACCCCATTATTAACAGGACAATTTCCTCTGCAAACAAGGTGTTGACCCCCTGCTGAGAATGGAGGACAATTTCCACTTTGTTAGTTGAATTTTCGTAGGGAGAATGAATATAATCTATATCATGTGTTGATAGTAAGAATAGATCAGGCACATCCTTTGCAATCTTCAGAATCAATGGTCTATTTAGGATGATCTTTTCTCCAGGATCAGCCAAATGTTCTAACCAGACAAGAGGACACACAAAAAAGGACTTTGAGAAATCTTAATTCGCTTGAGTTTCTTCCCTTGGTTTTGCCATTTTCCCTTTCACATGGCATTTTTGCATTCTTTACTGGAATATGCAGTTGAGGATTTGTTAATTGGTGAGGTTGTAGCTGAGTCAATGTACAATGACGGTCTGTCAACCTCTATTGAGTTTTGTATTGGATTACTTTGAACAGATGGTAAGGCTTTTATTATAGGAGCCACCTTAAATTTATGTTGTACCCAATGGGATAACTCTTTTCATCTTAAACTGTGGAACAAGCTGTCTCAAATCAACTTGGGTTTGCACATTTGAACATAGCTTCTTAGTTGAAGTGTTATCATTTATCAGTATCACACTCTGTGTTCGTTTCCCCTGTTTTACGTTATGTTTGAATTATTCTTAGTTGAGTTCTCTGTGATTTGAGCCTTTGTACAGATGTATCACAGTTTAGAGCCTGTACGGTTTCAGTAGTCTGTGAGGTCTCCCTGGACTCACTCTGCCTCAATAGAGGCCTTCTCAGTGTTTTATTATCAATATTTTTATTCTCACACTTATTAGGCTCTTGATCTTCTGCAATCTTTATGTCATCAGACAGATATAGAAATGTTAGATTCCAGTTCTCTCTCCACTCTTGGCAATGCTTCCAAGAAACTTCAGTCAGAGATTCCCAGAGGTGGCACCAACCTTTCTTTCAACAATAGTTTCTTTCCCTTGGTAGACGTTGTTCCCAGTTTTATAAAGAAGTCTTTTTTATGTGATTTGACACCTTAGACCTCTCTATCCATAATGATGGGTATTTTGTGCTAGAGATTGCATTATTTGGTCATTTAACTTGTGATGCACTTGGGCTTTAGTTTTAACAGTGATCTGAGTGGTTGCAGCTGTAAAGCCTGTGGATGCCTCGTCCAAATCAGCTGATGCACACGTTAGGTTTGTTACAGGTTTTACTAAATTCACTGAAATCCCCTTTGGCATAGAGGTAGAGAAAGAGATTCTCCTCTTAACACTTAGGGGGTAATTCATAGAATTCAGCGCACAAGTGGCGCACGCGGCTGGCGCACAGTGTGCGCGTGCGAATCCCTGCGCCAGCCGCGTGCGCCAAAAACCATTTCCGTGCACAGCGTATTCATGGATTCCAGCCACCAAAACCAGCCGTGGCGCACAGTGGCGCAGCGACCTTGCAGCAGCGCCAGTTACGCCCCCAAGAACGCCTTCCGCGCAGGGAAAAGCCATCAAAATCCCCAATCCAGCGCAAAGGGCTGCGCTAACCCTGTACCAGCACGGCAAGCGGGCTACGTGTATTTCAGGGGTTCGCGTGAAGTTTCTCACGCGATCGGGCCTGGGGGAGCGTGCTACGTGTATAACAGGGGTTCGCGTGAACTTTTTCACGCGATCGGGCCTGGGGGAGCGTGCTACGTGTATTTCAGGGGTTCGCGTGAACTTTTTCACGCGATCGGGCCTGGGGGAGCGGGCTACGTGTATTTCAGGGGTTCGCGTGAAGTTTCTCACACGATCGGGCCTGGGGGAGCGGGCTAAGTGCATTTCAGGGGTTCGCGTGAAGTTTCTCACGCGATCGGGCCTGGGGGAGCGGGCTTCGTGCATTTCAGGGGTTCGCGTGAAGTTTCTCACACGATCGGGCCTGGGGGAGCGGGCTACGTGTATTTCAGGGGTTCGTGTGAAGTTTCTCACGCGATCGGGCCTGGGGGAGCGTGCTACGTGTATTTCAGGGGTTCGCGTGAACTTATTCACGCGATCGGGCCTGGGGGAGCATGCTACGTGTATTTCAGGGGTTCGCGTGAACTTTTTCACGCGATCGGGCCTGGGGGAGCGGGCTACGTGTATTTCAGGGGTTCACGTGAAGTTTCTCACGCGATCGGGCCTGGGGGAGCGGGCTACGTGTATTTCAGGGGTTCGCGTGAACTTTCTCACGCGATCGGGCCTGGGGGAGCGGGCTACGTGTATTTCAGGGGTACGTGAGAAGTTCCACACGCGATTGGCCTGGGCGCGTGCATTTCAGGGGTGCACGGGAAGTTCCACACGCGATTGGCCTGGGCGCGTGTATTCCAGGGGTGCGCGGGAAGTTCCACACGCGATTGGGCTGCGTGTGGGTATTAGGGGTGCGCGCAAAGTTGTACACGCGATTGGGCTGCGTGCGGGTATTAGGGGTGCGCGCAAAGTTTTACACGCGATTGGGCTGCGTGCGGGTATTACAGGGGTGCACGCACATTTTCACATGCGATTGGGCTGCGTGCGGGTATTACAGGGGTGCGCACGAAGTTTTACACGCGATTTCAGCAGGGTATGTGTATTTCAGGGGTACCGGGGAGTCCTACATGTGATTTGCCAGTGTGGGTCCTCCCAGGTGTTCCCTGTACACCCTCCACGGCCCCTGCAGGCAGCCCACACCACAGGGGACTACCCTGCATCCCTGGTCATGTCCCGCAGGCAGCCCACCCAACATGGGCGTGCCCCCCAGCAAAGGCACATGTCTCCTTGCACCAATGATCACCAACTCATGTCCCCTTGCACCCCCACCCCCAGCATTGCGGGGCACCTGCCAGCAGGCCCCCACCCATGTCTCCCACCACCCCCACCCCCCCAGTCACCAGGGGCAGCCTCCACCAGGCCCCCACCCATGTCTCCCACCACCCCCACCCCCCAGCAGTGCAGGGGCAGCCTCCACCAGGCCCCCACCCATGTCTCCCACCACCCCCACCCCCCAGCAGTGCAGGGGCACCCACCACCAGGCCCCCACTCATGTCTCCCACCACCCCCACCCCCCCAGTCACCAGGGGCAGCCTCCACCAGGCCCCCACCCATGTCTCCCACCACCCCCACCCCCCAGCAGTGCAGGGGCACCCACCACCAGGCCCCTACCATGTCTCCCACCACCCCCACCCCCCAGTCACCAGGGGCAGCCTCCACCAGGCCCCCACCCATGTCTCCCAGCACCCCCACCCCCCCAGTCACCAGGGGCAGCCTCCACCAGGCCCCCACCCATGTCTCCCACCACCCCCACCCCCCCAGTCACCAGGGGCAGCCTCCACCAGGCCCCCACCCATGTCTCCCACCACCCCCACCCCCCAGCAGTGCAGGGGCACCCACCACCAGGCCCCCACCCATGTCTCCCACCACCCCCACCCCCCAGCAGTGCAGGGGCACCCACCACCAGGCCCCCACCCATGTCTCCCACCACCCCCACCCCCCCAGTCACCAGGGGCAGCCTCCACCAGGCCCCCACCCATGTCTCCCACCACCCCCACCCCCCAGCAGTGCAGGGGCACCCACCACCAGGCCCCCACCCATGTCTCCCACCACCCCCACCCCCCAGCAGTGCAGGGGCACCCACCACCAGGCCCCCACCCATGTCTCCCACCACCCCCACCCCCCCAGTCACCAGGGGCAGCCTCCACCAGGCCCCCATCCATGTCTCCCACCACCCCCACCCCCTAGCAGTGCAGGGGCAGCCTCCACCAGGCCCCCACCCTTGTCTCACACCACCCCCACCCCCCAGCAGTGCAGGGGCACCCACCACCAGGCCCCCACCCATGTCTCCCACCACCCCCACCCCCCCAGTCACCAGGGGCAGCCTCCACCAGGCCCCCACCCATGTCTCCCACCACCCCCACCCCCCAGCAGTGCAGGGGCACCCACCACCAGGCCCCCACCCATGTCCCCCACCACCCCCACCCCCCCCAGTCACCAGGGGCAGCCTCCACCAGGCCCCCACCCATGTCTCCCACCACCCCCACCCCCCAGCAGTGCAGGGGCACCCACCACCAAGCCCCCACCCATGTCTCCCACCACCCCCACCCCCCAGCACTGTGGGGCACCTGCCAGCAGGCCCCCACCCATGTCCAACTCATGTCTCCCACCACCCCCACCCCCCAGAACTGTGGGGCACCTGCCAGCAGGCCCCCACTCATGTCCCACTCATGTCCTCTTGCACCCCCACCCCCCAGCACTGTGGGGCACCTGCCAGCAGGCCCCCAACCATTTTCCCCTGCCCCCAGGTCCTGACGATACACAATCATGGCAGTAATGGGCAGCATACCCAGCACAAACACCCAGCCAAGGATTGCATCCACCCACATAGCAAATGCAATTACATGATACAACCCCAATGGCAAGTATGTAAATGAACACATGTCCGTCACACACACATACACAATGGGTGCAAGTGAATGTCAAAACCCATATCATGACATGCATGAAACCAATGAGAAAATACCACAAAAGAAAGTTATAAAAACATGTATTCTCGAAGAAAATGAAGTAAAATAATCAATCATACAACAATGGGGATAACAAAATAAATTGACCATGTCCGATAAGTAATGTAAAAATCCAAAAAACAAAGGAATCCAAAAACTAATGTTGTCCAAAGCAAAATCATGGTGAAAAAAAATAAGGAAAAACCATTGCCTCATGGTGAACACAAATATGAATCAAAAAAATGTATTTCAAAAAATCCAACTATACACAAGAATATTCCAGGGTCCATGAGCCCAACACTATAAATGAAACCTACTACTACCTAATAAAAAAACTATATACAGAAAAGTGGCCATTGTCCCAGCGGTCCAAAAAAATCTCAAAAAATAAAGGAAAGCTAACACTAACTAACTAAAGAACTATATACAATGGCAGCGGGCAAGTCCTGCGGCTCACTCTGTGATGTTGCCGGCCAGGGCATCATCGAACTCCATGTCGATGTCCTGGAGGCGGGACTCTGTCCTGGCCCCGAGGTCTTGCAGGGATAACCCCACGTTCACCTCAAACTCCCTGCGAGCTTCCTCGAGGCACTCAGCCCGCCTCAACGCCCGACGCATGGAGAACTCCGCCCTGACCATGGTGAGCCGCTCCTCTTCCGCCCGCTGCCGCTCCACACCTATCCGCTGGACCAACTGCTCCCACACGGAAGACACTACCATCCCAGGGTTCTCCTGCCCTCCGGCCGATGCCTGCCCCTCTGATCTTGATGGCCCCGAGCCATGATGCCTCCCACGTCGAGCCTGCTGCTGCCTCTGACACCACTGCCTCTGCCAGCACGACGGCATCCAGGATGATGGAAACCACCGACGCCGTCGTGCACGTGCCCTGCCCGATGATGCCGTTACATCCTCCATCTGCTGGGGTCCAGTTGCTGTGTTGTCCACCCCTGCTGGACCTCTGACTCCCGACTGTGGCAGGGATGGGATCCCCACCGAGCTGGCTGCATTGGTCAGGGCAGGTCCACAGGGGGCCCTGGTGGCATCTGGGCCGGAAGACGGCAAGGAGAACGACTGGCGTATAGTCTCCACAGAGGAGGAGAGGGCCGCCAGATTGGCCGACACATGCAGGAAACCCCCGAACATGGCCGATCCCAATTGGGCCACGTCGGCACGGTGCTCTTCGTGATGACGTGCGTGCTCCTCCTGGGAAGCACGCACGGCATCACGAATCACAGCCGTGCGCATCGCGACCCCAATCAGGACCTTCTCCACATGGCCAGGGGTCCCCTCGTCCGCAGGTGGAGGAGAGTCAGATGACATGGACATCCCCTCTACCTGCGGACGGGCCTGGGACGGGGCATCCCTGCTGGTGCAAGGTGGTGCACCCACAGGTTCAGGGACAGCGACATGCACAGGCCCCTCCACGGTGACCTGTGCTGCCTCCTGCCCCTGCCCCTGGACTGCACCACTTGCACCAGCAGGGATGCCCCCACCAGGCCCCATGTGCGCCTCAGTGGCGGCCTCCTCCTCCTCTGTGGAAACCACCAACCTGGATGGCTCCTCGCCGTCTACCGCCGTAGCAGGCCCCTGTGGGGGCTCACCCACCCCTTCCGCTGCAGCCGTGGGGGCATCCCCACCGCCTTGCTCCACAGCGCCGTCTCCGCCCTCTCCTTCACTAGCCGCTGCGTAGAGGGAGACATAGAACACAAGCATCAGGGTACTGTACAATGGTCCCCTAGACAGGAAGCAATAGCAGATGAGTGCCACTGTCAAAGTACACTTCCATCATGTCACACCACAACACATGTGTCAGTCCAGGCAAAACACACACAGTGACAGTCATGGTGCGTGCCATGGGCATTTCAATGCATGTCCAATGGACTCTCGAATCATACAATGTAATGGGACTCACATGCATCATGGGTCATGCCTATCACATGCACACACTTCACCTCAGTCACATCCATCTGGCCCCGTACACCCCAATCACAGTGCATACAAGGATGACTAGGCTGCATCAGTGAATCTGTACATTGTCACAGATATGTGTCATGCATCCATGGCACTCACAAGTCACAGACACGCAGGTCAGGCACACAGACATGGATACCACATATGCATCTGGCATCAGCACCCATCCCTCGCCCCCACCCATGTCCAGGAACAGAGACTGCCATGCTCTCATGTGTGCGATCTGCACAGGGCTCCCCATGTCGCATTCAAACACATGCAACAACCGTGCGGTTCACACATTACAGGTCGCACATGCATTCCCATGATGTCCCTGCACACATACATGCGTACATGGCCTATGTCACACATGCAGGCAAGTATCAGACAACCAGCACACTGCAACATGCCCTGTCTCACACAACAATGCTTGGCCACTTACCGCTCAACTCCAGACGGGTCTCCCTCTCAAGGACCTGGGCCTGGAGCGCTGGGTGTGCGCGTTCCAGGACCCTCATCTGGATGGAACACATGCGGCCCCGGCCCCCCTCCATGAGGCACCGGGCCTTCATGAGGGTCCTGGACCTCAAGTCTTCCCAGCGCTTCTTGACCTTCTGGATGTTGCGGGTTGCCACCCCCTCCGCGTTGATGGCAACCACACAGTCGGCCCAGATCCTCTCCCGTCCTTCCTTGTTGGCGCGGGACGATCCGAAGAGGGCATCATACTGCCCCAGGACTTGCTCCACCAGGACACCAACTTCGGTGGCACTGAAGCTGGTGCCCCTCTGCCCCTCTGGCCGGGGGTTGCCACTGGTGCCAGATGTTGATGTGCCCGACATGGCAACCCCAGGGGCAGGAGTGGGTGGGCAACTGGGTCCTGGGGCTGGGCTGTGGAGCGATGTCATCCGAGTCGGGAGTCTTCTGTTCCAGCAGGGGTGGACACAGCAACTGGACACCTGCAGATGGCTGATGTGCAGGCACCAAATGGCAGGGCACGGTGGCAGCAGGCAGGCAGGCAGGCAGGCAGCAGCAGATGGCACGTGGGAGGCTGCTCAGGGCACTGGGGGGCAGTAATTCGGCCTTCTGGGCAGAAGCGTGGTCTTCCATGTGTTTTCGCGTGGCCAGCTTGATACGGAGTGATTTGGCATGTGAAAAATCTGCACGTCAGCGTGTAATTCGAGGAAAGGCCCTTAGCGCGTAAGCGCGTCTGCACGCATACGCATTTTCATTGGACAGAAGGCCCCTCAAGCGCAAGCGCCCCTGTGACGTGACGCGTACAGACGTGCATGCGCATTTCAGCGCGCGTGAAAAACTGCACGTCCGCATGTAATACGAGGAAAGGGCCTATGCGCGTAAGTGACGTGACGCGCGCAGGTGTTTCCCTCATTGCACGTGATGACAGAACACACGTGGATTTCCACCAATCGCGTGTGAAAGTTCCCGGCACCCCGGAACACACGTACACAGGCTAATCACGTGTGGAACTTCCCGGGCACCCCGAAAAACACGTACCCAGGCCACTTGCGTGTACGCACACTCCCCTCCGATCACACGCGATGACAGACGGTATCCGAACACGGGAAACACGCGCACGGCAAAAGACGTGCACAGGCGTCAACGCGTCTGCCACACGAAGGCAGGCGGAAGCGTCCCCGCGCACAGCATAAAAGTGCGCGCAAACAACAAACGCGTATATACAGCTACGATGAATGCCCCATTTGTCGCTGCACTGATCGTGGGACACCGCAGGAGGAGGAGAATAGCCAGGGCACGCATTTTCGCAACACGGACAAGCCTTTTTGGGATGCCTGACGACCAGGTCTATGGCAGGTATAGGTTTCCACCCCATATCATCCTAGACCTGGTCAGGGAGTGGGAAGATGACCTCACATCCCCCACCCTTTGCTCCCAAGCATTGAGCCCCTTGGAGAAGGTGCTCAATGTCCTGCATTTTTTGGCCACTGGGTCATTTCAGCGGACCACTGCCATAGTGGGGGGGGTCTCACAGGCCACGCAGTCACGCTGCCTACACCAGGTACTGGCAATCATGACAGCGCGCCCCTCAGTCCGCAGGCACATATACATGCCCAGAACACCCGCAGAAAGGCAGGCCGTTGTCCTGGATTTTTTCAGGGTGGCACACTTCCCCAAAGTGCTCGGTGCCATAGATTGCACCCATGTGGCCCTACGTCCACCTAGGGCCATTGAGCACATCTACTGAAACCGCAAGCACTGGCATTCCATCAATGTACAGGTGGTATGTGATGCAAAGGGAATCATCACCTCTGTCTATGCAAACTACCCTGGCTCCACCCATGACAGTTTCATATACAGAATGTCCGCCCTGAGCCGGGCCCTGGAAGCTGGGCAGCATGGCGACACATGGCTCCTAGGTCAGTACAAATGCCCTTGCACATGCATGCAAGTCACACACAGACAAATATCCAAACCCTAATAATCTCAACTATTATCTCCCCAGGGGACAGTGCCTACCCTCTGAGCAACCACATGATGACGCCAATCCGGAACCCCACCACACCACCCCAGGTAAGATACAACGCCGCCCATATTGCAACCAGGGGCATAGTGGAGCGCACATTCGGAGTGCTCAAGTCACGTTTCCGCTCCCTTGACCGCTCTGGTGGGCAACTACTCTATGCACCACCAGTAGTGTGCAGGATCATTGTGGCAGCATGTGTCCTGCACAATGTTGCAACACGGCAGGGCATCCCGGTGGACATGGTGGTGCCCCCACATCCCCAACCACAGGCGCTGCCCATGGGAGGGGACAGGGCACGTGGCGAGGAAGCCCGGACCCAGCTTGTGGCCACATTTTTCACCTAAACTCCCACCCCTGCGGAGTGCACACAGGCCTGGCACATACCAGGTGACAATCGATGATGACAAAGAGACAGTCAACTGTCACAACCTTACCACCCTGAGATAGTTGCCATGGAAGTGCCACATCGTCTGCATCCCTAGCTACTTAAACACAAGCTATCCTGTGTGACCAAAAGGCACACATATGACATATGACATGATATGGGCCATACACAAGTATTCCAAGGCGCAATGAGGCAGGGAGGGGGGAACAAGGGAACACAGAGAACGGTACTACTAGGCCAGGTGTCATTGGGATCGTGCAAGTGCAGGGGTAGGGGGAATGGGAAAAGTGCAAGGGGAAGGGTGGGGGGGAGTCCAGTACAGGGGAAGTAGCCCAAAAAAATAATACATAGGTCGCCTGGTGGCAACTACAAAGGTGAGTGCAGACAAGTGCTGGGAAGGGAGGGCTGTAGGGATACAGAGACAGTACTGCAGTGCAGGGGTTGCCAGGGAGGCAGTGCAAGTGGAGAGTGGCTGGGCCAGGGACCGAGGTCGGTGAGAGTGGCCCAGTTGCAGCTCCTGTGCAGTTCCAGTGGAGAATTCTGCAAGGGAGAGGCAGACAGTAAGCAGAAGCAAAGAGGAAGGACTTGAAGTGCTTCCAGAACTGGAGATGATTCCCCTCAACTTCAAGTCAGGCCGGAAGTCTAGTCTTTTCCAGGGGGAGGGCCCTCCTGCGGAGAGAAATCTACCCCCAGCTAGTTGCTCTGAGAAGCGGATGACACGGACATGCAAGGTGTGCATCACACACACCTGCAAACCAGGCCATGGCCATCACTGTCATGTCACACAAACCCTCCCAAACATCAACATGTCATGGCACGCAATACCCATACACCAATGCAGTAACGATAAGGTACACATTGCCATGTCCTAAATGCACAGTGGCATCAGACACTGCTGCCTGACCCGGGATCAGATGAAATGACAGACCAACAACCTCCCACCCAAAATAAGTCATTTCAAAATGCATTACAACAGTCGTAGACGTAACATCACAATGAATGCCTGTCTATATGCACATCATGCATTGCAAAATCAACACTGCAGCTCATGTGTGCAGTGTCCTACTCCTGCATCACACTGCTCAGCGCACAGCACAGTGAACAGCCATTGTGTGTGATGCACACCCTGAGCATCACATCTAAGTGACAGACCACGTCAAACATCAAATCAGGCATGTACTGGATCCATGATCGGTCACAGAACATGTGCTGCCGGGACACAGTGGGCACCAGAAGGCAAACAGTGTACACGTGTATATGCAAGGGTGGGAGTACATGTAGTGCATCAGAGTGCAAGTGTGTGGTTCTGCAAGGACATGCACTCCACATATGCATGTGCACTCAAGTGACCATCAGTGTTCCCTACACATCACATGTGAACATCCACCATGTGTACACCCCAGCATGTCAAACCACAACTATCCCCTCGCACCTGAAAGGAACACACAACACATGAACAGGCATTGATCAGCAGAACACAACATGTACATGGGATACCACCATTACTATGTCAGAGTTCCCATCACACTGCAGGGCAAGGCAACAATCAACAACAACCCCCCCCTCCCTCACAAATGACCATGACCCACTGAACAACTGCACCTGGGTCATGGAGCCCCCAAACCTCAATTCCACCTGGCCACAGGGTCACCTTTACCCTTCGTCACCATCTCCCACCTTGTGTGTAAAAAGATGCCTGAACCCTCAGAATACACACTCATTTCCGAAACACAAAATCCAAGGCATAAAAATGAACCCAAACACCCTCCAGTAGATGACTTGACGTAGCAGTACCTCACAAAGGCCAAGTACTACCACAATGATGCAACAACCAAGGTAGCACAGCCAAACAATGTCACGACAGGATGTGAGACATGTGTGGTACATGACATAGGATGATGCACCATGAATGGATGTGTACTGTCAGAGGTCCCCTGTACAGGCGCGGCAGTGCCACGAAACAACCACCCCCACCATGTCCCGGGTGCCTGCAAGGTCAAACTCACACAGGCCCCTGAGACCCTGGTGGGGAAGGAGGTTCAGGGATATGCAGTCGGGACAGGTGTTGACACACTGGATGACTGGAATGAGCGGCAGGAGAGGGGAGGTGGAATGACACATGAAACTAGGGAATGCACGAAAATATACAACCTGCATGAACACATACACAATCCAAACTGACTTGGACATCATTGTCATGGCCTTCTGTAGTCTAGGCTCAGGAGTGGTACGAACCAACCACCCCCTCTAGGGTTTTGGCGCCTGCAAGTTCGGGGCTTACACAGGCATCCGCATCCCCAGTGGGGAAAGAGGGTCAGGGAACGTTGCTTGGATAGGCACGGGAAGCAGGAACACCGGGTAGAGGGTACAGGTTTCAAAATTGCATAGGATCACGGGTGATTAGGGAGAAAATAACATACCAAATTGAACCACACATACATCCATGCATCAGTACACTCCCCAGCAAGGCTATGCAGAGCAGTTTGTAAGAAAAACAACAAGACACTTAGCTCTGGTTTTGAGTGCTGGCCTGCTGCCTGCGCACTCTCAGGTCCGGTTACAGGAGCACTGCAATGCTGCAAAGAGAGACACAGTCAACAACCTGTACGTGCCAATTGCACAAAAACACAACACCAAACATGCTCCATAGCAACAGACTACTCTACAAACAGACAATCTGTGGTTGATGCTTCGTACCCATATATAACATCACCCCTGTGACGGGTCATACACAGTCAATGCATTAAGGCAGCCGCTGCTGGGTGCGTGGCAAATGGAACACCAATGTGTCACAATTCACACAACATGCAATGTTCCCTGGGTAAGCAGACAGACCCATATAGCAAGCCATGACTACAGAGCAAGTTGCGTACCACCATGACCGAAACAAAGTTGGCAGTGCATTTATCATGAAGTACGTGGAAAAGACATGCACTGCACCCGAGTATGTCCCTTGCTGCATGTCCCTGTGAGCTGCCCCTTTCCATGTCTCGGAAGGCTACATGGTTGATACAAGTGGCTCAATGGACCTTGGTGTACCGGAGGGTATGTGCCACTGCCCCTGCATGTGTCCCAGACAACCCTACTATCAGCAGCCATCAGTCCACAAACACATCTGAGCTGCATTGTGTGCTTCAACACCAATATTCGTCTAAGCTCACCCTCAGTGTTGTGACTAAGCCTGCATGTGCAACTCGCCTGGTGCAAGCTTTGCTGTGTCGTGGCCCCCCTGTGATGCTCACCTTGCCTGGAGTTCCTTGGAACATGTCAGCAGTTCTAGGATGTGGGTCTGCAATCACTGTGCCTCTGCTTCTGCACACATGTGCATGTGGGCACCAACAAACGGGTCCAGAATTCCGTCGTCCAATGGGACATGTCTGCTGGCAAAGGTGCTCTGGAGGCTCATCCCCCTGCAGAAAGGGCATGGAACACATGATTAATGCTTCAAAGTCATCTGTGTGTGTCTCATCCGGCATCTCATTACTTGACCATGTCAGAGAGTCACATCACAAATCACACCATCAGTCCGTCTTTCACCTACAAAGTGTGGAACACTATCTACAGCATGAATTGCAACAAGCACATGTACAGGAAAGAAATGAAACATACTACACAATGCATAGCAATCAATGTCCACATTAATCATGATACACCCCATCTAGCAAAAGCTGAACAGTGGACAATCACACCTAAATCTTCCCCACTAGGGGTGTCAACACAAGTCACACAGCACCAGACATGCCACAGATATGACAGTCCAATGCCCTTGTGTAAAATGCTGTAACACCGAACCATCCTTGCGAGCCCATGGATAAGGGAGGCAGGAGTGGCATATGTGAGTCAAGGAACCCAAGCAGCAAACACATACACAAGACAACCATGAAGGGCCCAGCTGGAACAGACAGTGGATGCCTTCAAAAGCCACAAAGCACCGCACCGTCACATGAAAGCACAATAGACTAGCAATTTTAAACTAAATCAACTATTAACTAATTACACTAACTATGGAAAACCTTCATTACCTATTTAAACTAACTATCAAACAGAAACTTAACTAACTAAACTAAAAGAAAAATCAAAAATGGCCACATACGACCCGGGGGGGAGGGGAGGCACCCAGGAGGGGGGAGGTACAGGGTGCTGCTCAACATCCACATGCGATGATGCTGAGCCAAAAAAAAAAACCTCCATGGGCTCAACGCCTGCACAGCACGACCTATGTGGGAGATAGATGGTCGTCCGAGTCTGGCTCATCCTGGAAAGGAGGACGTGGCACAGTAGCCTGGCCACGCCTAGCCGCAGCTTGCCCCTCATCGGCAGCAAGTCTGCCGGACGGGTGAGCCTGGTTCTGTGTGGCGATGTGACGTAGGTCTGCATGCAGAACCTCCCGTGATACACGTGCTTCCTCTTTCAAGGTAGCACGTGTAACACGGAGTTCCTCCTGCAAGGCCTGGCTGGACAACCGCTGCACCTCCCGGCAAGCCTGTAGCTCAGCCGAGATGGTACACTCAAGCTGTGCAAACCTCTCCTCTGCCCGCTGCCTCTGGGACATCATAAGGACACCCAGAGTGGCATCCATGTGCGCCTCTGCGTGAGCAGCAATTGCTTGACGCAGAGATGACATTTCAGCCTGGCGTGCCCTGTCTGAGGCCGCCATGCCCAGCCTGAGCGAGCGGGCCGTGGACCGTGCCGCCTGCTGCTGGAGAAGCACCTGCCTAGCAGTGGAGAGCACAGATCGGGCCACACGCTCCATGCTCTCAGCGATGTTCTCCATTGCTGCCCCCTGCCGTTCGGAATTGGCAGTCATGTCTTGCTCCCACTCAGTATACAGCGGTTGCGCGCGGTGACCGCGTTGCCGGGCTTGACCCCTGCGGGACCCAAGGACCGGGGGTCCTCGCTGTGTTGGCACCGCCTGCGACTGCACGACTACATGCCCCCGTCGACGTGATGTCCCAGGCACATCAGTGACTGGTGTGGAGGGTGACCCTGCGTCCCGATCCACCACGGGCGGAGGAACCAAGACTGTCTGATCCCTCAGTGCAGGTGTCGCAGACAGAGGAGTGTCCACATCAGAATCACTCACCCCTGACACATGGACTTGATGGTCATCCAACTCAACATGGACGTCAGAGTCGTCATCAAGGCTGGACTCATAGGCAGCCAGAGACAAGATGGACTGCAGCACTTGGGGGTTTTCGTGGCCTACCACCCCACGACCCCCACTAGTGCCGGGTTGATGTGGCATTACCAACCCTGTGTCTGGCATGACAACACCATCCTCTGCCTCCATTGCGTCATCACCTGAAAAATAGAGAGGAAAAGGTCAATACACATGTCAGAAGCACACGACACACACACACACCGACAGCAAAGGCATCAGGCAGACATGTGACACACAACATATGACCTGGCATGCATGCTGGGTCTACTTTGAATAGCTTCTGTGATCAGACCTGTTGAAAGGTGGCAGTTTCCATGGAAGTGGGTCTATGCAGTCCAGAAAATGTGTACGCCACTCACTACCTACATGTGCAAGCACTACATGGTGTGTGCCAGGAAATGTGAAGGCAGTGCAATGTCAAAATCAGACATCACGTGCATTGTGCATTCAATGTGTACCATGTCCAGAAGCCAAGCACCCCTCCACCCCAGTACCAAAGCAGGGATGCCTATCATGGTATCAAAAGGCTGACCATACACCTGTGTATTGACAGGCAGTGTTGACTGGCATCAACAGCTTCATGTGATTCAAATTACAACACTGCAAATGATGCTGGGACAGTGGGCAGGACACATGATGGAAACTCCGGAGGCCGCCCACGTGTGAAGAAGACACAACAAGAGTTGGACAGAGTCATTGGCCATTGAACAGGCTGAGGCCTGTGAGCCACACAGATTGTCAGAGCCTGAACATGTGTGCAACGCAGGACTGAGGCACAGTTGACATGGGAAGGCTGATGAGATGGCAGGCAATGTATGTAACCAAGGACTGATATTACAGTGATCATCCAGTCAGGGACACATAGGGGCATGCGTGCAATGCACATGGAGCATGAATGGGCACTCATGTCCCTGCGGGACATCTGACCCATGCACAGTACAAGTGAGATACCCTGCATCGAGTACTAAGGCTGTACAACATGGCATATGTCTGGCAGATTCTACGCTGGAAGTTAGCATCTACACAGGACACATGGACAAGAAACTACACATTGGCAAGATTGGAGCAGACCAGTGCAAAGGTGGAACTGGGGTTCAGAGTGGCGGAGGAGGGGCAAGGGAGCATGCCTACATGGAGTCCCGCATGCAGGCAGAGGAGACATGCATGACGGTAGCATTGCATTACTTACACATCAGAACCATGTACACGTCACATGTAGCAGCAATCATGCACAACACATCCCACAAGTGAAACACACACGTCCTCAACAAACACGCATCAACACTCACTGGACTGGGCATCAAAGTCCAGCTTTTCTCCCACTCCTTCGACCAATTCAGGTGGTATGAACTCCGCAACGAGAGCCTCATGCGGAGTGAGTTCTTCCTCCTCTGGTGCAGGCCCACCGCCAGTCACCAGAGTCAAGTTGTAATTTGAGGCACGCTTGGCCTTAGTGCTGCGCTTGATGTCATTCCAACGCTTTTTGCACTCCTGCGCCGTGCGCACCTCATGGCCGAATGAACTGACATGTTCCGCAACATGCTTCCAGTGGGTGTCACGTTGGGCAGCCGTGGTCTGACTATTGGCACCCACTAGCATGTCACGGCTGTGGCCCCGCACGTAGTCCACGAGGAAGTCCAGTTCCTGCTTACAGAAAGGCTTCTTCCTTGACGTGCAGGAGGTCGTGGCTGTGTGGTGGGTCCCAGCCTGTGCTGCAGGTGCAACCTTCCTCCTCTTGGACTGTGGCGCAGACCCTGGCTGGCTAATGCCGCCCTGACCAGCATGGCCAGTGGGTTCGGTGGATTGAGCCAAGGGAGTGGCAGGTGGAGGGATGACCAGAGGCCTGACTTGTGTCAGTGGCAGCTGGGTGCCCACTAATGGACCCTGCGCAGCAACATCAGCTGTGGCAGGGTGGTTGGCCGCAACGGTCCTGGTTGGCAGACTCACAACCGGGGTGCTGTTGGGTGCATCTGCCCCTGCACTTGCCAACACCCAGCTGTTCGGGGCAGCAGATGACATGACTGCCCCAGGGACACGTGTCTTGGTCTGAGCAGCCCGGCGTGCCCCTATGGTTTCCCCCCTGGCCTGTTGGAGATCTACCAAGGGCTCTTCAAGTGCCAACGCAGCCTGCGCTGGCAGACCCTGAGCCTGGGTGGCGGTGTCCACAGCTGCACCTGCAGCTACCACCACCCTTGGGCCCGTGGCAGTCGATGGAACGGACTGCCGGGTCATATGGGTGCCAGTGCCAGATGCAGGAGTTGCATCCCCCGGAACCACAGGGGGTGGTGGCATGGCTGCACTGACACATGGCACAACGTTGTGCTCAAGTGGCGCACCCCTGCCTCTTCCCCCTCTGTGGCTGCCCTGGACACCCTGGAGTCCCCCTACTCCCTGGTCACCACGGCCACGTCCCCGACCACGCCCGCCACGAGGAGTACGCCCAGCTGAGGCGCCCCTCACCTTTGGTGGCCTCCCAACCATGGCACAGATGTAGTAGTGCTGGCACAGATGGAGTGGTGCCAATGGGAGGTGTACACCACAATTGACCTGGGCAATTGGGGTGAAGGGGGTGGGAAGCAAGATGTTAACAGCCCTCCTGCACCTGCAAGGCTGTATGTGACCCCCGCGATGTTGTGACGGGTCACGCAATGCTCAGGCATCCCAAAACTGCAGTAAAACCGTGCACGCAACCCTGCAGCCTACTTGCGTGGATTGAACCTCCCGCAGTACGCAGTGGCACCCAGTAACACGAATAACGCGTACGCGTGGGACACGCAGGCTACTATGACATCGAAAATGGGTGCGATACACAGGGGCACCCGCAGTGGGAAAAAGAGCGTGTGTGACTCACCGTCTGACTAGCGCGATGCAGAAAAACACGCGTAGCCAATACCCCCGCCAAAAGAAGAGATACGTCCTTGATAGCTGTGAAGTTGTGATGGCGCGCGAAACAACAGGAAGCAGCAACACACGTCGGTCTCCACGAAAGGCACGTACAGCGAACTGCTGGGCCCGCTCACCTTTAACCCGTGCTGAGGGAAACGCACGCGCGCGTCACGTCACTTACGCGCATAGGCCCTTTCCTCGTATTACTCGCAGACGTGCAGTTTCCACGCGCGCTTACGCGCATGGCCCTTTCCTCGTATTACACGCGGACGTGCAGTTTCCACGCGCGCTTACGCGCATGGCCCTTTCCTCGTATTACACGCTGACGTGCAGATTTTTCACGTGCCAAATCACTCCGTATCAAGCTGGCCACGCGTATGCACACGGAAGACCATGCTCCTGCCCAGAAGGCCGAACTACTGCCCCCCAGGGCCCCGAGCACGCTCCCACCTGCCATCTGCTGCTGCCTGACTGCCTGCTGCCCACGTGCACTGCCATTTGCTGCCTGCACATCAGCCAGGGGTGCTGTTGCTGTGACCACCCCTGCTGGAACCGAAGACTCCCGACTGGGATTCCATCGCTCCACAGCCCAGCCCCAGTACCCAGTTGCCCACCCACTCCTGCCTCTGGGGTTGTCATGTCGGGGCAAACACCATCTGTGACCACTGACAACCCCCGGCCAGAGAGGCAGAGGGGCACCAGCTTCAGTGCCACCGAAGTTGGTGTCCTCGTGGAGCAAGTCCTGGGGCAGTATGATGCCCTCTTCGGAAGTTCACGCGCCGACAAGGAAGGACGGACTCGGATCTGGACTGACATCGTGACTGCCATCAACGCAGAGGGGGTGGCAGTCCGTGACTTACAACATGTCAGGAAGCGCTGGGAGGACTTCAGGTCCAGGACCCTGAACAAGGCCCGGCACCTCTTGAAAACAGCGGATGCCAAGGGGCGCCGGGCCCACTTGTCGGAAGAACAGATGAGGGTCCTGGAACGCATATCCCCAGTGCTCCACGTCCAGGTCCTAGAGAAGCAGACCCGTCTGGTGTCGAGCGGTGAGTGTACATGCATCCTGATTGTGAGCAGTGCATGTGGTGATTATTCGGTAGTGTGCAGGTTGCACATCTGTTTGTATGGGGTCGAGTATGGGTGGGGGCTTACAGGGCCGTGGGGCTGACACATGCGAGGGCTGTGATGTGTGAGACATGGATGGTGCTTGTGTGTGTAGGCTTGCATGCCAAATGCAGTTGTGTGGGCACACATGTTTGGATGAATGTGTATGTGAGTAGACATGTCCGTGATGTCACGCATGTATGTTGTTTTCGGCTGCATGTATCAGCACTGTGTACATGTGCATGTGTGTGTATTTGACAAGGGTGCAACAGTGATGCCACATGGATGCATGTGACAGCGGTATGTGGAAGCCTGATTGGCAGATGTGACATGAATGGACGTCTGAACAGTGCGACACTTGGCAGGGGTGTACACATGCATGCAAGTGTGGTGGTGTGTGTACATGTGTGGTGCACTTCCTGTGTTGCATGTGATGTCTGGCTCACCTTTGGCTGCTCATGCTGTTGTATGTGTATGGATGGTGGTGGCAGTTGCGATATGGCTGTGGTATGGCTCATGTGTGCGAGTTGTAATGACATGTGTGTTGGGGATTGTGAGGACCTGGTGGAGGCTGCCCATGGTGGCTGGGGGGTGGGGGTGATAGGGGACATGAGTGGGGGCCTGGTGGGGGCTGGCCATGGTGGCTGTGGGGTGGGGGTGGTGGGAGACATAGGTGGGGGCCTGGTGGAGGCTGCCCCTGCACTGCTGGGGGGTGGGTGTGGTGGGTGACATGGGTGGGGGCCTGGTGGAGGCTGCCCCTGCACTGCTGGGGTGTGGGGGTAGTGGGTGACATGGGTGGGGGCCTGCTGGCAGGTGCCCCACAGTGCTGGGGGGTGGGGGTGGTGGGGAACATGAGTTGGACATGGGTGGGGGCCTGCTGGCAGGTGCCCCACAGTGCTGGGGGGGGTGGGGAACATGAGTTGGACATGGGTGGGGGCCTGCTGGCAGGTGCCCCTGGTGACTGGGGGGTGGGGGTGGTGTGAGACATGGGTGGGGGCCTGGTGGAGGCTGCCCCTGGTGGCTGGGGGTGCAGGGGGACATGCGTTGGGGGGGCAGTAGTGCAAGTTGACACGTGGGTTGGCTGGTGGGCATGGGCATGGTGGGTGGGGTGCCTGCATGACATGTGCTGGGTAGGCCCCTGTGGTGTGAGCCACCTGCAGGGGCCGTGGAGGGTGTAGAGGGAACACCTGGGAGGACCCACACGTGCAATTCAAGTGTGCTGCTCCCCGCGCACCCCTGTAATACACGTACCCTGTTGATATCGCGCACACCTGTAATACACGTACCCTGATTGAATTGCGTGTGTTACTTCCCGCGCACCCCCGAAATACACGTACCCCGCTCAATCGCGTGTGTCACTTCCCGCGCGCCCCCGAAATACGCGTAGCCTGCTCCCCCAGGCCCAATCGCTTGAGAAAGTTCACGCGAACCCCTGAAATACACGTAGCCCGCTCCCCCAGGCCCGATCGCGTGAGAAAGTTCACACGAACCCCTGAAATACACGTAGCCCGCTCCCCCAGGCCCGATCGCGTGAAAAACTTCATGCGAACCCCTGTAATACACGTAGCCCGCTCCCCCAGGCCCGATCACGTGAAAAAGTTCACGCGAACCCCTGAAATACACGTAGCCCGCTCCCCCCGGGGCCCAATCGCGTGAAAAACTTCACGCGAACCCCTGAAATACACGTAGCCCGCTCCCCCAGGCCCGATCGCGTGAAAAAGTTCACGCGAACCCCCGAAATACACGTGCCCCGCTTGCACAATTGCTGTATGTTGCCACTTTTGTAATGCGCAGGGACGCTACCGCCTGCCTTCGTGTGGCGGACGTGTATCGGCTTGTGTGTGTCTTTCGCTGTGCGTGGCTTTGCCCTATTCGGTTCCATGAATACGTGTGGTTCGGGTGCGTGTGGGCGTTCCGTCTGCTTCCCTGCAGTACATCCCCAGTTACGCCCTTGTTTTCGCAAGTTGTTCCCCATTCCGCGCGTTACGCCCCGTGTTCCGCCCACTTTCTGGTGTATGCGCCGAGGTTGTGCGCTTTCACTGTGCGCGTCGCGCACGTCTTTTGGGATGTTGCAGTGACGTGTGCGCCATACACGGGTTTGGCGCACATCCCGAGGTAAACACGCGCAGGGACTTCCATGAATCGCACGCGTGCGCCTGTTTTTTTCCACTTGCGCCTGCTTGCGCCTGCTTGCGTGTAGATTTTCGGCGCACGTTTGTTCCATGAATCGGCCCCTAAGTGTGAAAAGGAAGCTGTACATCTCATATCGACCATCTTCTTCGGCTGCAGTTGAGAGAAACAATAGATCTATAGTAGACATACTAAAGAAATGTGTAGCTGGGGCAGGCTCTAGTTGGGATCTTCGGCTGCCATTGGTATTGATGGCCATTAGATCAACTCCCGCTAACACAACACGTATCAGCCCTCACGAAATATTGACAAGGAGAAAAATGGTATTGCCACACCGTTTACTGTACAGGACACATGAGCAAACACTTATGAATGCCTCCACAATTCACAAATATGTGGAAGAATTGAGGAATATGTGGAAGAATTGAGGAAGCACTTACAGCATGTATTTGCATTTCTGCAGCGGAATCTGGAGAGAGCTGTTGATAGTGCAAAAACCTATAATGATAGGAACACATCTATAAGAGAATACAAAATAGGTGATCAGGTTTATAAGCATGACTTTGGGAGAAATAAACATAAAGTTGTCCTTCTCTTTATGATATGGCACTGAACCAAACTGGACTCCTCTAACATTTTGTAGTAGGGTATCTTTCTGCATGGGTTTCAAGCGGTTGGTAGGGCTATGATATTGGTTTGGAAATAAAGAAATATAATAGTGGAGGTGTGTATTTTTGGAGTTATTTCAATTGCATGATGGGGGATTTTGTTTTGCATAATGATGCATTTAGTTTCAGGTGTTCCAGTGTGACAGACCAGTAGTGATGAAACCGCCATAATATCAATTTGATTTTTATTTTCAGGCCTTGTAGCAGAAGAAGGATAGAAAATTGTTTTATGCTAGGTATCACAGGAGCACAGGTCATCAAAGAACACAAACCGGCATCTGAAATTGCAGTGGAAGAGGCACCTGGATTCATCTTGGGAAATAGAAGACTGGTATATCAAAATATGTATATAAACTTAAATCCTGATATTATAGTTGAGATGTTTATAAAAGAGACTATAATTGCGTTAGATCAAGTTAGAGAGTGGATAGAGCTGAGAAAAGAGGATGCTTGGAAAACAACCAGAGATATTGGGCCTCATTACGATTGTGGGGGCAAGGCAACAACGGCGCTGGTAGTGCTACCGGCACTTTTGTTACCATACTGCCACATTTCGAGTTCTGCTTGCGGGTGCAACCGCGAGCAGAACTGGATGGTAGCAACGGTACCGTTATGAACGCGTCCCGTGCAAGGGGAAGGTCAGAATGGCCCGGTAATTCCCCTATCGCGTAACCCAGAGCCGGACCCGAGTTTGGGGGTAGCCATGCCGGTAAAAACGGCATGGCTACCTCCAACCTCGTAATGAGGACCATTGCCATGAAGTTTAAAAAAACATTTGTAAATTCATCTGTTGTGAATAAAAGGAGGGGGAAGCATGTGGCAGGTTTGCTTGTGGCCTCTCTGGTGATGAGTATTATTGGGCTGTGGTGGGCACAACAATGTCTACACCCAATGCTATTTTGGGCGGGAAATTAAGTGCCAAGGTGCAGCAGTTGACTTATGATTTGAACATGATACAGCAAACATTAGATGGAATTAATGAACAAGCAAAATATGTTAATGAAACAGTTATCATATTAAATGAACAGACTGAAATACTGCAGCATAGCACAAATGTTGTGATTAAACATGATAAAGTATTAAGTGACATTATTAATGTGATCAATCCCATTGATAGGTTACCGGGGAAATACCTGGGAGAAGTTCAAAGTGTGGTATCGCAATTAATTCAGGGGCATATAACATTGTACTTTGTGTCATCCATCAAATGATAGCAAGGATCACACCAAGATCCCAAATTTGATACCTGTGTAAAGTTTAAGGAGCAGAACTATATGTGCTCGGGCAAGCCATTTGTTCCTGACGTGGAAGATGCTATTTGTGGTTGAATCAGGATCCAGGGGTGTCTGGGGGATGTGAAGTGGTCATTAGTAATCCTGGAATTGAGGAACTATCCCAGGCCAGGTTGATTAAAAATAGGTGGTTGGTGAGAAAAACTGTACAGTAACTCATCTGAATTATGGGTATTTCATTGTGAAACAATTGAAACATAGTGTGTTTTAGATATCTGTTCCAAAGGATACAATTGTGTCTGTTGTTTCATGCGGCTGATGATTTGTGGGAGGGGAAAATGGAGAATATTGAATTCTTCCAGAGAAACTAATTCCCTACCGATCCAGATATAGAACTCTTATTGAGCCACAGAAAGATGCATGCTGTCAGAATGAATTTAAAGGACATTTTTGGGCTTGGTAGAAACACATTCAACTGGGGGACCTGGGTAGAAAGAGGGATGGTGATTTTGGCAGTTCTGTTTGTGTTAATGGGGGATGGCTAGTGTTTCTTACCATTAAAATAAGGATGTTAATCATACCTCTGGCGACATTGGGGAAAGAGAGGTGCCCAGTGGTGCAAGCTTTCTAGTAAGATTGGTTTTTGGTTCTCATGTAGTGATCTTGCAGGTGATCTCTACATGAGAAAAGGAGGGAGTATGTAGGGACAGATAATGCATTGATTTCATAGCGACAGTAACCTGGAATTTCAATGGAGGCAGTGGAATGTATGCAAAGATAGAAAATTGAAATATTGCACATGTACAATTTTTCCATGTTATAGTGAATTCACCAGCTGTTTTTTTGCAGTGAATAAACTAACCGCTAATATAATTAACTAACAATGTCCCATTAAATAACATTTCCCAGAAATTAATCAATATACCCTTTAACATTGCAGTGCAAAATGGTTCAGACAGCAAATTCTGTTTTTCATTCATTAGAAGTAAACATGCGTTCAAAATGCATGGGCTGTCTTTTCCACTCAGAAGGACATTGTGTGCTGCAGGAAGCAAAGTTTACACAAGTAGGCTCAGGAGCCCGGTGTTTGGAGAGAGAAATGCCATGATTCTAGAAGGGAGATGGGTTAACAAGAGACGTCAGGAAGAGGCTGGATAAGTAAGATTGACAGGCTTATAGTATAAATCTAGCTAGAAGACAGGGTGGAGATTCAGTCATCATTTTGCTGAGTGAAGAGATGAAGTACACCGACAGCTGTGCTGTGCATGGAGGGCGTAGCTAAACTGTACGGAGAGAGAGCAAGATACCAGGCGGCAGTCTGAAGGGTCGAAGTGAGGTCGCTGGCTTTCACTGGGCTGCCAAAAGCTGTGACATTTGCGACATTCCACTTGCAGATAAGACGATCCAAAGAGGAGCTCCTTCATCAGAAAAATTGTAGACATTAGAAGTAAGTATGGTGAAACCTTGAGGAGCGTGCAGATAAGAGTATTTGCATTTCCTGTCAGTTAGGCAGTCAGGTTAAATGGTTATTTTTAGCAAAGTTGTTGTTGTCTTTCTTTCGCATATGTAATGGGGAATCTCTGAAGTGTGATGAAGGGAAAAGTTAACATGTTCTGTGCTGTTTGCATTATATCTTTTCTCTTAGACAAATACAGTCTGTAACTGCATCGATTTACAAGGTCTTGGTAAGATAAAACAAATGTTGTCATTGTGAACAGAGATGACATGTATCTATTGTAACTGGTTTTAACATGTGCATTGCAAAACCTATTTTTACAATATAACATGTACATACAAATTGCACAAACTGAATTAGTGGGATTGCATTCTTGTGTCCATGTAAATTATTTTAAAAGAGGAGAAGTAATAATAAAGTGTCATAGTGCACCCAAAAGCTGTAAAATATTTACCTCATGTGGTAAAATGGGAGATAACGTTGGAGAATCAGCTGGCAAGCTAGAAAAACTGTAATGTATGTGTGTGTATGTGCATCTCAGCTGTGCATGCTGTTAGCTGAGATGACCCGCCCAAGACGGTAGTCCAGTTTCGTAGTCACAGGAAAAACTGCTGGTGCTGTTCTGTTCCTATAAGTGTGAAGTCCAATAGTCTGCACTTACAGTCAACCGTAAACAGAATACAAATAAAAGGGAGGGGGAGGTTTGTTTCATCATATTCTTGACTTTAGCCTGCTTCACATCTAGATAGAAAATTGAATGTTAGCACCTGCCACACTTAGATGGAATTCTTAACTTTAGTATGCTTTGCATCTAGATAGAAAATTGAATGTTAGCATGCGCTGCACTTAGATGGAATTCTTGACTTTAGCCTGCGTCGCATCCAGGTAGAAAATTGAATGGTAGCATGTGCCGCACTTAGATAGAATTCTTGACTTTAGCCTGCGTCGCATCTCGATAGAAAATTGAATGTTAGCATCTGCCACACTTAGATGGAATTCTTAACTTTAGCCTGCTTTGCATCTAGATAGAAATTTGAATGTTAGCATGTGCCGCACAAATAGAAAATAGAATGTTAGCATCTGCCACACTAAAATGGTACTCTTAACTTTAGCCTGCGTCACATTAGATAGAAATGTGAATGTTAGCATGTGCCACACTTAGATGGAATTCTTAAATTTAGCCCGCGTCGCATCTAGATAGACAATTGAATGTTAGCATGTGCCACACTTAGATGGAATTCTTAACCTTAGCCTGTGTTGCATCTAGATAGAAAATTGAATGCTAACATCTGCCACACTTAGATGGAACTCTTAACTTTAGCCTGCACCGCATATAGATAGAAATGTGAATGTTAGCATGTGCCACACTTAGATGGAACTCTTAACTTTAGCCTGTGTTGCATCTAGATAGAAATTGAATGTTAGCATGTGCCACACTTAGATGGAATTCTTAACTTTAGCCTGCGTCGCACCTAGATAGAAATTGAATGTTAGCATCTGCCACACTTAGATGGAATTCTTAACTTTAGCCTACTTCGCATCTAGATAGAAAACTGAATGTTAGCATGTGCCGCATTTAGATGGAACTCTTAACTTTAGCCTGCATCACATATAGATAGAAATGTTAATGTTAGCATGTGCCACACTTAGATGCAATCCTAACTTTAGTCTGCGTCAAATATAGATAGAAACATGGATGTTAACAAGCACCACACTAGGATGTAATAATGATCACTAGCATGCCTCACAGCTAAATAGGACATTGAGGATTAGCAGGTGCAACACTCAGATGAAATTGTGATCATTAACACGTGCCACACTGAGATGGAATTGTGAATGTGAGCATGGGACATATCTAGACATAATCTTGAACATTAGCCGGCGTTGCATCTAGTCTTAATCGTAAAAACTAGCCGACATCACACCTAAATAGGTTTAAAATATCAGCATGTGCCACACTTAGATAGAATTGTGATTGTTAGAATTTGCCCAATTAACCAATCCACTAACCAGTTCAACCCTCTGCATATACCTCTCAAACTCTAACCAAACACAACCTCAAACCTACAACACAACAATCCACACAAACTTCAATACACTGCAACAACAAAACAAACCACACATATACTCGCACAACAGCACACAACGACAACCAACCAGCAAACACCCCAAGCCCAGCCAACAGAATTCCGGGTTGAGGCTGCTAACAGCACATCACTGTTCTCTTGCACTTTTCCAGCTTACTCCCATTACCTCACCCCCTCCTTTTTTTCAGAGCCACCAGAGCGCCAGGGTACCACTCCGGTGATGATAGTGCACAGTACAAAAAAAGAAAAATACATTAACATTAACATATAGGGCATTACCATAAATAAGCTCACCACTATTTTTACCATGATCCTAAAATACCACTTATTTACCACAATACTAAAATACCACCCAAATAATGTAATAATCAGTTGACAAAACCCCTAACAGGCCAACACCATCGAGGTGGTTTACATTGGAAGTGCTGGCATATATTGCGTGTGCATCATCATGAAAACGTTTTACCATGGCAGTGATGGAACACAGATTAGGTGAGGCATCATAGAGTGTTTTTACTGTGACATTATTGGACTCTATTGTGGATACAGGAATCTTAAACACTTTGTAGGATGCTCTCCTGTGCTGATGGTGACCTGGCATCTATTGCATGTTTAATATATTATCCTGCAAAAATAAAGGGTACCTGTAATGCTACTGGTCCTCCAGGTAAGAGTCAAATATATATAGAAAATCGACTGTAGCTATGAGGATGGAAAGAAACTTACTCACTCAATCATGTACAAAAAATATACATTTATTTCGAAATATGAGTTCCAAATTAATAATACTGTATTAACAGAACAAACCACTTCGTTGCATATTTAGATTCCAACAGAAATTCAACTCCATAAATGTTCACTCTATCTCACAGTCATACTTACTCAATCATACAAAGCATTAACTATTTCACATTGCCTATTGGTTACATATACTGTCTAACGATATAACCACAAAACTATCCAACTCCTTCTTAACCACGTTTTCCAGTACACATGTAAATCTCTGTTCTATAAGAGATTAAACTCGTTGACACGTGTTTCAGTTGGCTTCTCCGGACTTCCAAAATCACCCTCTATTTTTCCAACCTTCTTCAGGACTCTGGAGGGGCACAGCTAGTGCATTACCCTTAGAAATATGGAGTAGGAGACATCATCTAAAGAATGAAACAGTAAAACCTCGTTACCCATTGGGTTCTAACCATCCTCATTGCTTTTACATACAGCCTCAAATTAACTGGGCATGTAATTCGTTCATAATTAGACACATTTATACTCACATCCACCTCAAATCATGGGGTAGTGCAAAACAAATGGAACCAATCCTCAGTGCTTCAGTGACTCAACGATTATGCAGCAGAGCCAACTTAACAAAAGCAGAGGGTCAAAAGCCTGCCTCTATTTTTACTGACATCAAACCAAGCTTTAATATTAAGGATATATCTCCTGTCAATAACCTATTATGTGAAGGTGTAACACTTACTTGTCTTAGCCTAAAATGGCCATCAGTGACCCATAGCGCCAAATGTTTTCAATCCATTAACCATGGTCATTGCGGGTAACTCTCCCAACCACAATAGCAACCTCTGTCCTTCAGTTGTTGGACACCTGATGGAATGTTAGAAATGTTCACATGTTCACAGCTGAAATATAAACACATAGAGCCGGTGTATCTTTAACCACCCCTACCGCAGTCATTGTGCATTTTATATCATTCCTCTGAATGGGCCCGACCTATGTCCCCTCATTTTCTTGGGGCAAATAGATACCCATAGATACTGCAATGGTCGGAAAGACCTCTGTGGTTCTGTGGCATCTCCCACACTTTAAATGTTTAGGGGCAGGACCCCCATTTCTATTTACATATGGGTATCACTCAGCTAATCACAGGTTTTTAAATATAGCTGCCCAGTGTTTGGTGTTTCCAACTCTCTTTTCATCTTGTTAAACCAACAGAAACCTTTCTCTTCGGAACGTTCATATCTGTACACAGTGTCACCACCCAAAGCGTGTATCACAGCTAACTGACACGCTTGCCAGCGGGTCTCACCTTATTTCATTAACTCAATGTGCATAATCGCATCTAAACATCCACTTTGCACTTACTTGTGTTCTTGTCGCCGCTACGTGTAGGTGCCATCTGGTAGCTGACAATCCAGGCCGTATCGGATTTCGCCCGTTCTCAGCCCGAGGCATATACTTCTCTCATGGACAAAGAGAGAGGACTGGAATGGCCCTCTACTGGTCCTGAAGAGCAGAATGCTAGCCCCATCAAAACCGGCTCAGGCATCCAAACTCCAAAGATTACCAATAAATCTCAGTGACAAATAGCCCTAGGGAAACACATATGGCCACTGTTATGAAATTATTTTACACATTTCTCACATTTTTACCATTGTTCGACTCACATCCTATTGAACCCAACCATTGTGTAGGCTGGGATATGTAGTTTTGCCTGTAAGCAGATATATTCAAGGAAAAAAAGGAACTCTCAATCACTCCAGCCCCTTAAAAAGCATATTGGTATTCTAATCAGTTCCTTTTCTAAATTCCACGTAGGCAATTCTATACATTTTTTGTGGATGTCTCGATCTCGTCGCTAAGAGTGATGTTCTAAAGAGGGCGGAGACACTAGCTCTAATCCATCTTGCTCCTTGCCCAGACTCAGCTCAAACCACTCATCCCTACCCACACTCTCAATGTAGAGCTTGTGGAAATCTTTTGGTCCGAAACTGGACAAAATTGTCATAAAAATCTCATTTATAGCTGTATCCTTCCATCAATTAATACAAATCAGCTTGTTCCATTCCACAGAGACATTCAACCCCTGGCGTTCTCTATCTAATGAATAAATCCATCTTTGTTAGATTTTGTGGAGGAGGGTAGCTATGTCTCTGCCACATGCCTGGGGTTTTATTACCTGTAGTATGAACCATTGAGCTCTTTATCTGTGTGTCCACATTTAACATAGTGGTCCACTTAGGGGTTGTCCGCTACCCTGTTCCTAACACATGATCTATGTCCAGCGATCCTCTGTCAAACCTGTCTAGTGGTTTTACCCACATATATGAAGATGCATGGGCATACAATGACATAGATCCCGTTTTTGGTAAGACAATGGGCCTCATTACGACCCTGGCGGAAATCGGAAAACGATGGCGGAGATGCAATACCGCCATCGAATAGCGCTCGGTGCGACTATGACCCGCCACCGCAAAGTACGAAGTCATTAGCGACACCGTAGTGAACGCCAACGCTAACTGCACCAAGTACGCGCGCGCGCGCCATGCCAAACCGTAAATACCACCATGGCGCAAGGGTACGCGAATTCCGACCCTAGCGGACATGCACCTAACGCCATCAAGCATGGCGGAAAGCACCATTCCGCCATGGTGAGAAGTACGGCATCGCGAATCAACCGTAAACGGCCCCACTGAGTGCCTGTACACCGCTCCCTGCCCACAAAGCACAACTCCTCGTAGGTGCAATGAAGTCACAATGCTACCAGTGAAATGTACAAGTCACCCATGCATGCCAACGAACAAAAGATCCACAAGAGGGGCCAATGGGAGCTGCAGGGCACAGATGGCACGAATACAGAAGCCATTCCAATGGACATGACCACATTCCCCCCCCGAAACGCACGCAAACACAGGCACCTGTGACCAGCAATAACACGAAACTCACAACATTCCACCAGTCCACCTGGCTGACCGTCGTCTGTTACACAAAACCCAATCCCCCGCCCCTGAGCATGACAACATCCAAACAGTCATATTGGCATCCCCCATCCCTGACCTCACTGGGCTCCGTAGGCAAACGCGCCCAGCACAGTACCACGCGACTATACTCCGAAACCGGAACCCAATGCAGATCTCCTCACAAAACATCGCTCCCCAAATAGGAATATGCCACATCACTCGCAAAGAAGAACGCTACACGGGCCATATCAGAATAGAAATTCAATGCACAACTAAATCACCAAGCCCATACAGCCATCAGTCCATGAACTCCAAAACACATATCACCATTGTGGGCTGCATCCGCAAGGAATGACCAGCTACTACTTGTGTGACGCCCTGTCCCATCATGGTACACAGAGCCACATTCACGTACGAAAAGGCAACATGGAAGCGCACAGAACCGCAGGCCCGTCCCAATGGGGAGGCACTAGTCCAACTGAAAGGCCGAAATGTTGCTCCGAGCCACTAGTACTGCGTAAGGGCATGTGGCCCATTGGCGATCGTCCCATAAGATCGTAATGCTGCTCCACTGATTAACACGAAGCAGCAGGTGTCGGGAGTAAACGCCATCTGCAGGAGTGGCATACAGATGGCAGTGGCAAAAGGGCAGGAGATACCTGTCAACAAAAAGAAAAGAAAAAGAACAGAATGGCCTTCAGAAGTACATTCGAACAACTCACTCCAATGACCACACTAAATCCACAGCCATATGCATGCTAGCCCACTCCAAAGGATCATCACCACCCCAAAACCACTTGCCACTCATAACTATCTACATCGAGGTGTAAACACCATCCCAAACGAGTGTACCTGTGCATGCGTCTGTCAAAACAGATTCCATCAGATGGGAATGTCAACGTGCATGGACACAAGTGTCTGAAGGCGCGTCGAGACAGGGAGGGCTCAACAAGGCCAGATAGACGATGGTGCCACTATGGCAGCCCTGCATCACATAGCGCAGGGGAGGCGGATAAATTCCAACAAGCCCTGTACATGGCAAACCCTGTATCAAATCAGCTGGCCATGCATCCATTCATCATTCCCTCATCCTGTTATAAATACACCGGAATATTTACTCACAAGACATTCGGGATTTCCATTGAGTCTGTGCGTAATGCAGCCTGCAAAATCCACAGTGTCCCAGCCCGTAATATCTGTGTTGTGAAGTTACATGATTTTGGGAACGTCCGGCCTCATCGCCCACGTAGCTATTGCGCATCCCAAACTATTCATATCAATCATTGCTTCCTCGCCATGGCCTCTGTCTCAAGGACATCGAACAATAGAACATTATACTTGCAGTCAGACCTGTGGGCATCTCCTCTCAGCTAGCCGAAGACCGAAAGCGCCGGCCTTCGAATTCCTCATTTGCAACATCACGTCGAAAAGGCATCTGTGGCCGTTTGAAATCACAAATTGATCCAGCTAGTGCAGCTGTGTGTGAAAATGTCAACTGCCATCACCCACTAATGGGACGCCCCGCCCGTCGTTGCAACCCTGTACAGTGATGCATGAGGGCCCACCGTTACTCGAGTACTACGTTCCACTGACCCATCACAAGTCTGTTCGCGACTGCAAAGATTGTATGTAAAACAATGGGACCACAGCAGAATAAACATATCAACAAATGTTACACGGCCATCGGGTACAAATACATGATTGCAATAGCAAGATGCCGTTCCTCGATTAGCAGCGTTGTGTGCGGGACGTGCTCGGCCAAAGGGGAGAGCAGCTTGCACAGGTGGAATGAATCACCACAGGTGGAGGCCATACAGCCTGAAAACACATAAAGTGCACACCCAGTCTCCTCCCACAACCACACCCACTCCGAAATGCTACCGGCAGGACTCGCGATGTTGGCCCTGGGGGACCTGATAGCACTGCAAGTACTCCAACTCCAAGAAGAAGACGAACACCAACTACAACCGGCCGCACGGAGGAGACGCAGGAGGAGGAGGAGGCCAAGGCAGGGCCCGCAAGGGCCGCCAGCACAGCCACTACCACCACGCAGGCAGCCCGCAATCCCACGCCTCCGAGCACATCCGTTCAACCTCACTGATGAGCAGATCCACACCCTCTACCGTTTGGACCGGAACACCATAGCCGCAATAGTGGACATGACACAGGCTGACCTTGTCAGCATGATAGACAGCCCAACCGCCATCCCACCCCTACTGAAGGTGGTGTCTGTACTCCACTTCCTGGCCACAGGCACCTACCAGCACACAGTCGGACAGTTGCATGGCATATCACAGCCACTGTTGTCACGGACACTATTGCAAGTGCTCGATGCCCTCCTGAAGCACGCAGACGACTACATCTCTCTACCACGCTCGGAGCAGGACATTACCAACACCAAAGTGGGATTCCATGCACTTGCCGGCATACCGGGTTGCATTGGTGCCATCGACTGCACCCATGTTGAATTGGTCGTCCCACATGCCATGGAGGCCCAGTACCGCAACCGAAAACAATATCATTCCCTGAATGCACAGATGGTGTGTGACTCCAACAGGATCATTACACATTGTTGTGCCAGATTCCCTGGATCAACCCATGATTCTATGGTCTTGAGGAACTCTACTATACCACGCTACATGGAGCGACACGCAGGGAACAGATCCTGGCTACTCGGTGAGTCTCTTTTCATGCATGATGATGTGGGGTATGTGATGCGGCAATGACCTGGCAGGAAGGGGGGGGGGGTGCGTACGTAGCAATGGCATTCCACATCATACGTTTATCGTCCACATACAGGTGATGCTGGGTATCCACTGAAGAGATGGCTCCTCACACCAGTCCGGAACCCACGGGACCAGCATGAGGAGGACTACAACCATGCCCACTCACGTACCCGTGTAGTCATTGAACAGGCATTCGGCCTACTGAAGACTCGTTTCCGCTGCCTCAGCAGGTCTGGCGGGGCACTCCTGTACCGCCATGAGAAGGTTGCAAAGATGGTGATGGCATGTGTCATGCTCCACGACATGTGCGTACGTAGAAATGTGCCCATGCCCCCAGACGCAGAACTGCAAGCACCTGATGATGGTCATGATGAGGGTGGGGATGTGGCAGCACCTCAAGGAGTCTGCGAGGCACCGGAGGGCCGTGACATTCGTCAGCATGTCATTGATGCATGCTTCTAGCACTCACGCCTGGTGGCTGATACATGGACACGGGACTCGTGGCACTGTGTGTGTCTGGTACATGCACAATATGGACTATACGCCTAGGATGGCCTAGTACATAATGATCATCATCGACACATCTCATTGGTTGATCGTGCACTTGTTTATGGCATATGTGATATCATGGTGAACACCCTATCGACCCGCCACCCAAGTGAGCCCAACACACCCCCTCCACCCTCCTACCTCCCCCCCGAACACCAGTGTCCAAAGATGCTCATTGTCAGTGGGCTGTCGCTATTGCAAGCCCCCTCTGCGGGTATCAGGGGCACCCCTGCCTGTGGAGCGCAGGTTCCTCCCAGATCTACGTTGGGGGCTGCCCTGGACGGAACTTGCAACGGATGATGTCTCTGCCTGCTCACGTCCATGCATGTCCCTAAGGGTTTGTGTGAGCTCAGTGAGCACACGGCGCACTGCGGCAAGTTCGGCACATACGTCTTTGGACGTCGCATGCAGTTCCCCCCTCAGGCTCTCGGTGCTTCTCTCCATTTGGACTCTCAGGCTCTCGGTGCTACTCTCCATTTGTGCCCTTAGTGTCTCTGTACTTCTCTCCATTTCTGCCCTAAGTGTCTCAGTTGATGTTTCTATGTCTGCCTTAGTGCCCCCACATTCATCGGCATGGTCCTTGAGGAGCGTGGCCAGTTGCTGCTGTTGCCCGATTAACTTGTCGAGGGACTGTTGCCTCTGCTGGGCCATGGCCATTTGCGGGGGGGTCACAGAGGGGCTGTTGACCTCATGTTGCCTTGCCACAGGGCTTGGGGGGGATGGCCAGTCGTCGTCTTGTGGGTGCCCCTGCGTGGTATTCTCATGTTGTACGGGATGGGACAGACAGGGGGATTGGGACAGGTCATGGATGGATCTGACTTCGACATCTCCGTCTTCCGTGTCGGAGCATGCTGCCATCATTGGGGTGTCACCTATGGTGCTGCTGCCACCAGAGCCAGTGCCTTCTGTGGCATCCGTTGGGGGGACCTGTGGTGGTGGTGTAGTGGGCATGCTGGCTGCTGGGGTGCCTGTTGATGTTCCCTCCTCTGTGCTGCCACCTGATTTGTGCTGCTGCCGTGTCTTGATGCGTGCAGCTGAGGTGGAGGGTCTTTGGCCGTTGGTCTTGGCCCTCTTTGCAGGTGTGCTGGTAGGGGTGTCCTGATGCTCGTCGTTTGGATCGGACCCTGTGGTGGAGTAAAGGAGGGCGAGGGTTATTAATGGGTCTGTGGGTATTGGAATGGCATTGTATCACATGCATTGGGGTGGTACATGAGGGTGATTTGGGTCGGGGCCTTAGTGGTGCTTTCATTTGTGTGTGGGGTGAGGGTGCAGTTGTTTGGCAGCCTGCAGTTAGGGTGTGCCTGCTGGACGTGTGGTGGGTGTTTTAGGGGTTTTTAATTATTTATGTATTTATTGTGGTTTTAAGGTGCGCTATGAGGGCGATGTGTGTGGACGTTCTCCTGGACATGTGTTCCTGTTGCACTATGTGGACACATGGTACTTCACATGATTGGACATTGTGGTTTTAGCATTATTTTATCTGGCCCACCTACCTGATTCTTCTGATGTCTGCACTCCTTTCTCCATCCCTCCGACTCCCTCAATGCTCTCCATTCCGATGGTGGAGGCACAGATTTCTTCCCAGGGGGTCAACTTGATGGGTGATTCAGGACCTCCCCCGGTGGCTGTGGCAATGTTGCGGTTGGCAGAGAGTATGCTGCGGACGCGTATCCGCAGGTCGTCCCACCGCTTTCGGCATTGTTGTGGTGTGCGGGGTGCGGTCCCCACCGCACTTACCCGCTGTGCCACCAGAGCCCATATGGCCTTCTTGTTCGCAAGTGCCGTCCTGGTCATTTGCGTGGAGAAGACGACGGCACCATTCTCCTGGAGGGTCTCTGTTAGCACGGTGAGTTCCTCGCGGGAGAAGTGGACCTGCCGCTTGCGGTCGCACGCTTTCTTCGCTGCTTTTCCCATTTTACTTGGTTTCGCTAGGGTGGATGACGGGTTGGGGTGTGTCTCAGGGTTGTGTTTTTAGTGGTAGTGTGGTTTTAGTGGTTTTATAGGTGTACGGCGGGTTGTTTCCCGTTCCGGGCCCATGTTTTTGCTTCCGTTTCCGTATATTTCCGGTCACCGTACTTTCCGGTAGGCGCACTCTGCGGTGTCCGCTGTGATGGGTGGCGGTATTGCACCTAGGGCGACGTACGGCGGCGGTGTGGGCCGTTTTGGGGCCATTTGCGCCATCGCGGACTTTGCACTTCCGCCATGGCGTGGTGCTCGTGCCCGATGGGTCGGAATGGACCGCTCTTTGCTCCTTCGTGCAATGGCGGAAACGCTATTTACGCTGTTGCGGTCCGGTCAGTCACTTTCCGCCAGGGTCGTAATGAGGGCCGTGTATGATGCCTTCACTGCCATTTTATGTGTCTGTGATGGAACTGGTTTCTAGTTTCTAGTTTCAGTGTACGGACATGCCGCACAATTGCCACATGTTTAATGTCCGGTCACAGGGGACAAACTCTGCTGATTCAAAACTGTCTGTTCATTCTCCTGTAGGTGTGGACCAATGTTTACTGAAGTTGCTATTACGCTTAAACGAAAACATGGGCTTTTGTGATAAACTTCCAGGATGTTTTACCAGATGGCAATTCTTGTTTATGATATTTTTGATATTATTACTAATCGGATTAAAAGTAGTAACACAGATTAATCTATTGTTTACTGGCTTTTCTCACAGAGCAAAACACACCTCTCTGTGCATGTTGGCAGCTCTTTTATAGTTGTCTCTCACAAGTTTTTTTAGGATAGCCCCTCTCAATGAGCCTGTCTTTCAGTTGGATAGCATGTTATTCAAATTCCAGTTTTTTCTGAGCAGTTCCTCCATATTCTTAGAAATTGGCCATATAGTAAATTATGTTTTAGGCCTACCAGATGGAAACTAGAGAAGTGAAGCAAAGAATTTCTATCAGTCGGTTTTCTATATAATGTTATTTGTAATTCATCATTGTTTTTAAGAATGATTGGCTCCAAGAAGTGTACTTGCTCCATACTCCACTAGATTGTAAATGTTATATTCGGATCCCATTTATTGACCCATTCGAAAAATATCATCAATGATGTGGCAGTACCTCTCCAAATCATAAACACGTCATCAATGTGACACTTCCACAAAATTAAATGGTCCACAAATTCCATCTTTAGTTGAGAGCATTGTTATGGACGAGAATGAACAACACTTCAAAATTTGCAATATACAGGTTGGCCACGTCGGGGGCCAATGTGGCCCCCATTCTGACTCCCTTTATTTGTTAAAACAGTTGTTTTTTTTAAGAGAAAAAACTTCTCAGTCATTGCAAGTCTTGCACATTCTAGAATTAATCTGGTGGGTGGAATGTGTGGTATCTCATGCTGGTCCAGGCAGCCAGCTAACACATCCAAACATTCCATTTGCGGAATGGCTGTGTAAAGGGAACTCAGCGTCCATGGTGACTAGGATGTTGGTGGGAAGGATTCTGATGTTCTTCGTCATCTTGATCATGTCTGTAGTATCTTTTATATATGCTTGCATTCTCAGTACAAATGGTTTAAGGAAAAATTCTGTGTATATGGAGAGTCGCTCCAGGAGTAACTTTATTGCAGATACGATAGGCCGCCCAGGTGGATTGCTTTTGTTGTTGTGCACCTTACACAATATATAGAAGGCAGCTCTTTTAGGATGGATTTTCCTGAGGAAGCGACCCTCTTCTGCACTAAACCATTCTTCATTTACTGCATGGTTCATCAGACTGGTAATCTCTTCTTGTAATCTTGTTGTGGGGTCTTGGTTGAGTTTCCGATATGTTAGTGTATATCTTAATAACCATAGGAATTCTTCTTCATATCTATTTGTCCCCATTACAACAATTCCACTGCCTTTATCTGTGGCCTTAATAGTTATCTCACATTTATCACACAGTTGCTTCAGGCTGGATCTTTCTGCCTCACTCAAATTGTCCTGTAGATAATTACTCTTCTTAATGGCCTCATGCATTTACTTAGTCCCAATATTCTCAATTCCAACAGTTCAGGGGCACAAGTATGTGATGGTCGAGTAAAGTTTAATTTAACATTCAAACCAGCGATGTTCTTAACTTCCCCCCCATTTGTACTTGTACCAGTTTTCTCAGATTGATGACTGGGTAAGTATACTTCGAATAAATACTTTAGTCTAATATTGCAGAATAAACAATGTAATTCCAGCTTTAGCTACTGGCACATATGAAAGACCTTTTGATAAAAGATCAAGTTCAGACATCTTGAGTGTGCATGAGGATAGGTTGATGATAGGTATTTTATCCCACTTGACTGGTTTTGGTACCACTGTCTTGTCCTAATGCTTTGTCCGAACAGGGGTTGTCTCTGTCGTGGGCGTCCTCATTGCCCCCTTCTGAAAAAAACCTGCTGCTGTTGCTGGCCTCTTGTTCCCCCGTCCTAGGCCCTGATCGCCCACTTCCAGATTGGTATGAGTCACTTGAAGACGCCGAGGTATTCGAGAAAGTGAAATACCTATTGGGTCGTCAGCGATTAAAGCCACTTGTGATCTCTGCATAAACCCTGTCTCTCAGGTACAGGTATGTTTTTTTCTTCCTTGTAGTTGTTTATATGTTTTTGTAATTTATGTACTTTTCTGTCTAGATTCAGTTGCTTACACTTTTTTTTATATCTTTTTCAAGATTATTCAGTTGTTTCTTGGCATCCTGGCCTGCTTTGTTCTCAGCAAATTGCTTCTTGAAGGCTTCCAATTTATCCCCCTGTGCCTTCGCCTCCTCCTCTGCTGTTTCAATTATTAAAATGACCCGGTCACAGGAGCACATATTACCTACCCCACTAAAGTTTTTTTTGAAACCTGGGGTTGTCTATAAAGATTCTGGGGATGTTTCTTACCTGGAGTCCTTCAGGTATTATGCCTGCTTTTAAATATGTGAGCATGAATTTGCCCTGTGGCTCAGTGCGTCTGGCAGTCTATTTTTCCAACCTTCTTCAGGACTCCGGTGGGGCACAACTAGTGCTTCACTCTTAGATATATGGAGTAGTAGACATCATCAAAGCAATGATGATGGTTAGAACCCAATGTGTAATGAGGTTTTACTGTTTAATACTGTAGATGATGTCTCCTCCATATATATAAGGGTGTAGTCCTGAAGAAGGTTGGAAAAATAGAGGGCCATATTGGAAGCACGGAAAAGCCAACTGAAAAACGTATTGATGAGTTCAATCTCTTATAGAACAGAGATTTACATGTGTACTAGAAAACGGGGTTAAGAAGGAGTTGAATAGTTTTGTGGTTATATGGTTAGACAATATATGGAACCAATAGACAATGTGAAATTATCAATTCTTTGTATGATTGAGTAAGTATGAATGTGAAATGGATTGAACATGTATGGAGTTGAATTTATATTGGAATCTAAATATGCAAAGGAGTGGTTTGTTCTGTTAATACAGTATTATTAATTTGAGACTTATATTTTGAAATACAGTTACATTTTTTGTACATGATTCAGTGAGTAAGTTTCTTCCCATCCTCATAGCTACGGTCCATGATATATATATATATATATATATATATATATATATATATATATATATATATATATATATATATATTGTTGTCGATGTGTATGAAAATATATGGCAACTGCGGACCTTCCTGCTATTCAAGCTTGTCTCCTTGCCCGGACCTGGAGGTGACATTGAGGGTGCAAATGCCACCTTCCGAAAGGTAAGTGGCCTGTTGCACACAGCGGCGAGGGTATACTAACTAGCTGTGTGTTTAATATAGAATTAGGATCTGAGTATGATACCCCTACGGGCATCATTGGAAAAGAAAGGTAGAATCTCCTCTGAAGAGTCACAACACTGCTTATACTGTCATCCTTTTAATGCCTGGTCTGCAGGCCCTCTATCTCTCCTGGCCTCTCTCTTATCTTGACCACTTTCTACAGGCCACCTGGCCAGGTCACCCTCTTCCTCTCTGAATGGGATGATCTATCTTCCTCTCTCCTATCCTCCACCTCTCAGCTTCTCCTTCTGATCTCAACATCCACCTGGACTCCGTACACACCTCTGGGCTCCATTGCAACCTATTTGACTCTATTTCCCTGTCCATTCTACCCTTTGGTCCAACTCACTCTGACGGCCACATCTTGGATGCTACTCTTTTTTTGAGACATCCCACTCTCTAATACTCTCACTACTCCACTCTCCTGGACTGACCACTTTCTTCTCTCTTTGCATTTGAAACTTCCTGTCCCTTTGTCAAAGGCCTTCCCAGCACTGCCACCTTACTTCATGGTCATTCGACCTATGAAGTGAACTTCAGTGGCTGCTTTTGCCTCCGCCTTCTCCCCTCCACCTACTCCTGTGGCTTAATCCCATCCTGACACAGCCCATTCCAACCTTCACCTCTCCATCTCTAACACTCTGAATATCCTTGCCCCTGTTATGAGGATCTACCTGAGGCATGCCTCAAAGTGCAACTCTTACTGGTACTTGGCTGCTCTGAAATGCAAGTGCCGAGTAGCTGAGAGGAAGTGGGGAGCTTCAGGTGCACCCTCTGACAAACTGACCTGCCACCTGCTCCAAAGGCAATACAGACTCTCCATCTTCTCTAAGAACAGGATCCACATTCAAGCCTGCATATCTTTGGCCTCTAACAACACAATCAAACTTTTAAAAATCTGCAAGGAGCTGGCCAGTCCTACTGCAGTATCCTCCTCCTCTACACCCACCCATGCCCTCCTCTACACCACCCACCCATGGCTCTGGCTTCTCATTTCACCACTAAAACCCAGAACATCCTGTCTGCACTTTTCACCACTTCTCTTTGTTCTCCACTACCCCTCTCAGGTCTGCCTTGGCCACACCCCTCCATCTCTCCTGTAACACCTGAAGATTTTTCCAGACAAGTCTAGGCAACAAAAAAGTCTCATCGAAACAGATAACCCCCTGCTCCTCCAGAACTATCATGGACAATATTGGTTCTCTTGCCCCAGCTTTGGCAGATTTCTGTATTAATTCCTTTGCCACTGACACTTTCCCTTCTCTTCTCAAGCATTCCTTTATGCACCCCTGCTAAAAAAGTCTTCTTATAACCCCTCCATTCTGGCAAAGTATCACCCAATCTCTATCACTCCTTTCCTGGGCAAACTCCAGGAGAAGTTGGCTATCTCCCTCCTAACCCTCCACACTGAATCTGTTGGTTGTCTCCATGACCATCAGTCTGGCTTAAGAGCATGGAAACTGCACTCATGAGCACCTGTTAATGTCTGCTCTTTAATCTTGACTCTAGCTCTCCCTCGGTCCTCATTCTCCTCAACCTTTCCTCTGCTTTTGACACAGTCAGCCACAACACCAGATTACTCGTCTCTGCGAGACCTTTGGCATCATGGGTCAGGCTCTGGCTTGGCTGACCTCCTTCCTCCTGGACCCACCCCCCAAATCCAATTTGGATCATTTCTCTCCACCACCTCCTTCTTTACATGTGGTGTTTTAAAGGGTCCTATCTCCCGCCTGGGCTCTTCAACATCTATCGGGCCCCTTTGGAGCTCTTGCTTTCTACCTTCACCTCTAACCTTCAGTGTTATGCGGATGACAAGCAGCTCTATTTCAGGCTACCCTCGACCTACTTGTCCTCCTAACTCATCCCTGACTGTCTATCTGCTATCCAGTCATGGTGCACCTCTAACAATCTTTGCCTCAATGCCAGCAAGACTGAGATCCACCTCATTGGGCCCCTGTTCTCACTATCCCTCTCTCACTCTGGCCGCTCTCCTTGGACCCTCTGCCCTCACCTTCTGGTGAGGCAAAAAAACCTTGGAGTGATCTTCAACTCCACACTCTCCTTCTCTCCACACATCACAGACTTTGCCAAGAAGGCCCACTTCCAGCTTTACCCCCTCAAAGGTATTCTTCCTTTTCTAACCTTCCACCAGAACCTCTGTCTCTCCAGAGCTTTGGTTCTAACTAGGCTGGACTACAGCATCATCCTTTTTTCTCAATCTGCCTACCTCTACTCGTTGCCCTCTTCAATTCATCCAGAACAGGAGTGCAAGACTTATGCTTGTCCTCAAGGCCAGGGACCACATCTCTCTGGCCGAGTGGCTAAAGGTTTCAAGTTTAAGACCCTCTGCATCATCCACAAGGCTTTATGGGGCAGTGACTTTCTCTACCTTCAACTCTCTCTTTCTAAGTACCTCCCTCCTTGAGCCCTTCACTCATCTACCTCTGACTCTCTGCGGGAGATTGGGGCATAGGTTTCTCTCCTCTGCAAGTGCCACCTTCCATAATGGCCTCCCTGTCTCTCTCGGCCTTGCGCAGACCACCATAAGTTCTGGAAACCCCTCCAAACCTATGTTTTCTCCTCTTCCTTCTCTCACCCTGTACCCTGCTAACTTACCCTTGCTCCTGCTCCGTCTGCTAACTGGCTGCTTGGTTGTCCTCTGAGTCGTACAGGACACCATCCCCCCTGCACTTTGTGCATGGCCCTACTTGCACTGCATCCTGGCTAATCTTGCACTACCAGACATTTTCCATTTGAGACCCAGCCTCCTGGCACTTAACACAGGGCCCTGCTGCTCTGGATGCACTTCTCCCTGTTCCCTCTCCCCTGCACTTCTTGCATGTGCACTTTCAAGATCTCAATAACACAAGGCCTAGTAAGATTGTTGTCTTGTCCTCCCTCTGTTTCCCCTCCCTTGCCTTGTTGTGCCTTGACACACTTGTGCATGGGCTGTGGGATGTTTCCCCCCAATAGTCTAGGCCCTGCAACATTACTGTGCATTGCTTGCATCAGAAACATCAGAAATGGGCACTGGAAAGCATTATGCATGCTAAAATCACCCAGAAGTGTGCAGGAAAAATCTGAAAAATAGGCCACCATCCACTTTTGCCTATGTCATTGGTAACACAGGAGACCACTGCCAATACCCACCATTGGGCTACCCACAGAGCAGCCTGAAACTACTTGAAACAGCAATGTTGATTGCAAAAGAAACACAGAGCTGTGTGGAAATCCATTTTTCTTGGTTGTCAAATTTGCAAAAAGCATGGCTCACAAACCACCCAAAAGATCCAACCTCCTTGTTGGAGGTTGAACATAATTCTACTTCAAGAATCCACATAAATATAATGTCAGCAGAAGTATATTTTATCAGAACAAAATCCACTTTTAAAGATACTTGCTGGAAAGAAATATGTCAAAAACGGGTGCAATACCGTTACTCGCCTCTGTCAGACGCTGGCAATCTCTAAATCTGTCAGGTGAAACTTGTGTCTCAAAAGCTAAATATGCCAAAGAAGGGACTTCCATCAAATGCAATATAGGGTGCCACACATTGATTTTCATGTTGAAAAAGACTGGAATTGAAGATATGTTTGCTTATTTTTAAATTTGTAACTTACATGTTTCACAAGGAACAATGTCACAATGTACTGTAGGTAACCTGATTTAGCTAAAACTTCAAAGAGGTTTTCCCCCACTGAGAACACACCATCTTGTTCCTTCCCACCAAAAGGAGCGAAGATCTCATGGGGTTGCTAATGAGAAGAGGAGGAGACTTCCTCTGCAGCTCTGGGAATGAGACAATGGGTTTCTTGAACTGAAAAGAAAATGCTAATTCGGGTGTGACAGAAACCAAGCCCAGGCAGGAAGACAAGCCCATGTGACTCTCTGGCCCAGCCAAGCCTTGGAGGCGGCCAGACTGAAAATGTGGATTTGAAACTGGAGTAAATATATGTTTAAGAAAAAGACTTATAACAAATTGTACTGAAATGGTAAAAATATGGAACTTAGAGGTTATGAAAATGAAAAGATAGCTCACAGTTTAAAACTAATCTGGAATCTGTGCGATGTTCTGAGACTGAACCACAAAAATGTTAAAATTGTATCTATTGTGATTATGCTATGAAGATGAACATTTACAGAAGGATTCCCAGATGGTATGTGCATGTATGTGTAAAAAATTGTACAGATCTGGAAATGTGTAACCAACTAAAAGCGTGAAAAACTGTCATTTGTGAACCAAAACTCTTAGGAATAGGGGACTTTGACAGAAGCGTACCTTAAGTAATCTGTAATGTAACTATGCATTATGAACAAGTTGTGCATATGGGAAATATGATTTTGGGGAAAAATAGATTTTCTGGGTAAGAACAAAGGGGAGGGATTTTTTATGGACCCTAAACACTGTGTCACTCTGACACATGACGACACATCATGACACACTGTTCCCTTCTCAAATCAGGAGAGGGGAAATTATCTGACCTATCAGATCCTAAGAGGGTTGGGCATTGTATAATCAGCCTACCCACCCCTTTGGAAAACAGATAAATAGGGACTGCTGAACACAGACACACATTCACTCATCAACTGATCCCCTGGCGAAGCACTCTGAAGGAAGATCCAGACTCCAGAACCCATTTCTAGACTCCAGAACCAGACTCCAGAACACTGAAGCAGAGGTCTAACCCAAAAATCTGAACCCTTTTCAGCAGGCCTTGAAAATCTAGCAACCTGATTTTAACCCCTAAACTTCCACGGAGCATAAACCCTTCAACAGCCTGGTTGAGCTATTTTGCTGCTTCTGGCCAAGAACCCTTGCTAGAACCCACATCCAGATCAGTCTAGCAGAGCTGTAACCCAGAACCCATCATATCCAGTCCAAGAGGCCGTGCAGACCAGAGTGCCTTGCTGAGAGCAGTCCATGTGTCCTGAATCCTGTCCGGTGGCACGCGAAGTCCAGTCCAAACCCATGACCTGATCTTTGACGGGCCCATTCCATTCCAAAGCCATAGTAGTGAGTATTTAGTATAGAACTGTCCATAGTCATCTCTTAGTTTAAAGTAATCCTATTCAATCCATTGCAACCTATCCAGAACTGTGTTACAGAATCGTGTGTCCATCCTGAATCCTTTTCATTATATAGTCTTGTGATAACTGTAGCGATAAATCATCCTTGCGCTAAATATATTTTCTGAAGAAAGTCAAGTGTCCTGGTGGACAGAATTCAGAGCGGAGGTGCCGCTGCTGTGGTGGCTGGCTGTTGGGTATCTTGCATCTTCATAGCCCCTTAGTATAAGCCCTTCTTGTTTGTAAATCTTTAAAAGCGCAATCCCATTTGTAAAATCTTGACCCTTTTTTGAGAAAAATCGACCTTCACTAAAACCTCTGTAACATTTGAACCGTACGTCCTAGACACTACATTTAACTGTCATTCTGAAGCTAACATCCTCAGCTTTCAAACGAACTCCTAGAGGTTTTTCAATAATCGCGATTTTCATGCGCTGAAAAGTTTGCCGCAATTTCGCATTTGGCTCAATTTTACCACATGAAAAAACTGCTATTTCTTGATTTCAACTTCTGAATTGTGTTTTCCATCTGCCAACCATTCAACAATCATTCCTAGTGTCTACCTGAACCAATCCAAAGGAACTCTCACTAGTTCTGAATCTCATTTAGTGAATAAAAATCATTTTTAGCATTTCTCATTCAATTCAAACCACAATTCAAAGCAATTGACCTGTTTAAAATCATTACTGTTCTCTCTAAGCTTGCTTCGGGAATCGGGATTGAAACTGCAATTGTTGATTGTTATTCCTGATACCTGTGTGCCCTCATTCCATCTATTGATATTGCATGTTGGGGGGAGTGGGTAGTAACAGAGGGAAAAGAGTGATTCCATTGTCTTTGGGTTGAATTCATATCAAATTTATTTCTGTGTTGCTTTTGCTATCATTGCTTTTCCTTGAACCCATACAAAGTTATTGTCTGCTACATTATTCTTCCTATTCCTACTCCTAATTGATTAAAGAGGTTGTCGATATTGTAATATTACCCATTGCTGATCATTGTTCATATTCATAATAGTGTGATATTTAGATATTGTTCATATTCATAAAAGTTTGATATATATTGTGCAACTCATCAAATAAATCTTTTAATTTGCAAAAGAAACCTTCTTCTTGGTTCAGTGAGACCGGGAAGATTCAAAGAGAGGTCGTTATTTAAGGGTACATCATCCAGAAATAAAAAAAAACTTTTGACATAAAAATATATAAATAAGGGTTTCCATTGGGCATCCCATACTAGGCATTGATTTAGTTGGAATGCTGGGTTGAAACCACTTACAAGGCACATAATAAAAAACAAATAAATCAATCCTTACCACAGGTACCTTCACCACCGACATGGCGTTGTCACTCCTTTGGGAATTTCAGCTTCTCTTGTCTTCCCTCAAATATTGGCCTGACTTCACATCATATTGGAAATGATGGAAAAGCAGCTCCATCCTTCTTCAGATATGTATTTTGATGTTCTTCATGCCACTTACATGAGCTCAGAGGCAAAAGTGTTGGGAGTGTAGAGGAAACAACAGATTTGTCTTTACTTTTGGAAGGTGGAAGCCTCCCATTGGGATGCTTCTCAAAACTCAATTTTAAGGCCATAAATTATTCATTCCCATTCTTGAAGAACTCATTAAGAAGCTTTCTGATAATGCCAGCCTCTTTCTTTTGTTAGCGGCTTGTATAAACAGACCTCTCATGACAACTTGCTCTAAACCCTCCATATGTGCTGGTTTTCATCAATTCTTTTGCTACAGTTCTGCTGGGAGGGACACCTCTGGAGTGAGGGATGCTGGTGGCTCCCCCAAGGGCTGAAGAGTAGGCATGGCCATCCAAATGCCCTACAGACTAAGGGAAATCCCAGAGCCAGAGGAACAGGGCCAACTCCAGGACGTAAGCCCTTCAGTCCTGCCTGAGTGGCTCAAGTATCAGATTTCTCAGTGCAGGTAGCAGTGAAAAGACCCTTCACCATTGATGACACTTATATTCAACCAACTCAGGACGTTCTGTGGTCCAAATCCCATGTAAAGAGGGCAGCCTTCTGGAGCAGGATTGAAGACTTTCTTAGTGAGTTTGCAGGGATCTACATTCTCAAAAACGGGTCATCAGATTTCTGAAAATGTTCCTGTTGTACAAACTCTCTTTGTCATTAAGACCCGTATAAACCTGAAATAGGTGAACAGGATAATTTGTGCCATAAACATTCAAGATTGATATGCTGCAGGAGTGCATTCTTGTGTTGTGTCAAGGGTCGTCATTATGTTCATAATCTTGGAGAAAGCCTAAATCCATATCTGTGCCCTGCTTGCACACCATAGATCAATTCACCTTGCTACACAGGGTGGCGATATCAGTTGTATTGGTATATATAATTCTTGAAGGTCGTGCCATTTTGACTAGAAATTAAGAACACAAGAAAGAGCACAGGAAACAGACTGTCCTGACATTGGGTGTCTTTACAAAATGTTGAGGGTATCTGTGATTGAGTAGCCAGTTGTTGAAGAGATTAGTTTTAGGTATAACACTTATTTTAGGCCAGGTATCACAGTATGCACCTATACACAGCTGGCCATAGAAATGGAGTATGGTGGCTAGGGTGGACTGTAGTTAGTTGTGGAGGGTTGGAGGAGCCCCTTCACACGACAGAATATGAAGCTTGAGTCTCTTCTTGGGGGTTTTAAGAGATGGGGTAGTTTTGCAATGTGGGGGGTGCTTTCCAGTGGGCTGGGGCAAGGAAGGAGGAGGAGCAGAGTTGGGAGGGGAAATGGGGGATGGGATAGAATAGTTAAGTAGGGAGGAGGAACATAGGGTTCACGAGTGGGATTACAGAGAGATTCAGTCAGAAAGTTGGGGCAGGGTCATTAATTTGAAGACCAGAAAAGGAAATTTAATAAGAGATGAAATCTGCATTGAGAACCAGCGAGCCTGGTGGCAGTGTGCAGGAATGGGGAAGGGGTGGCTTCCGGACTTTGTTAAGGGGAGATAATGATTAAAGGGGAAATAGAGGAGTGCACCTGATAAATAATCTTGTTTATTGAGTACACAAGTATTTTGGTTGAGTGGTTGAGAGGTGGAGGCACAATTTTCTGATATACAGGATATTGATTCTCACAGTTGTGGTAGCACCTGAAATGAACTGCAGGAATGTAAGGTATCAGCCAACGAGTACCCAAAGTGTGTGAGCATTGGGTGAGGGATTGGGGATGACTAGCCTGAAGGAGAAAGGAGAATGAAGAATATGATTTGCATTGGAAGCTGTTAGGAATATAAGGTCTGTTTTGGAAGAATTCAGCATTGGGAAGCATTGTGGCATTCTGTGACCAATGATGGATTGATCTAAGGCAGTTGATATTGTTGTGGGAGAAGGAGGGAGTGACGCATGGGGAGAAGAAGAAGATCTGGGTGTCATTGTCCAAGTGGTGGTAGTGAAAGCCAAAGGAGGAGCTCATCTTACTCACGGCTGCTGATTACATTGTGAAAGTTAGTGGCATTCAGATCCTTCAGGGACACCCACAGGAAGGGGCATAGGGAGGGAAGTTGAGTTCCAGAGATAGAATCCAAGCTCTTCAATCTCTTAATGGATATCCTGTTCCCACTAGTTAGCCTTCTTCAAAAGGAGTACATTGTGTTTCATCTGTACCTGGATGACTGGCTCATCAAAGCTGACTACAGCCACATAGTGTAAGTGGAATATATGAAGGTATGTTCCCTGCTGTTAGTTGTTTGATTGACTAATTCACTATAAGAAGTCTTCCTTTGTACACAGCAGACAGCTGGAATGTATCAGCCTGTTCAATACAGCAATGTGGCATTCCTTCCTGCTCAGAGGGTAGTGACCCGTCAGGCACAGCACCAGGCCCTCCCAAGTCAGGCTCCTGTTTTCCAAAGACCTCAAGGGCAGGGAGACATGACACTGCATTTTCATCTCTAGACCCGAATTAAGATATATTGAATCAACAACTGAATGAAGTGGAGGACAGCCCCCCACTTAAACCTAAGCAGAGAAATGTGTATGGACTAATGTGGTGTTGTAATTATGTTAAAATGGTATTCATAATGTTAGTATATACAAGTAGTCAAAAAGCATCATGGTTATAATGTCGAAAATGTCCTCATCATGATGTGGTAAGGTGTCAAGGCTCAGAATGGACAATGCGATTTTCTGTATACAGACAGATAATAGTGCTGCCTAATGCCTTTAATGAAAATCCATGTAATTGAAAATGTGGCTAAAATGAGAAGAAACTGAGTAGTGCTCAGAGTGTGTAAAATGAGGTCCTTTTAAAGTTGAAACATTCAAGGGTAGCATGAGTCAGAAACTTGATGAATGGGCAGAACCTAGACTCTTAATTAGGCCCTGTCTGGAACCTTATCTGAAGAATCCAGCTGCACCAATTATAATTGAGCAGAGCACTGAAGTAAAGTTAGACTTGCATGCTAGAGCTTATTTCATTCTGAAGGTTTAGTTTAATTATAAATAATTGCCCAATGAGCTAATGTTTGACAATGAAGTTGCTTAAGACTGTGCAGGAATGGTGGGGGCAGATTGCTCCCTCACATTTGGCTATAAACATGAGCTCTGTGGGATGCTGAGGGTTGGTTGAGGCTGGGGGCTCGACCACGGCAATAAGGCTATCTGTGCAGCTTTGGCATGAAATAAACCTCTATGAACTTAACAGTCTCTTTGCCAAATCCTTGAGTTGTTCTTATTGAATTGTGTTGAAGTATGGGGATCCTGCACCCTAACCTCCTCAAGGTGCAGCTATCTTGTCTTAAGGTATTCGAGGGCGAGCTCTGATTCTATGAGCCCGTCAGAGGTCACTCGGTCCTCCTTTACATTTGGTAACGAGGAGGATGGTTATTGACCATCAACTATTGATTAAAATAAGACACTTTATGGCCGTTGACACAAAGTAACTCTAGGTCTTCGGCAAAATCATGAGTCCTTCACCATTTCGGGCTGATTAGACTGTGAAGCTCCCGTAGACAATGGTAGTGTAATTGAGACTGCAGTCTCGACCTGAAGGGGCTCGTGCTTATAAACATCTCCATTCCCATTCCTACGGGCAGCTAACCAGATGAAAACCTGAAGAAGTCAGTGATCGAGAGGGTTGGGAGAACAAAAAAGGTGAGTGAAAACTGCCCTAGCCGATAGAGACAGGGAAACGGGGAAAAAGAATAATGGCAGTCAAGATTTGGGAACAAACCAAAAACATTAATTGCATTTAAAAATCAATAACAAGAGTAAAATATTCTTGAGGGGCTTGCATGCAGCTGACCAGATCGTGTCTGATTTTGACACGTCATGTTATGTTGTGCGTCTAATTGTTGTATGTTACGGCTGTTCATGTGATTTATTTTATGGCATAACTGCATGTGCACTGTAAAAATATTGGAATTAGTATAAAATGATATTTTAAGCTAAATAAAAAAATTGGCGTCAAGCCAAGGTTTTGAAATTGCAAAAAATTGCATTAAAATAGATGATCAGATATTATAGTTTAAGGCACACAAATTTGTGGTGATTTTAGCTCAAAAAGAGTTAAATAAGCCTGTGAAAAGTGCAAAAAGCTGGTACACTTTAAGCAAACACATTTTGTTTCAAACCAGCAGCTATGGAGTTAAATTTGTGATGTCCTCATAGAAGACAAGATAACTGATAAAACGTGCCAAGAACGATAGATTTTCACAGTAAAATAGCTGAATTATAATGATTTATAGAAGTACTGTTCTCGTGCGTTAAGCACGCTGAGTGAAAGGAATACACTGTATGGTAAATGCAGGGCTCAGATCTGGCTGGGTCATTACATTTTTTCATTTTGACTCGTTGTGGACACGATAGCAGCCGTTGTAATTGTGAGGTTATTTCAGTAATCTGGAGAATGCTTGAGTGAATGTGTCTTACACATTGCATTTATTTTTGAAAATAGAGTGCATTACATGCAGAGTGAATATGTCTCATGGCAGAACAGCCCCAGGTATTTTGGAAATGGGCTTGATTGCATATTAATGCATCTGGCCGAACATTCCAGCTTTTAGGAGCCGGATGACTAAAGCTAGGCCGCGTTTGTGGAGTTTCAAGAATAGGTGTATATTATTGGGGTGACCTGGAGGGACTTGAGGACTAACAAGAGTGACTCATTGCAATAAGGATGAATGAGCGCGGACGAAAAGACATCTTTTGCGCGCTGCCAATGAGGTTAACAAGAAATGCATTATTTTACTGATAGCCTGTGCGCGTTTCACCTGTCCATTGAGAGGCATCCATTTGGGAATATTCAGTAGCGCCTAGAGGCCTTATTCTCTGTGATACATACTTATGCTGCCTTGTAACATTCAAGATAAACGTGCTTACGCCCTTTTTAAATCCCCTGCCCTCTCCATTCATGCACTATTCAGAATGAGAAACAAGTATCATTTGAAGGCCAACATTATCAATTTACAAAGAGCTTACTTCTCTTCCAGTATAGAAACAAGATACCTTTTAGCATCCGGGAAAGTATGCAGCCTGCAGTATTAATGTAGGACTGTATGTGAAAAGATACATGCAACTCAGAATAGGCATATTAGAAACGACCAGGAAGGTGTCTTTATCCAGGCAGACTGAGAGTAGGAGTGGGACATGGTTTTCAAATTGCGTGCCTGTAGTATGCAATATGTCAATGCTCACTATCATAATGGTAACAATCCCATAGCCAGTGAAACAATGAGTGGTGCCTCGATAAAAAAACATACCCTGAGAAGGAAATCACCCTGAAGGACTGATGATTTTGAAAGGTTTAGAGACTGGCAATTAAGAAATCTTAGGCAATAAAAGATTAAATGAGATGCCCAGGATCACACAGTGTTTAAGGGGTGAAGCTGGGATTTGTGCCAATATTGCAATTCCTGCAGTTGAGCACTTTCTCTTCCAGCTCTTAACATGAACCAAAACAATCTAATGTTATAAAACTGACTTGCAAAAGTACGCAACCCGCATTTCCAAACAGGACAATTTTAAAAACCAAAATATTACAGAAGGGGGTTACACAACGTGGGAATGATTTTAGGGTCAGTTTCTCCATTATCAAGGGGAGTTCCGGCATTCAAGTAGGTAAAACCTTGCAGAAGACAGCACAGTAATGGAAGGGATCCTATATGATTTGACCAGGATCACTGTGCCGTCTGCTGGCATAGCCAGGATACAAGCATGAACACTTTGGCTACACATTCTCAAATTTGAATACTTGGTTGCCACTTGGACAAATATTCCATGCACATCTTTTAAGGGATTGCTTGGGTTTTAAGAAAGCCCCAGATGAGCAAACTAATTTCAACCCTTATCTGGTGCAGGAATAGTGCTGTTAATCGCGCCGCTTGTACTGCAAAGTAAATGTGCAGGTATGTTTGGGAACATCCAATTTAAAGACGGTTCAGCCAGTCTTACTGGGATGTGCCCTTCTGATCTTTCACATGAACACATATCCCTACAATAAGTGCTTAACACACTGAGACAACCTCTGAACCTCCTTGGATGAATATGGATTTCAACTTTGGCTATTGCACACGATCAGCAACTTCCCACAGGGGGAAGTAACGCTACAAAGGTTGTGTTACCCAAACTATGTATTCCACAATGAAAATGAAAGGCATTGCATGTTTTAATTGATCAAGGCAGAATGTACTTGTCAAAACCGACAGGCAATGGGTTTGGAGCCTCAGCAGCATGCAATCAAATCTTCCTGGCATGTGCGATTTAAGCCTGATGTAAACTGCAATCTTACTTCAGACCAGGCAGCATTGTGAGGGGACCTGGGCAGCCACCCCATATGCCCTCCAATAAAAATGTCTCTGGGGTCTAGTGTCATCTGGCAAGGAATGAGCGATTCCTAGTAGCATGGAGCACACAGAAGCCCATAGGAATTGTGGTGCTATTACAAGGAAGGGGCTTGCAGATTACAATAAAAAGGCATACACTAGGGGCTGCATGACGAAGCATCACCTGTAGTTATAAGACAAATAGATATATATTGTAATTACTATGAATGAGCTGCACGTTAAGCTTGCACTGGATAGAGTATATTAAGTAAAACATAGTATAGTGGTTAATTTAGCAAAAGGGGGATGAGTACAGACACTGCTGGGGGAACTGATAGAGGTAGGTAACCAAAGTAGGGTTGAGAGTTTTGCGGGAAATGAGGTGGGATGGCTCCGCTCTAAGTTCACTAGAGAAAACATTCCATGGTTTGGGGACAAGACGGGGGAGCTTAGCCCTGCGGCATTAGCTATTTTGGTCAATGGGGAAGCAGCTGGTGACAAGGAGTCCATGAGCACGAGCACTGGGTGGTAGCTCAGGATTTAAGATATGCTTTCCTCTCGCATTGCATGTCGGAAAAGCTTCTCACCTAGGTAGGCCCTGCTGCGATGCGTGTGCATATGTTTATGTATTGTTAAGCGCTGTAGGGAAACAGAATGCTAGCAGTAGTGGTGAATTTTAACACTGAGTTTGCAGGGTGAGCGTGCCTAATTGACTTGTTAAATTGGGATTGTATTCCTTGCATGGGGGAGGGGGAATTTAAGGCTGTGTGTGACCATCCTGCTCACCCAATAGGGGAACAAGTGATGACAATGAAACAGGTCTTAGCTCCATTTCTATTTCATTATTTTGTGGGGTGGCAAGCAGCCTGGTGCAGGTAGGCAACCTGACCCTGGCTGAGCATCACAGAAGATGTTGGCTGGGTCAGTGCGCCAGCAGTCCCAGTGACGCATACATGCAGGACTACCAACAATTTAGGCAAATGGAATATGGCAGTCTGAGTATGAATGCTGCTCCCTATTGCATGTGTGGCTCTGAAAGAGTTAGAGAATATGGGTTATAGTCTCATCTAGCTGCCTCCCCGCTCTCAAACCCTTTCTGGGCTGGCAGAGATCCTTCAAAGGGCAGAATCTGTGTCTGTGCATGGCTGTGAATGCCACCAGTCTCATACATGTCACTCAATGATGTGCTGTTTGGATACTTGGCTTTTCATACCCTTTGTTTGCAGACACCTTGGCACAGATATTGCTTTGTATTTCTGATATGTGGACTTTTAGTTAAGTCTATTGTGTATGCGCATTGTATGGCAGAGGCACAGTGTTCCCATTTTTGTGAACTGCCTTTGATGGTGTCGATAGGTGCTTCATTTTAGAAAAATGTATTTGTGTGCATTATTTGTTAATGCTTTCACATTAGTCCAGTCAAATGTCCTTGAGCCAGAAAAAAAACATTGCTGAAATTTTAGTGGATTCCAGGCTGTTTCCGACTCATAATTAGGCCAGGATTTGTGATGTCATATTTCAGTGGGCTTGGACAGTAAATTGCACATCTTGGAAGCCATTTATTCCAAAATGCCTTGCAGAGGGAGAAGCCACTGGCACACTGGTTGGTGTGAGGCAGCCTAGCTCGCACCAAACTCCCAACAAGATATGTACGCCCCACCAACTTCCAAAGTCACCAGTTGCCACTGGGCTGAACTGACCCTAGTAGCAGCATCAGTTAAATATACTAGCCTGTGTAAGACTTACAATCGTGATTTTAAAAAATTAGCCTTTCCTCCATGGGTAGCCAGTGTGCAGCTCATCTGACGTGAAATCATGTGTATTCTTTCAATGAATACTGAGAGTTGCGTACAGCAGCACTCCTTACTTTTAGAGCTTGTGAAGATTGTGTAAGATGCCTGCAAGAATGGCAGTGTAGTAATACAATTTAACACTGAAAATGACACGAGAAATGAATGTGCAGGTGTTGTAAGTATGGCGGGGAAAGGAAAGGGCCAGATGGAATTAGCATATGTGGTAGTGAAAAAGAAGTAATGACACAGGGACGTCAATCCACCAAAATGATAGAGGTAGTGACATCTGATGACCCTTGACCTCCGATGATATCACTGTAAGAAAGGTTTTAAACATTTTTATTTTAGGGTAGCAAAGGAGACCACGGGGCAACAAGGGATACCTCAGGGATTGCAGCCATGACCCCTGGCTACCCCCAAACGACGTCCCTGCGATGACACTCAAACGATAAGTGCAACAATGCAGAGTGTAGTATGTAACCTGCCATGACATGAGCAAAGGTTATTTTACAGCTAAAGAAGTAGTGTTAGAATTAAAAGAGGTAGTGATAAACTTCGTGAGAAGAGAAGCAAGCGATTTTACATGGGGTTTTAAATCAATGTGCAGGCAGGAGCAGGCACTGCCCTGTAGCTGAATGGTCCATTGACATTCATGTGTTCTATCATTTTTTTACTTAGAATACCTCCTGAAACTGAAGGAGGTTACTGGTTCATCTGCGACCGGCTTTTGGGGAATTTTGGGGATAACACACATGTAGTGAAGGGGGTTTCTGGATGCTCCTAAAGGCTTTTTTAGGAGCTCAACCATGAGGGGTAGGACAGTTTGCATGGAGTCATACCAGGTGTGGAATTCAATAATTTGAGGCCTCGACGGCCAGAGTGGAGAACATTTTTATTAAATAGGGAGAACCCTTTTGTGATTTGAGACGAGCAGTTGTGATTCAGGTATTATAGGATTTAGATGAATGAAGAAAGGTTTGAATGACAATATGTAAAAGCATGATGATAGCGTTTAGATTGCCAAGGAAAGCATGTTTTATGTAGAACGTGCCCTATTTCGGGATAAGCACGCTTTTTGAGGCATGAAAGTGGCAAAAGGTCAATGAGAATGTTTGGGTGAAAACTAAAAGATTTCATTATCCTGGCAGCATGGTAAAGAACAGCTAGTTGTATGACCTGGTGAAGAAATAACGAAAAAGGAGAGGAAGGATTTTAGAAATTCAGACACAGGCCTCGAATTATGATCGTTTGCAGACACGAGGTAGAAACAGATGACCTCCAGGAAAATAAAGGCAGCCATAAAATAGGGAAATATGGCAAATAAATAAAGAGAAAGCAGAATGAAATAAGAATCCGGGGGGGCACCTGAGAGAAAAACGTAAGGTTTCTGGGGGGGCACCCGAGAGAAAAACATAAGGTTTCCGGGGGGGCACCCGAGAGAAAAACATAAGGTTACCGGGGGGCACCAGAGAGAAAAACGTAAGAGGATTCACCTTGTTCCTGCGCTTTAATACAGCGGTCAGAAAAAACGTGAACCCAGAGCCCACATAATAGGAGACGATAGGCTACGGTGACAATCAAAGATGGCATCAAAGGGGTTTGTTTACACCCCATGTCGGGGTATTAATTAGAAGGCAGGTATACTTGTGTCCAGCTGTTGTTTGTCTAGTCTGTCAAGTGTCTGTTATACATGTCCTGTTGATGTTCTTTGAGTAAATTGGCGGTATACATAATTTGGCCGGAAGAGACTGGATTGGAGCTTGCGGTATTTGGTGCTCGCTCATAGTAATGGGAGTGTTGGACTCACATAAGGATATCGTTAGAAACACAGAGTTAAGCCCGGAAAACATTTCTCCAATTGGAGAAGTGGGTTAAAGGTACCACCCACAAGATGTTTATGCTGCGGCCACAAATTGAAGCCACCTTACAACGCATGGCAACTTACTTGCATGCCGCATATACAAGAACAAAATTAGAAAACGCTATGCTGTTCTCAAATTGTGAAAAATATATGAACAAGGAAAGGAGGAAGAGCATCCAGAAGCTTGCTTGCAAAAAATATGCACTGAGGGGGGGTGAGACACCTGCAGCGACACCTGCCCCGCCTGAAACAGGAACCGAGGGAAGTAAGCCTGAGGGACTTTACCCATTAAAGAAAGTTAAAAGCAGCCACAGGTTATAGCAACCCTGCTTATAAGTCACCTACATAAAGTAGTAACACAAATCAAGGGAAGGATAAGGACAAGAATCTCACATCCCTAGCCCCAAGCGATGATGCGTTAATAAAGGAGGGGATCAGTCACAGACAAGTGCATCTCTCGATAAGGGGAGAGAGGGAAAGAAGAAGAAAGGAAGTGAAGACAGAACAGATGAGATACAAATTTAATTGAAACACAATGGGAAGGAAAGTGATGATGGGAGACCTAAAAAGAAGGTAGATGAGGCACAAAGGAAAGAAGAAAGAGAAGGAGTTAAGGGACCGAAGGATAAGAAGTAAAGTTAGGCTAACGGCGGAAACAGCTATATCACGAAGAGCAAGAAAAGCAGCTCGTTCGCAAACCAGAGAGTAGCCTATGAACGAGAAAGACAAAAACAGCAAAGGTTAGACGAAAAGCAAAAGGTACGTGAAAGAAGGGATGAGGAGGTTCAAAAGAAAGATGAACATAGAAATAAAGGGAAAAGGAAGAAGGTAGGGTGAGAGAAGAGGTGAGGAAGTGCAAAAGGACTGGTCACAGAAATAAATAAATTAATAAATAAATCAGGAAATACTGAAAATGAGTGGGTATCTTGAATAAAAAATGGATAAAGGGAAATTGAGAAATAGGAACAATTGGGCAAATTAATAAAAGGATAAGGGATGCACTCAAAAGCATAAAGCGAAAAAAAAAGCAAAAAGTGGAAAACAAATAGCACTTATGAGGTTTCCTGGCCAACAGAAAAAAGGAGCGTTGGCCAATAAAAAACATCAAGAGACCATGAAGACCAAGAAAAGGAGTATGGATGATAAAATTGGGTCAATTAAACGAAGGAAACTCGCACAAGCCATTTTATGTAAATAGGGTGAAGTAAGCAAAACAACTTGTGAATGCCAGTAACAATTTTGATATATTTTACAGAAAAGCTATGGACCTCTTGCGTGGAAGCACAATAAATAGTCTGCATGGCCTTAAATTAAGGAGAAAGAGAAAAAGGTAAGTACTAGTTCACGCCAAAAGGGTGTGAACACACAATTGATCAATACTAAATGTAAGAGGATCCAGGTGAGTAACAGGAAAAATGGAGAAAGAGACAATGGGCCTCATTACACGGATGGCGGTGGACCAAGGTGCTATTAGCACCTTGGTCCATGCCGGTAAAATACCAGCACCGCCTTGGTGGAAAGGTGAATTACCGCCCTATTCCAAGGTTGGTGGGGCGGTAATTCCCCCTTCCCCCATTGCCCTTCCCCATTCCCATTTTTGCCCCATAGGGCATAATGGGAATGGGGAAGGTGCTAATTACGGCACCGCAAATTGTGATACCGTAATTAGCTCCCTGGTCCCTTTGCGGGTTGGTTTTTAACACCTGCAAAAAGCAGGCGTTAAATTCCCCAACCCGCAAAGGGACCTCGTAGTAAGGCGGTAAGGTTTTACCAGTACCGGTAAAATACTGGTACCGGTAAACCCTTACCGCCGTCCGTGTAATGAGGCCCAATGTCTTCAAAAGTTAGCTGTTTGTCCCAAGGCAGGTACAACAGGTGTGGAAAGAGTAGGAAATAGATAACAACATGGTCATTTCAGACAACCACAGAAAACAGAAGTCAAATTGAAGGTAAGTAATCATTTTCATGTTCATAATGTCAAAATGATTGTTATGATAGAGGTATGCAGCATTAGAATAGGCAAACATTAAAGGGAACAATAAAGGTAGAGGCACGTAGTAAGAATTGGTGCCATAGTCTTAGAAGACAGGGGTAGGCTAGATCAAGTTAGACAGGGACGGTGTGCAGCGAAACGCCTCTGTTTTATCTCCCTAGGATGAACACAAAGCACAAGATTAGACCATGGTCCAACTAACGGCAAGAAAAGAATAGGAAGAATGGCTGCTAAGCTGAAGAAGTATGTGCAGCTAACCAGCAAGTATTTACTGCTAACCTGGAACAATGCAGCTAAAATGACCAGGAACCAGCCGAGACTAAGTATCCCCGCGAGGTGGTTGGAAAATACTGTTTATGTGCACCAACCAATAGGGGAGAATGACCCAGAGAGTATTTTTTTTGATAGCAGAAAAGGAGGAAGGGGGTTAAAATCAGAAAGAAAACCTGATCCCTTGCCGATGCTCGAATGACTTTTGTCTTTATTTTGACTTTCTACAGACAACGGGGATCCCCAAGGACGTTTCTGTCATCTACGACGGACATGCCTAGAAGACCAGGAAAGAAGAAGACATCTTTCTTTAATTGTTTTGTCTCCTTAGGGTTGCATGTGGCACCCGGAAGGGGAAAATGTGTCCCATGAAGGACGAGATGTATTTTGTGTTATTGAAAACAAAAATCAGTTTCTAAGCCAGCTGACACAGAGCTAGGAATGGAGGGTATTTTATTTATGGTGTGAAAATGACCCACAAAAGGGAAATGTTTGAAAGAAAATGTTTTGTAGCTTGTCTAGGAGGTAGGGGTGTCAAATAAGGGGGAATGTCTCACAATTTCTAGGGAATAAGGTATAAGAGCAAATGCGAAAAGAGGTTTTAAGGAAATGGGTTCGTAGGAAATGTATTGAATATTAGAGACCTGTTAATTTTACAAAAGAAACTCATTCCGTTTTATATTACAGGTATATGTCGAGGGACCTGTATGCCTTGGGAAATTAACTTTGAAACGCGTGAGGAGAAAGGGAGGTCGTAGAGAAACCCAGTGAAAGCCTGACGCTGAATTGCGTCTGCAAAAAGACTCCCCCAACCCTGCATCCCCATGCTGAACCGTCCCTCTTGTGGATTCATTGAACAATGAACCCTTTTTTTGAAAGAGAGATACTCTGAAAAAAAAAACAGAATTTCTTGTGAAAAGGAAAAAACAATGGACTTCAGGTATAAGCATCAAAAGAACCTGGGAGACCAACTGTGAAAACAGCACAATGGAAAGGAAAAAGCGACAGGACGCAGACGGTCCACTAACGCCAAACTCATAACAACTACAACAGAAGATACAGAAAAGGAAAGAGTGTGGAAAAGAGTTAAGGACAAAGTGAAAACCATATGCATGGGCAAGAAAAGATGATCAAGGAGAGACTGTACTTTGTTGGGGTGGGAGTTGCAAACCAGGTGCAACACACAAAGAGACAATGGGCTAACGGGTTACCTCAAAGCTTGACCAAACCTCTCGAGTCTCACAATGGCTGCAAATCGTCCAAGGCATACAGTTATATTAGAGGCACCCGATTATAGGAAGTAGGGCTTACATGGAAGGTGATGACACGCACATTTTTGTTTTAAGAATGACAATATGTTAGTATGTACCAAAGTGTAAGATTGTGTTAAGATATGTTTAGATAAATATTAAGGAGATTAGACATTGGATATGGTTTAAAGTTGTTGTTTTACAAACAAAAAATGTTTCAAGACGGGGGAGTGTACTGGAGGACCAGAATTAAGATATATTTATTCAACAACTTAATGAAGTGGAGGGCAGCCCCTCCACTTAAACCTAAGCAGAGAAATATGTATGGACTAATGTGGTGTTGTAATTATGTGAAAATGGTATTCATAATGTTAGTATATACAAGTAGTCAAAAAGCATCATGGTTATAATGTCAAAAATGTCCTTATCATGATGTGGTAAGGTGGCAAGGCACAGAATGGACAATACGATGTTCTGTATACAGACAGATAATAGCGCTGCCTAATGCCTTTAATGAAAATGCATGCAATTGAAAATGTGGCTAAAATGAGAAGAAACTGGGTAGTGCTCAGAGTGTGTAAAATGAGGTAATTTTAAAGTTGAAACATTCAAGGGTAGCATGCAGTCCGAAACTTGACGAATGGGCAGAACCTAGACTCTTAATTAGGCCCTGTCTGGAACCTTATCTGAAGAATCCAGCTGCACCAATTATAATTGAGCAGAGCACCGAAGAAATGTTAGACATGCATGCCAGAGCGTATTTCATTCTGAAGGTTTAGTTTAATTAAAAATAATTGCCCAATGAGCTAATGTTTGACAATGTAGTTGCTTAAGACTGTGCAGGAACGGTGGGGGCAGATTGCCCCCTCACATTTGGCTATACAAATGAGTTCTGTGGGATGCTGAGGGTTGGTTGAGGCTGGGAGCTCGACCACGGCACTAAGGCTGCTCTGTGCAGCAGTGGCATGAAATAAACCTCTATGAACTTAACAGTCTCTTTGCCAAATCCTTGAGTTGTCCTTATTGAATTGTCTTGGAGTATGTGAATCCTGCACCCTAACCTCCTAAAGGTGCAGCTATCTTGTCTTAAGGTATTCGAGGGCGAGCTCTGATTCTATGGGCCCGTCAGAGGTCACTCGGTCCTCGTTTACACAATGTTGGGCTATGTCCTGGTACACTGCCATCTCACTAAGCAGATTTGAATGTCTTTATTCTTGTGTCCTAGCGGATTCACCACTGTCTACAATAGTGGTTATTCTCCCACAACCTCCTGCTGCCAGTAATCGTTCTCCATATTTGTTTGTGACATTTGCCAGCTTCTTGGCATGGAGTGGCACACTAGGGTCACTATCCCAATTAGATTCACTACTTTCACCTGGAATCATCAATGTCTTGCAACTGATTTGCTCTTAGCTTACCACAGCAATTGTATTGTCTTCCCTTTATACCTCAGCTGCCATGTTCAATTAGACATTTTGCAAGCAGAATGACAAGTGAACAGGCATGGTGACATGAGCTCCCATTCTCTGGTTGCACTACCCACCTAATATTCAAGCTTTTATAAAGCAATCTTTTCTGGATCTGTGAGTGCCATTTCCAGGGGAAGCAAATGTATGAGTGGCCAGGCACAGCAGTGTCTTCCACATATTTGTAGATTCCTCACGGAGCCTTACTCTGTTCATTCAGGCCCCACTCTGGCCAGTAAATCAATGGATTGCCATTGTTTGTTTAGTCAATACCATATTTCTCCAAGGTACTGTTTAAGAAATAGGGGCCCACTTAAGCCAATATATCCCTTTCTTGTTCTTGTCAGCTTCAGTGCATCTTTACTTGATTTCCCTCATTTTGATCATCTGCCACATCAGACATGGAATGACTTGGGTCCTACTTTTTGTTCCCCTCACCCTTGAAAATGTGTTGTTTTTGAAATAGTGTCAAGAGATACGAAACTACTTCTACCCTTCAACCATGGTTTAGGGTGACAAGCTCCTGAGTCAGGTACAATTCTGTTTCCTCCTTTCCTCCAATGCAAAACATAAAGGTCCACCATTGGAAAGTCTATTTATCTGAATTAATCCACTGATTTAACATATGCGGGTATCTGACCGTGATATCCCGATAGACGAATTGTAGGGTGCTACTGAAAAACACAACAATATCATAAAGTAAATACTGAGAACTAAAGCCATATTGACCTAATCAAAGATGAATACCCTAAAAAGTACGTTTATTATACAAAGAAAACGAAATTAAATATAGAAGACAGTTACAATTGGCAAGCAATAACAAATGCAGCATATTATTCACAGATACATGGAACATGGCGACATAAAATCGTCCAGGGTGCAAGGGACAGATCCTTGGACTAAGAATACAAATAGAGGACAGGGGAAAAAACCTGGCAGGAAAACAAGGGAAGGGGATGGAATTGCCTACAATATTGGCAAAGCCCTCTTCTTCCCTGTCTAGAAAATAGTTAGGTGTGTCAAGAGAGAAAGGAGCAGAAACAAAGAAATGGTGTTGAGTGACTCAATCAATAACACAAACTAAGACATTTAAGTACTGTGGTTGCTTGTGTTAAAATTCTCTTGAATGGGGTTGCATTAATTACCCAGTTATTTGTTTTTCAGTGCATATAAAGTAGAGAAAGTTAAACCATTGGAGTATGTTCAATTAATTTCATTGAATACTGTAAATTGGTACTGGTGAATTCTTTTGCATGCCCAGTTGACAAACGTAAGTGTGCATGGGAGTCTGTCAATAGGGGTAAATCAATTACACAATTATCTGTTTTTTCAATGCATACAAAGCAGGTAAAATAAAACAATTGGGGTAGTTTCAATTAGTTTAACTGAATAATGATAATGATGATGATAATACTGTAAAGTGGTATCTCCTACATTATTTTGGATATCCAGTTCACAAGATTTAGTGTACAAACGGGTCCTTTCTTGCAGGCTATGCAAATAGGAGGAGGGTTTCTTCCCTGGCAGCTTGCAGGGAATACGCCCTGACTATTATGAGGCTATGCCTCTATGTGTTTTCCCCAAAGCACCTCACTTTGAGTTTTCATCATGACCCCTCCCTACCAAATCCTGCCCACTGTCACCCTACCACTCTCAATTCAATAATGTCGCCAATTCGGCTCTTCCTTCCTCTGTCATTGTTTCCCCTTTTTCTCCTTCCCCATTTGGGACGCCCCCTTGCCTCTGTGTTTGCCACTGCACCCAGCCACCCTCTCACCCTCACCTCTTGCTCGCATTTCCTCCATCCCTCGAGCAGCACTCCATGTATATCTCTGCGCCCCATAGCCCTCTGGATTCAAATGCCTGCAATCCCCCACCCATCCCTGACCCTTCCACTGACAGCATCTCACCCTTGACTGTTCCCTTGTTCAGCAGGCTTTCATACTTGCTACCCTGCCTAAGTGCTGCTCGCGTCATGGCACTCTGATCCTCCCCAACATAGAAAACAAACCTCCTCCAGCAATTTGGTGGATCATTTATTTGTCAAAACTTAATTTATTGGGTCGTGCCAGTGTTCAGTGACCATGGTCTTGATGCAGATAGTTCGAGGCTAGGCTACATTTAACAAGACACCTTAAAAGCACACACATTTTAAAGATTTTTTTTTATAATAGACGCTCTAGAAGGGAGTACCTTTAATGTTAGAACTGTGATAACGAAGAGTAAGGCGGAGATTAGTGATGATCACCAATATGTTATTAGGGCATTGCTTAGTTTTAGAGACTGACAAGACCTTATTTGACCAATGCATCATGTCTGAAGAGCAACTAAGGCATGTGGGGGTGGTGTTAAAGAGCTTTCCAGGCTTTAGACACACGTTAACACATCGGGCCTCATCACGACTTTGGGGGTAACCCTTAAATCCGGCAGTAGAGCTATTACTGCCGGATTTAAGGGTCCGCCAAATCAGGACTTTGGGGGATTTCCCCCCAGCTCTGAGCTGGGGGGAAATCCACCAAAAATTCACGCTCATACCGCCGGCGGGAAATCCGCTGGCGGTATTAGCGCGAAATTTCCCCATTGAGCCCAATGGGGAATGGGGCATTTCCGAATGGGCTCAATGGGGAATGGGGATTAACATTACCGCCAAACTCGTGATCCGGCGCAATTAGTGCCGGGGAGTTCGGCGGTAGGGCAGATAGCATTAGAAGATAGAATTATTATAATGAAAATATATGACTAACGTAGCTCATCTTTCAAAGTGCTCCCCAGTGAGATAAACCTGGCAGAAAACACTATTTATAAACTTCATAATATTGTTTACTTGGTAGGCCCCACTAAACTGTGTCTGATCTATATCCTTCTGGGGGACACCTCTAGATCAGGACAATCTACTCTGTCTTAGTTCTCAACAAAATGAATGTGGTTGTCCAGAGTCCGCTTCTGCTTGCAATAATAATATCAGGATTTTACATATCACTTAATGCCAGATTACTCCTGTTTCTACGTGCTATTATAATTATTGCCATGCAATCATAGAATGACCCAACCAAAATTCAGCAACAACTATCATTAATGCAGAGATGCCTAATCACTGTTTATGTGTTCCACATGTGTTCCATTCCACATGCAGTTTAGATTTAGAGATATGACATTTTCGATTCACTGTCCTCCATAATCTGCTACTTTCTTTTCAATGGGTGTATGCATTGTGGGAACATATACAAATAACTGGACTATGAAGATGGGTAGACCCACTATGCTGGCCCACAGAAATCTTCATCCTGATGACCCACAAACTCAATGTATTATGTAACCTGCTCTATACATGAAGGTAGTGTTAAGGTTTGATTTGTAGTGGTATGGAGTTCGTGTTTATACTTTGAATGTCATAGTTAAATGTGTTGTGGAATGCAGTGAGTGTTTGTACCATTACTTTGCTACGGCCACTCTATAAACACTTTACTTTTTGTCAGAGTAAACTTGTCTCTTAATTAAAAAAAGAAAATCTATAATTTCAGAAAGGGATATATTGGCTTAAGTGGGCCCCTATTTCTTAAACAGTACCTTGGAGAAATATGGTATTGACCAGACAAACAATGGCAATCCATTGATTTACTGGTTTTTGTGGGGAGTATGGCATATAGCGTATGAGTGCAGGAAGTATAAGTGTATGTAGTATTGGTGCTTGTTGAATGGGAGTATTAGTGAATGAGTGAATGGTGTTGAATGGAGTTACATGTAATACATGTACATAATAGTTTTCATATATACAGTAGCATAAATGTACGAAATGTACACCTTCTGTATGTACCAGCACATTTTGAATATAAACTGAACACTGATTATGAGCATGTGCCATTATAGTGTGTGTTTAAAGACTATTTAGCATCAGTCTGTGTGATGTAAGAGCAGGTTGCGTAAGAGCATCTGACATATGAGTATGTGTTGTAAGTGTGTGTGTTGTGTGTGTGTCATAAGCACATGTGTTATTGTTGTAGGAGCATGTTTCATAGCAGCGTAAACTCTAAGTGTGTGTTGTTTGTGTGTCATAAGTGCATGTGTTGCAACAGTGTGCATCGGAAGTGTGTGTGTTGTATGAGCATGGTCGTAAGACTGTGGTGTAAAGCATGTGAGTGTTTTGTATGTTAGTGTATGGCATGTGAGTGTATGGTGTATTAGTAGCGTATGAGTTTTTGGTATAAAGTTACAAAATGCACATATCCTGTACCCCCTCCTATATACATGAAAACATACATTAAAGTGAGGTTTGACTTTGGTGTGCGTTTTCGTCTACTGAAAGTGACATCAAATTCCGTCCTGAATTGCACGTGCTTTTTAGGACTGATATTAGTGTACATGTATGATACAAACATTTCCTCCCCACAAACACACACACGTAGAGTTCATACATAAAAAGTACTTTCATTCTGCTCGCATAATAAATGTCACATATTTATAAGAAATGTCACATTAAAGTGAGCTATGCCCTTGATCTGAGTTTTCAATAAGTACAACATACGTTGTACATTTCGGACCTGTACTCAATTTGATCTACTGAAAACTAAGTTCAAAGTCAGTCCTGACTGGAGGAGACTTTACATATATATAGTAGTGAACATGTGTGTAATGTAAATCTTTTACACATACGTGTACAATTTGCATCAAAGATGGACAGCCATTCTGGAGATGTCTTCTATATAAATACATAGATCATGCATATTTCAAAATTGTCTAAGTCGCTTTAATCAACAAAAATCAATGCATCTATTACTAATGAGGTCTAGGTGCATGGCAAGAATTTCGAAAATCATAGCAGTCAATTGCGCGATATTTGGGGTGAAAAAATATGTGTGGTGACCTGAATGTTAATCAGTCTATAAGCCTGGACTACACGTTCTGGTCCTTGGGTAACCCTAAACTTGGTCAGGAGGGACCCTGCTGCACTTTCTGAACATTTAACAATATAGAAGAAGTTGTACTAAAACATTTAATGTGGTCTCTTGGCACACCTCTGAGCAAGAAGTATAGGTAGTAGAGCTGTAAAGGTAACACATGAGTTCTTACTCCCCGCTTGCACTCTCTTGCAATAGTATTTCAATGATTTCTCAAAAAGCAGGTTTGCTCCAGTTTTCTGAATATTTCATTTGTCCTCATGACATCTCCTACTTAAACAAATGAACAGGCCAAATGTAGGGCGTGATGTGTTAGGCATACGCCATAAGCAGTGAAATGACACGAATGTGCCGTGTTTTCATGTGTTTACTCTGAAGCCTGCATTCATAAGATTCCCCCTCCCTGAAATCTAGATGAGTATTCTTATTCAACACTATTTTTTATAGCAGAAGTAACACATGGTCAAAATGTTTTCAGTATATCAAAAAAGTAAATTATAGAGTAGCTGTATCAATGCACGTATTTCAACATTCATGATACAGTGATTTGTCCTAAAATAAGCGTCACTGAAGACTACGCATCTTTACCTCTGTCAATACTTTCTATAGCTGCAATATGTAAAACTATATTTTCAGCAAACTTCCATGTTTTGTGAAAGAAAATTCAGATATGAAAAACTGTGAAAACGCTGAATTTTACTGCAATGACGCCAGGGCATTGATAAAATAGGAAGTGACTTATTTGCGCGAGTGCACAATGTGCCGTATGACATCATCAACTGTGCCTGGGAAATCATAAGAAGCCACGTTGCCTTAAATACCTATGAGCTGCTCAGTAGTTGCGTTTGTGATAAGAAAACACTTTGTTATATTTAAAAAACGGACACAATTTAAGTGTTTTCCCTTTTGGCTCTAGCTAAATCACTTTGTGTTTCATTTGTTTGTAAACAGTCAGCACACATAAGGAAATTATAATGCATACAATTATAACAAATGTAATGCCATTTCAGATCAGTTCGTAAATTGAGACATATTTATTATACTGATAATCTCACACCTTGGACCTGGTGTTAAAACACAATATGGCACCGTTGTTACCGGACCGGCAAACTACGAGTTCTGCGAGCGGGTGCCTTTACGCCCGCCAGGTCAGACCAGAAAGGCACCCGCTCGCAGACATTGAAGGCTGCACCGGCACCATTCATGAATGGTGCCGGTGCATCCGTCCTCCCCATTCCCATTGAGTCCAATGGGACTCAATTGGCAATGGGGAGTAATATTTTCCGGTGCCCGGCAATGAGGAAATACCAGAACCGCTGGGGCTGTAATGCCCCGGTAAGTCCCCATTGCCGGGCACCGGAAAAACAATTACTCTGGATGCAGCCATGCTGTTTTTACCTCCGGACACATAATGAGGCCAATGTATTCTAGATGTGGACGTTGCATTCTAAATTTGCAATAATAAAGATGTGTATAAGGGAGCATCAGCACTCATCTAGAAGACATTTAATGCATAATGGGCCAAATTCAAAGGACATCAAGTTCTAATTTGCATCTCATGTGGAAGCAGGATGGAATCATACAATGTACTATTCCCTCGTTTCACCGTGATAGCTTTTCCTTACAGGTAGCTCGTCAATATGTTTTCAATCCCTGAACGTTCAACTTAACGTATTAAATATTGTTAGTGCTTACAAAAATGGACAACATGGTACATTTTGACTCATTCTGGCTTTAGATTTTCACTTTAGAATTCCATACACTTGATGGGATGAATACAAACATGGATTATGCCATGTTTTTAAATAAACACTTTATTTGGAATGGTATGTATTATTATTATCACAAGCATTCAGACTTTATATGAAAATGTTCATTATTCACAAGTAAAGATCAATGTTTTATAATAATGTTGAAACCACTTTCTGTGTTGCACTATTAGTTAACTATTACAGTGCATGTAGTTGTGTTTCATTGTTGGTATAGATCTTTGTATGTGATGCTTTTTCACATACAGTTTGTTGGTGGCAACATTGTTCTTCTTCTAAATGGCGTACTTAAGTTGTTCCACCCACGTTTACTGACGTTGCTGCACAAGTTGTGCACTTTATTGATGACATTACTACATACTTTATCAGTATCATGACATCACTGTATTTATATTAAGCCGTTTTAGGCATTGTTCTACCATTAGCATTGAACTTTGCTCACAATCTATCTAGTCTCAGATATTTTACCTGCAGAAATCATTGACAGAGCACACATAAAACAGAGGGAGAGCGTCAGATATGGTGTTGAAGTTGCTGTATTTTACTCCATGGGTTCCCCCCCACCAGTGCCAAGGCCTTTTTTGGTGATTTTGGTATTTCGCCGTTCAATGCCTTCTAAAGTTTTCTGTTTCATAAAGTGGGAGTAAAATATGAATTCCCAGTCCCGATGAGGATACTTTGTCTGCAAGGAAATATTTAACTGTAAAACTGAACACTTTGTCTAATTCATCCTTCTTTGCACCTAGTACTTCCTGGAAATTAAAAGATCACAAAGTAATTATACCAGAGACCCTTCCTGTGTGATTGTTCTGTGTGTAACAATGATTTGATATATATCCATGGAGCTCTGTAGGTGGAAGCAAAGTGGGCACTTCTACTCATCAGTTGTTGCCTATTGTTTGTTGGCATTATTTATGCTCCCTTTTTTTGTTTTGATTATTTGAGTGTTTCTAGGGGGGAAAAGCACCTGATACTCCATACATCCTTTTGGTGATATTCATGCATTTTTTATAAGGAGTATATGTAGTTAATAAAGTTTATTTAGGGCCAAATCCATGTTTCATGACTGATGAAACACCTGCTTTTAAAGAGTTCCTTTTTACCTATGTGATATAGCATGACACGTGTTGGCTATGTGCTTCTTTAATTATAAAACTATGTCGGTGTAAGAAACCTCTTCTTGATACTTATTTTGGAAAATGATTAAATTAGGCATCCAGGCTAATAAGTGATCAGATGGCACATCCTATTCACAATTCTCTCAGGATGTGTATGCATTTCGGATGAGGTATGCACACAGCTTGATTCACACAGTTACCCCATCTCTGATAACCTGCTCACATCTCAAATCCTCCTTTTCTAAAACTACTGAAGTCTCCAAATCCAGTGCCGGTCTTGGTAAATGACGTCGGCCAACCCCAATAGAGTGACAGATGTCACAGCCATTTTCTCCTCAGATCCAAATCCTGGGGCTGTCTGAATGGGTGTGCATGGTTCTTAATTATAATCACTTTAGTATCCCAATGCGTGTTGTGAAAATGAATTAAATATCAAGACCATTGTGCATTATGTAATCAGTGATTAAAACCTATCGTTTTCAGCATAGACATATTTATGATAAATAAAGGTGTGTTTTCATTCAGTCAATAGGGATATTTTGAACAAGTACAATAGGACTCTACCAGACTGTCCATCTTGAAATTATAACTTTCAATCAGAAAATAATTGATTCGGTTTTTTATAGTGAACTTTGCTCAATACGACATGTGTGCTTGTCTTGTTATGACTACAATAGATACTGGCAATGATCAATAGAAATAAACATGCATCATTTTAGAAAGAGACAGTTTATATTGTTAGGACATATGCAATGATAATGTATGTTACATATCTGGCCAGTCGCCACCTTGGTGGATGCCTCAATCGTGCACTAATTTGAACATTAAAAAACATATCTATTTATTTATTTATGTATTCATTTATTTATTTATTTGTTTATTTATTTGCATTTGTAGAGTGTGCAGCAGCCCGGAGGCATCGTGGCGCTTCTTCATAGGTTCCCCATTCGCCACTTTCAAGATGTGATTACAGCATTGGCTGTGGTGGTTCAGTTCCATGTGATAATATCCTTGCAAAAATGTTGCCATACAACAATGGCTCCTTTTTTGTGGCAATATTACCCCCATGGAACCTGCGGAGTATACCCCCAAAACCCTCATATTTTTTTAAGGGAGCGGGGGACTCCCCCGCAACCCCTGCTCCCATTTACCCCATACATGATCCCCATTAATAATGTCACCTATGCCGTTTCCCGGCGACCATATATATGGCAACATTATTTATGTGGATAATATTAACTGATACCAGTGGTTCTAGCAAATGTGCTCCTGGCAGTGCCACTCTCAGCCACAGAGAGGCAAAGATAAGAGTGAGGAAGATGGCCAGAGAGAGAGAAAGCAAGAAAGACACAGAGTAGGAAAGAGAGCACTGAGAGATTGAGTAAGGTAGAGAGGGATAGCGTGAGAGAGACAGGGCTAAAGCAGTTTATGTTGCACTTGGTATAGATAGTTTATATTTGTATTGTTTCAGTTTTTACTAAGAACTGATTCCAGAAACAAGTTTCACTCTAAATTTGGCTTTTAATTTGCTAAAGGATAAGTTGTAATCAAGCCAAATTTAACATGCTGAAATTTTCAATTGAACCTGGCAAAGGGCGCTCAGCCAATCAAGTGGCTGGAACAGTGGGCAAGAATACACAGTGTCCCACCCGCTGTTTACAGCCACCCGAGGCCCTTCCTTGGGAACTGCCATCTTTTTTTCTATGTGGGGAGGCAACAGGGAGTTATTCCCTGTTGCCTCCCACACCCCAAAACAAACCAAACCTCCCACCCCTCCAATTTACCTGCTGGACCGGGGCTTTGTGCTCCGGTCAGGCGCTCCTCCTGCTCCCGGTCACCATGGAATTAGAAAAGGGTTTTAGTCCCTTTCCCAATGGCGGCGTCTATCTATATTTTTTAATAAGCACAGAAAATCTCTGGAGAAAAAGAAATACTCAGGGTACGAATAGCAATCACACCTAAGCAGGTGTGCATGTATTGCCGGTAACGTCCTGCAGCCATCGCCGAAGCTCTTTCTAAGCTCAGGCATGCCTATGCACAGGTAGGCGGGCCATTACCGGCCATGTACACCCCCCTGCTGGCACATGATTGCTACAATCTACTTTTGAGAATGTATTGAAATACGGTTATGAAAATAATGTTAGCACAGATTAAGAACGACTTGTTTCCTATCCCTCTACACTATCCGGTGCCATGTCTGCAGGAGATCTTTAGTCCATTTCCGCGGTTCCAGCCCAGTGCTACTGTGCAGAACTGGTGCCCACTCCTTGCCCACAGTGCAAACACTCTAGAGCACATTAGCAGCTCATGCTTCATTCGCCTCAGACAGATTTGCTTCAATTTACATTCTGCAAATGCAAATTCAATTTGGAAATAGTTGAGGAGAATCCATAAGAGGGGGACATTAAACAATGGGGGGTTCCTAATTGCTACAATTATTGCAGTTATGACATTTTCAGGAGAAGTATTAATCCAACTCTCACTGGGGATGAATTGCTCTGATAGGTTCTGACTGTCTGAAGAACAGTGTGAACTATGAGTAGTTGAGCTGCGAGGTAATGATCAGACTGAGGACAGCAGGATGGATTTAAAGCCGGTCAGATTAAGGTTCGAGTTAGAACTGGCATTTGGATGCCTTGTTTCACATTACCTTTTCACCGCTTCCAGTGACTTGTTTGCCTTCCACTGGAGCCTTTGGCAAAACGTATGACAGTATAAATAATGTTGGCTGCGCCCTTGTTATTAACCTTGGCACTTTACATGAACCCCTGGATAGAGATTCCAGAACCAGTGAGGAGTGAGAGCAAGGTCTCACCACACAGGCAAGTCTTCACGTAGAGGAATTGCATGGGGTCCCAGTTTTGCTGCTAGTGTTATACAGAATGGAGTAATCCGGTTTTGCACCAATCTATATTGCTTGCACATTTTTGCAACATAGTGATGGGGTTTTGAACACTTTATTCTGCCACTGTGATAGGCAATAAAGTAAATAAGGCTTGATCCAAATTTAACTAGGACCCACGTATAACATTTTGAACCAAGTCAAGGAAACTGAATAGACAAATGGATGTTTGTTTTTTATCTGTTGATGCATTAAAGAACAACAAAAGTTGCCCTAACTTTTCAATGTGACAGATGTATCTTTGTGGAGGCACAATGTTTTTTATTTTATTTTTTTTTATTTTAAGGCCAAGCAGCAAAGACAATGCAAAAATTCCACTGCTTTTATTTTTGGCCTAGTATGAAATTGTTCCGGTGGTATGTCTTGGGGCAAAACCTGTTGGTATCATTCTACATTACACAAGAACCAAAACTGGAGCTAAGTGAATTTGCTCAATGTTCGCACTGTTGAAAACGTTAGATAATCTGGTCTCAGGAGAGTCCTTGATAACCAGTGTGGCGTTTTTGCTCCACTCACCAAAGCACAATTCCATGCCGGCATCCTGATATGACACTGGATTGGTAGCTGTAAAATGCCTCTCAAAATACATATGGGCCTCATTACAAGCTTGGCAGTGTGGGAAAAAAGTGGTGGTAATTCTGTTGCTGCCACTTTTCCAACATTGAATTTACATTGTTGATGGATTTACCACTGGCAGAATTACTGTGCATTAAATCTAGCAATTTTCAGAGGAAAAGTGGCAGATTTATTGGTGGTAAATCATCGATGTCACCTTAATAAATCGGTTGATTTACAACTCGTTTTTTTCTGCCGGCACTAAATCTGCCAAACATCCCCATGGAGCCCTGGACTCCAAAAATGGGGAGTTACCATGATATGCAATCTAGTGGTAATCCCACTGGAACAAGCGACGGTAACCGCAATAAAATTTGGTAGTAACTCAGCAGAATTACAGCCAAGTTACTGCTAAATTCATAATGAGGCAAATAGAGCGCTTTACAAATGCTTTACAAATATGTTTGCGAAATCCAAGATGACATGTAAAGATTTTGATGCAGTTTACAAGACACAGGGTCTTTTTATGAGTTTGGCGGTATTGCAGCAGTAAATCAGCCTGGAAACGACCAAATGGAATTACTGTTACAGCCACTTGGTCCTGTGGATTATCTACGGGATTACAATTGGTGGTAAAACAGTAATATTCCACATTTATGGAGCCATTGGGCATTTTTGGCAGTATTACCACTGGTGGAATTACTGAATGTGGTAATTTGCCGATTTTTAGAGGAAAAGTGGAGGACTTACCTCCAGATTCATGCTGATGGTAAATCCTCCAGATTTCCTCAACATGTTGGCAGAATTACCAACAGTTCTGCAAAACGTGTAAATTGGCAGTGCAGGAAAAGTATTGGAAACAGAATTATTGCCACTTTTGTCTCGCACTGCCAACCTTGTAATGTGTCCCACAGTGGGGACACTTGTCTAGGCCTTATATTTAGGTGGAGGCCCAACAAAAAAAATCACCTAGTGGAGTTTAGGGGAGTCGGTATTTAAAGGACACACCGGAATGTCATATGGGTACATCGCTTGTAAGCCAGCGGAGTGGCATGCCCTCGATTTGCATGCAGTGTTTACTTATTAAAGAGCTGTGAATCCTTCCAGTCATCTTCCTCAAATATGTCTGCCTGTTTCTGCTCATGTGTTAGTTGATGGGATGGAGATCTGTTTAACAGTGCTGTTGACATTCTTCACACTTTTTACAGACACAGAATTATGAATGTAATATCGATTAGGATAATGTTGTGTTATACATGCAACCGTTTCTTTCTCTAAAACATTTTACATACATATGGTATCACCTAAACTAGATGGGCACTCCTTTTATTAACCTTGCAAGTATGAAAGGCAGGGATGACAATGTTAAGTGGTTTACAGGTCATATGCAGATCCCGGTAATGTTTGCTTAATACATTGATTGATTAAAACATTTAAGGAAGGTTTCAGTGCTAAAATCGAGAAAATAACAGGCACATTTCCACCATACACAGAATATCTATTTGACGCATTGTTTCTCCTCTTGTATATCATTCTTTATTGATCCTTTAAAAGCTTTGCTTCGGTGGTAAATAGAAATCACGAGCGGGTCATAATGTTCTTGGAGCTGCAGTTTTTATAACATGGCTGCCAGATTTGGAAGAACTCTAAAGATTTGACATATTTCTTAAAGCTCAGAGGTCTTCTTCACTTGTGCAGAGTTTTAGACTCCCTGTAAGAGAGAGAGTGACATGATCGCATTTCACTTGCCATGCAGTGGTGCGGGCTGTTGCTAGACCGAATGCCACACTGAACCCCTCAGTGTAAACACACCATTAACTTGATACTTGCCTCCGTCGTTAGCTTTTAAAGCAAACCTGGAACGGGCATGATAACAGAGAGGCACACCTTCATTTGCACAACGTGTGCAGATGAAGTGTTGATTTCTGCTGAGTGCAATAGTTTAAGTTCTGCATGAACATCAGGGAGAGGGTGGGAAACTATCGATCCCATGACCCCAATGTACTCATCTAGCCTGTCAAATGTTTTCATTAGTTAAGTGTAAAGACAGAGGTAGAGACCACTTGCGATCACTGAGTTTGCAATAATCCAGAAAAAGAGCATCCTAAAATAGATTGGTGGCCCTTGAAATGCCAATATGTTTCAAGTTGCGTAACTCTGCCAATCAGGGGTGCAACACCACCTACATTCGGGGGGAGGGGGAGTTAACTGGTGATGGGAGGGGCAACTTCAGAAACTGGGTGGGGAACACTTATAGGGCCCGCCTCCTCTGCTCTCCCCCAATGGTTTTCTGGCATGGGTATCAAATGAAACATTTTGGAACTGTTGTCTTGAAGACTTGGTGTTATAGCCACCTTTCTCCATTATAGGCACTTGTATGGCGACTATACTGCTCAGGGAATCCTGCTGCTCGACAGTACACACTTTTCTGGGTATGTCTTTTGCTCGAGATTTTGTTCTATTGGATCTCATGAATTATGATTTTGATTTGTATTGCAAGTTGGTAATTTGCTACTGTATAATATGACAAATAATTAAATAACTACATTAAAAAAAATAAAACATTTTAATGCATAATATGGCAGTGAGAATGACAAAGTGATTGGATTTAAAGATTACATACACATTTTGTTGCTTTGATAATTTTTATATCTAATTCCCATGCATCCGATCAGGCATCACCCTTTAAGCAAAATTGACCACCAGGCAACCAGGCGGAAGTACAGTGTGCCACTGATCCTACTTCCACACGTATACAAACCATACATTTCTGTTCATTATACCATTATGTGCCAGTATAAATATTTTCATGCTGGCTGTGCCCATACATTTCCATTCTGGTTACACGAAAATATGCCAATACTCACATATATGAACATACTCATGTTTTCTTAGCGCATAATGCCAGTAATGATACTATAAGAAAACATCTCCATCTCAGTAAAAAAAAAGTTGAGCCACATTAATAAATGACTAGACTGGTTACTGACCAGAATGCCATTCTAGCCATAAAAAAAATATCATGATTACTTTATTATGGATGCCCACTAAAATGTTATGTTTAGCGAAATCCCCCTTTCCGCAACGATTCCTCACCCACCAACCACCACGCCCCTCCACCTCCCACCCTCTACCTGCCAGAATCAGCTACTCAGCTCAGCATTACACATAAGCACACACACACAATTACACATTCACTCAAGCATCCCATTCATCATACAGACCATTATTCACATGTGCACCCAGCTCCCCCATACATCAAACACTCATTCACATACACACTCACTCATTCACACATATATTACATACACACTTCTTGCACACATGCATACATACATAATGGACTAACATGAGGAGGTGCCAGTAGATGCAGAAATAATAATTTCATGGATCACAGGGATTCAGGGAAAAATGTGGTGCCTTCCAAATGAGTACTTATTCATGCCAGAAATACCATTAGATGAGAAGTAAGGGACAATAGTGCCACTAGAATTAGAGGCAGTAATAGAGGGAGGTACAACTGAATAGCAGTGCATGGAACAGACGACACAGGGTGACCATGGTGAGCAGTGATTGCTGTGGCAGAAGGATACAGGTTGACTACGGTTACAGATGAAGAACTATTCAAAGACAACAGATCAGATCAAGACATGAGGCCTCATTGCGAGTTGGGCAGCAGCCCCGGCACTAGTAGCACCGGGGCTATTAGCGCTACCGCCAAACCCCCGGGCGCTATTAGCGCAGGATCACGGGTTTGGCAGAGTGGTTATTTCCTATTCCCCACTGGGCCCATTCGGGAATCCCTCATTCCCCATTGGGCCCAATGGGGAATTTTCACGCTATTACTCCCGGCGGATTTCCCGCCGGCGATAATAGCACCGAAAATCAGCAAAGTTTCACCGAATTTTCCCCCAGCTGAGAGCTGGGGGGAAATCAGCCAAGGCCATGATTTGGCAGACCCTTAAATTCAGCGGTAATAGCGTTACCACCGTATTTAAGGGTTACTGCCAAACTCGTGTTGAGGCCCATGGTGTTCGAAATGAGTATCACATATTGGGCGAGAATACATTACAGAGAGGTCCCACAGATAATGGTGATGATGCTAAAAGCACTGCTGACATTTCTCGAGGAAGACTTGGCAAAGGTCCCAGCATTTTATGGACCACAAGTCCCTATGGTGTGGGGCTTCTGAAAGGGATAGAAGCAGTGAAAATCAAGCTGAAGCCAGGAGCCATTTTACTAAGAGTTAGGCAATATCCCCTGTCGAGGGAGGCAGAAAAGGTTATCTATAAGACCATTGCAGCACTAGTAAAGCAGGGCACCCTTGTGCCATCAGAATCACAGTGCAATACGGCTGTGTACCCTGTCAAAAAGGCGACGGGGATCATGGTGTTTTGTACAGGACTTGCCTCCTCTTAACCACATTGTAGAAAAAAGAGTTTCTTTTAGCTCCAGATCCAGAGATTTTGTGTAGCATTCCCACAGAAGATTCCTACTTCATGGTCATAGATTTGAAGAATGCGTTCTTCTCCATAACATTAAACCCAGACTCACAGGGCTTAACTACATTCCTATATAGAAATAAGAAGTGGAAACATACAAGACTTCCTCAAGGGTACTGTGAATCACCTTCTATATTCAACAGAGTACTCCAAATGGAATTAGGCAACGTACAGATGAAGAGCACAGTTATACGGTACGTAGATGACATAATGATTTGCAGCAAGACAGAAGAACAGTGTAGAAATGACTTAGTGCACATGGTGAGAGTACGAGCAGAAAAAGGGTACAAGGTAGACAAGGCCAAACTACAATATTGCCAGACAGAAGTGTTGTACATTGGGCAACTGATATCCCAATACGGGAGGAGAGTGACACCAGAAAGAGTAGAAGCAATACGCACGACAGCAAAACACACAACAGTAAGACAAATGCAGCAGTTCCTAGGACTAGGTAACAACTGCAGGGCATGGGTATTTGACTACAGCAGTTAAACTAGGCCCTTACTGAGTGCACTGATGAAAGCACAAAGAGGGGTGAATACATTACAATGGACAAAAGAGATGAATGAGGCATTTGACGAGCTGAAGGAAGCAATATGCACAGCTCCAGTGTTAGGGATCCCTGATTTTCAAAATGTTTTCTTTCTATTCTCACACTCCGATGGAGTGGTTATGACTGCAGTACTGACACAGAAGATGGGTATGGGTCACAAACCTCTAGCATACTACAGTGGGAAATTAGACCCATTAATGAGAGGACACTATGCAGTGGGCAAATCAGCGACTATTACCCTGGGATTCAGCACTACTCTTTATGTGAAGCATTCTCTCTTTGCAATACTGGAGAGACCGAAAAGTACATTGACAACACAGAGAGCTTTGTGGTACGAGGTGTTACTGTCAAAACCAGCTCTCAAGAAAGTGAGATGCAGACTTGTCAACCCGGCAACTTTCATTGCCGATATCTTACAGGAGGGTGACTATGCACACGACTGCACAGCAAACTTAGAACACCTCAGTGACACTCAAAAAGTACAGGATAACACACTTGATGAGGGAGACATGATTTACATTGATGGGTCGTCAACAATTGACCAATCGACCGGGGAAAGAAATACTGGAACAGCAGTAGTGAGACGGGAGGACGGGATGAGCGAGGTGGTGACAAGTGCACGTCTACTGTCACACTTTTCAGCATATGCACCAGAATTAGTAGATTTAAAATTGACACTTGAACTCATCAGGGAGAGGGAAATAACAGTGTATTTGGATTCAGCCTGTGTGACATCTTTAAAGACTGGAGGGGGGTGTCTGTACTCCTGATCTCTATATGGTAGAGGAGAGGCACAGAGGACCTCAGCCAAGGTTCTCTATATTGGTATTGTGGTTGAGCAAACAGGGCTTAGCTCTTAGGAGGTGATGCGGGCTGGTTCTTAAGTAAAGTGTAGTCCCCAGGCACCCACAAAGGACTGTCCATACACTGTATTAGTGACAACACAGTCTTTATATAATTAAGGCTCAAGGTTATATACACAATCACAATATTTCCCTTTGTGCTCAGTTTGTATACAATGGCAAATATATACACAGTTCTACTTGATACCCCAATTTTCATTAAAGTGCATCAGCAGTACTTAGTTTAAATGTCACACAAATCAAGTAATAAAGAAAACCAACAATAGATATAGGAGGACAGCAGTTGGTTAGAACAATCGGCAGAATACTGGTCCCGTTTACCTAGACACAGTTCTGTGTGGAGATCCCTCCACCTGGGCAACCTGTAAATAAAGTTATCATATAAACCCAGTCCATATATTGTTCACAAGAGTGTTATTTCCTTCTAAATAATTCTACAACCCTAAAGTACCTGGTATCACAGGGTTTCTACGCTGGGTCATCAACAGATCCTTCTTGAGTTGCTCCCTTTAAGGCAGGAGCCACGGAAAGTCAAGATTCCGCAAGAAAAAAGAGTGAACACTGTCATTGCGGCAGCAGCATTGGTTCTTGCGGTGCTCGTTGACGATCGGTCGGAAACGTCCTGCAAGGTGAAGCATGCTGTGCACCTCGACGACGAGTGTGCGTTGCCGCAAGGAGTCAATGAAGAACTTTGGCCCAGCAAGGGCATTGAGTCATCAGCGTCTCTGCGGTCTTCAGATGGCGGGAAACCTCCCGGCGGAGTCCCCTCGCTCGTCGGCAGCCTTGACTTTCTCCGGCAGGATGAAAGCGGTCGACAGTGATGAACAAGGGAGTCCTTGGATCGAAATTTTCTTAGGCAAAGGGAGCACTGTGGATCTGGTCGGCGATGGCGGTCGGCGACAGTTGAAGGCTGTCCGGTGCTTCTCTTTGTTCTCCTTGGCGATCCCCTTCTCGGGTTGGCAGCCTTTCGTAGGTCTGTCTATCAGGGAGCTTTGCCAAAGATCAGCTGGTGCATGATGGTCCCTTGTAGCTAGGGAAGAGGTCTCCTAGCCAGGTCCTCTCTTGGATCAGTTCCTTGAAGGCACAGTAGCTTTCAGATTAGCAAAGGACAGCAGCAGCAGTTCTTCCAGTGCGCTTTAAAGTTAAGCACCAGTTTCAACTTCAGCTTCTGAATGATTTCTAGCAGTGGGAGGCCCCCAGATATACTGTTTGGACTCTCATTCATTCTGCTGGGTCACACTCAGGCAACCAATCATTCAGATGGGCATTTAGACAGCCAATTGGCTCACAGTGCATTCAGGCCATTCTTCTCCATCCAGACACTGACAACAGAGAATGTGGATTCAGACAAGCACTCTGTCATTTGACACTACACACTGCATTCATACCATTTTCAGGCAGGGCTGTCTCAGTCATTGTGTCAACCACCAGATACTAGACACCTGTAACACGGAATGTGTATTCGTCACACACTCCATTCACCCAGGTCCCACCCCACGGGCGTACCCACAACATACAGTCATTGGGAAGGCTACAGCTGGTCTGGCCTGGATTTCCCCACAACACCATATATGGAACTTTTACTCAACAGCCAGTCAGGGGGAAGGGACAGAGTCAGGGCTTCCTGGGACTTTGGGGAAAGTAAGGTAACAGGAAACAGAAAGCAAGAGGCCACAGGGGCCATCTTGTTTCCAATCGGGAATCCACTGATTCCAATGACAGGGCCTGGGCATCCTAAAATGGAGGATGTGCAGGGCACCTGTCAATTCAGAACAGAGCTGCCACCAGCCCATACCCTGCTCTGTGGGCCACACAGAGGTTCCCAAAAACCTACACTAGGAGTACAGGGTTGTACTCCCACCCATGGATGCCATAAGCGTGTCCCAAGGGTCTGTTCACCACAACCAAAAAGAGGAACAGCCGCACCGCCAGGAGTCCCAAATGAACTCATGCATGGAAAACAAGAAAGAACATACATGATAAGAAGCAATAAAGGACAAGGATTTGGAGGCCCCGTCCCTCCGTTGAATTTCCAGCATCACAACATCCACAGTGTATTTTTGGCTGTCACATTGGCTTATGAGGGGTTTCAGACATGCTGATGGATTTTTGGTGCAGCACGTACTCCTATTGGGCAGCCTCATTGAGGCAATAGACTGCCACAGCAAATATCAGTAGTAAATTGCCAAGCCCACACAAGGGGGGAGGACCCCATCTCCAGGGCCAACGAAGCAGCAGATGCGGAAGCAAAAAATGCCGCCTACTTTGGGGATATTTAAGAAATGGATTCATTGTCCCAAGTGTGTGATTATGCATAGACAATGATACTAAAGGAAGGTTAAAACACATTACCAGTGACACAGATTATGGAGTTGCAGGGGACAGCACCCAGGGAGGAAAAGGAGCTATGAATAAAGAGTGTATGTACAGTGTCTCTGACTTATGATTTATGGTGGCAAAATAACACAGGGAAAATTGCAATGGCATTATCATTATTGCAAAATGCACTGACACAATTACACCATCCGACCCATACAGGGAAGGAGGTGCCTGATGCTCATATTGGAGAAACATGGTTCTGTCCTAACTTGGCAGAACAGCTGGTTGAATGCATATCTAGTAGGTAAACAATTTACTGCAGGTCATACATTGAAGTTAGTGAGAGGAGCCATACCTCGCCCAGTGAGTCCATTCAAGCACCTGCAGGTCGACTATGTCGACATGATCCAACTATGCAAAGGTTACCGCTACATGATAGTGTCTGTATGCACATTTTCCCATTCGATCAAAGTTGGTCTTTGCTGCCACCCTGATGCCCTTAGAGCAGCAGAATTCCTGGTCAAGGATATCTTCCCACAATGGAGCATGTGTGAGGTCCTACAGTCTGACAATGGCCTCACTTCACCAATGAGATGATCCAGCATATTACAACCTTGTTAGGAATCCAACACAAATTCTCTTTTGCATATCACCTGCAAGCAAACAGAATGAGTGAGTGCTTCAATGGCTTGCTCAATGAAAGTACAGTAACAACTAAAAAGACTCTTAACAAAAATTGGCTCCAATGCCTTCCCTTAGCCTTGTTTGTATTGCGCAATGAGCCTGGGTCAGACCAGCATTTAACCCCACATGAGGTCATAACAGCATGGCGCATGCAACTTCCCCTGGCTCCTCCCACTAGGGAAATCAAAGATGCAGAGAAGGTATCTGATGTATTGTGTCAGGAAATGTATGAAAACTGCACTTCCTTGCTTGCTAGTGCTTCTTTTATTTCTTGTCAACTGCAGAGAAAACAGGAGAGTCCTGAAGCAGGAGAAGAGACTGGCAGCAACAAAGCCAACAAGGACTTACTTAAGTAGCTACTGTTGTATCCGGGGGATCAAGTCCACTCACAAAATTTCTCCAGGAAGTGGGACACACCGCACTTTACAGGACCACACACTGTTGAACTGATTACTGAGCGAGCGGTGAAACCACCTCGGAGACATCAAGCCCTAAAAAGCGATGGCCTCTCCTAGCACCAACATCGTAAGGGCCAACAATCTGCAAACAGAAGAACAAACCAATAACTTTGAATGAGCACAACGCAGCAGAGGGCATTCAACGGTTACTCGGTCACGTGCAGCAAAGATAGGGCAAGGACTTCCTACACATCAGAGTGAGGGCACCCTGTCTGTTTTTTTTTTCTTTCTGCACACATTAATCGTGAAAGTGCATTTGTTCCATGATTCCTTGTGACCCTCTTCCTGAAACTTTCCAAGGCCAATTTGTCCAATTTGTTAGGAGATCAAACAGTACCAGAAGATGCCCTACCTTAATGTGTATTTCCACATCTTCATAGCTTATTTGTCCCAAGTATATCCACATGTGGAAAAGGGAAAATCCATATGTGCTCTTAGTTCTCTGTGACCCCAGAATAAAAGCTGTGTGGGAACAGCTATTTCTTCTTGCAATGGCAGACTATTCTGTTTGTGGGCCTTGAATTACTACAATATTAACCCACTAATGTTTGTTTTGTGCATTTCAGGTGGGCAACTGATATCTTCAACTACACAAGGATCCAAACAGGTGTAAGTGATGGAAAGCATTATTAAAAGAATGATGTTTGTGTCTTGTGTTTTATTCTCATGTATTTTTTCACCCTCATCATTTGGCGAGTATCCTATGTTACTAGAGATGGCGCTGTATCCTATACTAACACAACCCCAACTCTAGCAGGTGGAACAACAATGTCAAGTGGACAAGTGAGAACTGTGAGTACACTAAAGAGAGGTAGATGGTGTGCAGACATTTGGGTTGGAACTCTATCTCACTGATACTGCTCGACTATCTAACAACATGTGGTACATGCATATGACCAAAGTAGATTAATAAACCACTGGGGAGAGCTGGTATGTCTGCTCACTAATCACCTATGCATGAGTGCCATGAGTGCCTCCAGAACGTTTATAGCAACTGAAATACCAGCAACAAGAGCACAATGCCTTATGTACCTATCCATGGTTATTACCAAGGAAGATTGCAAGGGAGAACAGCAACATTGAGATGGATGTCCAAGACACCATTTCCCTTTGAATACAGTTATATAAAGACAATCGACATGATGAACAATTACTGGCAACTGGACTAGGCTATACAATACATTACTCACGGTCCACAGAAAAGAGAGAAAAAAACAATAACACTGAAAGAATTACCATGCCCTAAGAAAAGATGCAAAGAAATAGGAGAAGTACCGGGATGCTGGGAAAGAACACAAATGCTTGTGTATGGCCAAGTATACACAGCTGAAGGATGTAAGGAGGGAGTAGTCGTTAGGAGAAGAGGGTTGAAAAGGCAGGGATAGAAAAATAAAGGTATGAGGGGGCTATCCCTACAACAACACACCATTAAAATGTGGCAAAACAGCCCAGCCAGCTGAATTCATGGATTCTTCTTTCCCTCCTCTCCCCCCATCAACATGCCCATCTTTCTCTCCATTAATGAATTGATTTGATAATTTGTTAACTCTGTCCATGTGTCAATCCATCCATCTGCCCACCCACCCCTGCTTCTATCCATCTCTATGTCCATGTATCCATCCATGAGTTCCTCTGTCCACCCATTCCTCCATCTATCTATCTGCCCATTCATCCATCATTACCCGCTTACTTGATTTATGAGTTGGTAAGGTGGTCAGTCGCTCCTTTTGGTCCATCAATTCATTAGTACATCTGTTTATCGATCCACTAATGAACCCATCCACCTATCCATGTATTATGGCGGCCATCTATCCATTGAAATCCAAACCACTCTTTCCTGGCCTACTCACCCCATCTCTCCATCCATCCACTGATGCACTAATATGCTTTTTGCTGTTTGCATGCATATTCTTCCAATGAGGATCACACCTACAAATGTGTTTCTCCCTTTGTCCATCCATCTATACATGAACCTACATAGTTATTTTGCATTCATTGATACACCAGCCCACCTATCCATTCCCTGTTGACTGCACAGCCCATCACTTATTCTTACTGACCACATCAAAATATTCCCTTATCTATCCCATGGGTTCATCAGGCCTCGTTGCTGGACAACCTATCTCTTCATTCATCCATCACATCTATGTATTTCTCTATGGTTTCAACTGAGTTATCCATTAATATGCCAATGTTTCTCTCCACCCATCAGTTTGAGCATTCATCCGTCCATCCACCCATTAATTCACCCCATTCATCAATCCATCTATAAATTCAACCATACAAACCTATCCGTTCATTCTCACTCCCCTCTACCAGTCAATCTATCCCACGTCTTTCCGGCCTGCCCATCCACCACTTTTCCATCTAACATACCATGTCCCCAGTCCCTGTTCATCTGCCTGTCCATCCTATATTAATGTGCCTATCACCTATCAGTCTTTTCATCCTCAATCATTTTACCATTCCTATTCCATCCATCTCTCCGTCCACCCAACATACCATCTAGTCCTTGCCATCCATATACTCAAATCTTAATTTTGATTGCCCACTTGAATTTGCTCATCTAGCAATCATTCATCTGCATCTGTCCATTTCCACTTTACCCCCCCTTCACTAGCCCTGTCCTCCAATTTGGCATGCCCCCCAGGTTCCACCACATGCAGTAATCTTCACCACAATTAGGATCATCAGATGGTAGAGAGACTCCTTGTTGCCTCCCACAATCAAGATGGTGCCACCTTGGGAAGGGCCTTGGCTGGTTGGAAAGAATGGGATGTATACAGTGTATTCTCTCCCACTCTTCCAGCCACCTGAATGGCTGAGTACCCTTACCCGTTGTTATGTTAATCCTATTATTCTCTGTTCTTTCCTTTCTTCCTATTCCCATCTTTTCCATTCCCTTCCTTCCTTTTCTTCTCCCCTCATTCATTCTCTTTCCAACTCCTCTTCACTTCCTTTACTCTGCCTTCTCATTCTCCCCTTGACCATCTCTCCTCCATTCTCTCTCTCTTCCCCCTTTTCACCTCCTCATCGCTCTGTCATGCCCTCTCTCTATTTTGTCCCTTTTCTCCATATCTCTTCTTCTCTCTCACTTGCGCCACCTCCCCCTTGTTACTCCACCATGCTCTACTCTGCACTTTCATCCAGACTAACCTCTCTCCATTCCATAACCTAACATACTCCACACCATTCTTCTAGCTTCTGCTCAAAGAGCTCTGTGGGCTTGGGAAATGTTGTGTAATTTTGTGATCAGTGTCAGGTGTGTGCAAGGTTAGAGTGTCTCTGTGGATTGCGTCAGATCTATGTGAACTACCTATTCCATCTGATGTTTGTGGAGTGCATTATACATTTCCATGGCCTAGCTTCCCAAGGTTACAGATTGCATACCTGCCATCCTGGAAGCAATATAACACTGGACCTTACTCCAAAATCGCTCCCCAAAGAACACTGGGCTATCTCTTTGGAATCCTGCATGGTGTACCTCCTGATAATCATGGGACCGTGCAAACGGGAATGAGCGGGTTCATGCTCAACAATAGGCACTTGTGAATGACTACCCATTTAACAACGCTATGGTTTGCAACGGCTTGCTTCTCCTTCATGGCATTTTTATTTCAACGTTGCTTGTATGCTTTTCATTCAGTACTTTGTCTCTCATGGCAGGGGGTCTTGTTGAACCTTTCCTTTGCCACACCTATACTGATACTATGGGCTGAGTCAGGTTAGGGCTGTAGTGAGCTCTATTCAATTAGAATGTGCTCCGGGAATTCAGATTGGTTCCTTTAAGCTGCCTCTGCCTTTCCCTAGTGAAGGTGCAGTTGTGAGTCCCCGGCATATATTTGAAATCGGATCTTTTAGTGGGAAATCACATCCACACATATACACTGAACTGAAGTGGAGGCAGACGGGTGATTTAGTGTAGCCCTCTTCAACCTTTTTCTGTGTATATATGGAGGCAATTATCTTGGTTCAGTGGGTCAGTTTGGAGAGGAATAATAATAATAATAATAATTAATTTAATTAATTGGGGTAGACCTTATGGGGGTTTGATTGTGGGAATCAAGCATAATGTAAAATCTCGTCAGATTGAGACTAATTTAGGCAAATGTATTGTTGCTGTGGAATTTGAATTGTGGTTAGTGGATCATATAGAAAACATCTTGCTAATCAACTTGTACTCCCCGCCTGGTGCGATCCATATTGAAGCAATCCAAGAATCTCTGCATGAGACTATGGTAAAATGGTCGATAAAGCAGGGAAACAAATTGATTGCGATTATGGGGGACTTTAATTGTCACATGGGGGGAGGGAAATGGTCTACAAGTAATCCTTTCTTAAGGGCTGAGAGCAACATGCGCCAGATGAGAACTGATATGGTGGGATTACAATGGTTGAGTTTATTCAAATTCTGGGACATGGAAATGATTAATGGAAGATCGTTGGGTGATAATCCGGGCAAAGAAACTTGGGTAAATGGTAAAAGTAAGAATACTCTTGATTATACTTTTGTTACCCCGGAATTGGCTGTCCTGTTCCAGACTTTGTGGTGTCAGAGAATAATTGGAGTGACCATGTTTTACTCTCATTGACAGTTGCTCGTACATGATTAAACATGCTTGCAAATACCTGGGGATTCTGAGGGTAAATCATGCGGCCACACGTATTTGCTGGTCCGAGAAAAACATAGCTAAAGCAGCCGTTTATATAGCGAAGACGCATCATCCAGAGATTGACATTTTCCAGGAAATTACAATAGATAATATTGAAAACTGGATATCTGCCTTTTCCATAGAACATGCTTCTGCGAGTGTGGGACTAGCCTGGACTGAGCAATATAAGGTAAACAGATATGATTTGGAAATTAGGGATGCTAAAATATCACTGAGAACAGCAATTCACAAAGCTAAGACGTCTTGCCCCACTATACAGTCATTCCATTTACTGAGTAGATCGCTTAAGAACAAGTATAAAACGTGGATTAAGCAAAAAAGATACTTAAATAAATTCAAGCAATGGCAGGACACGGTGCATGTGTTATGCACGAAGAACACTTGTAATATATGGACAATATTAGGGGATGCTCGGGGTAAAATGGTAACCCCTATGATTAATCCTATCGGCGTTCAGAACAGGGAAAGATTTTTGTCAGAATGTAATATCGATACGGGAGAGAAAAGCAGTTTTATAAGGAAGATTAGTCCTCCTGTTCCTCGTTTCTCAATTACGATCAACCAACTTATTAATAAAATAAAAGAATTAAAATCATCCCAAGCACCGGGGCCGAATGGTTTGGCTAATGTCACTCTGAAAAACAAGCAGAGGTTCTGGGCGGAGCTCCTAAAGCTCTTGTTTGAAAAAATCTCTGCAAAGGGAAAATCCCAGACTTATGGCGTAGGGCAATATTGATCCCTATACATAAAAAGGGAGACAAGCTAGATCCAACAAATTATAGTCTATTGTCCATGCTGGTCTTCACTAGCAACATTTTTGCCAGTTTCCTATTAAAAGAACTTCAAAGTTGGATTGATCAGAGAGGTCTTCTTTATCGTTTCCAGAGTGGTTTCAGGCAGGGATATTCCACTACGCACAATTTGTTTATTTTGGATACCTTGCGTATGAATGCTACTAAAAAGGGGAATCCCTCTATCTATGCCTTAGTTGTAGACTTTAAAGCAGCTTTTGACCGAGTATGCATAGAGCTACTGTGGGCTAAACTAGAAATGCTTGGCTGTCCTCAAGGTCTTCTTTATTATCTAAGACTTCTTCATGACAATAACACGGTTTGCCTAAAGCTTGATTCACAAGGTAACATGACAGCACAAGTGGAGCAGAATCGAGGGGTTAAACAGGGGTGCGTCACTGCACCAATGTTATACAATCTATTTGTGCATGACCTCCCCTTAGCTTTTTACGAGGTACATAATTGTCCGCCGCGTATAGGGGGTGATAGATGCCCGGTACTGGCTTATGCAGACGATCTTGTCATTCTTGACCACACATTTAGTGGTCTGTGACGATCTGTGGAAGCAATTTGGTTATATTGTAAAAGGAACGAGCTGGAAATCAATTTGGAAAAGACTCAAGTGATGGATTTCTCCAGTAAAAAGATTCTGCGTATAAGACTTGAAGTCCTAGAATCTGTTATATGTTATACTCCTTCCTATAGATATCTGGGCATTGAGTTTGAGATGACCGATGACTATTTGCACTGTATTCAAGTTCGCAAAATCACTTATGGCTTATACAATATGCACACTGATTATCTTCAGTTTACATACAAACAAGTTACAATGGCAACTGTGTATTCCGAGGTTTAGCAGTAAGCCTTAGCACATGTCCCTTCACAATGCCGTTCAGCCAGTGTCCACGTTCGATATTTGCATTACATTGTGTCGATGTATGTCCGTGGATCAGGCTTATTGGTGCAGACAATCCTTAAGCCACAAGCCAGGCATGGGACAAGGTCTCTTTACTCAGCCTAAACATTCGGCCAACGGACAGTCTAAACATTAACTAAGGTGCAAGGTTCGGGAAGGCTCGGTTACAAGTTGGAAACATAGTCCACCATTTCAGAACACAGAGTTACTTTTGAACAGAAATCAAAATGGCGGATGATCCCAAAATGGCAGTGAAGTCAATCCAAAATTGTCACATTTCAAATGAAGTTTTCTTTACAGAGCGACTGGGCTAGGGCTTAGGCCAATATATATAAGAAAGGAGGCACAATATAATTTCCCATTTATCAAACCCTCTTTTGGCCTAAACCGAGCGCTAAACTACTTCTAGTCACTTTACGAGTAACACCACGTCTCAATGTCCATACACCCTGAATCACTATCAGACATATCGATCGCCATGAGGTCAGAAACAGAAATTTCCTTCAACACAAATTTGTTTGTCATTTTCTCTGTAGCGTGTACCTTTTGTCCTAACATACCCATCGCTTGTGCACAACATCCTCCTAACACCGAACATATGCCAGGAAGACACTGTATACAGCAACAAAAAAACAACAGAATAATTTTAACGTGCCTGTTCTAAACCATATAGTTATCCGACACCTAGTAACCTAGACTGCCTGAAATCCTAGTCTGCTCACACCAAGTGGCATTGCCAGTCACCAGGGATAGCTCTGCACTATGTCAAGCTTACTTAATATCTATACTATAATGGTCATGGCCACGCTTCATGCCCCCAGTACCCAGAAGTGCCATACTGAAGCTCCCCCATGCAAGCGCCTCCTCTCCCACCTATCACTCCCAAGGTACTCAACTACACTGGCCATACCAGCCCCTTGCACCAGGCCATACCAGGCCAACTAGCCTATACCTCTCATCCTATTCCAACTCACGGGAGAAACCTCAAATTACGCGCCAGACTCAATAAACTTTATGAACCACTTAGAAGATCCCTTCCCGCTATAAGGCGTACAATGAAAGGCCAACATACCAGGATATGTAATGGTCCCAATCCCCCACACTCCCTACCAGTGAACATAAATACCCAAACTTTCAAGCTCAAGACAAGTACTATCTCATCAAATTCTGCCCTAACTAAAATGGACCCTGAAGGACATTACTTTAATAGAGCACTCCATAATGTAAGATCCCTAGTAGCACACACCATCGACCTAGCTGACCTAATCATAGAAGCCAATCTAGACTTTATTGCTATAACCGAGACCTGGTTACACAGAGCGGCAGGTCCATCACTCATGCTGGCCATTCCCGACGGTTACACCATATCCAGGCAGGACCGAGAAGGCTCCCGTGGACGTGGAATCGCCATTATATCCAAAATAAACCTATCATTACGACTAGCCCCTGCCACAACCATGCAATCTTGTGAAACTCTCACTGCGAAAATCCCTATAAACAATACCCAAACTCTATCTATTCACCTAATTTACAGACCACCAGGTCCACTTGGGACCTTCGAGGAGGATTTGCACAGCCTTCTGTTCAACAATACCAAAACTACCTCACAATTGCTGGCAATAGGGGATTTTAACCTTGGCTTCAATGACCAAGCAGATGCTCATGCATCAACTATTGCCAACACCCTTAACACCTTAGGACTAACCCAAAAAGTTAACACCCCTACCCATGTGAAGGGCAGAATACTTGACTGGATCGCTGATTCCAACTGCTCAGCCATAGTCTCCTCTATTACGCTCCTATCCCGGACCGACCAGTCTCTGGTGTCCTTTAACCTACTAACCACTAAACCACCCACTCCAGCCCTACAGGTGGCTCTACCCTGCCCCACAAGAAACAAAAAGAATATTACAGTGGATAATATTATTCCCCTGATCCTTCCAACCTTAAATGCACTGCCAGACAACCTCGACCCTAGTGCATTGGTCAACGAATACAACAATATCATGCGTACCACTATGGACAAAGTCGCCCCACTCAAAATGCGAACAAGCAAACCTAAGACACATTTAAACAAGCGGTTCACACCAGAATTTAAGGCCCTGCGCTTAACCAAAAGAAAATGCGAATCTGACTGGAAACTATGTCCATCGAGGAGAACAAAGTTAACTTAACTAACATCTCTCGGTACTACAAAAATGAAATCTGCCTAGCAAAGGGTAACTCTTACAATGTTCACATTGCCAACTCTAACTCAAGTATGAAGGAACTCTTCTCCATCCTGAAACTACTTGAGTCTCCCATTGCCACACCAGATACCTGTATTAAGGACCACACCTGGTGCACAGATATCCAAACTGCCCTAGCAAATAAAATGACCATGCTGCAAAATAAAATCCAACTAAAAAAAGAATCCTTAAACCTCCCAAATAAGCCGCCACTCAATGACACCACCAACGACCCAACTAACAAATTCTCTTTCACTAAAACTACCACCTTAGAGGTAGAGAAAACCATCCTTTCCCTCAAACCTTCGAATTGCAAAGGTGACATCTGCCCAGCACAACTAATAAAGGACACTTCCAGAGACCTCTCACCATTCATTTCCAAACTGATAAACGCCTCCTTCGCCACAGGCAACATCCCGGCTAACCTAAAACAATCATGGGTGCTCCCGCTTCTCAAGAAGCAGACTCTAGACCCCCTCATCCCCACCAACTATAGGCCCATTACTATGGTACCTTTCTTACTGAAAATACTAGACAAGGTTGCCTATACACAAATTCAAAGACACCTTGAACTACATAATCTATTGGGAGCAAGACAATCTTGTTTCCGTCCACTCCATGGAACTGAAACTGCCCTTATCAATTTAAAGACCCAAATAGATGAACTGAGAGATCGAGGTAAGACAGCACTCCTCCTTCTACTTGATCTCTCAGCTGTTTTCAATCTGGTGGACCACAAGGTGCTTTGCAAACACTTGGACACTGCTCCACACTTCTCCACCCATGCCACTAAATGGATTGAATCCTTTTTCAGCGAGTGCACAATGAGAGTCTTCTCCCCTTTGGTAGCAGCCGACCCTTCACCAATCACGTGTGGAGTCCCTCAAGGCTCTTGTGTCTCACCGACCCTATACAACATATTCACTAAACCCCTCTTCGATGATCTGGACCTTCTAGGTATCACCTACACTAATTATGCAGATGATACACAGATTCTCCTCCCGCTTTCTGGGGATCACAGCAAGGACAGGGAGTTGGTGAATAGGGTGTACCTCATTATTCAGGCATGGATAGCATCCCATGGCCTCTGCCTGAATGATGATAAGACCAAGCTGATTATCCTGGGCACGCAGGCCAATATCAACAAGTTAGGCAAGGACTACTCCATGTTTAACATAGATGGCAATAGCATCAAGGTTTTGAGAGAAGTAAAAACACTAGGTTTCTATCTTGATTCCACCATGTCTTTAACCAAACAAGTTAACTCCTTAGCTACCACTACAGCTCACACCTGTAAATTAATAAGAGCAGGTAAACCTTTCTTATCTACCGATAGTTGCATGATCCTAGCGAGAGCCTTAATATTATCCTGACTTGATTATTGCAATGCCCTTTACAGTGGTGCTAACAAAACAATCACCAAAAGGCTACAAATCTTACAAAATAATGCCCTCAAAGCTGCTCTAGGCATAAATAAAAGGGAACATATCTCCTCTATCAGACACCAATACAAATGGCTTTCCACCGACAATAAAATCCATCTAAAAATGCTCTCCTTGATGCACAAAGCCCTCAAAACCTGATGGACGAAATAAAAGAAAAATCTCCAGTAGGCCTACAAGAACTCCCAACTCCAACTGCTTGGTAATTCCTAGATTTAGACTTGCTAAAACTGGCGGTACCAGTTTCCCCGTGCTAGCCGCTAAATGGTGGAATGCCCTGCCACACAACTTGAGAACAGACCAACCTTTCTCACACTTTAGAATGAATCTTATCAAACACCTCAATGACAAAAATATGTAAGGTACTGATAGACACTTGTGTTATGCTACTTTATCTGAATGTATATATATATTTTTAGAGATATATCACAATTGTAAATAATTATAGTAACATTGTATATAACTGACCGCCTCGCCTTATAGCAATGCCTCAACCTTCTGATCAGATATGATCCCTGCTAAGTCTGTACATACCTTCTCTTTATCACTGTAAATTATGTAACATTGTAATTCTATGTAACATTGTAAGCTTTGCATATTCTCTTCACTGCGCCCGGTTACCCTTGGGTCTGGCACGCATTACAAATAAACAAACAAACAAATAAATACCTAAAATAATCAGCAAGACTGAACGTAGCTTCCATCCCCAAGATAGCAAGAAGTCCCAGAACCAAGCGTTAAAATCCCAGTTTCCCTCTGGAACGTGCACTTCTGAATTTAGGACGTGCAGATTTTGTATTGCCTTAAAGATGGTTGGGGAGGAATCTGGCACAAAAACGCAACAAGTGGACCCCACTAATTTACATGCTCAACCACTCTCAGCCAGGATGACGTCTAATGCCATCCGGTTCTCAAGTGCCACTAACCTTATCGCTTTCTGTTCTAAAGTGATATTGTAGAGTATGTTAGTGGTCCGGTTGATGGTCCTCTCCAGTACTCTCGCTAGTCTTTTGATATCCTCAGAGTTTAATATCTGCCCCCAAAATGCTACAAAGGATTTCGCTACATCACCCAGAACCTGTGCTGAAGTATCGCCATTCTCGTCCCCCCTTGGATGAGCCTTAGAGATTTCTATGGTGCTTGCTATGAATATCATATATATAAAGGGAGACAAAGCTATAGTGTAGATGCCAGAAATACAGAACAACAAAGCTAAAGTGCTTCGAAAAAGGGACCAGTCACAGTTAAAAGATAATTATCAGGTTTTAATAGTAAATCATAGAGGTTAAAACAGCCAATTAAATGAAGTGGTCCACAGTACAAAACTTAAGATATCCAATGAAAGACAAACAAGAACAGGAGTTATGTGACAAGCTTGGATAGCTAGTTAAAAACAATGGGCCTCATTACACGGAAGGTGGTGAGCCATGGCGCTATTAGCGCCATGGCTCATGCCGGTAAAATACCGGCACCGCCTTGGCGGAAAGGGGATTTACCGCCCCATTCCAAGGTTGGAGGGGCGGTAAATCCCCTTTCCGCCATTGCCCTTCCCCATTCCCATTTCTACCCCATAGGGCTCTATGGAAATGGGGAAGGCGCTAATTACGCCACCGCAATTTTGCGGTGCCGTAATTAGCTCCGAGGTCCCTTAGCGGGTTGGATTTTAACGCCTGCAAGAAGCAGGCGTTAAATCCTCCAACCCGCAAAGGGACCTCGTAGTACGGCGGTAAGGGTTAACGGTCACCGTTGCCATTAACGGTGACCGTTAACCCTTACCGCCGTCCGTGTAATGAGGCCCAATGTATCAAAAGAACACAAATGGGTACATATAAAACATATAATGTAGTACCCTACTTCAGTTAGGATCAATGTGTCATAAATTTAAATCTCTGGTTACAATACAGAGAGATATCTTGACATGTTTCTGTTCCTCAAGGCAAGTATGGAACATTCATCAGGAGGGAAAAAAAATTGACAACGTAACCAAGTTACAATTGGAGTGATACTACTAACAGTGAAAATTTCATAGCATCTGTGAAATAAAAACAGAAAGACAAATAATCAGCTCATGAGTAGCAAAATGCATTGATGAGTTCAAAATCCATGAACAGAGGCATACAAAATGAGGGGACAAGTACCTCAAATGATGCCCGTGGGTGCTCTCTACTAAGAGTAGTAGGAGGTAGAAGACCACTAGGTCAGTCCTACAAAAGATAAAAATACCTATTACGTGCCATTAGAAGCTTAAAAAGAAGCAGAGTTTGTGCTTACAACACAGCAGGCGGAGAGACCAAAGTGCAAACGTAATGCTCTGCGCAGCAGAAGTCAAAAGGATTCTCCGGAAATCCGAAAACACTGGGAGGCATGTGTCAAAGAGACAGCAGACATGCTAGTCAACCCAGAACATAACCGGGGGTGTAGTGCAGTAAAATCAAGATCAGGGAATTACTACGCCCAAAGTGAAGGTGCAAGGGAATGCTAGGGATTACTGTGAGGAAAAAGCACTGCATCGAACAGAAGGGGGGACAGTGTAACGGTCACTTAATATCCCCAAACAGATAGTCACAACCACGGATGTGCCTCCGTGGAGACCGCTGTACACAGGCATACCTTGGAAATGCCAGGCCTGGAAAGGTCCGTAGATCGAAGAGGCAAAAATCGAAGGAAATTCTTCGTTCGGCAATAAATGAAAAAAATTTACAGATCTATCATAATAGGATGCTCGTAACCCAGCGGGCTGGACCGCGATCTTGAGCGCTTAAAAATGCGGCTTACCCAGTGCTGAACGTCCGCAGGAGGAAAAGTGCTCAGTGCTTTTTGGGAACGGCTCCGCGAGTGAATCTGCAAGCTCGCCAACGCCGATGCTTGCAGGTAGTCTTAGTTACCCGGCAGTCCTACTACTATGTTTAGTGGAGATACGGCGAGTGCATGGCAAAACAAGGCGGCCATTTTAGAATGTAGGGTCAGTGCCTGGAGAACAGTCGCCCAAGGGTGAACTGTGATAGGAGGGAGGAAGGGAGACTAATAATAAAGGCCAACCGGTCCACAATTAAATGCATGGGTCCAGAGTAGTTCAGAGAAAGGCCAGAGATCTAAAAAAAAGAATGTTTAGAGAGAGGTTCTCGACACACCTAAAACTAGGTGGAGGGAGGCACCGGTAGAAAGCGTGGAAATGGTCACTAGGGCAGAATGGAACACAAGCATGTGGGTGATTAGATATTATGCCACTCAATAGTTTAATTGAGATCAATCACATCACTGTGCAGAGTATATATCATTTCTTGCTCCATCTTCAACAGTTTCTTTTCGCGTGCTGAATAGTTAGTTCCTTTAAGGGCTAATAGTACATACCATTTAAAATCCTCATGGTTGTGCTTTTGAAGTTTGAAATGTTTCACCATGGGAGCATTTTCAGTTCTATTCTTCAGGCAGCTCCGATGTTCCATGATTCGGGTTTTCACTTTGCGAGTGGTCTTGCCCACATAATGCAGTCCACATATACACGTGACCAGATACACCACAAACTCAGTGTTACAATTTGTCAAATTCTGTTGGGTCCAGAGCTTTGAAAGGCCAACATCAATAACTTTCGTTTTAGAAGTCAATTTGCAGACACCACAAGAGCCACAGGGGTAATGCCCGGTGGCTTCAGGAAGGACCCATAGTGTGATTAATCTAGGCTCAGGGATATTGAGACATTTAAGTTTACTGTTGCTAACTCTGTTGCCTATAGTGGTGCTCCTTTTATACGCAAAGATAGGCAATGGCATCGCTTTGGTTGTAGTTTTAAAGATTTTCCAATTTTTCTTGATGATGTAGGTAATTTCAAAACTCTGGTCAGTAAAGGTGTTAACACAGACAATATGATCATCTTTAGGTTTAACCGGTTTAGGTTCAAGTAATGCTTCACGATTGTTGTTAAAAGCCCTTTTCACAGATTTTTTCACCAGTTTTTTAGGGTAGCCTCTCTGTCTAAGTTTTTTACTGAGTAGTAGCCTCAGTCTAGTATGTTTCTTTATCCGAGCTATTCCTCTTGAGGCGTAAAAATTGGCCAAAAGGAAGGTTATCACGTAAATGTTTAATGTGGTGACTAGAGTAGTCCAAAAGGGAATTCTTGTCAGTCGGTTTGTGGTATGGTTTGATTTTGAGGACCCCATTGACAGAAAAAATGGTGAGGTCTAGAAAATTAGTAGATACGTTACTAGAAGTCATGGTGAACAGAAGGTGTGGGTTAAGACTATTTAGCCATGTGAAGAAATTGTTGGCCTCTTCTACAGTGCCTGTCCACAGTACCAAAATGTCGTCAATGTAGCGACTCCATTTAGCAATGTTGGTGCTGAAAGGGTTAAGATTATTGTAAATGTGGGATTTCTCAAAAGTCTCAACATGAAGATTGGCTACACTCGGAGCCATGGTCGCCCCCATGGCTGTTCCCTCGATTTGCTGGTAGAATTTGCCGTTGAACTCAAAGTAGTTGCGTTTCAGTGCTAGTTCTACGCACCACAGAATGAACGAGGTGGGTACCGGATCGCTATCTTCGCGGGATAAAAGTATTTCTTCAATGGCGTCCAAAGAGGCTTGTTGAGGAATATTAGTGCAGAGTGAGACAATATCTAAGCCCAATAACAACTGTGCACCTTTCTTAGTCAATTGTATACCGGGCTTCCTCCCTGTATAAGCTGCTTGCTATGAATACCCCGGGTAATAAAATCCCTAAATAACAGGTTCCCTGCTAATCCCTAGGTAACCATGGGAAAGCTTCATTACAGCAAACAAAGTAGACAGGTTCGCCTAGGTACAGAGGTCTGTCGTCAGTGGTCAAGATCGCAACGTTGGCGTATCCCTTGAAATCACAAATTGACTGAGTACCATTCCTCTGTATGCAGAAAGAAAGTGAATCAGGGCTGTGGTTAACAGTGTAGGAAGGTGGCATGGCATCCCTATTGCCTATAGGAGCCATCTTGAAAGAGATCAGAGATTGAAAAGGACGAGACAGTCTATCAGAAGGCCTAATAGAAGCAACATTAAGCTTGCTCCTATTTGCAAGAGTGAGCATCCCAGGGGCGTTAGAACTCGTTTCTCAAAATCATTCAAATTCATTCCATCAAGGTTCCCTGAGATGCTATCGTTCCATGGGCCAAAGAACAGTGCCCTTCAAGAAGCATAGCATGCAGTAGTGAAAGGTAAAGGATGAATATACCAGCCCAAAACCTTGTCTCCGTGTTGCGGTACATGCGAGCAGACCCAACAATTAGACCTATAAAAAATGGCATGTGTGCCATTCATTATGAGTAATAGAGTGTTATTGTGGTAACTCTGTCTATGCTGAGAGTCTCTAGGAGATAGAGTGTGCAGATGCACAAAGGTGTAGAAACACTAGGTACATTTTCAGTGGGTAACAGAATTTCAAGCGGATGTACTTCTTCCAAATACCAAAATCCTAAGACAATTACTATTGTGAAGCCGGTTAACATAATCACAAGGCAACAATACGTTTTCGGGGACCACGCATTCAATTGTTAATTGTTACAATTTCGCACACAGTCTCTTATTTGTTCCGTACGAGTGGGAGCGGTTGCAGGCATTATTTCTTCAAACGAATACTCCAGAGTTTGTTTGCTGGTGATCTCCTAATCGCGCGTTTTCTTAGTCCTTCCCTAACCCCAGCCAACAGAATTCCTTACGTGTAAAAGAACGGGCCAAAAAGACAACCTCTCCGATGATTTTTCCTAGTGGCACAGCCGCACCGTGCTGTAAGTCTAGCTCCGTGGACGCAGATCGTACCTTGTGACTCCTGGTACTGCATGATCTGCGAACAATGTGTCAGGGCTTCCTGATGGAAGTGGTGGATCCGCGACAGACCCTGACAATGACGAAAAAGGATCTGTATGAGAGTGTGGAGATAAAGCGGCTGTTTCCCCAGGGCCCACGGGCTCAGGGAGAGTCTCCGAAGCACTCTCGATGCTGCTCGATGCTACGTGATCGTTGGTAGCTGCACTGTTAAGGATTTCTATGTTTTCTGTATCGTGTGGCAAAGGGAAGGGAATCCTCTTGATATGTGATGCGTGGATCCAATGCTTTCACCCAGACACTCGTACTGCGGTCTGTGTGGCCAATAGAACTTGATGCGGACCCCACCAACGCGGTGCAAGGCAGGATGCTCTTTCAAATGATTTGACGAGAACCCAGCTTCCAGGCGGTATGCTTTGACCTGGGCCCTCCTACTTTGCGGGGAGGGCTTCTCTCACCTGTTGATAAATCAAATACAGATTTTTAGTTAACTGGCCACAGTAGTCTGAAAGAAGTACATGTTCAATGTCACGCAAAGATCGGGGTTTACGTAGGTTCCAAATGTTAGCTGGCCTACTCATAACCACCTCAAATGGGGAGAGCCCAGTCTTAGTCTGTGGGGTCATTCTCATTGACAACAACACGATCGGTAAGGCGTCCGACCATTTCAGTTTGGTGCCGGCACACGTCTTACTGAGCTTGTTCTTTATGATGCCATTATGTCTCTCTACCAAACCAGCACTCTGAGCATGTCTAGCCGAATGGAACCGTCTATCGATCTGTAATCCCGCGCATATCTGCAGAATTATGGCATCGATAAAATGTGGACCATTGTCTGACCAGAGGACTCTTGGCAAACCAAACCTAGGAAAATATTCCTTAAGCATGATCTTTGCCGTTGTCATTGCTGTGGCATCTTTAACAGGAAAGGCTTCAACCCATTTACTAAAGTCGCAGATAACAACTAGTACATACTTATAGTTATTACAATGCTCCATTTCAATGAAATCAAAGTGGATGACCTCAAAAGGGACAGAAGGTGGACCACAACTACCCCTTGGAGTTGATGTGCCCTTTCCCATATTATGCTGTAGGCAAATCATGCAACTATGAACAAAACATTCAACTACTTTGGAGATTTTATCATTCACCCAGACATTTTGTAACATTATGGAAACCTTTCGTGCACAGATGTGGGTGGCGCCATGAGCCATAGCGACCATCATTGTAATGTACGCATCTGGCAGCATCCATTTTCCTTCTAACTTGTCCACCCAACACCCATCATCATCCAATCTTGCTAAACCCTCAGCCCATTTCTTAGATTCCTCTAATGTGGCATCAGCTTGAATACTCTTTACAGATTCGATACCCTCATCCAAAGTACAAACATTAGTGGCTTCCCTTGAAGTATACATTTCTGAATAGAGATCAGTGGCAGTCTGTTTTGCTATCTGGTCAGCGAAAGCGTTCCCTTTTCCCACATCATCTATGATTTTCTGATGCGCTGTGCATTTCATGATTGCTAACTGAGTGGGGAGTGCAAGTGCTGAGAGTAACCGTACTATCAAGGAGCCGTACTGGATCTTAGTTCCATGTGAAGTCAAGAAACCTTGTTCTGTCCAAAGTCTACTGAAGTTGTGGACCACCCCAAAAGCATACTGACTATCAGTATATATATTTACTGTAAACCCTTCGGAAAGTTCACAAGCTCAGGTCAATGCTATAAACTCTGTGGCCTGCGCTGAGTTATGCGTGATTCTCTTGGTTTCCACAATCTTGCTCAATGTGGTGATTGCATAAGCAGCTGTGGATGTACCATCTGCAAGTTTGAAACAGGAGCCATCACAAAACAGCTCCCCTTGTGGATTGTTCAAAGGAGTATCTTTCAGATCGATACTGTCTTTAGTTTCATGCTCTGTGGTGTAAAGGCAGTCATGCGGGAAAGGTAAAAGTTCAGGTAAAAGTTCAGCCGGATTCAGGACGCAACACCTCTGAATTTTAATGTGCGGAGCAAACAAGATCAATTTGTATCTCGTTAATTGTGCCGAGGTGAGGTGTTGTGTTTGTGTTCTGTTTAACAGAACATCTATAGAGTGAGGTACCATCAGGGTTAAAGCATGGGTTAAAGCATGGGCAAAGGTAAAAGTTCAGCCGGATTCAGGACTCAACACCTCTGAATTTTAATGTGCGGAGCAAACAAGATCAATTTGTATCTCGTTAATTGTGCCGAGGTGAGGTGTTGTGTTTGTGTTCTGTTTAACAGAACATCTACAGAGTGAGGTACCATCAGGGTTAAAGCATGGCCAAAGACCATTCCCTCGCTCTGTTTTACAGACGCAGCAGCGGCAGCTCTCAAACATCTTGGCAAAGCACATGCGACAGGATCAAGGGCGGAAGAAAAGTAGCCGCACAGCCTATTCTTCCCTCCATGTTCCTGCGTTAATACAGCCAAAGCACATCCATCACGTTCATGCACATACAACACAAAGACCTTTTCATAATTTGGTGTGCCCAAAACTGGTGCCGAACACAGTGAAGTCTTGAGCAGATCAAATGCTTGCTGGTGTTCGAAGTTCCATGGCAATGGCGAAGAAATGCTCTTCTTCGTCAATGCCAACATTGGTTTAATAGTTAACGAGAAGTTCGGGATCCACTGCCTACAGTAAGAAGCCATTCCTATCAAGGCTCTGACTTCCTTCTGTGTATTTGGGACAGACATGCTAGAATTGATTTTTATCTGCTCAGGCGTCAACCTTCTTCCCTCCTTTGACAGGAGATAGCCTAAATAGGTGACTTCCTGTCAACAATAATGAAACTTTTTGAGGGAAGCTTTGTGTCCATGTTTTGCTAGATGAATAAACAACAACACAGTGCCCTCATTACTGGAACTCTCTGAGTCAGCAGCTAAAAGTAGATTGTCCACATATCGGAGCAGTGTACAAGTGGTAGGCAACTCGAGTGTATCGAGCTGCTCTTTGAAAGCCCTACTATAGAAGCTCGGACTCTCCGTGTAACCTTGCGGTGCACGGGTGAATGTAAACGAGCGTCCCCCTAAGGTGAACGTGAACAGATATCTGCTATCCTTGTGTATAGGAATGCTGAAGAAATCATTCTTAAGGTCTACAACACTAAAAAAAAGTAGTAGAAGCCGGAACCATGGTTAATATTGTCATCACATCAGGCACAATAGGGAATTGTGGAGCGACAATATTATTGATGGCACGTAAATCAATGATGAAACGAAAAGGAATTGCATTATTGCCTTTTTTGTACACAGGAAAAATCGGACTATTGGACAAACTACCTGCAATTTCCTCAATTACTCCACGATGTGCAAAATCAGATACTATGCATTTCAAAGCTTGCTCACCATCAACCGAAATCTTATACTGAGGAATACGTGGCAACTTTACTCCATGTTTCAAAATGATCTTAACAGGTTCAATTTGTAGAACACCAACATCATTGTCATCAATGGCCCACAAACACTCCGGAACATCACTAAATTCCGGCGGCAAAGGTCTAGTCAAGAACTGAGAGACAGAAAGTTGCTGTGGTGAAATTATCAAATGCACTCCATCCGAAGAACAATGAATTACCACATTTAATTCTTTCAACAGATTCAACCCCAACACATTCTCTCCAAAGTTCGTAGTCAAAAGAAATGGACAGTGGTCCGTGAATGGACCCAAAGTAATTGGTACCGGTGAAGAAACCGGACAAACTACTGGCGTACCAGAAAACCCTACAGAAACATTGGTTTGCCCTGACAGTGGAATGTTTGGAACCCGTGAATGGTCAATGGAACACTTTTGTGCTCCTGTATCTATCAAGAATAGATGTTTCCTATTTCCCACTATCATTTCAACGTAGGGACCTTTCTGATTAACGGGAATAGACATCGGTTCCAAACCCTGCTTCGGGCAATCCTAGCAAAACAGAATGTCATCAAAGGGAAGTTCTTCAGAGAGATATACAGCAGAAGGATGATCAAAAATGTTCCTATTATCCACACTCGGTGCCTGATTATCATGTGAAAAAGGTTGTGAATCTTGAGAAAACTGACTTCTACCAGGACCCCCTGGGCGGCCTCTGGATTGTCTACCCATGTTACCAAATGCGTTATTCGACCTCTGCTGGAGGATCGGGCATTGTGCACTCCAATGACACTCTTGTCTGGAATAAGCACACTGGTTCATGTTTACAGGACCCAATGACATATTTCCCTGTGGAGCATACTGTCCCCTAAATTGGGAAGTACCCCTTCTAGGGCCTCTAACAATTTGTTTTAATAGAACTTTAGTTTTCAGGTCTCCCTTTCTCTTTTCAATTCTTTCTTTCTCGTCATTGACTCGGTTCTCATAGTACTGAGCCATATGCAATACTTCAGACTGAGACTTAGTTTGCCAAGCGCTCTCAGAAGACATCATTTGCGACTGAATGTCAGGCAACAATCCACGCACAAATTTGTCTACAAATAATCGTTTTCTAGACTCTGTGCTTAAATCTTGTCCACTGTAATCCGAAAACACTTGTTCGAACTAATTAAAGAATTTGGTAGCACCCTCAGATTTCCCTTGGACACAAGCAGTAAGTTTGTCCCAAATAATCCTTCTTTCAGGAATTATAGCTTTCAATTTTGTGACTATTCTATTAGGCAAAGTCAGTATTACATGTGGCGGTCTCTCGCTAGCTGGCCTTTCTCTATCTAATCAAACTATATTTACCCATGTGTCTCCTAACCCTGGTACATCGTCAACAGTCCTAATCTGTTTCCACAAATCTACAGGTAGGAGCATGGGATATAACAAATCAATATCGCTCAAGGTAAACACTGATGACTGCAAGACAAATTCTATCTCTTTATAGAACCTTGTCGGGTTCTTTCTATTATCAGGAATGGATTGTTTTATGGTGTTCACTTCCTTTCTTGAGAAAGGGACGAAAAACAAACTGCGACACATACTGTGCAGGAATATCCTGAGCAGCAGTACCTGTTGCAGGATTAGCTGGAATTTCGACTTTTGGGACAAATGTCGGCAGAACCTCTCTCATAGGCAACTGAGAGATAGGAAACTCTGAACGCTTACTGAGCAACAGAGCTAAATCGAGCACTAAAGCAGCTGAAGGAGTGTTAGATGAAAAAGCTCTCTTGTACATATTCAATAATTCTGTGGGACAACAAATCTTTCTTTTTATGCATTCATCCTGCAGGTATTCTACCATTACCTGTATCACTTTCCTCTGCATTTCTGGTGTATACTGACTATATGTGTCATATACTTCTACGGGACATATCAACATGTCTGAAATCCACCCAATTGCATCCTTTGTGCAAATTCGCATTTCCTTATTTATCGACTTACAACAAGGCAGGAATCATTTCTGTACAAACATAGCTTCCAAACTATCACCATCAGTTTCTTCATTCCGTAACCTTTCTAACTCCCTTCTATACTCAAAAACCCTCTTGACGTGCTTATGTACTTTCTCTGCAGTATCTCTTGAATATGCTAAAACATTCAGATCCCTCAACCTTTGTGGGAGATCTATATCATCTAGTCTGTTCCACATTACACATAAGTGAATTCCCAACCCTTCAATGAAAATGTTTTTCTCAGGAAAACTTGCTAAATTAGAGAGTGTGGCAAAAACATCAGCTTGTTCACCCTTCTCCATGCATTGGGCCTCATTACGACCCAAGCGCAAAACCATGGTGCTAATAGCACCATGGTCCATGCCGGTAACTTACCGACTCCGCCATGGAGAAAGGGGGAATTACCGCCCCATTACAAGGTTGGCGGGGCGGTAATTCCCCCTTCCTCCATGGCCCTTCCCCATTCCCATTTTTGCCCCATAGGGCTCAATAGGAATGGGGAAGGCGCTAAGGGCCTCATTACATGGATGGCGGTGAACCATGGTGCTATTAGTGCCATGGTTCATGCCGGTAAAATACCGGCACCGCCTTGGTGGAAAGGGGAATTACCGCCCTATTCCAAGGTTGGCGGGGTGGTAATTCCCCCTTCCACCATTGCCCTTCCCCATTCCCATTTTTGCCCCATAGGTCTCTATGGGAATGGGGAAGGCGCTAATTACGGTACCGCAAATTGCGGTACCGTAATTAGCTCCCTGGTCCCTTTGCGGGTTGGTTTTTAACGCCTGCAAAAAGCAGGCGTTAAATTCCCCAACCTGCAAAGGGACCTTGTAGTAAGGCGGTAAGGATTTACTGGTACCAGTAAAATACCGGTACCGGTAAACCCTTACCGCCATCCGTGTAATGAGGCCCTAAGTATGGTACCGCAAATTGCGTTACCATACTTAGCACCAAGGTGCCTTTGCGGGTCCCTACTTTAACGGCTCGTGTAGACCAGCCGTTAAGGTCGGGTCCAGCAAAGGGACCTCGTAATCAGGTGCTAATGGGTTAACGGTGCCGCAGCCTTTTACGGTGCTGTTAACCCATTAGTGCCAGGGTCGTAATGAGGCCCATTGTCTAGCCCATGCAGTCAAATTGCGCTTTCTCTCTTTAGATACAGTATTATGAGTTACAATCTTTGATTCCGCTCCCTTATCGACTACAAGTGGGACAGAACCACTTGGATGAGAAAGAGTAGACAAATCTTGTATATTCAGTAACAAAGGTGCTGTCACTGGTGCAGAAGCCAAATCTACCAAACCCGTAACAGTAGGCAAAGGCGGAGGAACAAGTGGAGAAGCAACGATAGGAGGAGGAACAACAGCCAGAGGAGGAGGAACATTAAGAGGAACGATAGGAGGAGCAGGAACTAGTACGGGAGGAGGAACAACAGCAGGAAGAGGCAAAACAACAGAAATAGGTACATACAGAGGTGGCACAGTGGCACCAGGCCTTTGTTCATTTAGAAGTTTATCAATTAGTTCATCAGATACATGAAAGTCTTTAGACGGATACATTTTCTGAATAACAAGTGAAAAAGCCCTATCCATATTCCTAACTGACTCAGACTGTTTATTTTGATCGTACAACAATGCTTTTTCGGCATTGGACATTTAACGGTGCACATGTTTTTCCCTACTATTAAAAGTAGCGAAAAACTTGCTGCATAGCTTCTTTCTCCCAATTCTGTAATGCATCAAATGCTGCAGGTCTAGCCTTTTTCTTTGATAATATAGACTCTAAATATTCTATACGAGGAATTTCAAAATTACCATTGGTTGGCCACTGAAGTTCGGAAGCATGTCTAGTTTGTCTGTGCCAAATATCATTAAACACTATACTACCAATGCCGTGCTTACTGTACATAGTACACGCCGGCGACCCCTCCTGTGGCGCCGGTCGGCCAAATTCCAAAGATTGTCTGTCCTTGCTGGATAATGCCCTGAAACAGGCATACAATTTCTCAGGCATATCAGATTACTGGTGTTACCTGATCAATAATTGTACTCGCGAGTTCAATGGCCCAAAACAAATTATCAGGATTCTTAAGAATCGGGTCATGACTCACCTGATCAAAGAACTAAGGAGGTCCGATCGGATTTCTAAGGACACAAAGGACCCACGTGGTTGGTGATTTCAGCAAAACTGCCCGCCTCGATATATGGACCCTCGTCAAGATGCCGTCTTGGACCGCGGGCTCACCGTCCAGGGATCGGGTCATGCAGTACTGTTGAGGTATTGCTTCTCATCCAGGAAGGGGCCCCCTTTTTCACCGCCCAATCCCGGTCCGATAGCCGCTTCAACCTTCAACGAGATGGCATCAGTATTGAGGGTCCCTATTCGGGCGCCATCTGTAAAAGCAAGAGGAAATATCGAGGCTGAGTACCACAAAAGGAAATACACCAAACATGGGTTTATAAAGGTTAACCGATCTTTAATACTGTACAGTTTACAAAGAACAAAATCAGATAGCTATCTGACCCTCAGTACATCACAGTGAATACCAGCCCTTCAGTGTGAGAAGTGAGAGGTACCGGTCATCTAGACATTCATGCATTTATACATTTCAGAAATAACGTCCAGCCCCTCTGCAAGTTAATAATCCATGGTCGAGAGTTTGTGCCGACTTCACTTATGGCTTATACGACAATATGCACACGGATTATCTTCAGTTTACATACAAACAAGTTACAATGGCAACGGTGTATTCCCAGGTTTAGCAGTAAGCCTTAGCACATGTCCCTTCACAATGCCGTTCAGCCAGTGTCCACGTTCAATATTTGCATTACATTGTGTCGATGTATGTCCGTGGGTCAGGCTTATTGGTGCAGATAATCCTTAGACCACAAGTCAGGCATGGGACAAGGTCTCTTTACTCAGCCTAAACATTCGGCCAACGGACAGTCTAAACATTAACTAAGGTGCAATTCAGCATGGCTTGGTTACTAGTTGGAAACACAGTCCACCATTTTAGAACACGGAGTTACTTTTGAACAGAAATCAAATGGCGGATGATTCCAAAATGGCAGTGAAGTCGATCCAAAATTGGCACATTTGAAATGCGGTTTTCTTCGCAGAGTGACTGGGTTTAGGCCAATATATATAAGAAAGGAGGCACAATATGATTTCCCATTTAACAGGTGGTCCTTTAGGACGAGGTAATAGTATCTGAGATGGATGGGGATGAAGACCTTACTCATATATCAATAATCAGACCGACTCAGGAAGTTTGACAAAAACACAACTGTTTTAATTACACGTGTTAAAACGGGGAGTACAATGGACATCAACGGACACCACACAGAATTCTCTCTCAAGGGTTCCTCAAAGCATTCCATGAAAAAACACTGCTTTATACAAAACATGACGTCATAATACGTGGCAAAATAAGAAAATCTACTAGGGCATATGATAGGCTTAAAGGGAAAATCTAAGCATACTTTCTATAAGGTTGGGGATCGTGATTGGATCTCTAAGGTCAGGTGGACAACTAAGCCCATTAAACACTACAGTACGTTGAGGGAGTGGCAATGCCCACTGCTAACTGACCCTCATTTAGGTTATTCACCTTTAAATACAGACACAAAGGTTAGAGCAGCTACTAATACTGTTTTTGCCAGGTGATAACCAGGGGAAAACCAAAGATGTACCAACAGGTTAGTGCTTCCACTGCATTAAATTATGAAGCACAAACAGGTATGGCTACAGGTGAACAATTGTATTGATATACAAAACTATAGCACCAGAAATGGTCACAATGATAAAAGATCTTAGAATGGTTATACACAAATGTTAAAACACAAACTTGAATCGATAAAGACAGTGCAAATTTGTTACAGAAAGCAAATAGATAGGTCAAGGGTTGTAGATCAATTGCCCTGAAGTGTCAGTGGTGTCATGAAAGTGTCATGAGTTGTGAAAATACGCATGTAAACTAAATCCAACACTCCATTCAAACTCTCCATTACTCATTCTTCCACATACTAGCAAATATTTCCAACATGTTTCATTCCGGAACGAAAAGAGCAAAAGGTGCAAGGAAATTCGTCAGGGACTGTTAAGGGGAAACAACATAAAGTGCACTGTAATGAACAATGTGCAAAACCTGCTAAACCAGACAGGGGGTTATTCTGTCAATTCAGGAAGCAATCTGAATTTGCAATAGGCACTCCAGAAAGTTCACTTCATGACCTTTAATGCTCAGTGTAAGGTAGATGGTGGGTCCAGAACGTGGCTATTGGTAACACTGTGTATGACCTGAAAACAATGGTGAAAGACAATGGGGTAAAATCCATTTGTCTGATAAACATATGTCTGAAAATCAACACAATGTTTTGGTGGCCCAACAATATAATGGGCCAATTCAAAAGAGGGCACCTGAGTTGCCCTATGGGCATGCAGTAATAGGTAACAGCATAAGAAGGAAACAGCAATGCCAAAACGGACCAAGGTAATGGAGGAGGTGCCTAGTCACCTACAACAACTTCATGGGCCCCAGACGGTTCATATAGAGCTAGTTACATACAGGTCATCCCCAAGATGAGGTGAAAGAGCCTATATGTCTGTGGATATAGACACTTTGTAAAACATGTGGTCAAATGGCTAGAAGACAAATCTTTTACCCTGAGCCTATCTGGTCACCGTTGTTGAGATTTCAGATGGTATTCTGTGGGAGCAGACAGATCGCCAGCTTCTAGTCCAGTTATTCCATGCAGAGAACCAGTGATGTTCAATAGGTGAGGTGAAACCACAACTACCCCGTAGGAACTGCTATGGAACAAATACAAAGCAGAGCGGTCAACGTACTGCTATTTGTTATTCCATTGAACCGTGTATCACTGTTTGACCGTATAGACCGTGGCATACTGTGTCAAAGACATAGGATTAGTACCTTGTTAGCTATTAATGCTTCCTCCTTCAAGGGCTTCTGCCGAGGTAGCAATTTTCTGCCTGCCGCCTGTGAAGGGGTGGGTGTCAATGTCGTCAAATGCAGTTCAACGTTAAAGTCTGTTGTGCAGCGGCTATTGACCAAGGCTATTACACCGTTCTAAGTAACGGCATGCCGGGGTGAACTGATGGGAAAGAGTGAAAGACGGAATGAAAAGCAAAGAAGGAGGGGGAAGAGGGGACGCAATGTCCAAATCCCCGAAGTTCTCTCCCTTGCTCAGCTGTCTATGGCTCGGTCATATTCCGGGAAGTTCCGTTAGCTGGGCTGGTCACTTAAACCAAAAGGGGTGTGTAGCTCTGCGTGGTCAGCATCCCAAAGCATCTGGGTCCGGAAGTTTAGAATCACATGACCCATGATTCGTGTAAAATACTGTGGTGTGCGTGGGATAGCGTAAAGTATCATTGGTTGGGACGATTAGCAGTGTCTCCAACGTAATCGCTGAGGGTGCGGGGACCACTCCCACTCAAGGACCGGGAAACAAGCCATATGTTTGTCTCTGTTTGTGTCCATGCTGGATAGCAGTTTATACAAGAACGTCCATTTAAGATCGTCCAGTGAGTGTTGGTATTCCACCCAATGATCCACCAAGGGAGCATTGCTGATTCTGTTTTTCAGGCAGCTTCTGTGTTCCCTGATCCTTAATTTTACTCTTCTGTCTGTTTTACCAATGTAGACCTTAGAGCACGGGCACCAAATGGCATAGATCACCATGGCAGAGTTGCAATTGGCATGTTTTTGTTCTGTCTCCATGGTAAGGGTAAGCCAAGGTCAACCTCTGTGCTTCTGCTGGTAAATTTACAGTATGTGCATTGCCCGCAGGGGAAGTGTCCAGTTACTGGAGGCATTTTCCAAATCTCTGTGATTGTCTTTTGGCTATGTTTCCTTAAGGCTATATTGTTCTGGGTTACCAGATCTTTGATGTTTTTACTCCGTTTGAAGGCCACTGTAGGCCTAGGTGGTGGTGTATCACTTTTGTCCAGGATTGTCCAATTTTTCTAAATATTTTTTTTTTATGTTGTTGAACATGTTGCTGTAAGTGTTAACGAAAACCAGTTTGTCTTGATCTGCTTTGGAAGTGTTTTGTTCCTTGTAATCCAAAAGGGCCTCGCAGTGATTGTTCGTGGCTCTCTTCAAGGCTCTGTTTGTCATTTCCCTTGGGTATCCTCTTCCTGTCAGGTTATCTTGCATTTTTTTAGCCCCCTCCAAAAAGTTGCTCTTATTCAAGCTATTTCATTTCAACCTTAAAAATTGGCCTAGTGGAAGATTGTCCCTGACGTGTTTAGGATGGAAACTCTTGTAATGCAACATAGAGTTTCTATTGGTCGGTTTGTTTGGACAACTAAGGCCACCTCAAGTGCAAGTCATGTTCCATGTCAGATTAATGCACAACTTTCTATTGGCTTCTAAAGATACAGGTCCTCTTACTACGTGGCCCTCTACAATTGGTTGGCACGCGTGTACCCTTGTGGAATATTCCACTCGCTAGCAGCACGCAAGCTGGTACCCCAGGTGCTGGGTGGTTGGTCTGGTCATACCTCTCCACCCAATTAGCCCAACATCCATCATCACTCCTGCTGTCTGCCAGTCAACTAATCTTTGAACTTGGCCTTGCGAAGGCTCACTGTGCTTGAGAATAAAAGGGAGTGAAGGCATGGCCTTATCTTCTGGTCTCAGTGTAGTTCACCCCAAAGTCTATTTTCATCTGACCATGTGATTAGAGACCACATTTCGAGCTCCTTTGTTGCATTTAATAATATTAAATGAGGAAAACCTGGCACAAACAGGAGCTCGGCTCATTTCTCATGTTCATTGTATCTTCTCGAGTAGATAACCATCTCTTGGCGGCCCCAACTCTTGACACTGGGCCAGCCAAGCCTTCTGATCCGACTGACTTCTACACATCCCAGAAAGAGTGTCCCACTGTGGTGGGTCTGTGGAAACAGGCAGAGGAGCTGGATAAGGGCAAGGCCCCTGGACTGTTCAAAGTGTACTGGGAGGAGGGACTCATGTACAATGAGCCAAAGGATTCCGAGTGGGAGGACGCCTGAAGGTTGGTGGTTCTGCAATGCCACAGAAAGTTTCTTTTGGATTTGGCTCATCAAAATCCTCTAATGGGTCACTTGGGATTGACTAAGACATTGGACCGGTAGTCTGGGCATTTTTACTGGCTGCAGTACGGTGTAAAAGTTAAGGAATTTGTCCAGTCCTGTCTGACTTGTTAGGCTTCTGGCAAATCAGGTGGTGCCACAAAGGCCCACCTACTTGCACTAATTGCATTGGGTGGCCTTTCAAGAGAATAGGCATGGATATTGTGGGTCCTTTGGATCCTCAAACCAGCACAGGGAACCAATATATCCTGTTGATGGTGGACCACGCCACAAGATACCCTGAGGCTGTCCCTCTGAGGAGCATCAAAGCCCCAGTGGTGGTGAAGGCTCTGATTTGGATACTCTGCCATGTTGGATTCCCCAAGGAACTTGTTTCTGACAGGGGATCAAACTTCATATCAGCATATATGAAGACTGTCTGGGAAGAGTGTGTTGTCACCTACCGGATCTGTACCTCATGTCATCCACAAACCAATGGGTATGTTGAGCGTTTGTACAAGACCCTGAAAGGCATGATAGGTGGCTTGGAAGAGCACCTGAGGAGAAAATGGGATATTCTATTGCCATGCATTATGTTCGCCTATAGGGAAGTGCCACATAATGGAGTAGGGTTTAGCCCCATTGAGATTCTGTTTGGACACCCTCTACGAGGTCCCCTCAGTCTAGTGAAGGAGCGATTGGAAAGCAAACCCTCATCCCCATCTCGAGATGTGGTTGACTATGTACTCAGCCTTTGATCTAGAATGGCAAAGTACATGGAACAGTCGATAAAGAATCTTAAGGCCAATAAATAGCTGATGAAGCACTGGAATGACTAAAAGGCCACAGTGACAGTCTATTCTCCAGGCCAGTGGTGTGGATTACGGAGCCTGTCAAACCCGGAGCCCTTCAGGATATGTGAACTCGGCCATACTGTGTGCTGGAAAAGGTAAGTGAGGTGAACTATCTCATTGATGTGAAAGGAACTAAACAGAAATGCAGGGTCTTTCACGTTAACTGGCTAAAACACCATTATAGCCGGGATTACTTGTTCATGGTATTAGTGTCTGATGGAGACACTGAGGAGAAGACTGATCCCCAGACCTCCTGCACATTAAAGACACATATGGGTCATTTGAAGGTGTCAACCTTGCAACAGACCTGTCAGAACAGCAACTGACAGACTGTCACCGTTTACTGGGACAGTTTGCCGGTCTGTTTTTGCTGACTCCCAGTTGCCCAGATTGGTGCACCCATGATGTGGACACTGGAGACAGTAAGCCAGGGAAGAGTAGAATTCAATGGATGTCGGATAAGGTCACGGACACTATCAAGGAGGATGTTTGCAAGAGGTTGTCCCTACAAAGACCAGTAGTGGGAAAACAAAATTGCCACATCCCTTGCCAAAGAGCTCCTTGACATAGGCGTCACACAGAAAGTCTTCAGCGCCAAACACTCCAAAGGCCGCACCCTGGGCTGGGTTGCAGACCACAACTGCTCTATCACTATCACGCCTAATACTGCTATGCCTTGGACAGAAAACAACTGTGTAGAACTAGCTCAAATAGATCCCAGTAAGACCTATTTTGGGAAGGAGGAGCAGGTAGTGGGTGGGAATGGTTGCAGGGATTAACAAGGCAATGGTGTGACAATGGGTGGGCTAATAACCAAACCCCACCCACATGCTCTGTATTCCTCCGCACAACCAATCGTCCTCCTAGCACTACGTTCATGCAATAGTTTCAGCTTATAAGTAAGTAGCACTAAGTGCCACCTAGCACACACAAAAAAAAAAAGAAATCCAGAAAGGTGGATAAGAGAAACGCTGGAGATCTGCAAGAGTGACTGAGAGCATAAAACCCACGTTCCCCTTTGTCCTGGAGAAATAAGGCCTCCTTTGTGATCGTGACAAAGTGGGGTGCATGGAAAGGCACTGGGGAAAGATTTTGCAAGACAGAAAAGAACAGCCCCCATAATATTGCGGCAGTCTCTGAAGTTCGAAAAAAAATTGCTTATTACCATCATATCAATTCAGTTATGTCTTTACCGCATTGGAATGTAAACACACGTTCAAACCAACCCGGAGCCCTTCCCACCCCTCACTTAAACTTTAATATTATCTATAAAGCATAAACGTACTTAATTTCAAAGGAACATCATGGCGCCGGAGGACTGATCAATACGGCTGAAGTGGCGGATGACGGAAACCATCAATAAGGATTTCAAAAAAATGGCGGCCGGTCTGCGCCTCTCTGACTCGCGTAACGTTATGTGGGTTAGAAGAGGCAGAGGCAGCACCTGTTGCCACTACTTGCCGCAAGGCAATAGCACCCGAGAGCGAAATTTTGCCTCGCAGGGCAAATGCGCCCCCCTGGGGCAATTGCACACCAGGCAGCCGCCCGCTTTGTCCGGGCCAAGAAACGGGCCTGCATATACTACAATGAACTCTACACGTCTACTGAATAATCAGGATGGGAATTGACACTTTAAAGCCATAGACACAACATAGTGCATAGTACTGGTCGGTGAAACGATCAGGACTAACGTTTTCACTTTTGGCTCTTCCAGACACTTTGATACCTGCAGGGAGGTACCACATCTCCCCCAATGCACTGTACCTGACTTATCAAATATCCAGAACATGGGTTTGTACTTTTAAGCCTTCCTGCTGAGGTGATACTGAATATCATGCAGTTAGAAACTATGTATTCTTAGGTGCCTTCTACTGAGCTACTGTCAGGTTCGGACTGGCCTACATAATGCAGTAGGGCAATGCCCAAACCGTAAACGCAAAATGCTGGGATGGGTCAGTTTCTTTGGTCAAAGTGGGCCCCTTTTTTGACCAATTTGAGCCAGTTTGATGAGTTACTTCACTATGTGGCTAGTAGTTTTAACCAGTAACCAGTGACTAGTGACACTGGAGAAATATTCTTTAAAATGCACAATTGCATCACATTTTATCAAAAAAACTCCCCATTGGGTACTATTCAAACGGTCTGTCAACCAAGGAATGAATTGCCATTTGCAAAGGTGGGCCACTGTTTCATTGGTGCCCGAGACAATTGTATGCACCAGGCTGACCCCGCTGGAAGCTAGGGACTTAGATCTTTGCTTCCAATGCTTTGGAAGCTGTGCCAAAGTAGCAACCACTTGCACCAAGGGCTGGAGGAGGGAACCCCTGGCTCTAGCACAGGTGTTTCGCTTACTTGCAAACTATGTCTTCAATCAGTGCCTCACCCCTAGAATGGTGTGAGAGTGTGTTCAGACAAACCCAGGATCTCTCGGTGCATTTTCTGATTGTGAAGCCCGTGTGGTGGCTTCTGCCTTCCAAGAGGCTTTTGGAGGGTTGCTGCCTGACTCCGTTTTTCCTGTTCAAACTATGGTTGCTGTGTTATGTGAAAAGAACTGCAGACAACACATTTATTTTTATGTTACAGAGAAACAATATTACAAACACAGGCCCTCATTACGACCCTGGCGGAAATCGAAAAACGATGGCGGAAATGCAATACCGCCATCGAATAGCGCTCGGTGCGATTACGACCCGTCACCGTAAAGTACGATGCCATTAGCGACACCGTAGCGAACGCCAACGCTAACTGCACCAAGTACGCGCACGCGCGCCATGCCAAACCGTAATTACCACCATGGCGCAACGGTACGCGAATTCCGACCCTAGCGGACATGTACCTAACGCCATCAAGCATGGCGGAAAGTACCATTCCGCCATGGTGAGAAGTACGGCATCGCGAATCAACCGTAAACGGCCCTACTGAGTGCCTGTACACCACTCCCTGGCCACATTGCACAACTCCTCGTAGGTGCAATGAAGTCACACTATGCAACCAGTGAAATGAACAAGTCACCCATGCATGCCAACAAACAAATGAATCCAGGGGCTCCAAGTGCCTTGTGAGTGGGCATCCATATCTGCCATGGCACCATTGCCGCACTGATGCAGCACAGGCATTTGAAGGTCCAAGTACAGCAACATGACCAGAAAAATGAGACAAACAAAAACAGAATAGACATTTAATGCACCACAAAACCACCAAGGGCCACACAGCCATTAGGACATGAACTCCTAAATACATTCCAGTATTGTGGGCTGCATCCGCAAGAAATGACCAGCTCCTGCTTGTGTGACGCCCTGTTCCATCATGGTACACAGGGGCTACACTCACGTCCAAAAAGGCAACACGGAAGCGCCTAGAACCGCAGGGCCGTCCCATCAGGTAGGCACTAGTCCAGCAGAAAGGACGATATGTTGCTCCTAGCCACTAGCACTGCGTAAGGGCATGTGGCCCATTGGCGATCGTCCCATAAGATCGTAATGGTGCTCCACTGATTGACACGAAGCAGCAGGTGTCGGGAGTAAAAGCCATCTGCAGGAGTGGCGTACAGATGGCAGCGGCAAAAGGGGAGGAGATACCTGTCACCCAAATGAAATGAAAAAGAATAGTATGGCCATCAGAACTACAATTGTATAACTCACTTCAATGATCACACTAAATCTACAGCCATATGCATGCTAGCCCACTCAAAAGGAATATACCCACCCAAAAATCACTTGCGAATCACAACCATAAAAATCGAGGTGAAAACAGCATTACAAACGAGTGTTTGTGTGCATGCGTCTGTGAAGACAGAATCCATCAGATGGGATTAGTAACGTGCATAGACACAAGTGCCTGAAGGCGCATCGAGACAGGGAGGGTTCAACAAGGGCAGAAAGACGATGGTCCCACTATGGCAGCTCTGCATGACATAGCGCAGGGGAGGTGGATAGATTCCAAAAAGCCCTGTACATGGCAAACTCTCCATCAAATCATCTGTCCATGCATCCATACATCATTCCCTCATCCCGGTATGAAAACGCCTGATTATTTACTCACATCACATTTGAAACTTCCATTGAGTCTGTGCGTAATGCAGTCTGCAAAATCCACTGTTCTCCAGCCCGGAATTCTAGTGTTGTGAAGTAACATGTATTTGGGAACGTCCTGCCTTTTTGTCCACTACGCTATTGCGCATCCCATACTATTCATATCAATCATGGCATACTCGCCATGGCCCCTGTCCCAAGGACATTAAACAATAGAACGTTATACTTGCAGTCAGACCTGTGGGCGTCTCCTCGCCGCTAGCTGAAAACCGAAAGCGCTGTCCTTCGAATTCCTCATTTGCAACATCACGTCGAAAAGGCATCTGTGACCGCATGAAATCACAAATCCATCCATGTAGTGCGGCAGTGTGTGTAAATGGCAACTGGCTTCACTCACAAATGGGACGCCCCGCCCGTCGGTGAACCTCGGTACGGTGCTCGCCCAAAGGGGATTGCAGCTGGCACAGGTGGAATGAATCACCACAGGTGGAGGCTATACAGCCTGATAACACATAAATTGCACACCCAACCCCCTCCCACAACCACACCCGCTCCAAAATGCTACCGGCAGGACTAGCGATGTTGGCCCTGGGGGACCTGATAGCACTGCAAGTACTCCAACTCCAAGAAGAAGACGAACACTAAGTACTACAACAACCGGCCGCACAGAGGAGACGCAGGAGGAGGAGGAGGGCAAGGCAGGGCCAGCAAGGCCCACCAGCACAGCCACTACCACCACGCAGGCAGCCCGCAATCCCACGCCTCCGAGCTCATCCGTTCAACCTCACTGCTGAGCAGATCCACACCCTCTACCGTTTGGACCGGGACACCATAACCGCCATTGTGGACATGACACAGGCTGACCTTGTCAGCATGATAGATAGCCCAACCGCCATCCCACCCCTACTGAAGGTGGTGTCTGTACTCCACTTCCTGGCCACAGGCACCTACCAGCACACAGTCGGACAGTTGCATGGTATTTCACAGCCACTGTTCTCACGGACACTATTGCAAGTGCTCGATGCCCTCCTGAAGCACGCAGACGACTACATCTCTCTACCACGCTCGGAGCAGGAAATTACGAACACAAAAGTGGGATTCCATGCACTTGGCGGCATACCGGGTTGCATTGGTGCCATCGACTGCACCCATGTGGAATTGGTCATCCCACATGCCATGGAGGCCCAGTACCGCAACCGAAAACAATTTCATTCTCTTAATGTACAAATGGTGTCTGACTCCAACAGGATCATTACACATTGTTGTGCCCGATTTCCTGGATCAACCCATGATTCTATGGTCTTGAGGAACTCTACAATACCACGCTACATGGAGCGACACGCAGGGAACAGATCCTGGCTACTCGGTGAGTCTCATTTCATGCATGATAATGTGGGGTATGTGATGCGGCAATGACCTGGCAGGAAGGGGGGGGGTGCGTACGTAGCAATGGCATTCCACAAACGTCCTTTATTGTCCACATACAGGTGATGCCGGGTATCCACTGAAGAGATGGCTCCTTACACCACTCCGGAACCCACAGAACCAGCCTGAGGAGGACTACAACCATGCCCACTCACGTACCCGTGTAGTCATAGAACAGGCATTCGGCCTACTGAAGACTCGTTTCCGTTGCCTCAGCAGGTCTGGCGGGGCACTCCTGTACCGCCATGAGAAGGTTGCAAAGATGGTCATGGCATGTGTCATGCTACACAACATGTGCGTACGTAGAAATGTGCCCATGCCCCCTGACGCAGAACTGCAAGCACCTGAAGATGGTCATGATGAGGGTGGGGATGTGGCAGCACCTCAAGGAGTCCGCGAGGCACAGGAGGGCCGTGAAATTCGTCAGAGTATCATAGATTCATGCTTCTAGCACTCACGCCTGGTGGCTGATACATGGACACGGGACTTGTGGCACTGTGTGTGTCTGGAACATGCACAATATGGACTGTACGCCTATAAAGGCCTCGTACACAAAGATCAATGTCCACACATCTCATTGGATGAATGTGAAATGTTTATAGCATATGTGAAATTATGTTACACACCCCATCGACCCGCCACCCAAGTAAGCCCAACACACCCCCTCCACCCTCCTACCTCCCCCCGAACACCAGTGTCCGCAGATGCTCATTGTCAGTGGGCAGACGCTATTGCAAGCCCCCTCTCTGGGTATCAGGGGCACCCCTGCCTGTGGAGCGCAGGTTCCTCCCAGATCTACGTTGGGGGCTGCCCTGGACGGAACTTGCAACGGATGATGTCTCTGCCTGCTCACGTCCATGCATGTCCCTAAGGGTTTGTGTGAGCTCAGTGAGCACACGGCGCACAGCGGCAAGTTCAGCACATACGTCTTTGGACGTCGCATGCAGTTCCCCCCTCAGGCTCTCGGTGCTTCTCTCCATTTGTACTCTCAGGCTCTCGGTGCTTCTCTCCATTTCTGCCCTAAGCGTCTCAGTTGATGTTTCTATGGCTGCCTTAGTACCCCCACATTCATCAGCATGGTCCTTGAGGAGCGTGGCCAGTTGCTGCTGTTGCACGATCACCTGGTCGAGGGACTGTTGCCTCTGCTGTGCCATGGCCATTTGCGGTGGTGTCACAGAGGGGCTGGTCACCTCATGTTGCCTTGCCACAGGGCTTGTGGGGGATGGCCAGTCGTCGTCTTGTGGGTGCCCCTGCGTGGTATCCTCATGGTGTACGGGATGAAACAAACAGGGGGATTGAGACAGGTCATGGATGGATCTTACTTCGACATCCCCGTCTTCTGTGTCGGAGCATGCTGCCATTAATGGGGTGTCACCTATGGTGCTGCTGCCACCAGAGGCAGTGCCTTCTGTGGCATCCATTGGGGGGACCTGTGGTGGTGCTGTTGTGGGCATGCTGGCTGCTGGGGTGCCTGTTGATGTTCCCTCCTGTGTGCTGCCACTTGATTTGTGCTGCTGCCGTGTCTTGATGCGTGCAGCTGAGGTGGAGGGTCTTTGGCCGTTGGTCGTGGCCCTCTTTGCAGGTGTGCTGGTAGGGGTGTCCTGAAGCTCGTCGTTTGAATCGGACCCTGTGGTGGAGTAAAGGAGGGCGAGCGTTATTTATGGGTCTGTGGAAATTGGAATGGCAATGTATCACATGCATTGGGGTGGTACCTGAGGGTGATTTGGGTCGGGGCCTTGGAGGTGGTTTCATTTTTGTGTGGATTGAGGATGCAGTTGTTTTGCAGCCTGCAGTTAGGGTGTGCCTGCTGCACGTGTAGAGGGTGTTTTTAGGGTTTTTAATTATTTATGTATTTAATGTGAGTTTTAAAGTGCGCTGTCAGGCCAATGTATGTGGACGTTCTCCTGGACATGTGTTACTGTTGCACTATGTGGACACATGGTACTTCACATGATTGGACATTGTGGATTTGGCATAGTATTAGTTGGCCCACCTACCGGATTCTTCGGATGTCTGCACTCCTTTCTCCATCCCTCCGACTCCCTCTATACTCTCCATTCCAATGGTGGAGGCACAGATTTCTTCCCAGGGGGTCAACTTGATGGGTGATTCCGATCCTCCCCCGGTAGCTGTGGCAATGTTGCGATTGGCGGATAGTATGCTCCGTACGCGTATCCGCAGGTCGTCCCATCGCTTTCTGCATTGCAGTGGGTTGCGGGGTGCGGTCCCCACCACACTTACCCGCTGTGCCACCAGGGCCCATATGGTCTTCTTGTTCGCAAGTGCCGTCCTGGTCATTTGCGTGGAGAAGACGACGGCAGCATTCTCCTGGAGGGTCTCTGTAAGCACGGTGAGTTCCTCACGGGAGAAGTGGACCTGCCGCTTGCGGTCGCACGCTTTTTTCGCTACTTTTCCCATTTCTATTGCTTTCACTGGGGTGGATGACGGGTTGGGATGTGTCTCAGGGTAGTATTTTTAATGGTTGTGTGGGAATTCTGATTTTATAGGTGTACGGCGTGCTGTTTCCCGTTCCGGGCCCATGTTTTTACTTCCGTTTCCGTATGTTTACGGTCACCGTACTTTCCGGTTGCCGCTCATTACGGTAACCGCTAAGATGGGTGGCGGAATTGCACCTAGGGCGCCGTACGACGGCGGTGAGGCGCGTTTTGGGGACATTTCCGCCATCGCGGACTTTGCACTTCCGCCATGGCGTAGTGCTCGTGCCCGATGGGTCGGAATTGGCCGCACTTTGCTCCGTCGTGCGATGGCGGAAACGCTATTTACGCTATGGCGGTCAGGTCAGTCACTTTCCGCCAGGGTCGTAATGAGGGCCACAGTCTAATTGAGTATGATTCATTTGTGTCCTAGTGCAAACCTTGTTTTTCTTATTTTTATTTTTTTGTGTGTATTTTTGCATAATACAAAATGGGACACAAACTGTCTGCACCTTTCCCAATATACAAGCAGCAAATGTGTTCCTAAACTCATTTTCAAAAGCAGAGTTTGGACAACATGGCTGATGATCTGTATTGCTTGAATACCAGATGTATTACTACTGCCCTGCTCAGGGCAGCCATTATACGGATTTTGCAAGAATGGAAGGCTGATTCGCTTATTAGGTTTGACCCTGTGGCCTCATAGCTGGCAGCCTATTTACAAACGTGTTTTACAATGGCACGATCCCATTGCAAAACACTTTGTAAATCACGCCTGTACTGCTGCACACTGATAAATAGACCAATAAACGTATCTTCTAAAAAATAGAATGATTGATACAATGATGTATTGGTGTAGTACCAATGACGAGTTTTTTTGCATAGACTTGCATAGTATCCTGGCAGTTAAGGGGTTAAACATGGCTTTCGTTCTCATTCCTTTCCAGGCTGAACCAATTGGACCATTTGTAGAATTAATGGCGGCTTGCTGACTTGGCTGTGCGCCCCTTTTATAAGCAATGATCAAGATGACAAATTAAGCAATATCTAGCAGAAGTTCCCCGCCTGAATAATTTGCATGTCACTCCTAAAGTCCTGGGACACCTCACATACCCTTTATCGCCTTTTATTGTTTGTGTTAATTTTTTGCATTCCCCTTTGCCTCCTTCTTTCGTTTTCAGTGTTTGTTCCATATCCCTCTTTCACCCATTTCTTCATTTTGAGTTGCAATCTTGCCCATTTTGCATTTAAAGTCATTATTATAGGTAAAGGTTTATCAGCAAGCAGGGCATGTTCATTGAGAGGAATATGTCTAACTGTGGGATGGCCACTCCCCTTCCTTCGAGGTCTTAGGCCTATGGTCATTACTCTCCTCATCTCGACCCCCACCAGCATGTCCCAATCTTCACTCACACCTTCTGCCCCATCGACATGTAGGTGAAACGACAGCAAGCACTGTGAGGTGACAACAAAGCAGAGTGGAAATATCAAACATGTGTCTGAAGGTGTACAGCATAAGCTATGTGCGGTAGTTTACTTCTGTGACACGAATAACACGTTAGCCAAAGCAAGAGCAATAGCAGCCAGAATCATGGCGAAACTACTTTGCCGGACCATGTGAAATTACCGGGGAGATCAGGAAAATAGTGAGGCAGCGAGGCAAAGGTATGTGTCAATGGAAGCAGCACACCTGCAATATTGCAGGACATGGCAGAGATCCCTTGTTAGGTCTGTCTGCAGCCGCATGCTAAGTTTGATCCCAGAGTCCTTCATTACTAGCCAACACTCAATATCCATTTCATGAGCATTGGTCAGGGCGTCCGCCTTCAATCTCCCCATATCTTGTTCACAGCTATTTAGCTGTGCATCTGGGAACACTTAGTACTAGGTACTGGGCAGGTGTGAGTACTGCTTTGAGGCTGTGCTCTCCCATGAACTATTCATGTTATCAGACCACATACACTCTATACCACTTAAGAATATTGTCTCGCAGCAGACACGTTGCATTATTTATTGTATGCATGCCAATTCGTGCATTTGCTTCTTTGAAAGTGTCACCTCAGTGCTTTGGCGTAAAATAAACGTGAAAGACCATAACACAGGTAGTGCAATGACAATCTCATACATTGTTCCTGGTGCCTTTTCACTGAACCTCAATCTCATGCAGGCTGCAGTTCTGTTCATACACCGGCGTTAGGCAAGATGGTATGCAGTAGCCTGTGGGAGACTGCACCAGCCTGGTCCTCTTGGCAATAGTTAACCCAACATTTGGTATAAGCATGTACTACACACGTTGATAGAGTGACTGAGAAGCCAGGCTTAGCTCCAGAGGGGTCAATGTGAGCTGTAGGGTTATAACATAGACTATCACAGTGACAAGTATCCAAATGACGCTTACACCGAAGGTTTCTTGATTAAACAATTATTTATTGATTTAACAGTCAGTTTGAAAAAACCTTCTTTAGAACCGAGCAAATCTGTAACACAAAAATATACTTAAAAACATACACACACTCAGTTTCAATAAATCAGCAGATACCCATTTGGGATGGCACACAGACACTTCCTACACCCTGAGGTGACTTAAATAACTAGGACACTGTGGACATTGATATGTCACTGCTACATGTAGAGCAATACTGATCTTGGTGTCAAAATGGGAGAAAACAATGGTTAACAGATTTCTCAAACAGGGAAGCACTTTTAAACCCCCCAATGCAATGTAGATGAACCCTTTCCAAGCTACACAAGTAAGGAATGTGTGACTCTTTGGACGGACAGATCAAAGCACAAAATCAGAGGATAGAAGAGTCTATCATGTTATAGAGAGTTTTTGATGAAAAAGAAATCACTGTTGCGGCAGAAGCTGGGAGGCTTGTGAGGGGCAAATCTGCAAAAGGTAACAAAAGCAAATCTCAATTGAGAGTTAGCAAGTTACACAGCAAGAGGGAAGTACCCCTTAGTTTACAGTAACTTATGTCTGAGGAAAGTGGTTCCAGCTGGTTCTGTTCCTGTTGTAGTATGGCAGATCCTGTTGTTCCTGGGCCTCAGTCGTGGGGACAAGAGGAAGGACTTCTGGAGACTCCTGCACTACGATTCAAAGGCCAGCGGCAGCAATGGGCAAACTTCAGATCAGCAGCACTTCGCGGTTTCAGCTCGTGAATAGCACCACCGCGGTTCTCGGATACCTTATGGGCTTTCCTTGCTTCTGGGGTCCAGCACTCTGTTGAGGTGGCTCAGCTTTGGTTAGTCCTGCTTCGAGGAAGTCTGGAGGATCGTCCTGGAGCTCGGGTCCGACTTAAAAGCAATGCACTTGATTCTGCTGTTCCTCTCCCTGTCACTTCAGTCCTGCAGTAGCAATGGAAATACAGCCAGCTTTGAGAGGATTTCCAGATGAGTTTGTCTGTGGTTGATGGGCCCCACCAACCCAAGGGGAGTAGTCGTCCTTTGCAGGGCTTCTCTATTCGAGGCGAATTCGGAGCTTCAGCACTGCAGCAGGGCTTCACCGGGCAAACCAACCATCCGGGAGTTGTAGAAAGTGTCTCTTACAAGTTTTTCTTCGGATTCCTTTGTTCAGTGGTCGACCGACACTGCCTTCTGTCTAAAAGACCTCAACTTTTAAGCAGGTTTCTCTCATTCATTTGCAGCCTTGCTGTCACTCAGACAGCTGGGTGGCTGTCCTCCAAGCACACCCAGCCAGCCAATCACCTTTGGTTGCATTGCTGTAAACGAGGAGATTAAGCACAGGGAGTTTTGGGCACCTCCGTCACTTCCTGCCCTGCCAGACACGCTGGAGCCAGAGGAAGGCTTCACCAGTGAACCCCCGCTAAAGACAAAATTAAATAAAGGACCAAACCTGGTTTGGCACACAGAGTAAATCTCATGAATGACCTTTCCAACAAGAAATGGTGAAAAAAGAAGAACAGAGCCATTTTGACAAAATGGACACCCATGGGTGCTTTACTGCAGCTGCAATTGCAGCCCACGGTAGAAACACGCCATGGTAGGAAAAAGTAAACCGCTGCCACCAGCCATTATTTATAGAAAGTGTAACATAACAATGTTACATGATAAACTAGACAACGGGCATACTAAGTAAGCACTCCAGCACCCTATTGTAAGATATTGTGTGCTGGGTCTAGAAAGTTACACATGTAAGTATAGTCAATTTCACTTCACTGCTCTTAGACACAGTAGTTTAATGAAGAAAAGATTTTTGAACCATTGGGAAATCTAACAAACTTCACTGTGCCACTGCATTGAAGGTGCTGTGTGTCACAATGTAAAAAAGATGATGCCTATGGAGTTTGTCAGACTCCAAACCCAAAAGAAACACAGTGTTCAAATCATAGACAAATACGTGAGAGAGTGGAAAAAAGGTCTCACTCTCTCCAGGATAAACATTTTAAAGTCCTAAAGTACAGCAAAAGAGCTGGGGCTCTCTAAGTTACAAGGAAATTAACACATTTCTGAGAATTCTCCCTAACAAACGGCATCACCAATATTTTACAGAGAGATGTCTCCTTGGAAATTGCTTCTATCTGTAGAGCCAAATCTTTCAGTCAATCCTCACTCCTCTGATGCTCCCTCGGCATTCAGAAAAATTGCATATTCCTGTTCCCTTCACTCTCGACTTAGGGGAAGGATGTAACAGCTTCTACACTCAAAGAAGGACGGCAAGTGTGCTAATGGCCACTTTTTCAAGGCAATACGGTTATGTATTACAGATACATACATCATTTTATGTTACTGGCAATAATGCTGCTCACGATTGCCACTAGCCTGGCCTTGTTGCTCTTTGTCAGGCAGTTATTCCCACTATTATCTGTAACGGTCTAGAGTAGATCATATAGTAGATGCATGGCTGGAAGAGCGTTGGGTGTAGTGGGACCAGTTTGTTAGATAGACCCCTTGGATGTTCGTAATGATCTGCTATTTGTCCTGGCATTGCCTCTGTGCCATGTGACCGTGCTTATTGTTTTAACATTCTCCAGTAGAGAGTTTGTTGCAGAGTAAGAGGAAATTCATGCAGCCCTGGCCCAGATGCATAGAAGGGTGCTAGTATTTTGTCTGTGATGGCCCACTGTGTGCCATGGACTGTTTCCTCCATATTGCGTTGCTATAGTACTGCCTGCAGGTGTAGCAGAAAAAAATAATGTTTGTAGTACAAATTAAACTTGTACAATGCACTGTAGTGTAGATGAGCCTGTGCCCTCATGCTGGGATGGAATATGTCTTATGTCAAGAAATGCTTGTTGTCTCTCACCATAGTTCAATAAGAGTAAAAAAAACATGTTGCTGTGCAATGCACCACTGCAGTGGTTGCATACATAAGTAGCCTGATTGAGGAATCAATGAGCCCGATTCATAGAATTCTTTGCATGGAAAATAGGGTTCTTGCGTGTCAAACTGTGTGCCAAAATGCTATCAAATCTGCATTTGATTAATGGAATTGAATGTGCTGTACTTTTCTAGGTCTTACATGGAGTTTGCGCAGGCTCGGCATATCTCTGCAAGCTACCGAGCGCCTTGTGTGAGCCACCACATAGAGCTTGGGCGAGGCCTGTGCAGAGGGCAGGGTAGGGGGGGAGGAACACGGAAAATGGGAAAGAACATGCCAAAAAGGGGGTGTTACGAGGGACGGCCCGCAGGCAATCCCTCTCATGCCCACAATAGTGCCGAATGACACGTATTCATGGAACCACCCATGCAGCCTCTTGGCATAGTAATGGCCATGCAAATGACTAGATCTCTACGCCACCCGAAGGCAGGCGTAAGTACACTTGTGCGTAGCAATTGTAAGGTGGAGGTGGGTTTGTAAGTCAGATACATGGGCACGTGTACACAACTGGGATTCTGATCTGACTTAGGGGTTTGCATATGCAGTTTAGCAGGGTACACAAATGGTTTACAGAGGTTCGCACGCAGATATGCCCAGTAATTACTGAGTTATGATTTTTCATACGCATGTTGTCAGGGTGACGGCAACATTTACTGAAGACCCTGCGCAGGGGCCACGAGATGCAGGCCTGCTGGCCGGGGATCCCATGCACTGTTTGAAGGGTAAATGTATTTGCGTCCGGGGGAGCGTGCAAAGGTAGCTAGCTGTTCTGGCTGTTTATGCTTTGCTGGGCGCAACTTGAGAATGCAGTTACTTTGCGCAGTATATTCCATGAGCACGCGTGGCATGCATTTTGTATTCTGCATGCAGGCTTGTGCAGTGTCCTTCTCGGCGCACAGTCCTTGCGGGATTTCTGCGCACATTTCCATGAATCGGGCCCAATGTCTCAGTTGAAGTCGTATAAGGGTGAACATCAACTGCACAAATCATAATATATGATCAGATACATGCACACCTACCAAATATACGTGCTTACACATAACACTCCCCCCCACACACACTTCCCAACAGTTTCACACAGACAAAAACCCACCTTAACATTCAAATATCTACAAAGACACATTCAAAGCAACACAGACACACCATAGGACCAAACATTTACACCCACTCTAACGCACATGCCCTGAACTACACAAATGTGCATCCTTAAAAACACCTGCAGGGACACACAACTTCAAATCTACACCTCTATTGTCGGATACACATTCACAAACAGATCGCACACCTAAACAAGGTCACACATCCATAGATAAATCTATCACTACACAGAAATCTCTACACACACATAAAGCCACACATAGCTGCCCATACAAGTAGACATCAATAGCCAACGTCTAATACCGACCCTTGCCTCACGCTCTCTCTCTCCCCTCTCCCCAGCTCTCTCTCTCTCCGCCTCGTCCTTCCCCTCTCTCTCACCTCTCTCTCCCTTTAACTTAGTCTTAAAGAAATAAACACCAATATCCATATTCAAATATAACACCCACTCCTTTTTCTTTCTGATCTTCATGACCATCTCCCACTCAGTTTTATGTTTGCAATAAGTGTTTGTTTCCCCATTCACCCAGTCCCTTGCGTTACATTAAGCCCTTGATATCTCCCTCTCTTTCACTCTCTCTCTCACTCTCCCTTCCCACCTCCCCCTCCCCCTCTCTCTCTCTCTCTCTCTCTCTCTCTCTCTCTCTCTCTCTCACATTCCATTGCCCTGTCCCTTTTCTCCCTCTCTATTTTCCATCCCTTTTTGCAGCCCCACATGTCTTTATTATTTAATTTCTCTCGCCCCTCTCTCTCGTGCTTTCGTTCATTCTCTCAAACCCACCCGTTTTACTCCCCCCTTGCCTTACATAGGCTCCTATTGTGACAACCATCTATATGGCAGTTCTGTTTGGCTTTTTGTTAAATAAAAATCTATGTCAATGTTGCATTGGGTAGAAATGAGCTCTTTCGGTGTGATTGATTTTGAAAAGAAGAGCCTTCACTCTCTGCCTCTCTAAGTGCCCGGCAGGAATTATTTCCAGAGCTAATGAATGTTAATGGATACATTATTTGCAAATATTGAAGTGGAATATTAGATCTGGTCGCATGCATTTCATGGTAATTAGGTTCCACCTCGGCTGCTCTCGCCGCTTGGCGAGGGTGGGGGCTCGCGGCGCCCCAGGGTCCGTTCTGCATATTGTGTTGCTATTAGCATCAGTGGTGTTTTTTGTTTACTTTTATTCCTTGTAGATCAACAATTTAGGGGCTTCATGTTTGCTGCCACTGCCACACCAGGAGATGTGGTGAATTCCGTGTATTTGTGTTGAAATCTCAAGCCCAACTTTACCAAGATCCTACAGCTCCTCCTCCGCCTTCACAAAAGAGCCCGTGTTGCCCTCCGAGATATGCTGCCCGTTATTTAGTGTATGTATCACAAACACCCAGGGGCTCATGTTCTATAATGAGTAACGTCATTGAAAGGGGTAAATAAGGCTTCAACGTCTTTCATTCACGCCACGCCACATATTGAATCATGTGTATGGCTGAAAGGACGGGCAGAGTGCACCTTGAGTTTCCACCACCTTCTTCCTCTTCATCATACGAATGCTCCAGCATCTGCCCCGGCATGAATGCTCATGGAGATCACTAAGCGATCTGCCTGCTTTATGGCCCACCATAAATTCAGCAGACCCCATCGGGTTCCATTGTACACGCTGCCTGCTATGCAAGCAGGGCAAGGAGTTTGTACAATTGAAATGAAATCCTCTCCTACGTGCGAGCATGTTGGGGATGGTTCCATTTCATTTGTGAGCAAGTGGCTCACAAACAAAATTAATCACTGCCTGCCATGCCAGCATGCCAGGCCGTGTTTACTCACTTTTGCACTACATTCATATGCATATCTTCATGTTTAGTTCTACTTTCTCTTCTTCCAGCCTTATTTACGGCATCTAAATTCATTGGTTCATCCCGCACCTTCTGCTCCTGTTTGAAGGATAAGCCCGTAGGGGTGGGCAGTACCTAATGACAGTGATTCAATAATTTAAAGGTACAAGTATCTTGGAAAGACTGTGGGCCCTATGTCCCCTCTTCGACTCTCTTCCCTTGCACTATGAGGACTCCCTGGTCTTTAAGATTGTGGTGCGAGGGCAATCGATTCTCTCTCCTTTTTCTGCTCAATAGACGTTGCCCGCTCTTTCCCCAATCCCTACTCTCTCTCTCCTGGCGAGTGGACATTAGTTGCTGACAGCTATGTGCCATGTTATCCTTGCTGTCCTCACTTTTTGTTTTTGATTCCTCTCTGCAATGATGATGTGTGATCCCTCCAGGAGCTCTGAGTCACTTAAGGCTGCTCTTTTCCAATCTCAGGACCTGACTTCCGCTTGGTGGCACTTATCAGCACACGAGGAAGAAGCCCTCTTTCATCTTCAAAAGAGGGGATAGTAGAGGGCTCCATAAGGGGGGATAGCTCAGGGGGCAACGCATTTGTCTTGGAAGCAAGACAACGCAGTGCCACACAGGTTTGAATCCCCATCCCACGCTTAGAAACCAATCTCTGGTATTAAGCGCGTTATAAATAAACAATTATAATTATACCTGAAAACAATGTGGTGGGGCGATTTTCTACTTGTGAGCACGTGGCAGCAGATGCTACTATTTTCTCCTCTGTTCACGCTAAATAGCTGGCACCTCAGGATCACACAGTGTGCAGCAAAGATCTCCTTTTTATGAGGATGAAAAGACTGAGCTTGAGCTGGAAGCCCTTCCGCGCCTTCTGGATGGGTACCTAGCATTGCACACCCAATCCCTTGGTGTTGCATTTTAGATACAGTTTACTGCCACTCAGAGCTCCTAAATAACAGCAGCTGTGTCAAAATACCCTCACAGGAAAAACGTAAAACTTTGCACCCCATCACCTTGAAACCCCTCCAAATCAGCATGCAGGACACTCAATCCCACAGCAAATTAATAAACAGTAACCATCATGGAAGCATCCAACAAGAGCTAAGTGACGTTTCAGCCAAAAAATAGTGCATCAATCCCTTCTGACCTTATAATTCTGCAATCAACTGAAAAATGCAACACCATCACCATTTTATTTCACGGATAAGATAAGGCAACACATGGACAGCTCCAAGGCTCTTCAGATGTCCTGCCTGTACCAGACTGTAACACATTAAATGTCCAGAGTTCAGGATCATTATGACAGAAGACCTAATCAACACTATTGTGACCCACAAGCCTACCACCTACTTAGACTATGGGCTTTTGGGCCTCATTACGAGCACAGTGATTCAGTAAAAAAGACGGGTAATTCCGTTGCTGATGCATCACCGCACTGCTGTACTACATGCTTGGCGGTCAGGTGGAGGATTCTCCTGCAGCAAAATCTGGTAGTAAATCTGCCACATTACTCTGTGTCTGGACCAAGTTACCAATGTGGATAGGATTGTCCCTCTCTCCTACACTTCAGGGTGGACCTGAAAACTGTACACTTGAATGAACATATTCCCAATCCTTGATGCCCCTCCCTTAATGCTACTTATCCCTCTCCAAAGCTCCTGCCCCCACTGCTCCCCCTACCAAATGAAGCTAGCTGCTTCCCCAGCCAGCCCAGCACCATAAACTGTTACCTCCTGTGTGTCACCTGTATACAGCGTCTGATGCTTACCACCAGCTAGGTTTGTGCTTTATAAATCCTGTACATACTTACAATGAAAGTGAGTAATGCTGAATAAGGATGTAATCTCTGTGTCTAATCACCCATAATTAGGAGATCCTAGAAGTTATTCACTTTCCAGTGTATAATATTTTAAAACGCCTCACAAATGGCTTAGTTTAATGTAGCAATAACAAAGCCAATAATGATGTCTTGTGGACAGAGACAATGGGCCTCATTACAAGTCCGGCGGTAACCGCGGCGGTAAAACCGCCTGGTTACCGCCGGACTCGTATTACCATTCCGCCTCCGTGACTCCTGGAAATACCAGGGCATTACGACCCTGGTGTCCTGGGAATCCCGGAGGCGGAATGGTGTAAATCCTCATTCCCATTGTGTCCCATAGGACTCAATGGGAATGGGGAAGTGGAAACACCGGCACCATCTCGTGATGGTGCTGGTGTTTCCACGTCCGCCTGCAGGACTCGGGATCGGGCGGTCTGGAATTAACAGTGGCGGCTGGTTTACCGCCACTGTTAATTCCGGACCGCCCGACCTGTAATGAGGCCCAATGTGTTCATTGTCGTGTTATATTCATCATACAAGGAAACCTTTGTAGTTTCCAAATGTGTGGCTCATCCTGGGGATCTTGGTGACTATTTTTTGTTAATATATTTTATTAAATAGAGTAAATATATAAGGTTCTTATAACAATTCGGACAGCAAATGGAATGGTCTAGGTGCCATAATTAGTTGTGGTGGGAGAAGTTCAATAGAAAACCCACCAAGGCCTGGGGCTTTGCTTTTTTGAATTTTTTTTTGGCTTTATAGATTTCATAGGACTTTTTATAGGACAGGGGATTGTTTAAAGATTGGAGATCAGAATTAATATATGTATTGCAATGTATATGTTTGAGAATCTCTGATGCATGAGTGCTATTTGGTATATTTTCAGCTGTACATAATTTTTGATAACACTTAGAGAATACTTGTAGAATGTCTTTATCATTAAGGATTCTATTTCCATTTTGGTCCTTTATGACAGCAATCCTTGCTTTATCTTTTTTTTAAATTTGAGGTAAGAAGCCAAAGCTTTACCTGATTTATTGGAAAACTGCAAATCTTGTACTTACATTTTAAAAGATTAACACACCAATACTCTGTAGTTAAGTTATTATATTGCATTCTGAGTTTAATGATTTTTTTGGTGATTTGGGGTAGAGATAGTCTGCATATATTGTGATTGCAGGATTTTAATTTGTTTAAGAATATCCCCCGTTTCTTTCTTAAGTATTTTTTCTTTCTTTTTAGCAGCTGTATATGCTATAATGTGTCATCTTATCATTGCTTTGTAACAATCCCAGTTATTGCTTACTGATGTATCAGATGGAGAGTTTTCTTCAAAAAAGAAAGAATGTTGTTGGTGTATAAACTTAACAAATGCTTCATCCTTTAAGAGGGTTGTGTACCTTAGACAGTTTAATGAGGACAGGGGCATAATCCGACAACACAAATGGTTTAAATTTTGCATCTATGAAGGTTTTGGCCAGGGATTTGGATATAAAGATGTAATCTATCCTTGAGAAGGAATAATGAGGTGGAGAGATGAAGGTATAGTCCAAGTCTGAGTGATGGGACATACACCAAGAATCAATGAGACCCAGTTCAGATACAAATTTGACAAATTGTCGGTAGGATTTTGTGGTTTTAGGTCTTACATGTGACTTTTTATCAAGGATAGGATCCATGATTTTGTTAAAATCTCCACATACCATAAGGTTATTAAGGCAAGATTTGGCTATATGGTTTCTTAGCAGAGTCCAAAAACCCGGATCAGCTTTTGCTGGACCATATACATTCAAAATAGAATATTCTGTGGATTTAATAAGAATTTTAACCAAAACCCATCTCCCAATACTATCAGTCTCTGAGGATAGTATCTTACATAGTAGATGTTCATCTTGAGAAAGGTGGGATTCTTTTATGCATGCAATAGCTGGTTTGGCCCTATTAAGGTGTGACAATATTTCTTGCCGTTTAACAGGATTGTATAATCCTTTAACATTCCATGTTACAATGTTAAGTGTCTTTCATTACAGTTTTGATAACATATGCAATTTAATATCTAAAATAAAATTTTGGTGAGATAAAACACAGAGGGGAATGAAACACGAGGATGGGGAGGAGACAAACAGAAGAACATGGAATTTCACAATCTACTTAATAACAACTAATATATGTAAGAATATTGGTTAACTGCATACAACCACTCCAAACCATGTTCATATGCCGTCGCCAAGCGGTGGGGGTGGAGAGCCAGATATGGATGGACCGCTCCATGTCCCATTCCGGCAAACATGTCTTGTTATAAAATAAAACATTCCATATATAGTATTATTTCATGAAAGAGTTTTGTAGTATCCGTCTCCTCTCTTCTATTGCTTTGGATAAACGTGTGAAAGTCTCTTGGATCTTGAAAAGTATACGTATGTCCATGGAAAGTAACGTTTAGGGACGCTGGATGTATGATCTAGCAATTAGCTGCCGTAAAGCTAGTCTGAAAGCCAATAGTTCTTTCCTTCTTGCCGCTGTTTTGTTTGAGACATCTTGGGTAATGAAGATCTTGGTTCTTTCCCATATGGGATTTTTCTTCTGTTTAGCTTTATCTAGTATGAGCATAACATGATTATACTCTAGTAGGGCAAACATCATAGTTCTCGGTGCATTGCGAGACGTATTTCTTAGGCCTATCCAACGGGCTCTTTGGATATTAAACAGTGAAGGCTTGGTGAGATCCAGGAGTGTGGTAAGCATATGATAAAGAAACTGAGTAGGATTGACATTTTCAATATTCTCGGGAAGACCAACTATAAGTATGTTGTTTCTCCTATTTCTGTTTTCTAAATTTTCAGTCTGCTTTTGCAAAGAAAAAACTGTGTTTTCCACACATACCACCCTTCCCACTACATCCTCAGCATTGATCACTCTTTTTTCAATGTCATTTATTCTGGTTTCAAACGTGGACCATTTACCATCTAGCATTTGCAATTTGGCAGTGGTGGCTTCCATAAATGGTTTGAGAGATTTAATTTCCATTAATATTGCTTGCATAACTGGGTCCTGTCTATCTTCCTTGGGCATGGGAGAATCACTCTTCTGTCTTTTGGGGGCGTTATTTGTAGGTATTGAGGCCATGTCTTTAGATTGCCCGTTCTTTGAGGTCCTATTATGACAGAATGTGTAATGCTGGACCAAGGCAAGGCTTAGCTTTGTTGCTTTGTTTCCTTTCCAATAATCAGTTAGAAGTTCAATAAAGTATTTTATCGCTATTACATAACACTCTGTGCATTAATGCCGTGATCTAAAAAGTGTCATGTCCCCAAAGAACTCCTAAATGGATCGTAAACCCATTTTAATCTGTTACATCAGTATTAACCATTGTATGTATGATTCATGCCTCCCCAGCAAAGGGTTAATACGCACTTGTAGAGTTGTTATAGTTAGTAGTGTCATATGTTTGAAAAATGCACCTATATATAGTGCTTTGAATGTCAAGTAGAAATAGCCCCAGTAACTGTTATTCCTTTGGTGATCTCCATCACCTTCAGTTCAAATCAGCCCATTAGCTAATACTAATTCATGACCACCTTGTCAGCCTTATTAACAGCTAAATACCACTTGAGAGCATGTATCCTGTAGGCAGTCTTATCACCATAGACAATGCTGAGGGTAAGTAAGAAGGGAAAATAGCAACTTCCTTGTGAACATTTTCTGAAAGTCAGACACAAAATATTCCCCAAAAACAAAAAATAATTAATCTATGAGTTTTGCAGCTTCTCGTAAGAAAATGCAGGAAGCTTTCACTTCATTCTTGTTTGAATGTAGAGTCACATTTGCGTTGAAGCAATGTGCTTCATTATATTAGCATGCCTCCTTTTCCACAAGTTAGCCGCACAGCTGACAGAACATTCGGTTTTGTTTTCAGTGCGACTCCGGTGACTTCCAGGCCGTGCACGTAAATGTGCTCGTGCAGCTTTCCGAATGCCACTGGCAGCAATTCAGCAAGAATTGGTAAGAGGAAATTAAATTTGAATTAAATTTACCAACGTGGAAACATTATATTAGTAAGCCGAGACGGGAGCTCCGGTTTATGCTGCCATCTGTCACAGTGCTTGGCCACACCCCTTCTGAACGGGATCTTGGTTATTGTTGCTGAGGTGTTTCTGATTGTCGAGGGGAGTGTCAGCAAATGAAATAAGATCAAAACACATGTATGGTATTTAGTGGCTGAAGAGAGAGTCTATTGGTTCTGTTGATGGTTTGAAAGGATTGCAAAATATTGAAAAATATATTACACGGACACAAACAACTAGTTTGGGGCAGTGATATGCAGGAGAGTGGTTGAATATTGTTGTCTACTTTGCCCTGTCTCATTATTTTGAAGTGCTTTCATTACAAATGAACTGAATAACCTCAGCCCTTTAAGAAGAGTAGCAATTACCCTGGAGATGGATGGGGACGCAGATTTTATTCGAACATCAATAATTGAAACTCAGATGGTTGGCAAAAATAAAAACTATATTATTATCAATAGTCTAAAACAGGCAGTACAATGAACATCAATGATGCTCAATCCTCTTACTCAACTAGTTTCATAATAAATAGAGCTTTTATATCCAAAACGTGTCATCATTGACGTTGACCTTCGTCACTACCAACCTCATCCTACATGGCAAACTACAAAAACCTAGTGGCAACTGTGATAGGCACTTAGTGAACATCTAAGTGTATGTTCTATACTAGTTTTGGACAGTGAGTGAAAGCAATTGGTTTCTTAACATCAGGTGAGACAACTACTCCCACCTTTCAAAATGGCCACTATGAACGTCACTAAATATATGCTGTCCCATTGGTTACACAAACTATATGACCCTTAATTACACAGTCCCCTACAATTGGTTGGCACTCGAAACTTTGTCAGTACTTTTCCACCTGCGTCTAGCAGCACGCAGGCTGGCCTTTCAGGTGCTGGTGAGCTTGTCTTAACCATAGCTACCCACCAATTAGCATATCAATCCATCATCACCTCAGTGGTCTGCTTAGTCAATTTGGCTTTGAAACTCAGCCTTGAGTTTGTTCTGTTCTGTGTAGAATTCAGGGAGTGAAGGCACGCTCTGCCCTCATGCGTAGGTGTGAGCATTTTGCTCGACCAACTTCATCCTTCCATGTGACTGAAGACCATGATTTCGAGCTTTCACTGTCTTTAAAATACTATTTTTATTAGACCTCTGACTTCTTCCTTGTTTGTTCATGTCTTTTGAACAGGAGTTTTGTTCTTTCCCACAATTTGTATCCAACGTTATTTAACTTCAGCCTGATAAGAACTTGGCTTCTTGGCTTCTTGGCTTGGCTTCATGACTCATCTAACCTCGCCTTTCCAAGATTCACTTGGTAATACATTTGTTTGCTTACTGCGATACACTAGAAATGAGGCCTTCTTTCTAAAGTCTAGAACTGCTATAACACGTAGTGGAAACATCCATCCTTTAATCTTTATGCATATATGTATATATATTGGTGCATGCCTCAATCTATTCACTATAAAGCTAGACTCAGGATTACTTCATCTGCTTGTGTTTCTTTTGCATCTGTACACGTGGAAACTGATTTGATAGCTCTACCAGTTCTGTGGCATAAGCTTCTTCACCTTGATCCCAAGATGTCATTTATCTTTGATACTTTCTTGATGCCTTATATAATATCTGTATTCTCTAGTCTCTGCATCTTTTCTAGACATGTCAGCTCAACTCTGTGTGACGTCACCATTCGTCATGAACATTCCTTTGCTCTGCTTCTTCCGGGATATCATTCAAATGGCCATCATATTTCCTTGTATGCAGATACGGTTTTCTCAATGGGAACCTTGCCTCCAGGTTTCTCCTAGGAATCAGTATTTTCACTGGTACCACATGGTTTTTGCATCCAGCCTCCCAACATTTAGGCAATATGGGTGAGGGGGTTGATGTGGGGGTACTTGGCTCCTTCTCCCCACTCCCTCCTCTGTGTGATTTATTGACCACTCTCTCATCATCCTTCACATCCAGACATCTTGGTCTGAAGAACAGCTTCCTTGGGACCCATATCTGTATGACTCCCTTCAGGCATCCTGGTGACTTCACATGCTCATCCTTTTTTCATGTCATGAGGCTGCACTGTCCATTTGGACTACAATAAATCCATCTTCCCACATACTTGTTATGATTTTTTGGATACAGGAACGTTGTTGCCTCAGGTGCATGGATACTGGCCTTCATAAAGTCTCTAATTTCTTCACCTGTCAAGTCTTTGGCCTTCCATCCTGGTTCAACATCGATCATGATCTTCATCCCCATGGCTTTTTTTGGCTATTTTCTTGCATTGGAAGATTATTATCTTGATCACACAAAATCCAAGCAATATCATTAGTATAGGAGCTCCAAGGAATTTAACAATGTCTGCCATCAATTGTTGAACCCAAGAGAAGAGTGATCCAAACCAGCTATCTTCAGTAATGTCTTCTACTTCATTGATCATCTGGCCATGGAGTTTTTTCAGCATACCTATGGCCTGCATCAAGATTCCATTCTCATCATCATGAGAAGGTATGAATGTGCAACAAGATACTCTGATTTTTGCACAAACACCTCCATCCATTGCTGTGATGATGTCCAACACACATCTGTTCTGTCGAGTCAAAGTCGTATAGCTCTCAGCTCTTCTGCAATAGCATTACATTCCTTTTTGGTATTGCTGATTGTCTGCAGCAATTCCCATCTTGTGATCTGCAGCCATTTGGTATTTGCTCCAAATTGGACACTTGGCATGATGATCAACAGAAACGCTGCAGCTGTCTGGCTAAATAGTCTGTGCTCATAGGGAATAACATCAAAAGCTTCTATAGATTTTGCTGAGAAATACCTCTCACTCTTCATTCTTCTTATCAGCTCCACAGATCTCTTATTTCTCGGGTGAGCATCTGCTTTTGGAAAACTGTCAAGGTTTAAGTCACTTTTCGGAATCACCAATGCTGGAACATGAACATTCACTAGTGAGCATTGGCCTCCCCAATCCTTGGGTAGCCTCATATATGCTTTGTCTCCACAAGCCTAATAGTGATCCATGATCACTGCTGTTCCAAGTATCATTCCTGGTACATTATTTTTTTGACCACAGTATTGATTCTCTCCAACTTTTCTTGTGCCATTATTTCTGAAGCACAGCTTTGCACTCTCCAAAGGCACTATCTGTAAGGGTCCTCCCCTGTCTTTGACCCAGGTCAGTAGTTTAGCAAGTCTTTGCCATAGTGGTTTGCAGCCCTGTACTATGTCAACGGCTGGTTTATAACAACCAATGACCACCCAGGCTCTGCAGATCACCACTCCTTCTTCCCATCCATCTGGGGATTGTACTGATCCCCAGATGTGCATTTGGTCTCTGTTCTTCCATCTACAAATGTCTTCTGCAGATTTTCCTGGACTCTCCAGTTTTTTGTTTACTTCCCATCTGATTCCAGCTCCTTTCACTCCAGGCCTCTCATATCTGATCACATGATTATTAGTGTGAGCTCTGTTTCTTGTCTTAGAGTCTGGCACGTAATCATCTTCATTTGGATCTGTTCTTTCAGTTGCCCATTTAAGATAGGCATCTCGGCCCATAAACTGGCCTCTTGTTTGGCAAAGTGCTACGTGGGAAAGACAATGTGCTGTCTGGACGTCTATTTCAATTGCTATGAAGATCTTAGACCTCCCCTTACTATAAGGCAAGAGTGCACATACAAAGCAATCCTCCTTTGAGGTTCTTCTTCCCACTTCCCTCATATGTTGATACCATATGTTGTTTCCACATGTGCTGTACTATCCAGGTAATCATTTAGCTCAAAGTCCTCCTCCCTAGTATCTCTCTTCGATCTCATTTTTCTCTTGAGACCTTCCACCAATATTTCATGAAGTATATCAGCATAGTTTCTTTTAACTGGACCAATCACAGGAACATTTGTCAGTGGACTAGGTGTATTCACATGCATTAACTGTGTAGCCTCACCTTTCAACACCCATTTATTTTGTCTCCCTTGTAAAGCCTGTCTCTGGTGTCCAAAAATAATCTCTAAGATCCTTTTAGCATGTGTCTCGCTGTCAGTGACATTTACCTCAGACTTAGGTGACTCTTCATCATTCTTTGGAAAAGGGATAACTACATAGGGTCTTATTTGCCTAGTAGTTGGGACGTTTACACCTTCCTTCTGCTTAGGAAAATTCTCATGTACATCTATGTAATAGGATGTGTGCACAGTGAGTGAAAGCAGTATTATTATGAAAAGACTGCAAGCTTAAAAAACACAGAGATAAGAGAACGTGCAGCATCGATTTTTTTACACAACGTGGGCATCTCTCTGAATCTGACATGATGATATACTACTAATGCTGCCCATTTGTATTGCCTAAGTAAGGAAAAATAAAACTTTAATATGGCACCTTTATTCTGGAAACTGCTGATCTCACTCGATAAACTTCTTTGGTCAGCTGACTGCCTACTGGACGATGAATACAAATTCCCAGTGGATCCCATAAATCCTTCTTTCACTAGACGACATGATGATTTTCTTTCAGCATGAAATAAGTGTTATTTTTCACAATGGATCTCGGATCTGTCCCTCACAGGAAATTCTCATTCAGTTCTCAGAGTTCTCGCAGGAAATTCATTTACTTGTACTATAATGTCTCAGAGACATCTCATTCAATGCTGCATTATTTCATGGGTCCCTTAGAAACATGTGGACATCTCTATGTCTATTAACAAGCTGTGAGAATTCTTCAATCAGGTAATAAAAAACTAGATTGACTAGCCTGTGTGTGTTTTCAGCTGATAGGGGCATTTGCACTTTCCCCACTGTATCCAGGAAGCTACAGACCTTGCTCAATATTCACTGTGAGCAATCTCCTTTCGATCAGACCATTCTTAGAATCTTGCAGGGAAACGTGAACACTAGGAGTTCTCCCCACAATTGCAGGATATGGGCGTACCACAGAAATATAAACTTCAAATATGATCCCTTAAACGTTGTCATTGGGTATCACCGTGAGCAAATCCAAACAAGAACTCAGTAAAAAATGAATCAGGGTATTGTACCCTCTTCCAATTGTCGAAAACAAACTCAAGATAAGGCATATTTTTCTTCTTATCAAGGCTTAACCATGCCTCAGTCCAATGTCAACAAACTCCTTTGGCTCAAGAATAGATATATTCCCTTAACTCTTCCCCAAATGACTGAAAGAGTGTTCGAAATAAGCCACATTCCAATGAACTCTTTGTCTTTACTCAACAACTTCTGCGTCCTTCTTCCTCATCATAGACCGAGTCTGCACATGCTGAGGTTCTTCCCTGATGCTTGCTTCCAAAGGGTGATTTGGTGAAGGCGTCTCTCCAGCATAGATATTTATGTCTCCCAGAAAGGTCCAAGCACATCTGCCCCGTACTCTGACTCCAGACGGCATAACTTCTTCCACGATAAAAGGACTATTGAAGCTGGCCTTGTCCCACTTCTTTCTCGTATGGTTGCGGATTAGGATTGCATCTCCAGGGAACACTTTAGGAATACATAGTTCTTGAAATCCACTTGTTGAAGCATCTCCTTCTGTATTCTTTACTGCCCCACATCCTTTTCGCCATAGCTGATCTGAAATGACAGAGATACTTGAGGTCACACAGGCGAGATAGTCATGTAGCTCCATTCCTAACAGTTCTGATGTTGGCTTGGCATTACCACTAACTCTGAATGGAGGAGTGAGGGGTGTTCTCATTCACCTCCCTGTCACTATTTCATGGGGGGTAAGATGATGCTCCGAACCTGGTTGGTTCCTCAATGCATAGGCAATGCAACCACCCATTTCTCCTATGTAAGCTTCAACTTGGCTATTCTTTCTTTAAGCAAGCCATTGAGCCTCTTATATATCCCATTTCCTTGTGGATGATAAGCCGAAGAAAACTTTATACCAAGCAACAAGCTAATCTGTTCAAAAATTTGATTCACAAAATGAGGACCATTACCTGATCTTAATACTTCACATATTCCCCATCTAGGAAATGCTTCTCGCACTAAGTATGTTCCTGCACAGGTGGAATCTGGGTGTGGACATGGACCAGATTCAATCCATCGTGAAAAGGGACAGACTACTACAATCGTGTATCTATAAACATTACATACTTGCAGCATATCAACATAGTCGATATTGAAATGCTGAAGGGGGCCATTCGGTCTTGGGATATTTCCTCTAACTGTGCGCAATGTGGGCCCAGTGGTGAATTATTGACAAACAATGCAATTCACTACATAGAATGCAACGTGTTCTAACAAATTTGGTACAAACCAATCTTCTGCAATAGTTGTAGTGAGGTTTTCTTTAGTTGTGTGTGCAGGATAATGTAGCTGTTCCAGCGCCACCCTTAATAAGGCTACAGGCATTACTGGTTTACCAGTACTGTCATGTCACCACACTGCTTCAGAGGGGTTTAAAGAACACCCTCTTCATGTCCATAGATCCTTCTCATCTTGAGGTGCTTCTCCCTGAACCTCTATTAATTGTGTGTTCAAAAGATTACTATAGTATTCAGACACACTCATCATCACCACTTACATCACCATTCATTTACATTAGGTGTATCAAATCACATGATATTTTTTGAACATACAGCGTGTGTAATGGTACAAACTCCCAAACCTCTGGAGCTTATGGGTCTACCCCAGTCACTGGCACCCTTAGGGGCTTATCAAACCCCAATGGTTTGTCCTAGGATTTCCTGGACTCAGTCCTGGCGCCGTTGGGCCAGGCTCATAAAATGTGCTAATTGCATGGGACTACATTCATAGCATAATAGGGCTGAGCCTTTCTGTATACCCTGGGTGTGGCTAAGGGACTTTTTTACCTGGAACTAATTACAAGGCTATTTAAGCCACACCCTACAGGCAGAACACGCTTCGTGTTATTCTGTACTCCTGCAGCGTAACGCTCACCGTGTCTGCTCAGTACTCAAACTTCTACAGCCACGCCCGTCCTGAGATCCCGATCCATCGGCACCTGAGAGAAGGAAAAGAAGAGAACAGGAGTTAGTACAACAACGAAAGCCTTACCTGCAGTATTCCATCCAATCGACCGCGTCTTCAGCTGCTTTTTGGACCGCCGCACCTGCAGAGAAGAACGTATCTGCATGGGCACCTAATACTCACCCGGGGTCTGCATTCTTCAGGAATTTTGTTGAAGCAGTTCTTCCCAGCGCTGTTCTGGAGCCGCGCCTGCAGAAAAGGAAAAGAAACAGCAGGTTAGTCGCGCATGAAAAAGAAACAACTATACAGACATTTAGCACCACTCACTCGCGCTAATACTCACCTGCAGGAAATCTGCTCAGCATTTTAGGAAGAGTCAAATCTTCATTCGAAAACCGCTCAAGACCGCACCTGAAAGAAAAGAGAAACACAGGTTAAAACTTGGGCAATAAGTACATGAAGCACCTCTACCAAGCATCCATTGGCATAGAGACTTACCTGTTTAATCCAGCTATTCAAGACTCTGCAACAGCCCCGCAGGATCAGTGAAGTAATTTGGTCCAGGGAAAGACTGTGCATACCTCACCCCTGCTAGAGATTGCATGACGGAGAGCCTACCATTAAAAAATCCAAGGTGAGACAGAAGAGGAGAATGGCATCAGAAGTTTACAAGGAGGTGAAACTAATCAGGCTCCACTCAGTTAGCTAATATCTTGTTTCGACATTGCAGGCAAATGCCTCCTGGGGTGATAACGAGGGAGAAGATGCGGGCAAGCATCATCACTCAAGCTGTGCAATGCCAGTGCAGACATCATTTGTGCGGCTACGTGCTACGCCCCCGTGGAGACCAGGTGAGAGTGACAGCGTGTTTGGCTTCATCGTATGCTGCTTGATTTCCATGTGAGATCACGTCTGTCTTTTTAGTGTGAGTTGCGCATTTAACGACTGCAATGGCTACTGGGATTTGTAGTACCTTGATAAGCCTGTCTAATAAAGCAGCATGCTGTACTGGAGTGCCATCCGTTCGGAGGTAGCCTCTCCTTTTCCAAGTTGCTAATCCTGCGTGTACTGTCAACGTCACATAGGCAGAGTCACTGTACACTGTTACTTCCTGGTCTGCATGATTCTCGAGCGCGACTATCAGCGCCACTAACTCTTCAACCTTTGATGAATAGTGAGATGGTAGTCATGTACTTACCAATGTTTGAAACTCCCCATTGGCTTTGTGTTTTATCACAGCAGCACCTGTATATCTCTGCCCATCATTTTGATCGATCCTTGAAGAACCGTCAATAAAAACAATTTCTCCCCCTGCCAAAGCATTTTTTTTTATCCTAGGGATTTCATCATAGAACTCTTCATAGTTCGAACAGCCATGCACATGCTCATCCTCTGGCAGTGGTTGAGCTACAAACATGGCAGGATTTTCTAATTTGCATCAAACTATTTTAATTGCTGGATTTAATATGACTACTTCGTAGGCAGAAGTCCTTTGAGAAGTCAACGTCCCTTTCGGTTTCCAAGATGGCAATTAATGCATGCTCAACAAACAACGTCATAGAGCATCACATCACTATACATCACTATACTTGCAGCCTTTTGAATGGTGAATGTGGTGGCTGCCAAAGATTGTTCGCATGGAAAATGACACATCATTACTGGTTCCAGAATCCCACTGTAATATGGAAGGGGCTTGTACCCAATGTGGTTCTCTGTGTAACAACTGCCATCATAGTTGTACCATCTGTATGCGAAAATAAAAATAATTCCTCAGCATAATTAGGAATACTTAAAACTGGAGCTGTACAAATTGCTTTTTTCAATTCCTTAAACCCTTATTCCATATACTCAGTCCAAACAATTTTCTCTTGCGTCACCTGTGCTTTCTTTAGAGCTTGTAAAAAAGGCCTTATATATGTGTTGCAATCAAAGACCCATGCTCTAACATAGTCCGTCCCAGAAATCTTTGCATGTGCTATATCGTGTGTGGCTTAGTGGTTTTCAAAATAGCCTCAGCTCTCTCAGGAGTAACCTTTTTTCTTCATGTGAAATCAACTGACCTATGTACAACACTTGTCGACAATACAGTAACTTCTCCTTGTGAACTTTATACCCTTTATCAGCAAGCGTAATCATCAACTGAATAGAATCACGTCTGCACTCTTCCTCTGAAGTGCTGCAAACTAAAATGTCATCTACGTATTGCAACACAACAATTTCCAGATTAATATTGCTTAAATCCATCTGGAGAACTCTATTGTAAATCGATGGAGATTCACAATATCCTTGAGGTAATTTTGTGCTTTTTAACTTCGTCTGTCTGATCCTGCGAGTCTTTGTGTAAGGGGATTGAGAAAAACGCATTTTTGAAATCAATCACAGTAAAATATTGTGCTTCAACAGGTATGTTACATAAGATTGTAGCAGGATTAGGAACTAGAGGGAACTCTGCCTCTACAATCTGGTTAATTGGTCTCAAATCTTGAATTAGCCTCCATGAGCCCCTTAGATTTCTTGATAGGGTACACTGACGTATTACACAGTGACTCTGACATCACCAAGATGCCTTGATTCATCATGGCGGAAATAGTCTTAAAAATACCTTCATCGGCCTCTAAAGACATAGGATACTGTCGTGCTCGAGGTAAAATTTCTCCTGACTTCAATTTAATCTTTACTTCTCCAACCCCCTTCAATAGGCCTACGTCATAAGGGCCTGTGTTATGAGACTGCCACTTTTGCCATGCCTGCTTCAAAATATTCTGACGTTTTTGCGCTATCATCCTTTATTGAGGAACCTCTTGTTTAATGGCTCATACCCAATAAGTAATGCTCATTTCAAACACCACGTCATCATCAGATGGGTGATCTCCAAACAAATCTTCATCAATTACATCAGTTAATGTGTATCCCTACCCGATGGTGATTACTGTGCACCATTGTCTTCCTTCATAATCATTTACATCTAGCAAAGCCATTTCTCACCGCACTATTGCTAATTGTAGATCTAAAGGAAAGATTCACCATTCATCTTCATCCATAGATATCTTTGGCCTGAATAAAAACTTATCAGGTATTCTCACATCTCTGTCTACTAGGCTTGGTAGCAATGTCAACAACATGCGTACCCCATAATGAAACACTTCAGGTTCCAACGGAACTGCTTGCATGGCCACTTGTCCTGTAAACGCCATAATACATTCACTCACATTTAAATAATGCATTGCCTGGTGTTGAACACACTTTACCTTCATCAGTAAACAAAATTATCATATTAAACTTGGTCATTAGATCTCGACCTAATATATTGACAGGTGTCTGCCTTGAATACAGCAATGGCACCAACATGTCACATTCTCCTATAGAGACTGCTAAGTCTTCACGAAAAAGAACTCTACTTGTAGCTCCGGTGAAAACTTGAGTATTCATGGCATTGCCAGACATTAAAATGTGTCCCTCTTTTATAGACAAGTGTGTTGTACCCGTGTCTACTAAAAACGAAAAATGTTTGCCTCTTATACTGAAGTCTACCCTCAGTTCCTTGTGAGGATTTGTTGTCACGGATAGTATTGAACACATCAAGTCTCCCAGTGAGCTGTCCTATTGTGGATACAGCCTCATTCCTGTACCTGTAAAAGGATTCCCTCCCTCTACAGTGACACCTCCTTCCCTAGGAGTCATTAACTGCACCATACTTGTGCTTTGCTGTATCTGCATAGGTGAATGCTATGACTGCCCTTGCGGAGGATTCACTGCTGCTTGCTGCGTTTGCAAATCTTGCTGCATTCTCAGCACTTGTGCCTGTTACACTTCATGACTCTGAGTAAACCCATCCCCACTCTGCTGTGAATACGCTGGCGTGTATGAAGTCACCCCTCTTGAAAATTGACCATTCTGCACAAAACCTTGACTTTTACACATACAAGCTAAATGTCCTGTCATTCCACATGACCAACATACAGGAGGCAGAAATCTCCTTTTCTGCCCATCCTACATATCTTGATTGTCACTCTGCATATTTTAATCCCTTCCTTGAATGTTCTGAAAATGTTCTTGATCATTCTGCTAATTCCCCTGATTATATTGAACATTTCTACCTCAAAATCGTCCTCTTCCTCATGGAGCAAATCTATTATTGCCCCGATCAAACTGCCTTTGATTATTCACCTGCAGCATGTGTGTTACCTGCTGTGAATTTGATCTGTCTCCAATAGTTATCATTGCCCCTTCAATAGCCTACTTAGATATCTTTTTTGCACTAACTTCGCCTCTTCGCCTTTCCTGATATCATCTTTTTTGCAATTCTTTTGTTGCAAGTGTCTGCAATAATGTGCAATGGTCAGCTGAATTTCTGACCATGGTTTTGCCTCCATACCTACTAACTTCTTGAACTGCTTCTGTACCAGGTCTGGCAGCCCTTGGCATAACATATGATAGAACACATGTATAGATTTCCCCCAAATTTTGCTTGTCTCCAAGGCTCACTGCTTTTGGAAATTCTGAATGTAAATAAGCGGGTCTTCCACTTCCTACATCTTTTTCGTCATTATAGCTCACATATTGGACGTGCCTGGATACCATTTCTCTAAGGGCTTTCCAGACTGTACTCTGCAATTATTGAACGGTGCTCTGTCATGAGCAGTGTTGCCCATAGTAACACCAGCATACCCTGCTCTGGATCAAACATCGTCAGCTCTCGCTCCAAGGATGGCAATCAGGAGACCCTTAAAGCCAACGTATTTCCTCCTGTCATCTTTTCTAATTCATGTATCCATTTCCCAGTGCCAGAAGTTAAACTCTGAAGTTTTTCTTAGATTATCTTTGTCCATCCGAGGCCAAGGTATATACTGATGTCGAGCTCCCCCTTTCTTTAGCAAGGGAAACTGTGAAACCCCAAACTCACTCTCATCTCCTATTGTCTGTCTATTTAAGGCAGGAACAATATTTCCACATCGCCTTCTTCTTGGCAGCGACCTTACTCTGCTCACAGAAGGTGGCGATTCCGCCCTCTCACCATGGGGTTGACCTTTAGGTTGGTCTGACTCTGTCAATGATTTTGATGCCTGAGGTATAGGTACGTCTACATATAACCATCTCACCTCCTTATCCATTTTAAAGCAACCCTCAGGACCACATACATTACCCCTCTCTTCTCCACGGAAGGTGTCTCTGTCTTCATCTGACAGGTCCTGTGCCCAGCTCGTTTAACTTCTCTCCTCCTCAACTGTGTGTAGAGTCAGTCTCCCTAAAGACAACTCGTACTACATGAGGCTCCATCTATATCGTACAACTGAGTACTCTCAAGTCGATCATTTTTCCCCTTCCCTTTTAATTCTTTCTGGGCTCTCATGTCATGATAAACTTTATCAATGGCTTCTCCAATGCTCCTAGAGTCAAACCCGTCCTCTAGATTTACTCTAGCTGGGCCTGGTAATGACTCATATTCCAGGACAAACTCCTCTATGTCCTCCCATGCTACTTCTGTATCGGGATTCCTTACCTCCTTCTCCAGGCTATCGAGATTGCATGCTCTTTGCCTTCTTTTTTGTTCTATGTCATCATCAAGCTCTCTGCACTTTCCTGCTTCCTCCCTCACCCTGTCGTCCTCTTTTTTCTTCATATCCCTTCTTTCGTTTGCCCTTCATATCTCCTCATCTTTTTGTTGTTGCATTCTCTTATCCCTTAACTTCTGTTCCTCGCCTTCTATTCTTTTTCTTTCTAACCTTTCCCACTCATCGTTTGCCCTTTGATTGTTATCTTGTTTTCTTAATTCCTCTGCTCTTTCCGGCTTCTTCAATTGTTCATCTTGATAAAACTGCTCTCATCTATGTCTATCTTTTATTTTTGTCTCTTCTTCTTTCAATTGTTATTGCTGATCCCTATCCATTGTATCTTGCCCATCTTGATCTTCTCTTTGTCTTACATCCTCAATGTCTTTACCATTGAGTTTGAGCAAAATCTGTCCACCCATCTATTTGTTCTGTAGAAGTGCTCACTCATCAGCTTTATCTCTTTCTCCCTTCCATCTCTTAATATCTCTTCCTATATCTAAAGATGTGCTTATTCAGTCACTTCTCTCCTTGTCGTGTCTCTCCTTGTCCCTTGGGACCTTAGGGATTACATCTTTATCAATATTCTTCTCAGAGAGCTCGTCACTGCTTTGCACAGACAACTCATATGCCGAGTTGCTATACCCTGTTGATGCCTTAAGCTCCCTCAATGGGTATAACGCATTGTCTTTCTTGTTTTCGCCGTCTACTTCCGGTGGAGCGGGGGAGCAGATGGCTCCTCACCCCCCTCTGAACATGCATTAAGGATCCAATCTATAGGAAGCAGCTCTTCTCTTTCCTCCTGGTACATTTTCCAAAGTTCTAAACGTGCTAGTCGCTTGTCTAGCTTTTTTTCCCGTATATGCTGCATGCAAATGTGTCATCTTATGCTGCAGGACTGCCTCCAATAGTGACCCTCCTTGGGGCCACGGCATAAACATTTTATCTGCGGTTCCCTTAACCCATTCCCCACTATATTATCTAAGCTTAGGTGCATATTCCGGCAATGGCTTGCAGAGGTGCACAAGTGGAGTAACATCCTCCATTTTTGACTATCAATCCACGTATGCATTTGTCACAGATTTGAACAAAAATATATGTTTCAGAAAAACAATATAATATGATTGTGCACCAATTGTCACAGGCTCCAATCCCGTTAAATTACCTTTTTTATTTTAATCTTGCTAAAAAAACACCATCAAATTACATTCAAACAACCAATAAAATGTTCCAACCTTGTGTTTCTCCTTTTTTCAACAATCGCTTTTAATTATTACATCATCACCAACACATAGATACATAAAACATACAGACAAACAGACATACTTGACCGGTCACCTATATTTCTTATCTCTTACGATCTTTTCTCTAAGACTCGTCTTGCCCCCAATACTCTTACAGAATTTAAATCAACCGCTTTAAGTTACGTCTTTAACCAAACTCGATGTCTACGTCATCCGCAATGGGATTTTAGGTTAAGATTTCTTCTGTTACACTCTTTAAAATGCAGGCACAGTGCATCTACTATTATCATGGCAGTCGCCTCACGATACCTCTTAATTGCTTGGCCTCACACAAGTCAATTTCTCTTTAATATTTCATATTTAACACTCTTATTCTCAAGTTACGTTTATCCCACCTCCCTCTGTTACACTTCTTTCCCTTATCACTTCTTGTCACTCATTGCCCATACACAGTTTGCCTACTTGCTCAGTTTTTACTCACCATTCGCATGTTCGTCTTCCGACTCTCGGGATCTTATGCCTCTTTTTCCGCCTCTCCAACTTCCCGCTCGTTCAGCTTCTCGTAAACCGTGGGAGGGGATTCAGTTTGGAACCGCAGGGACCCGTCACACCCTACTTGCAAGATTTTAAAGATTTAAACTAGACCACTATCTACAGGGAGCTTCAAGTCCTGTTAGCCAAATGGCAGAGGCCGTGCGATATTGCTGGGACTCCAAAGTTTTACTTATTTTGATGTATTTTTTAAACCATCCTCTCCGCTACCAAGTGAACTGAATTGCCTCAGCCCTTTCAGATGAGTAGCAATTACGCTGGAGATGGATGGGGATGCAGATTCGATTCATACATCACTAATCAAGACAACTCAGATAGTTG